>NC_140754.1:7217500-8418750 GCF_051527215.1 Medicago sativa
AAGGACGGTGTTCCATTTCTCCACCACTTATAACCTCATGAAAAGCATGGTTTGAATCACCACCCTCTGTAAATTGCTACCATGGCAAACATAGGGGGCCAAAAGTGCGTTTAAGCCTAATTACTATTTCATGCATGTTCTTTGACTTGGCCATGTACGTCTTTGTTTGATATCGATAAGTTTGTTATATATTTTTTTTCTTTCTTTTTTGATTAAAACAATTTATTTTTTCTCTTAGAGTGACTATGATTCCTTTTCCTTTTGCTTCTCGAAGACGATTGTAAAATGATCATTAGTATCATTTAAGTTAATAATAATTTAGCTCTTCACTATTTTATTATAAATTTTTGTTAATGATGTCAAAAATAAAAAATACATAAAAATATTAATTATATTAAACAAAAAGTGTAATAAACATTTATGTTTATATTTAATTTATATACATTGATAATGTAAAACTATTTTGTATATTCCTCCAACTGTGCACACAATTCAAACTTTCTTTGCTATGAGGTTTTCAAACAATCCGTTAGGGTTAGTTAACCTTAATTTTCAGAAACACCTCAACTTCATGTATGTTTGGTTCCAATTCGAGAAGAGCTAAAATTGATTTTGAAGGCGTAGATTTTTTTTGAAGAAGTTAAATTAACCCATCCAAGTTGACCCTTGATAGAATCGAATCTAAGACCTTAAAGAGGAGCACACTCCAAGGTCCCAAGTCAAATTGGTACATTGAATTTGAAGGTGAATTGATAATGACAAGTTAAGTTGTTTTGGAGCAAAATTGATTTTGTCTCTAGAACTGATTCTACTTGAAGCTAGAATTTATAGCTTTTGATTCAACCCACTTGTATATGAATGTATCCAAACATAAATCACTTTATCTTCAACTCACTTTTAATCAGAATCAATTCACTTAAAAATAATTCTTTTTACCACATAACCACACATACACTTCTTATGTGAGCAATAAAAAATTTGCATGCAAGAAAATGACATGTTTATTGTGAGTTTATGTCATAACTGATGGCCATTGCTAACATGGATGCTCAAGTGAAAACATATGATGCATGATACACAATATTTTAACTTTTGTATTTACACACTTATATTGTGAACAATCAACATATTTTTTTTGCTCTTCAATCTGGTTATATTTTGTTTCTTAAATAGCAATGAAAATATACTTCTGTCTTTAGTGGAGAGTGGGGTGAGGTTGTAAAAATGTTATCTTATACTATCTTCTTCGTCTCATTTTTTTTCTTCGATTTCTTATAAATTTTCTCCAAAGGAGGAGATTATATTTTTCGAGTACATTTTCAGCCAAATTTAAACTTTGGCTGACCATGTTAGGGGAGTACATTTTTCGAGAACAAGTTTTCATCTCATATTATAAATGGATTTAGTAAAAAATTAAAAATAGTTTGTCCAATTTTAATGTGATTTTAGACAATCAATAAATGATTTTTTTAGAGGAATATGAATAAAAGATTGATTATTTTTCTATTATATTTATTTTCATTTTTTAGTTCATCATGTAGCAAAACTTCAAACGGTGATAATGTATTTTACTCTTATAATAAGCATTCATTACAGCTCGTTTATTATCAATTTAACATTCTTAAAAGTGTGATTAGTAAGTAAAGAAAGGTCCTGTTGAGCATAGCTCAATTGGCAGGACAGTATATTACTATATGCAGGGGTCGGGGTTCGAACCTCATACATCCCACTTATTCATCTTATAAGGTGAATTATAATTCATCTTATAAGGTGAATTATAGCCACTAGGATACCTAACCAAAAAAGATACTCCTCTTAAAAATACTGGGTAATTTCAATATTTGTCAATTTAGTGGATAGGGATCCCTTATTTGTTAGCAATTTTTAGTGGATAGGGATCCCTTATTTGTTAGCAATTTTCGGCTTGAATTGTTTAAGTGTCAGGGCACTAACTTACCGATGAATTATGCTTATCACCCGAAAACTGGTAGACAAACAAATATGATAAACAGATATTTGAAATGTTATTTGAAAGATTTTGCTTCAGATCAGCTCAAAACTTGATCAAATTGAATATCTTATGTGTCTATTGGAATTGGAAACTCCTTCTTAGGTGGTATATGGAATACAACCCCTAGCACCTAGCATTTTTGTACAAGAGCATTAATCCAAAACCTTTCAAATCACCGGGGTTAGAGAGGTGGTCTATAGATTGCAATTGCCTGATCAGTCCCTGATTCACAATTCCATTTGTTTTGCTTAAAAAGCAATTGGTGATTATCAAATCAAGGGAACTTCCTATAGATTTCTTCAAGCTTAGAGAGATTATATTGACGTGTACCTAGATTAGGTGTGATTGTTCATTAAACTCTATCAGCTTTCCAACTTTACCCCGGGAACAAAGGTTGTTTTTATTAATGACAATCATATGTTGTTTCTATTAATGACAATCCTAAGAGTGTAAAGGATATAAAGACCATATGAAATATCTTGTAAAGAATTTAATAAAAAATTGAATTATTTGTTTTGCTTTAAGATTACTTTTTATTTTTGATCAGTTTTCATTGGTTTTTGATTTTGATTTAATTCTTGACTTTTCCGTTGAATTTAGATACGGTGAAAAGCAAAAAAGATAGATCTTTTGAATGATTGAAATTGTCCAAGTCGAGTTTTTGCATCTAAGTTGAATATCTATTGAGTTTGGTGTTGTAGTTTTCATTTTGTATTATTTTGTGTGTTAGTTCCGAAAGAAGTGAGCATGTAGAAAAAGCGACCTTATAGGAATATTTTCAGAAATATTTCAATATAGTTAACCAATATGGTCAGTTTGCTCAGACATTGGTACATTAACACTTGTGCCATCTCTAATTTCCGTTTGAGGCAAGATAACAATAAGTAAAATTCATTACATTTAATATTTATTACACATTACACAAATGAAGCATTGGCATTTCTTATTCAATAACAGTTTCAAGTACAAGAAGAATATACTTAAACAATATTGTAAAGGTTTTCTTTCTGAATAAAGCTAGAATCTCATTTGCTAAATTCATCACATGACTTAACTTCTTTCAAATATAAGTACTTTCCCCTTTATCATCCTCAGTTAAAAACTAAAGCGCCCTTGAATTAAAGTATACTACATAGACTACACCATTTTAGTTGTGCCAAATATACACATCTATGAAGCATTGACACATATACAGGTACGATAACGACAACGATGAAGATACATATAGACATCATTAATCATTTGAGTAAATAGAAGTGATCGGATGTAACTATATATGTCGATGTCGCGATGGTGTTTGATACTGAGCATATCAAATGTCAGACACAACTCTTACACATGTCAAATACTAAACACACTTTTAATATGAAGTGTTGGATATCAGACACACCACTAACACTTATTGAGTACTAAATACTTTCAATATGAAGTGTCCGCTTCACTGACACGTGTCAGATACATGACACACCTTTAACTATGACTTAGTTTAGTCATTTTTTTTACTATATGCAAGATGCATTTAAAGGGTTAGTTAGTAGAGGAACTGCCTTCCAGTGTAGGTTTGTCCAAAGGACCAACTGGGTGGGGCAACATTAAATGACACAATACTATGACCATTACCAGTGGTGACTACAAATGAAAGACTTTGTCCATTCAAATAAGAGTTGCTCTGCCAATTTTGTCCCCAATTCCTTGACATGGCTTGCCATCTAGTCCTTGAACCTTTGATGGCTACAGAATGCACATCACCAGCACCTCCAACATTAGTCACAAGGACTAAATTGAAGTAAGAATGACCATTGATTGTGAACCTTATTCCACCTCTTCTTCTACACCTTACCCTTCAATATAAAACCATGCATGAAGAAGAAAAAAAGTTAGCATCATGGCCAAACAAGTAGGCACAAATTGTAACTTATTGTAACTTTTTAAGACCTTATTGTAACTTTTTTTTAACATAAAGAATCTAAATTGTTAATGACGCCGTCGGAAGTTCTTCAGAGGTGGGCTTCTAAAATATTATTGAATGAATAAAAGTTGTCTTTTAGGCTACAACTATTAAGCTTAAATAGGGAAATAACAAAACCCTAATGAGCCGAAAATAACAAACTGAAACAAAAACAAAAAATTACTAAAATTGGGGAAACCCTCCTACATCAGTTAAGGATAAAGGTAAAAAATAATAATTGAGAAACATTAAATTACCTTCTATAAACAACAGGAACAATACCAGCTTTATATTGAGCAATGTGTTGGAAAACAGGTTGAGAGAGATCAAAATGGTGATTAGGAGGGTCACACCAACCACCAGGTGGACAGAAATTAGTGGCAGTAACAACAATGGAGCCATGGAGACACCATTTTGGGTCACTAGCACATTTAATTTCATAGCATGCACCACAACTTAAACCATTGTTGAATAATGCAGTGCTAAGTGCTGCTGTATTAGTCCCATAACCTTGACTATACAAGTTTCCATATCCACATGCACCACCTGAAATTTTTACATTTTTGTTACATAACCATTAGCAAACACATTTGTTAGTAATAGAACAATGCTTTAAAAACCGAAGCTAGCGAACCAGACAGTTCAACCAAGTTGAACCTTGAACTACCCTTTACAATGACTCGATTAGGGTTTTGTTGCAGTTCGAGCAATTTAAGGTAGTTCAACCATGAATAAGAAGCCTCACCGGTTTGATGTCTAGTTCGGCTATTAAAACAATGGTTGCATATCCACAAAGTATAGCTAGAGCATAAATTACATAACTTTGACCAACAAAATTCTTAGCTATACTCATGGTTTCATATTGTTATTCGCAACTGCAATTACGAGTACAATATAAAGGATTTTGAGGTCTCCACAACGACATGCAAACGCAATTTCAACTGCATTATACCATAATGTAAAAGTTTGCAACATAACCATTAATCAAATTTTAAAACTATGGCTATGTTTATGCACACATTAATTTCATATATACATACCCATTGTGCCAGAAGCATCACTGCCACCATAGAAGGTTGCATGTGCATTAATCCAACCCCAATTTCTACCATAGCCATGGACATATGAGATCAAGGAGAAAATAATTCCTAGAACAAGAAAGCCTAGATGAGACATTTTTCCTGCATAAATGCAACAAGAAAGCATAGATGAGCATTATAAATTGAATTAATGTGAACATAAAGAAAAAAAGGAAGACATAAAGGAAGAGAATTAATTACAAGAAGTTGAAGATTGAAATGAGTTTTTGTATTTTTTTGAGGGAATGGAGTTGGAATAAATAGGGAGGTGAGTCACCATCAAAGCTGACATAATTGGGACCATGCAAATGCAGAAAAATGTGAGGGAGTAAGAGGCATTGGGACTATGTTTTATGGAAAATGTGCTTTTCAATATGGATCAAATGCATTTACTATTTTACCATATGCTACTGTTCAAATCAAATGAGTCAAATGGAATCATTGTGAGGTTTGAGGAGTACTTGCATGCATAGTCAAAATTGTTTCCTCAGAACTTTTGTCATTCAATGATTTTTATATTCTTCTAACGAACTCTTCAAATAATTAAGAAAATGGAGATTCCTCTACTTTGGTAAAGATTTAGTTTAGTTTATGTTTGGTTTTATGGTGGGAAAAATTGATTTTAAGTGAATTGATTCTAGATAAAAGTGAGTTGAATGTAAAAAGATTTATGTTTGGATGTACTCAAGTAAAATCATTCTACAATTGCAAAAATCAACTGTAAAAGTCAAAAGCTACAAATTCTAGCTTCAAGTAAAATCATTCTACAAGCAAAATCGATTCTCTTTTAAATCATCCAAACATGATAAAATCAATTCTAAATTTATAATCACTTTTGACTCTCTAAAATTAAAACCAAACATATGATTAATCTCACAAGGACTGAATTTGAATTCCATTTTGGATGTGAGAAATTCATTGATGGATAATATGTATATATCTCTATCAGAGTACTATATGTGCCTTGCCTTTAAAGTTTTCCTTGACTTTGGGGAAGTATTGAAACTCAACTTGCATAAATATTCATTCTTTGAAAACAACTTTCCTAATAATCATCTTAATTTGTATATTTTTCTTCACAAAAGCTCAATAATCATCTTAAATGTTGAACAAAGTATTAACTTCTTTTACTCCTACTTTATTTGACCATAAAATATTTAAACTATCTATTAATATGGTGTGACATAAGTGGAAGATGCTTATATCTCTTAACTATTTGCTTTAGAATTCGATGCGTATGAAAAAACACATATCAAGGGATATCAACTCTTTATATGGATCTCAGTTATCTCAAAGAAATCTTCGTAGTTATGCTTGGAGAACGCCTTAGTCTACAATAATAATTAAATTATCATCTAAAATTGTTTTTGTCCTCAAATTCAGTCACCTCGTTATTTCATGCATAATATATGCAGCGGTCGGAGTTCGAACTTTAGACACACATCTAATCACCTTAAATGTGAATTTCTAGCTTCTAATACTCGACAGAAGAAAAAAAAAATTCTTGTATGATTATTAATAGCGATAATCACTAGCTCTAGAACAAATTTTTTTCCTTAATCCACCGTATTTAGGGTTTTTACTACAAAAATACACTCTTGATATCTCCACATACAACATAAACTCTTTAGATCTCTATGAGATTAATTCTTGAGTCGAAGTTGGATAACCGATTTTCTCACACATATGCTTAAACTCCCTTACAAATAGACGACTTCATAAATCGAACTCAAATTATTTTCTTAAGAGAATGTCGTGTTACAAATTCTACACCACCATGTTGAAAGTTGAAGTTTCTTAATTTCTAACATCAAGATTCTAAATTTTTTAGAATTGTCCCTCTAAGAATTCAACAATTGTGATATTGAAAAGGACATTTAATTAAAATACTGACATAGACCATGGTGTCTGCCAAGATATATATGTGAAGGAGGGCCAGCATAGTATAGTATGCATCATGCAGTAGTCCCTTCTTAGAAAGCAAAATGAGTTATTAATGGTTCAATCAGGATGGATATACATCCCATCATAATCAATTTCAGTTATACTTTTAAACAAAATTAGTACAAATACTTCCCTACAATGGCGTAATTAACCAAACATATGACCAGCTTGAAAGAAATGTATGTAAGAGTGCTTAACCATTAAATTCAAACATGTGATATTTATAACATATGTATCTAGAATACCTACTTTCATTAGTGATAAAATACTACTTTTTTTAAGGATTAGTGATAAAATACTTGTTAGTATAGTAGGCACCGTTTATAAAATTTGAGTTAATAAAAAGATTAGAGACCTAAAAATATAAAATATATGTTTTATTTGGGATACGTGGATGGCAAGCGACACATAATAACAAACACGCATAAATGAAAGACACTGAATTCAAACCCGGATAACCATATAAAATGTTAACCTAACAATTTTGACATTTGTAGTTAAACTAGGTCTTACGAACAAAAACTATGTTTATATTTCTTTCTATGTGTTAAAAACACCAATATTAATAATTGATTAAACCATGATATGATTATATTCAACTACACTTTATTCATTTTTAAAAACAACGATTATCTTCCTCTAAAAAAACACTTTATTCATTTTTAAAAACAACGATTATCTTCCTCTAAAAAAAATATCTATATTATCTTGTTTAAAAATAGAGAAGAGAAACAAATCTTATCATGCAAAAACCTCCTTTAAAACAGACCCTTAGACTCAATCATATGGCGGACCCGGTTCAATAGTGAGTAAGTCCTAAGTAAATTTTGAAAGAAGTCTTTTCTTTTTTCCTTTTTAAGTAAAAGAGGTTAATTACATCAACTTTTTTTTGAAAGTGTCATTTTTTAAGGTTCCTTTTTAAGTAAAAGAGGTTAATTACATAAACTTTTTTTTGAAAGTGTCATTTTTTAAGGAACATGATAATAATCACTAATATTAAATAACTTTTTTTAGGCCTATAACCTTTGCTTCACAGATTTGGGTTTGGATCCGAGATCCATGTTGATCTCTATTTGGTTACTATTACATTACATATAAGTGGCGCTACTTCTCAAATAGCTTCGACCTAATAGATATTTAAAAAAGAAATATTTAACTTTTAAAATAAAATTTTATTTTTTTAAATAAAAATATTTTTTTGTAGAAAATAAAAACAAAACTTTGTATATTTTTTTCACATGTTCTATCCACATGAAGTAATCATGTTTGAGGCGATGTTGAATACTAAGTATAGATACGTCTTCTACCTGAGATTTAAAATTGTATCGTGGAACACTATATTATGAATTGAATCCATGAGAAAATTTCAACGCAAAAAACTAGTTGATTAGGTGAAACAACTTATTGTTTAAGTACCACACACACATTGAGTCCCTAAAAAAAGTACCATACATTGAGTTTTCTTATCTATTTGACGTGAGACTTATAACATTGTCACCTCTTTAATAACCAACGTTTACGAGAACTTCCACTCTATCAATACTAACTTGCTGATATTCCATTATTTTCTTTAATAACTATGTACTCATCTATCAATATTCAACGATGAACCTTAGTCAAACCTATAGATAGTCTTTTCCGTTATCCAACTTCCAATGAAAGCATCGACTATTGTGATATAAACCCATGAAGATAGTCTAACTCAAATGACTAAGTGTGAATGTTTCATCATTTAAATATCGCAATGAGCTTTCTTTAGGTAAAACTCATAGCAGCCTCAATTTGTCTAAAACTTTGCATGAAGGTGACAAATTAGTTAGGATTGTGTGTTAGAAAACTCATGCGTACTTATAAATGCTTTATTACCAAGTGCAATGGTACAAAAATCAATCTTAATTAGTTTTTTTTTACTGAATATATCAAATCTTAAATATTCATTAACATGCTAAATAAGCAATTTTTGTCGGCAGGGTTGCTATGAAGTTAGCAAAATTTTGGCATAATGTAGGGTCAGATGAGACAATTCTTGATACTTTTTCACATGGGGAGAGCAAGGACACTTAGCCCTACCATACGGACATTTCTTTGCAACATCTTTTTCTAAGTTGCGTTTTAGGAACACATGGTTAATGCAAAACCATTAGGTTTGAGATTGGTATTAGTGGTAGGGGGTGATTGTCACATGAAAAAGGCTATCTTATAGATATGCATATGGCCTACTCTATGCCTAATATAGCTAAACAAAGATTTTAAATAGACAATTCAGATTTTTTTTTTTTTTTAGATGTTTATAGAGCGTGTTTTGTTTGGTTGTGAATTATGAGATTGATGAAATCATGTTGAGTTAATGTGATTTTGCTAAATCATAATATCTTTGGTTTTATCTATATAAAAAAAAAAAGTTTGGTCAATAAAAGTTGATGTTTTTCGATCAAATTTTAAATTAATTAAACACATTATTTTTGTTAATTCAACTTTTTCTTATAGATAAGACCGAATGTAGTAATTTAGAGTTTTAAAAAAATCATGATGTCATTGTGATTTTAAGCATTCATTATCTCTATATCTTATGCATGACTCTAATTTTCACTTTGTTTTTCTTATTATAATAGTAAATAAATATAGATCTTTTTTTACCAATTGAAAATCAACAATGATATTTAAATATCACAAATTTTCGCTTTTTTTTTTTATTTCTCTCTCTTTGTCTCTCTCTTCTTTTCTTACCACATCAACATTATATATCTCGTATTTATCACATCACTTTCTCTCATCTCATTCTTTCTCAAGGTGTATAATATGCTTATTGGGATTTCTATATTTTCTATAAAAATTATAGAACTTAACCTCACTTAATTATTTTCTCACTGGTTTATTTAAAGTTAGGTTATATAATCACTGCAATTACTACACTAGTCTATTTAAAGTAGATTAAATAGTTCATGCTAGACTTTTGAAAAAGGCATATAAAGTCTATAAAGAGGTTGATGACATAGGTCGAACCTGTGTCTTGCATTGCTTTGAACAAGCCAAGTCTATATATCCATGCAAAACTTACATCAATTTAGCATATTGATGTAACA
Organism: Medicago sativa; assembly: GCF_051527215.1. Lineage (NCBI taxonomy): Eukaryota > Viridiplantae > Streptophyta > Magnoliopsida > Fabales > Fabaceae > Medicago > Medicago sativa. The sequence continues at coordinate 7,227,566 of NC_140754.1, forward strand.
TACTGTTTGTACGTATTGAAAATGAAGTAGCGCGCAAGAAGTTCAATGAAAATAGTGTAGATTTGACATCTGATATCGGATAGACTCGAATTATATCTTTTCGGAAAGGGAATTCGCTCACGAGCATAACCAAAATCTAGTTAAACAAAGACTTTTAAATAAACAATTTAGATTTTTTTTAGATGTTTATAGAGCATGTTTTGTTTGGTTGTGAATTGTGAGTTCGACCAAATCACGCGATTTAGCTAAACTATAATCCCCTTCTTGTTAATAGAAAAAGTTTGATCAACAAAAATTGATGTATTCTTGATCAAAAACAAAAAAACAAAAATTGACGTATTTCAACCAAATTTTAAAGGAAATATATTAATTTTTTTGACTAATTTTTTTTATATGTAAGACTAAATGTAGTAATTTGTAGTTTTAAAAAATATCATGATGTCATTGTGATTTTGTCGACCTTAAAGTGATTTTAAACATTCATTATCTCTGTATCTAATGCGTGGTTCTAATATTCACTTTTTTATAGCTTATTATAATGAAAAATATATAAAACTTTCTTTTTGTCAAATAGTAAATCAACAAGAGTAATGCGATGTACAATGAAGAAAAACTCACGAAGACATAACAAAAAAATAACTGACCAATCATACAAGTTGTTTTAGCGGAATACATCTTGGTGTGCCGATATATATGAGAAGTCAATAAATGTTTATCCAATACAAACATGTGAGACTTGCTCGTAAGAGATTCACTTGATTCTTTTTTCGCATTATATAGCATTTTCCAATCAACAATGATATTTAGACACCAAAATTTTTCCAACATCCATTCAACTCGTCATTTTCTCTCTATCTTTCCCTCTTTTTACCACATCCACATTATATATCACGTATTTATCATATCAGTATCTCTTATCTCTTTCGTTCTCAAGGCATATATACCTATTGAGGTTTCTACTAAACGTTTTCGATAATAAATATAGAACTTGTTAAAAAAAATATAGAACTTAACCTCACTTAATTATTTTCTCACTGGTCTATTTAAAGATAGATTACATAATTACTACTTTAATGACGTTAGTATGAAAAGAGTTATAAGTATAGTTCGTACTAGACATTCAAAAAAAGGCATATCAATTCTAAAAAGGTTGATGATCGATAATAGGTCGAACTTGTGTCTTGGATTGCTGCCAAGTCTATATATCCATGCAAAACTTACATCAATCTAGCATATATTTTCACCCCTAATCGGTATAAGGTAACAAAATTTGGGTGTTCATACTTCTTCATACTATTAAGGTAAAGAAAAATTATCAATCTATTAAGTGATGCTAATGGTGTAAAGAAGTTTTAATAAAAAGTTTATAAAGCATATTAAAATTAAACTCATAAATTTTTTTTTTTGAAGGAAAATTAAACTCGTAAGTTAATAATTCAATTTCAATTCAGTTAACATGATTTGAATTATTGAATTCATCAAATCAATCAAATTCATCAACGCAAACAGTAGATTCATGTCATAATTGGACAACTAACAAAAGGATGATTATTTGTATTTTTTTGGTTTCGCAAGTGAACACTTCAAGTCTTGTCAATGAAAAATTCCAACACAATATATAAAAAGTTTGATTTGCTCTCAATAATTAGTTGAACTTAATTCTTGGAAGCCAAGTATCCTTTAATGAAGCATTGCCAAAGAGAACATATCTTTTGGACTAGATTGTGTGGGGGTCAATGTCTGTTCTTTACATGTCTTATTATTACCAAAGGCCATAACTCTTTAAAAATAATATCCAAGAAAATTTGCAAAAAAAAAAAAAAAATCCTATTTATGAATAATATATATTTTGGAATTTTGGAAATATATCTTTTTTTTTTATTTTCTTTTTTACTGGAATTTTGAAAATCTATCTTGGATAATATATATTGTTTTTCTATTCTTTTCTTTTCTTTACATGTCTTATTTTAGAATCTTTGAACCTAAAAAATTTCTCATTTTATAAGCGTTTTACATTATTAATGAAATTTTAATGTTACTTTTTCTATTATACTTCTTACTATTATTTTTTTACAAACTTCTTACTATTTAATACAATCTTTCTTTTAAATTCTTTTAATTCATTTTTCACATACCATTAATAAATTACAATTTGATAAAAATAAATTATAGTTTCTTTTTCACATACAAAATTAACCATGCATCTTTCTTCATGAATAATGTTATGCCAATGTGTCAAAGTAACACGTGTGTATGTGTGTGTGCACGCGCGCGTGCGTGGTCGGTTGGTCCCCGTGAACCTAACTCATTGTTTGTTTGGTTACACGTTTTGTGGGTTCAAACAGAAGTCTAGAGCATTCAAACGCAATTTTGCTATTTTTGTGGTGTTTGGGTGGCTTAAAAAGTGATTCAACCACCAAATTGACGTTCACAAAGCCACAAATTGTAGTTTTTGCAACACCTCAAATTCTTTTATCGACCCTGTTTCAGCCTTCTTATTTTTTTTTTTTTTGAAGGACTGTTTCAGCCTTCTTGTTACCCTGCAAACTTCAACACTATTTCTAGAAGAAGACGAAATTGGGTTTGTATTTATTTATTTATTTTATTTTTCACAAAATGGAATTGAGTTCTAAAGGCCCGTTAATTTCTCCTCTTATTCCGCATGGAAGATAATTTAATATGAGAAACTTCCACCCTTGAGATATCTCTCTGCCCTATAAGTTGATCACAGTCTTCCACCCCAATTAAGTTGTTTAGATTGAAATTGCCTGTGGCTTGGACAACATTTTCGTATGTCAACAGAACACCGATATAAGTAAAAGTTGTAACTTCTCTTTTGGAAGAACTTCTAGCCGTGGACTTCAGCTTCCACTTTTTGGAGAACATCTTACAAAAGAGTGTTTCTCAAATATTTTTGACATATTTTTTTTTTTAAGAAAAAACCATTTGACAACATTTGTTATTTTTTTATAAGAGACAAATTTTTTTTGAAAGGTTTATAAAAGACAAAATTTGTTTATGTGTAAAATAATTAATATAATACACCTAACTCAAATTAAACTATCAAATTAATATGCATTTTATTTTAAAAGTTTTACTAATCTACAAATAATTAAATTGATAATGCAGCATAAATTTGAATAATTATATAAAATAGAAATGAAATTTAATTTTAAATAGATATTTATACCCATTTTGATAATTATGCATTCAAAATCAATTTTGGGTCAAACTATCCAAACAAAATGAATTTTTAAGAATGACTTATAAGTGTATGTATCCAAACATAAATCAATTCACATTCTTCTCACTTTTAACCAAAATCAATTTTGTCAAACTCAATTCTATCAAAATCAATTCTCTCCACTCTCCACTGTTGAACCAAACACACACTCAATTGGTAAGGACATCACATTATATACTTAGGGGTTACAGTTCAAACCCTAATTCCTAACTTATTCAGCTTAATGATGAATTTCTAGGCACTAAGTTACTTAAAAAACATTATTCTTTCATAAAAAAAAAAAAAACAACTTTATTCTACTTTATACACTTTTACCAAGCACTAGTATTTAACCATTATCGCTCTATGTATAATGTTAGAGGCACTGCACATTGATAATTGTAGGTGTTGTTTGTTGGAATTTTTATTTGATAATTTATTTTAAAGTTAATTATTATATTAATTATTAATATATCAATTAATTGTGTCTTGACTAAGTCATAAACGTTTTTCTTATTCCTATTTTCATGGCTTTAACCGTTACTTATTCAATCCTATTTACTTGGTCATATTGGCTAACAGCCGTTACCAATTGTTTTTATATATATTGAACATCTTGGGGTTATGGAGATGAATTTACGATTATCTTCTTCTTCATATTAGTTGCTATACCTATAAACATTTCATTGTTAAATATATAAAAAGAATTAAGTTCCCATGTGCATCCAAACGTCGTTCCTGAGACCTTGTTAATTCACGTGCGGTGCTAGCAAGATGTGACTGTTGTATCCTGGAGAGTACTAGCTATGAGACCTACTGCATCGGGTAACCTATCCGGGGTGGCAAAATACTCTTAAGCCCAGTGCTTTGTGTACGCCTCAGTCAATAATCGATAAGTTTTCCTACTATATATTTTTATATATTATGAGTCAATTTATTTATGTTAATATTTATCTTTGATTTATTACTTTATAACAATTCTATGTCTAATTTTTCCTACATTGTTTGTGGTGGTGTGATGAGCGGTGCTGGCCCTTTGCACCACCTTCTCTCTAGATTCATGGCGGTTACGACACCTGAAGTTTCAGGTTTGTGATGGAAATCAAGGTTGGCCCTTTATTGAAGAAGGCTCTTACAAAATTGGAAATATTCTTTGTAAAGAACAAACTTGCGATGAAGACAAGGCAAACATTCAACAATTTTACACTTATAGTTTTTATTCACAATTTTCTTCAAGTTCTCATGATATTCATTACACTTAATCAATGAATTTTAATGTTAGTTTTTCTATTATACTTCTTACTATTTATTACTATCTTTTTTTAAAAAAATTTCTTTTAATTTATTTTCCTGATACCACTAATAAATCACAATTTGATAAAAATAAATTATAGCTTCTCTTTCACATACAAAATTAGCCATGCATCTTTCTTCATGAATAATGTTATGCCAACGCGTCAAAGTGACACGTGCGTGTACGTGTGCGCGCGCGTGCGTGCATGTGTGGTCAGCAGGTCTTTCTCTCTCTTTTTTTTCTTTTCCATTTTCATTTTTCTTTCTTTCTTTTTAAACTAGATCCAGATTTATTATGGTGTTTCCTTCGTCGGTCACCGCCACTTCGGCTTCTTTTTATATTGAGTATAACTCAAATTTACAAGACTCACTTATAAACTCATGTTCGGACTTTGTGTCATCCAATAAAAAATCCAATGCGGAAATCTTAACAATAAATAAATCGAAAATTTTGGCTTATTTTTACAAAATTAAATTTATGTACGTTACTACTTTTTTAATGGCTTTATATATTCGTGCTTGAGATATTTTATTTCTTTTGTAAAAAAAAAGACATTTAATTTCTCATAAAAAAAAACGTTTTATTATAAATGAAATGAAGTTAGTTTTTGATTAAAAAAAACATTAGTCTTCAGTAAAAATCAAAATAAAGATATATAACATATTTTTTTAAGAGCAAATGAGAATTTTATTAAATATATGAGACAAGTATAAGTAGTACTCAACTCACAAGTTGGAAGCAAGTACATTGGATACTCCATTCATAAAAAAACCCTAAGCTACATATGTCAAGACATAAGAGAGGATTCAAAAAACCATTAAAAATACAAGCATGACCTCCCCTTTTTTTTTTCTAGCAAGAAACCGCCTGCACGAGATATATAAGATAATAATAAAGAAACATTGATCATATTTAATCAACATATATTTCAAATCACCTTACAAATGAATGCAATGATTTCAGAAACTTGTTTGGAAGAAGAATAAGGGTTTGAAGAAAAGTACCCTGGAGTATAAAATTGAAAACCAAGGTTAAAGTATATGTTGGGATCTTATTTAGGTTATGTATATACTTGGTCACTATTTAATTTAACATCTCATTTTTTTAATACTATCAACAATTAGATACTTCCTTATAAGCCTAGATACGTAGTACGTATGGGGGTATGATACGATACATGATGTGATACAGGTATGATGATACACAATTTTTAAAATTTATGATACAATATGGTTAAGATACATTAAAAATAATGATACTAAAACTTATATGTTTGTAAAATACTTGAAGAAAATAAACATTGACTACTCTTTATTATTATATTATTATAAAAGTCACAATTTTTTTTAGAATAATACATGTGATAAAAAATGTAAAGTTTTCTTATAAACTATATTATATTTTCATTCATAGGTTGGAATATCAACAGAAACATCCTTTAATAGACTTTTTTTTCGTAGGTACATATCTGCGAGTATCCGTGAAGTATTGATATCTAATATGTATCCGATACAAGTACGTCTTTGTTTTGGAGTATCCAGACTTCATAGACTTCATTTGCATGTCATGTACCTAATTTATTTTCACATCATCATATTCTATGGTTGAAATCATGAAATCGTCAAAAAATTTAAAACGAGAACCAAAATTGTGCACCAGAATAATTGCATTTAGGGTCCGTTTGGTTCGAGAATTAGGAGGGGAGGGGACGAATTTTAATGGAGGGGAGATATTTTAATTAAAAGTGTGCTTGGTTCACAAGGGGAGGGGAGGGATTTTAAAATTATTTTACTATTTTACCCTTAAATTTAATTAAATAAGGATAACAAGTAACGAAACAATAACGATGTAATCGATAACAACATGATGTAGACGATGGAATAATGGATTAATAATAGGGTTGTTACAATTACAAGTAGCAATAAAAATTGTTACAAGGAAAAATTGTTAATAATATGGAATAAAAGTTGTTACAAGAAAAAATTGTTAATAATATGGAATAAAAGTTGTTACAAGATAATATAACCTATAACCTAATAATAGTAAAAGTTGTTTCAAAATAATATAACCTAATAATAATAAATGTTGTTACAAGGATAATATTGAGATTTTAAATTAATATAAGGATAATTTTGACAGTGCAATAAAATTTGCTCCCCTCCCCACCCCTCCCCTCCCCTTCTAAAAATTGAACCAAACACTTCAAATTAAAAATCTCCCCTCCCCTCCCCTCCCCTCCAAAACTCTCAAACCAAACGGAAACAATACTTAAACAACAATTCTATTTTTCTTTTGCTTAATTGCAATTTTGATTTCCTTATTTTTACCATGTTGCAGAATTGACCCTAGCTACTATTTTAAATATCTAATTATATATGATTTGAGTCATGTCATGTCACTGTTTCTTTTGTATATACTTTTCACATCATGGTTGTTAAGGAGTTAGAATAAGTTGTATGCAATGGGATTTACTAGTTGGTTTGATTGAAGTTTAATACTATTGATAATGAGGGAGAAGTAATACATATATGGATGGTTCTCTAAGAGCTGTGATATCTGTTATGAAAAAATGTATATTCGTAGAGGTCAATCTATTAAATAGATATAAGCCAACTTGCGAAAAAATCTTAGTTTTGATAAAAAGAGTTACAAAGTATATTAAAATTAAACTCATAAACATAATTCAAATCAATTCCATTAACTTAATTTGACTAGTTAAATTCATTCATCAATGCAACTCATCAACATAGACAGTAGATTCTATGTCATAATTGAATTCATCAACACATGCAATAGATTTTGTCAAAATTGGACGACTAACAAAATGATGTTTATTTGTGTTTTTTATTCATCAACAAAATTGAAGTGTTGGGTAACTAAGACTTTCTCTATTTGTAGATGCACACTTTCAAGTTTTGGTATTTAAATGAGTTTCATGTGTACGCATCACTCATTCATAATTTTTTAATATTAGTATCCAACAAGCACTCAATTCATCCAACTCAGTATTTTATACAATTTTTTTAAACAGACTCATTAATCATATATCAATAACTCAAAATTATTACATTTTAAATTTCTAATATTAAATGAACATTAGTCTCATTTTATAGAGCTCTTCGTGTAGACCTTGTGCTCAATCCAATTTTTTTTCTCCATCTCATAGATAACAAGTTTAAAAGTTAAAAAAAAAAAAAATCCCATTAGAGATGGTCTAAAACAAACTTCTTTAAGAATAATATTCTTTTAGGTAGGATTTTATTTGTAAGAAAAATTGGTTTGTAGGATATATATGAATAATATTTATTGTGAAATCTCAAATATTTGTCTTTTTTCTCTTATACTAGAATTTTCAAATATATTGTAAAGAATATAAAATGCATGTAGATTTTACTCCACGAAACAATTTTCACAACAAAAATGGAACCATTTCAATCCATTTCAATCTCGTTAAAATCCAGTTAACAACAAAAATGGACGATTGATTAAAACTTTGAAATACATGTGAGGGTCATTAAGGTTTGAAGGATGTAATGCATTCATATCATACAAATAAGTTCTAAGAGGAACTTCTAGCATCTATTAGATGTTGGAAGTTTTTTCTACTAACATCTAGCATCTTCAAATGTGTTGTGGCGTTCGATTGTAACGAAAATACGAACGAATCAGATCTCTTCGTTGATAATTTTTGCAATTAGACACATCCCTCCTATGATGGAGTTAACTTGTGATTCTGGGATAAATTCTCCTCTCAAAGTGGTTTAGGGAAGAAAAAAAAAAGTCCTTTTGTGAACTTTTGAAATGCAACGGTTACTTTTGTTAACTTGAGTTTTGGACAAGACGGTATGGGTAACAGAATACAGTCAAGAATCACTACAAAAAACATGTTTTTTTCAGACGGCTAAAATATGTATGTTTCGGTGGTTTTAGCCGCCACTATGCACCATTCTGGCGTTTTAAAAAATGCCAAAATTTTGTCTGCCACCAAGCATAAAGTGTAAGTTTTTAGGTAGTTGTCCTGAAACCCACCGTTTTATACCTTGTTTAAAGTGGCGGTTTTTTTTTTTTTTTTTTTAATGTTTAAAACGTTAGTTTTATACGCCATTATTTACTTTATTGTAACAAAGCAAATAGGTATTTTGGCAGTTGTAGTGAATCGGCAAAGAAACATTTGGGTTTCTACTTTTGAAAAATTAACGGTGATTTTGTAGGCTCGTTTTGTGCAAGTTGTTTTCTCTTGGCAGTTTATTTCTATTAGGAAAGATTTTGAGCAAACAAATAAACAAATCAAGATTGACCCACTAATTTCAAAATATGTCTTTACAGCTAGTGGTGGCCCCGAGCATGGTTGGAAGGGGTAACCGCCTAGGGTCCGATTTTTAAAGGGGCTCCATTTTTTTTAGTAATATATGTATTATGTATCAATTAGGGTATAAAGTCTCGCAAGTCAAACAACAACAAGAAGAGGTCCTTAACAATTGCAATAAATTTTCTCTTTTTATTTTTTTTATTTTATAAAAGTATATGTTAATAGTTAGAGGAGTATTAAAAGAATAGATGAAGAACTGTAAAAAAAAATAAAATAGATGAAGACAAATGAGAGATCAAATAAAGAATTGATGTTGTTGATATTTCATGTCTAATTTTAAAGTATTAGTGTAATTTATAATTTGTTTATAAAATAATAGAACGTTACTATATTTTATGCGGTTATTTTTTATTTATATAGATAATAGATTTATAATACATAAATCTAATGCAATTAAACTTTATAATCACTTTGTATTTCTGCTATATATAATATTCTTCATGACATGCATGACTCAAATAGTCATGTTCAATTTGTGAAAAATGAGAAAGATGTGTATCATTCGCAAGATATATTATTGTTCATGGAAGTAGGTTGTTGTGTTGTTTGTGATTGAAATAAATGATTTCAAGAGTCGTGTTTACTTCATGATAACAAGATATAATCAATTGTGTGTGATTAATCTAATATTCAATGATAAATTTTTTATTTAAAATATATGATATATATTAGTTGTGTTTTATTGTTTTTTTAATTAATAAATCATGCATTCAATGAGATCTAACAGGTTGCTAAAATTCTCATCTTTGCTAATTGATTGAAGCAAGATAATTTTTTTTACAATACTAAATATTGTATTGACAATTTTTTAGAATGATTTAAGTTACTTAATTACTCTTTAGATAATTCAATATGCATGTCCTATCTCCTGGTTTACCTAAAAAAAAAAGATTATTCAATATCAACAAAAAGAATGCCGAAATTGTTAGGCCGAACGTCATGATCGGGGTTCGAATCCCAGTACCACCACTTTGTGTGTGTGAGTTTATGGTGGCTTTGCTATCTCTTTTATCTACCAAAAAAAAAAAAGAGAATGATTTTGGTTATTTATTAGGATTGCTGCTTGATCAGTTTTGAGAAAAATAATAATTTATCCCAAGGCATAAAAAATCTTGTTCGGTCTGCTTATGATATGTTAACGTCAGATGGCAGTAACATGGTTAATGAGGTTACATATTTGATTTGGCACAGACATGTCCAGTTGAAAGTGTCTATTCTTGCTTGGCGTGCGTGGATTGGAGTTTTTGGAGCGGATCCGATCGATGTGTCTGATCACTTTCTTCAGTTCACTTATTTGACAGGAGGGGCAGCAACTAGACGCTCCTTTATGCAACTTTTGTGGTTCTTATGTGTGTGGTTGTTATGGACTGAACGTAATAATAGGCAGTTTAATAACACCGAAATTAATATTCATCATGTGTTCGAAAAGGTCCAAACTAATTCTTACTGGTGGTTAAAGGCAGCGAATGCAGTTTATGTGTTAGGGGTTAACTGTGAGGTTTCAAAACTCTTGGTCTAAATTAGTGTATTCAGGTTGCTAAAACTCTTGGTCTAAATTAGTGTATTCAGTGACTTTATTCATAGTCTAACATTGAAATAAATATGCCCAAGAGTCAACTGTGAGGTTAACTTAGACCAATATATTACTCCCTCCGTCCCTCAATAGATGACCTAGTTGACAATATACATTATTGACTTGACATATTTTGACCAAATTTTTCTACTAATTCACAAAATAAATAATATCATGTAAGATGTTGGATTCGTCTCGATGAATATTTTTAAAATATTAAATTTTCATAATTATTTTTAGTAGAGAATTGAAGATATCAAAGATAAAACATATGCATTGGTACGTGTGTCGGAGTCAACTAGATCATCTATTGAGGGATGGAGGGAGTACAATTTAAGATGATATCATACTCTAAGATTTATTGAGTCACTACACGGGGAGGATGAGTCAAGAGTCACACATTGAATGAGACATCCCTGAAAACTCACGAGTGCACGTACAAATGCAAATAATTACCTGCAAATCTAAACAAGTATTGTGTGGGTACATATATGAAAGCAATGAGAGATAAAAGAGAAATGTGTTTTTTAAAGTTTAATTTATATTTAGATATGACAAAATGATAAAACCTTATTGAATGACTATGTAAAGAGGTTTCAAAATGATAAAACCTTGTTGAATGACTATGTAAAGAGGTTTCACACAAATTCATATCTATTTCGGGCAAAAGGAACATGTACTTATATACAAGTAACAAGAGTACAAATATTGTAGTGGCTACACATGAAGGTACGAGTTCACATTGTCTTCCTTATCTACATTAAATTCTAGTAATGTATAGGTCAATGGTCACACCATGAAAAACATAACAGTAAAAACTGAAACATGTTACAACAGTAACCAACAATGTATCAGATCAAATAAAATGGCTTCTCTTATAGTTGGCAGTAGTTTGATTTTCTACAAACTCATCCAATTAAATGTATCCAAAACACCAAAGTCTACTTCCTCTATCTGCACAATAAAAAAATGAATTTAAGTAAGAAAAAAAATGAACATTTAGAAAACACAAATAACTATCAGTAGTTGACAAACTATTTCATTGCCATACAAGAACATTTCATGATTGTGTCTTCAATCATAAAAGGAATATTGAACTTATTCTTGGAGCAAAAACAATTCATCCACAACAAAAGCATATCTTATTGGGGGGGGGGGGGGGGGGATCATGAGAAAACTGTACGATTGCATTGCATTTACCACTCAAAACCAATAGGAAAGGATAGCATAGTGAAGAGAAACAACATAAACTTTTTATGTATTATCACCTTGGTACCAGAAGAAGTTGAAGACTCAGTTGTCCCTGTTGATTGCTGATCTAATCCATACTTCAGCTCAGGACTCTTAAAAAAGGTGTTAGCAAATGAAATGGGGTTCAGTAAATAGTTTGAGAATAAGTTAGTGATTCTTTAATGAAAAAGCAATGGACAATTAGATAGCCTCCAAAAAGACCATACTACAGCAAACTGTAAGTTTTGAACCATAAATTAAGTACCGTCCCAAAGTCACCTAGTTCCTCTAACTTCGCAATTGAAAAGCATATGTAATAATCAAATTGAGGTCATTTTTTTGAATGTATCTTCAAATAGAGGTCATTGCATACATAAAAAGAATATTTGGGGTGTGGTGGTTGCGGATGGGGTACGATTGCATTTACCGCAAAAAGCCAGTAGGAAAGGATAGCAAAGTAAAGAGCAACAACATAAATTTGTATGTCTTGTTACCTTGGTACCAGAAGAAGGAGAAGGCTCAATTTTCCCTGTTGATAGCTGATCTAATGCATGCATTCCCTTGAGATGCTTAAAAAAGGTATAAGTAAATGAAATCGTTTAGTAACTAGTTTAAGAACAAGTTATAGTGATTTCTTTAATGAAAAAGCAATGGAGAATTAGATAGCCTCACAAAAGACCAAACTACAGAAAACCATAAGTTTTGAACCATAAATAAAGTATCCTCCCGACGTTACCTAGTTCCTCTATCTTCAAAATTAAAAAAAAAAGTTAGATTCAAACTGATGTCATTTTTTTGAATGTGTCTGCAATCAGAGATCATTGCATTCATAAAAAAGAATATTGGGATGGAGGGGTTAAGAGACTGTTACCGCAAAATACCAATAGGAAACGACAGCAAAGCAAAGAGAAACAAGATAAAATTTCAAAAACAAATCTAGTCTGTGGTTTAACCCCCGTTGAAAAGGAAATATGGCGATCGAAACCTGAAATAGCAGGTCATCTTGAGAGCAATGCCGGTTAACTGCTTCAATAAGGGAACACCATTAACTTAACCCATAAACATCTTAGTTTTCTTAACCATGATAAAAACAGATAAAAAGCTTATGACGACAAAACCAAACAAATCACAGAAGTAATTTCTATATTGTAGTGAGGTATTACAACTTCCAAACACAAAACAGATGGCAAAATGTAATTAAAATCACATGACAGTATGATACAAAATCATCACAACACAGAACATACCTTAGTATGCAATTCCAATGTTTTGCGGTAAATTTTATTCGAAGGATCCTATATAAAACAGGAAACACTCTGTTACGCATGATTTTTACAAGTCAACAAGTAAAATACTTGCCACAATTCAATGATACATTCATTGGTACTGAACTAAAACTGTACCAAATCAAAAGCACGTTGATATAACACAGCTGCCTTTTCAACACAAAACATTATAGCTTTGTCATTGTTTATGATATCACGTGCCAATGTAGTGAGGGCTTCTCCCATGCACCAAAGAGCCTTATGATGGCAGGGATCAAGAGTGAGAGCCTCCTGCAGCTTTGAAATAGCATCTGAAAATCAAGTTTTCTAGTGAGAAATCGAGAAAACATAAATGAATGTTCAAAACCAAAAGTCTGAGAATAACCACCAGATTTGGTACAGTTAGTATATCAGAACCGATAAATAGAAGGTCGTGATAAATAGAAGATCAGACGACGACTAACAGTTAGTAAATCCAAACTCAAAATATGAACTGTCGAATTTATCATCCATCTGTTTCAAATTATTGATAGGCGTAGTCGAATACAAATTTATATATATCTTTGTCCCTCTTAACCATTAATAGGTGCAGGTGCAACCTTATCAAAATTCATAAATATTTACATTGAACGAGAGCCATTAAAAATTTGACCTTGATACGGATGATCATATAAAGACTTGAAAAGAAAGGAAAAAGCTTCTAAATCAGAAGTTCAAACACTACCCAAAAGGCATTTAATATAAAAAAAAAAAACTAAAATAAAAATCTAAGCCATTAATACGTGCAGGTGCAACCTTATCTAAATTCATAAATATTTACGCTGCAGGAGTGCCATTAAAAAATTTGACATGATATGAATGATCATATAAAAATTTGAAAAATAAAATAGAAAACCTCTAAATCACGAGTTCCAACACAACCCAAAAGCCATTTAATAACAAAAACAAAACCTAAAATAGTAATGAAATAAAATAAACTAGTCCATAGAGAAAGGATAAGCACCATTGATCGAATCATGATCCTTTTCCTCATACATTTTTATCAAAGCTCCACCCCATTGTGTCAAATTCTGCAGATATTAATAAAAACAAAAAATTATACAAAAAAAAAATTCCAACATAACAATGAAAATGATAATAAAAAGTATGAATGAAAATTAGGGGAATGGACACGAACGTACGTCAGCATCGCGAGGGTTCTTGATGTATTCAGCTTCTGAGATTTTGCATGCTTCGCGGGCATTAAGAAAGAGTTTAGGGAAGGAGAGGATGGAATAATCCTGTACAAAGTTCGTGGAGTCAGCGTTGTCTGTATGAGGGAGATAGGTGTTTCTAGGGTTTTGATCGTTGTCTGAGGTTAGGGAAATATTATTAGTTGGATTTTGCCTAAATAAAATACACTATACCTATCTAACACACAGACATGTTAGGGAATGAAGATCTAAAACACAGATAAACTAATTATTACAGAATCAAGATCTATTGACTTGTGCACTAATGGTAGAATCTACAAACTCATCCAATAAAAAGCGTTAAAAACACCAAAGTCACCTGGTTCCTGTATCTTCACTATAAAAAATGAATGTAAGGAAGAAAATAACGAGCAATTAAAAAACACAAGTTTTGAACCAAAAAAAAAACTATGAATTCTAGTCAACAAACTATTTCATTGCAATACAAGAAAAATTCTTGAATGTGTCCTTAACCAAAAAAAGATCACTTGAACTTATATCTCAGTGCAAAAACAATTCATCAACAACAAAACCATATACAATGGGGGATCACGAGAAAACTGTATGATTGCATTGCATTTACCGCAGAAAACCAATAGTAAAGGACATCAAAGTAAAGAGAAACAACATAATTTTTTTTGTCTTATTACCTTGGAACCAGAAGAAGGAGAAGACTTAGTTGTCCCTGTTGATTGCCGACCTAATTCATACATTAGCTTGAGATCCATAAAAAACAGTATTAGTAAATGAAATGGTTCAGTAACTAGTTTTTGAATAAGTTAGTGATTTCTTTAATGAAAAAGCAATGGAGAATTAGATACCCTTGCAAAAGACCAAACTACAGAAAATCATTTGTTTTGAACCATAAATTAAGTATCCTCTCAAAGTCACCTAGTTCCTCTAACTTCACAATAAGAAACATAAGTAATAACCAAACTGAGGTAATTTTTTTGAATGCGTCTGCAATCAGAGATCATTGCATACATAAAAAGAATATTGGGGTGGGGGGGTTAAGTCATGAAAACTGTACAATTGCATTTGGCACAAAAAAAACCAATAGGAAACGATGGCAAAGTTAAGAGAAACAACAGAAACTTTGAAAAACTAATCTACTCCATGGTGTAATCCCATTGAAAAGGAAACAGTGATCGAAACTTGAAATAGCAGGGCATTTTAAGGGGAACGCCATTTACCTCCTTCAATAAGGGAATGCCATATAACTCAACCCTAAAACATCTTTGTTTTGTCAACCATGATAAAAACATATGAAATGCCCGTGACGACAAAACCAAACAAATTACAGAACTCATTTCTAGATTGCACTAAGGCGTGGTGAAAAATGTAATTCATTGGTACAAAACAGATGGTAAAATATAATTAAAACAGCATGACAATATGATACAAAACAGTTACTTCACAGAAAATACCTCATTATGCGATGCCAACTTTATGCAATAAATTGCATTTGAAGGATCCTATATAAAACAGGAAACACTTTGTTACAAATAATTTTTACAAGTCAACAAGTAAAACACTTGTCACAATTCAATGATACTGAACTAAAACTGTACCAATTCAAAAGCTCTTTGATAGCACACAGCTGCCGTTTCATCACAAATCCTTATAGCTCTGTCGTTGTTTATAATATTGGGTGCCAATGCAGTGAGAGCTTCTCCCATGCACCAAAGAGCCTGATGATGGCAGGGATCCAGAGAAAGAGCCTCCTGCAGCTTTGAAATAGCATCTGAAAATCAAGTTTTCAAGTTAGAAATCTAGAAAAAATAAATGAAGGTTCAAAGCCCAAGTCTGAGAATAACCACCAGATTTGGTGTAGTCAGTAAATCACAACCAATAAATAGAAGCCCAGACGATGACTAACATTTAGTAAATCCTAACTCAAAATATGAACCGTCCAATTTATCACCCATCTGTTTCAATTTATCGACAGGCGTGTTCGAATACAAATCATATATATATATATATATATATATAAATCTTTGTCCCTCTAAGCCATTAATAGATGCAGGTGCAGGTGCAAAATTCATAATATTTACTCTTAAGGAGAGCCTTACATGATATGAATGATCATATAAAGACTTGAAAAATAAAATAAAAAACCTCTAAATCACAAGTTCAAACACAACCCAAAAGCTATTTAATAACAAAAAAAAAAAAAAAAATCCTAAGTAATATTGTAAATAAAATAAACTAGCCCACTGAGAGAGAATAAACACCTTTGATCGAATCCTGATCCTGTTCCTCATACATTTTTATCAAAGCACAACCCCATCTTGTCAAATTCTGCACATATTAATAAAACAAAAAATTATAAACAAAATTTCAAACATAATAATGAATATGATAATAAAAAGTATGAATCAGAATTTGGGGAATGGAAATGAACATACGTCAGCATCGCTGGGGTTCTTAACGTATTCAGCTTCTGCGATTTTGCAAGCTTCCCCAGCGTCAAGGAGGGTGTAATAATCCCATATGAAGTTCATGGAGTCAGCGTTGTCTCTATGTGGGAGAGAGTTGTTTCTAGGGTTTTGATAGTTGTCTGAGATTAGGGGCTAATGAGCAGTGATAAATAAATATTAGAAGTTGGATTTTTCCTAACTCAAAGACACTATATCCAATCTAAAACACAAAGACATGTAAGGGAATGAAGATCTAAAACACAGATAAACTAATTATTACAGAATCAACATCTATCAATTTGTGCCCTAATGGTAGAATATACAAACCCATCCCATAAAAAGCGTTGAAAACACCAAAGTCAACTGGTTCTTCTATCTTCACAATAAAAAATGAATTTAAGGACGAAAAAAACGATCATTTAAAAAACACAACTTTTGAACCAAAAAAAAACTATGAATTCTAGTCAACAAACTATTTCATTGCCATACAAGAACAATTCTTGAATGTGTCCTTATCACTTGAACTTGTGACTCGGTGCAAAAACAATTCATCAACAACAAAACTATATACAATGGGGGATCACGAGAAAACTGTACGATTGCATTGCATTTACCGCAGAAAACCAATAGTAAAGGACATCAAATTTAAGAGAAAAAACATAAATTTTTATGTCTTATTACCTTGGTACCAGAAGAAGAAGACGACTTAGTTGTCCCTGTTGATTGCCGACCTAATTCATACATTCGCTTGAGATCCATAAAAATGGTATTAGTAAATGAAATGGTTCAGTAACTAGTTATTGAATAAGTTAGTGATTTCTGTAATGAAAAAGCAATGAAGAATTAGATACCCTTGCAAAGACCAAACTACAGAAACCATTAGTTTTGAACAATAAATTAAGTATCCTCTTAAAGTCACCTAGTTCGTCTAATTTTACGATAAGAAATAGCAGAGATCATTACATACATAAAAAGAATATTGGGGTGGGGGCGTTAAGACAAGAAAACTGTACAATTGCATTTACCACAAAAAACCAACAGGAAATTATGGCAAAGTTAAGAGAAACAGCAGAAAGTTTGAAAACTAATCTAGTCTATGGTGTGATCCCATTGAAAAGGAAACACAGTGATCCAAACCTGAAATAGCAGGTCATCTTAAGGGGAACACCATTTAACTCAACCCAAAAACATATTAGTTTTGTCAACCATGATAAAAACAGATAAAAAGTCTGTGACGACAAAACCAAACAAATTACAGAACTCATTTCTATATTGCACTAAGACATGATGGAAACTGTAATTCATTAGTGCAAAAAAGATGGCATAATCTAATTAAAACAGCATGACAATATGATACAAAACCATCACACAACATACCTTACTATGCAATGCCAATGAATGGCAGTAAACTGCATTTGAAGGATTCTATGTAAAACAGAAAACACTTTGTTAGACATAATTTTTACAAGTCAACAAGTAAAACACTTGCCACACTTCAATGATACATTCATTGGTACTGAACTACAACTGTACCAATTCAAATGCTCGTCGATAGCATGCAGCTGCCTTTTCTTGAGAATTCATTATAGCTTTGTCATTGTTTATGATATCATCCCCCAATGTAGAGAAAGCTCCTCCCAGGCACCAAAGAGCCTCATGATGGCAGGGATCCAGAGAAAGAGCCTCTTGCAGCTTTGAAATAGCATCTGAAAATCAAGGTTCAAGTGAGAAATCGAGAAAATTTAAAACCCCTTCATAATCTTATAACGTGTTTGGATTGACTAATTTGAGTGTATCTACTAATATAAATACTTGTTGGCTTGTTTGGCAGAGATAATGAAAATGGATTATGACCTGATTATAAGTTGTTTTCAGCTTATTTTCACAAGCTCTCCAAGATAACTAATGTAAACAACTTATATCTAATATAAAAACTTTTTGACGTTATTTTATTTTGTTATATAAAAATAACTTACACATCAGAACTTATGTGATTAAAAATTATACTCACATTCTAAACTTGGTAAATCCAAACTCAATATGAACCGTCCAATTTTTCATCCATCTGTTTCAATTTATCGATAGGCGTTTCTGGATTTGAATACAAATAAGTCACTAATATATATATATATATATATATATATATATATATATATATATATATATATATATGTCTCTCTTAGCCATTAATAGGTGTGCAGGTGCAACTTAATCAAAATCTCCATAGCACCAACACTTATGATCGAAAGTGTGTGTTCTACACCGACACAGTGTCAACATGTCCGTGTCTGGTTGTGTCTGTGTCAGTTGTGTGTCTATGTCCGGTGTCAACGTGTCAATGTGTTAATGTCCGGTGTCAGTGTCCTACACTGAGACGGTGTCGACGTTTCCGGTGTCCGTGTTGTGTGTGTCCATGTTGTGTTTGGTGCCCGTATCTGTATTTGTGTCCATGTCAGTGTCAGTGTCAGTGTCTAGTGTCAATGTCAACGTGTCAGTGTCCGTGTTTGTGCTTCATATATCAAAATTCATAAATATTTACAATAAAAGAGAGCCATTACAAATTTGACACGAAATTATATGATTGATCAAAAACCTTTTAATCACAACATTAAAAATCTAAAATAATAATGTAAATAAAATAAACTTATTCCATATATAGAAAGAGAGAATAAGCACCATGAATCGTTGGATCCTGATCATGATTCTCATGCATCTTTTGCTTCTCATACATCTTTAACAAAGCTCCACCCCATCTTGTCAAATTCTGCATGCATATGGAAAAAATGAATCAAAGTTTATACACAAAATTTTCAACCTAACAATAAATATGATAATTAATAAAAGAAGTATGAAATCAAAAATCAATCAAACAAGAATGAATCGATCCATAAAAAAAAATTACACAAAATTTTTTCAAGATATTAATAGAAACAAAAAATTATACACAAAATTATCAACTTAATAAGAAATGTGACGAAAAAAGTAGTATGAATCAAAATCAAAATCAAACTGATTCGTCAAAACAACAATGAATATAGAAACAATTGATCAAAAATTGGGGAATAGAGAAGAAAGTACATCAACATCGCGAGGATTTTTGAGGTATTCAGCTTCAGCGATTTTGCATGCATTGCGAGCGTTAAACTGTGAGAGCTTGGAAAAATCCAGTACGATTTCCATGGAGAATCAGCTTCGTCTCTGTGAGAGAGAGAGAGAGAGAGAGAGAGAGAGAGAGAGAGAGAGAGAGAGAGAGAGAGAGGTTTATTGGGTTTTGAGTGTTGTGTGCGGTTAGAGACTGAATAACAGAAACTTGGCGCCATATTTAAAGCGTGATCGGAGTATCCTATGGCGGTAAACTGACACACCAGGTGATTCAACTGATCGGAGTATCCTATGCATTGTCCTAAGCTAAGTTCACACCGACATATGTATTGGAATTTAGTATTAGAGCTTGTTTGTTTGAGATCTTTTTTGAAAAAAAAATATTTTTTAAACAAAAAATCACTTTTTAATTTTACTTTTTGGCTTAATTGCACTTTCCCCCTATCTTTTGCTAATTGTGCAATTTTGCACTCCTTCCTTTTTTTGAGCGATTTTGCACCCCATCTTTTTGCTCCCTTCTGATTTTGCATCAAATCTTTGTGTTCAATTGCACTTTTGGCCCCTATCTTTTTGCGAATTGTACGATTTTGCACCCCCTTTTCTTTTTTTTTGAGCGATTTTGCACCCCACCTTTTGCCCTTTTTCCACTCTTTTAATGATGATTTTGAACAAAACACAATTGGCAAAAGATGGGGTGCAAAATTGCTATAAAAAAATAGGGGTGCAAAATCGCACAATTAGCAAAAGATAAGGGGAAAGTGCAATTAAGCCTTACTTTTTTAGTGTTCATTTCAAATTTTTAAAAAATCTATTTTGTTACAAAATCATTTTTAGCCTCAAAATGAAAAGTTATTCCCATCAAGTGTAAGAGTTTCAAATCTTAAAAAAAAAAGAATTTTATGATAGTTATTATATTTTTTTTATAAGAATCTCTAGATTCTCTTAATCCAATTTTTTTTAAAGTTGAAACAAACGCATCCTTAGTTTAACTCAACTTTACAAAATCTATTTTTTTTTTCCGAGAACTCAACCTTACAAAACTTAGTTGGTTTGTAAGATGAGAACTGCTTTCACTTATAATAAATAAAAAGAACATTTTCCATATTTTTAGAAAAATAAAATAATGTATGTATTTCTATTATCTTATACACTCTCCGGTTCCTATTATAAACATAGTTACAGTCCATAACTCCTAGTTCAACTGTCAAAAATGTTGAAATTGCAAGGTCGGACGCCTTGAGTGGAGTTTGAACCCCGACCTGTCTACTTGTGTGTGTGAGTTGTAATAGTTATTTGTCTTTTCGTTTATCTAAAAGCAAAAACAAAAAACCACAAAAATTGTAATTACGGAATTCGTTGGACCCCGGGAACACCGAAATTCTTCAAGAATTCGTAGGAAACAAAGTACCAGGCAACCATTTTTTTATTTGTCAATAGCCTAGTGGCTAAATATTCATCCTATGGGAAGGAGTGTGTAAATTTACTGTCAGCACTATATTAATATTATGCTATGTGCATGCAGGATGAATCGGGTCCTGTTTGGGTAAACAACTTAAATAACCGCTTATATAGTAAGGCACTTATCAAATATGTGCTTATGTATGAGCTATTTCTCTAATAAAAAATTAAATAAAGTCAAAATGTTTTCTTAGGAGTTTTAAGTTGTTTTCATAAACTATCTTTGAATACTTATGCAATTAAGCTAAAAATAGCTTATCGACATCTCATAAGTTGTGTCCATAAGCTCTCCCAAACAAACAATCTCACAAGTGTTTAAATAAGTCTGTTTGTTTCAGCAGTGGCAGCATTTCCCTCAGCCAATGCTTCTTATGATATTAAAGCCTGTGGTTTACCAAATGCTGCAACAAATGTTTCATATGGTACTTAGAGGACTATATCCATTTGATAAACTCACATGCACATGTAATATACAAAGATACTTACCTGCCACATCTTGAAAATATAGACAAACGAGTTCCTTTTCATAAGTAAGAGTTCTTTCTTGCTCACACCATACTTGTTTTGGTTAAAACAGCATGGTGAACTTTGGAGGTATCAAATAGAGTAGCTAGTTAGTTCGTCCCCGATGTTTCGACCAATTATGTGAAATGTAAAAAGTTTGCTACTCCTTTCCTCTCTGGACATTTGAAACCTATTTGTTCAAAGAATTTGAGGACGTTTTCATCTAGACAATTTGTCCGTCTGAGAGGAGAATTATGTTGTCGAATAAATCATATGTTTCAGGATATACCAATTATGTTGTTTGTATGAGAGATGTTCCATTGAGAATGTGGATGGATTGTCTTAGTGAATTAATCATTTGGAATGTGGTTAAACTGTCCAAACCAGTCGATATTTCGTCCATGAAAAGCGCTCTCGCTGGTCCAACTAGCCTCTCACCTGTAGTTCATAGTCACATTGTGTTCCATAAAATACAAATGAAAATATGAACAATTTATTTCATATTAGTACTACATAGATAGTGATATTTATGTTTATGACCACAAAACATCTTCAAACCTATTGTTATGATTACCTCCAATAAATTAATGGAGAAGTTAAGGATTGTAAGCAATGTCATTCTTCCCACATGAGCTTCTGCTTCAACATTCAACCACTCAAAACAGACTACAATTGCTGCAAAAAATGTTTCATATGTTAATTAGAGAACTACACCAATTTGATAAACTGACATGCACATAAAATAAATAAGATACTTTAGTTTTGGTTGATTACTTGTATAGCAAGTAACTCACATATGTAGTAGTATATAAATGTAACGTCACAATTTCATTGCGAATGAGAATAAATAGTTATAGTCACAAAGAACTCTCTTTCTTCTCCCTCAATTTTCCTTAATTCTCTCTCAATATTGATTGCTTGTGAAGCAAGCAATCTCTGATGCGATAACAAAGATAATGTAAAGCTCCAACTCTAATGCAATACCAGGATGCTTCAGGGAAAATCCCATGCTACTTCAAGATCTGCACTCTTAATAGTTCTGTTGAATCATGTGGAATCTTCACTGTAGAAAAGCTTCAGAATGTGGATGGATTGTCTTATTGTCTTCTTGTATATGTAACATTTGTATTCTTATATAGTAAGTCAACACAATTAAAATATATACCAACTTCTATAAAGGTTATAGGAATCTTAAGGAATAATATGCGCAAAGCAGGGAAAAAAAGAAGGTACCTTTGCTTATAGAAAACTGAGAGTTTCATGATGAACATCAATAAATCTGAGCATCCATTAAACATAATTACAATTAGTATGCAGAATAGAGCTCCCATACGGATCCCACCATCTGTTTCTGTATTCTGGTTCATCACAGTTTGTTTGTTACGAGGCCAGTTGAAGATGAAATAGCATTGACGAATGATTAAGTAAGGTTCTCTTGAACGGCGAGTGCTTACCTGGCATATCTTGAAATATAGACAAACAAGTTCCTTTTCATAAGATATACACACTTTTAAGAGTTTTTTCTTGCTCACACCATACTTGTTTTGGTTAAAACAGCAAGGTGACCTTTGGAGGTATCAAATGGACGTCCCCTAGATTTCGACCAATAATGTAAAAAGTTTTCTACTCCTTTCCTCTCTGGACATTTGAAACCTATGTGTTACGTTCAAAGAATTTGAGGACGTTTTCGTCTAGACAATTTGTCCGTCTGAGAGGAGAATTATGTTGTCGAATAAATCGTATGTTTCAGGCGTTGTCTGTATGAGAGCTGTTCCATTGAGAATGTGGATGGATTGTCTTAGTGAATTAATCATTTGGAATGTGGTTGAACTGTCCAAAACAGTCGATATTTCGTCCATGAAAACCGCTCTAGCTGGTCCAGCTAGCATCTCACCTGTAGCACCTGTAGTTCATAGTCACATCTTGAGTTTCATAAAACACATGATCAAAAAATAAAGGGAAAATTACACTCACCTCCCCTTAGGTTTATGAAAATAACACTAACACCCCCTCTAGTTTTAAAACTTACACTAACCTCCCTTAAATTTTCTTTTAATAGACAAACACCTCCCTTACTATTAACACCGTTAGTTTTTTCCGTTAACTTTTTTGTTTAGAATTTTCAATTAACCGTTAATGGGACAAACCTCCGTTCTTGAATCCATTCAAGAAACCATAATATATTGATCAAACTCCAACACAAGCAGTACCAAAAGGTAGAAAAGGATTACAAAGCAAGAATTCGAAAGGCTGGGGAAAAAACCCCAAACAGCTAGCGTGACAATATTCAAAGAGAACAACAAGCCAACACCGAAACCTAAAAAAACTATGAAAATCACCTCTCCTAAACATAACAGCAGCCACCACAGCCCAGTAGAAATATGCGTATTGGATCAAAGGTATTCCACTCTATAGGGTTCTTCTTAATTTCACATGGATTCACACATTGTTAATTTTCCACTCTTATCCTTACATATGTTGCACTGTGATTATTGATTATGATTATGCTGGAACTCATCTAATCATCAATTTCATATATCACTCATCCTTTATTTAAACTGCTAATTCCATTTTTTTATGCTAATTGAAATTATCTTTCATTTGGTTAATAAAATCAAAAGTCCACTGTATTAGAAATCAATTTAGCAGCATAATGGTAAAAGCCTACAAACAAGAAGTGGTGTATAAACATCCATGAACAAAACATAAAAATAACGGAAAACATAACAGAGTTAGTAGCACGGGAGGTGATTGTATATTTGTGAAAAACTTAAGGGAGGTTAGTGTAAGTTTTAAAACTAGAGGGGTTGTTAGTGTCATTTTCATAAACCTCAGGGGAGGTGAATGCAATTTTC
The DNA here is from genome assembly GCF_051527215.1 of Medicago sativa. Lineage (NCBI taxonomy): Eukaryota > Viridiplantae > Streptophyta > Magnoliopsida > Fabales > Fabaceae > Medicago > Medicago sativa. The sequence continues at coordinate 7,252,091 of NC_140754.1, forward strand.
CCAAAAATAAAACACATGAAAATATGAACACTTTATTTCATATTAGTACTACACAGATAATGAGATTTATGGTTTTACCAGTTCTAACCTTCTTTTTTAGTCCACCATACCTCGAATCATTTCTCAAAAAAAAATTGAACTTGTTTTTCTACCTTAATTATATAATCTGTAACTATGTTGGTTTCTTGGCCTTTTAGTGATTCAGTCTGAAACTTAAGCATGTTTAGCTTTATCTCCAAGTTCTTCATTATGCAAATAGGTCTATTAACATAAATATCAAGATCAGGATCTGTTTAATGTTTTCAGCCATTTCTCTTCTTGATAATTCTACCAGCATATTTCCAATTGTACAAAGTTGAAAAACAGTTCAATCAAATTAAGTGACAATACATACTCCTTCATTGTACAGACAAGGACTATTTTACTGACTGTAACGCGTTCCTATCCCTTGACACCTTTGCTGAAACGGCCAATGTTTCTGTCACTGTCATTTTTTTATGTGTAAATCAGTTTGACTTACATGCAAGGGCTTAACTAAAAAAATAAGGGTTAATTATGTTTCTAGTCCCTATAAAATAGCGACCTTGTAAGTTTAGTCCCTACTTAATTTTAATAGCATTTTTAGTCCCTATAAAAAAAAAAATTACTTATAATTTTAGTCCCTGCTAAAACAAAGTTTGATTAATTATCCTTAAACTCTTAAATTTTTGAACGATTTTTTTGAGACAAGATTAGAACACTATGAAAGGTTCGTTTACTAAAATTTAGAATTCTGACATGAAATGAATTAAATATGAATTTTTTAAAACGACAAAAGTTAAAGATAAAAAGTAATAAAATCTGGATGTAGAAATCAAATTTTGCAATAATTTTTTGCGGACGAACTTTTAGTACATGTCTGCAAAAAATTGTTCAAAAATTTAAGAGTTTAAGCATAAATTAAACAAATTTGAATTGAGTAGGGACTAATACTCAGTGCAGAAAAACAAAATTAGGGACTAAAAATGCTATTAAAATTAAGTAGGGACTAAACTTATAAGGTCGCTATTTTATAGGGACTAGAAACATAATTAACCCAAAAAATAAAATAAGACAACACCACGATAAATTATTGAATTACATGCAAGGGCTTTGATATATTTCTAACAGATCTAACAGACACACCAATAGAGTGAAAATAAACACAACCAGAGGAATAATATATGATAGTTGTTTTTCGCTCCCATTTCTACCTGCTTCAATTGGAATGAATTTGATATTAAGGTCTCAATATGCTGAGAACAAGATACGCAAGTGGCAAGAGCCAACGTGCTTTGAGAGCATGTATTTAGCGAGGAAAGCAATCACCACCACGACAAGAATATTGACATATTGTGACAGCAAATGTCTGTAAAGGGTACAAAACTGTTGGTATAACCCAAAAACCTTGCTGTAAAGGTAACAACACCCTTTAGCCGAAGCACAAAACAACGTTGTACAAGTTGCACCGCTAGACCTTTTTAGATGGCAAAACCAATCCTCTTAAACACAATATTCATGGACCTAGGAGACATGAGATTGTTATGCATGACGTTTTGAACGAGAAAATCTTGTGTGGACCAAGACCAAGAATTTTGGTTTGGTCACACACAAAGAGAGAAGAGAGAAGAGAGAAGAGAGAGCACATGTAGAAGAGAGAAGAGAAGAGAGAGAAGGAGAAAAACTTGTGTGTGTGACCAAACCAAAATTCTTAGTCATGGTCCACACAAGTGTTTCTCCCTTTTGAACACTATGTGGAAGGTTAATGGCCTCTGGTGCTAGGAAACGATTCCTCATGTTTGGCCACTTTGCTTGACGCAGCTTTTAGGGTTTTCATAAATAAATATATTTATGAAACAAAATCAAATGAATATTCAACTATATTTATAAATTATCCCCATGTCTAAAAAGCATATCAAACTACAAAATAGTTGATAATGTTAAACTAAAATATCATAAGAATCATGCAAAGTCATCACAATCTCAAATTACAAAAAAAAAAAAAAAAAAAACTGGATCTTATCCACTTGATTTTCAATTTTAATTCATCTAGACAAAATTAGCTTCTAATCTTCCTTTTGTCCATGTTCATTAGCGCTATCATCTTCATTAGCGTTTGGACTACGGAAATTTGTTTAGTTAGGAGCACTAGAAGCGTCTGCAACCTGTTGAAAACAAAATAACAACACCTTTCAGCCGAAGCACAAAACAACGTTGTATGAGCAAAAAGGATAAAAAGGGTAACAAAATAGAAAAATATAATATACCTGTCTTGCAGCTTGTATAATGGGATACACATCTTCACCAGGAAAACGACTTTGAATAAATGACATCATATTTGCCATAATCAAATTTGTCCTCTGTTGATTCTTACGCATTTGCATAAGTTTACCACGCAATTCTTCAGTTACCGTAGCTGCCGTAGCTAGTTCATCTGCTAGTTCAAATACCTTCATGATAAAAAACATACAAAATAATCAAACTGAGGCGTTTTTTTTAATGTGTTTGCAATGAGAGATCATTGCATGCATAAAAAGAATCTTGAGGTGTGTTGAAAGAAGAAAACTTTACGAATTCATCGCAAAAAAGAAGTAGAAAAGGATAGCAAAGGGAAACAACATAAACTTTTATGTCTAATTACCTTGGTACCAAAAGAAGGATAAAACTCGGATACGGATATCTTTAATTGTTCATCTTCTGACATATCTTTCTTGACTTCCTTGAAAATGGTATTAGTAAATGAAACGGTTAACTAGTTTAAGAATAAATTAGCATGTCATCTTAAGGGAAACACCATTTAACTCAACCCATAAACATCTTAGTTTTCTTAACCGTGACGTGACAAAAAAACCAAACAAATTAGAGAAGCCATTTCTATATTGCACTGAGGTATTACAACATGATACAAAGTTATTACATCAAAAACATACCTTAACATAATTTTCCATTGTTCTGCGGTACCTTTCATTTGATGGATCCTATATAAAACGGGAAACACTTTGTTAAACATAATTTTTACAAGTCAACAAGTAAAACACTTTCCACACTTCAATTATACATTCATTGGTATTGAACAAAAATTGTACCAAATCAAAAGCTCGTTGATAACACGCAATTGCCTTCTTAGAATAATAATCTATATTAGTCTTGTCGTTGAATTCAGGTGCCTTAATAGAGAAAGCTTCTCCCAGACAATAATGAGCCTCATGATGGTAGGGATCCAGAAAAACAGCCTCCTCCAGCTTTAAAATAACATCTAAAAATAAAGTTTCAAGTGAGAAACTTGTTAAATTACCTATAAGTATTTAATCTCTAATATTTATTAATATATCTATAATAACATCATATTAAAGATTAAATTTTTAAATTAAATATTTAAGTTATGAAGTTAATGATATTTCAAGGGTTTCACAATTATATGTCATCACAACAAGACACTTGGAACATAAGACATGAATTTTTTTTAAAAACGTAGCAACTAAAATTGAAAACTGAAATTTTGAGAGGGGTCAAAGTTCAAAGGAATTTTTTAGTAAACTAAAAATAAAATAAAGTTGATATAATTAGAGGGACTAAATAGGTGTTTCTAGGGTTTGGATTGTTGCTTGTTAGTTTTTAGGGTTTTGATTGTTGCATGAGAATAGCAACTTTCATTAAACATATATCTTTGTTTCTCTTAGCCATTGATAGGTGCAGGTGCAACCTTGTCAACACTAAAAAGAGATCAAAAATAAAATAAAGTAGTGTATATATATAGGGGTTTGCTAGTATACACCCACTAGTTTTTATTAAGGTGTGTTTTAGCAAAGATATAACTAAAAAGTTGTTAAATACACCTTAAGGTGAATGTTGCTAAAACACACCTTCTAAAAAATAAGTGGGTGTATGTTAGCAACTCTTATAGGCATTTGCTATAAGTGGGTGTATGTTAGCAACTCTTATAGGCATTTGCTAGGATACACCTACTGTTTTTTTAAAGGTGTGTTTTAGCAAGTTATAACTAAAAAGTAGTTAAATACACCTTAAGATGTAGCTTGCTAAAACGCTCCCACATAAAAACGAGTGGGTGTGTTCTAGCAAATCCCATATATATATATATATATATATATATATATATATATATATATATATATAGAGAGAGAGAGAGAGAGAGAGAGATAGAGAGAGAGAGAGAGAGAGAGAGTAAGCACCTTCGATCTCCGTCTCCTGATCATGATCCTCATACATCTTTAACATAACTCCGCCCCACTTTGTCAAATTCTGCAGAGAATGGAGAATAATAAATAATACAAAAAAGTATAGACAAATTTTCCAACATAACAATGAAGTCAGCTTCTGCGATCATGATAAGGAAAGTATGAATAAAAAATTGGGGAATAGAGAGGAACGTACATCAACATCGTGAGGGTTCTTGATGTATTTAGCTTCTGCAATTTTGCATGCTTCTTTGGCGTTAAGGAGGTTGGAATGATCTCGTGTAAAATTCATGGAATCAGCGTTGTCTCTTTGAAGGAGAGAAGTCTTTCGAGGGTTTTGATGGTAGGATGTGTCTAGGGTTTTTGTGTGTTGTAGATAACAGATAATAAAAAAAAAAAAAATACCTTGTTACTTCAAATTGTAACAAATGCAAAAACCATGTTTATCTTTTTCAATATCAACAATAATTTAACAAATATAATATAAATTCTTAACTCTCCCTAAAAAAAATATATATAAATTCTTAACTCAATTAATACCACCAACAAAATAACATTAATATAGAAAAATTTGTTTAAGGGTATAATTGGAATTATAGAAAATTCAGCCCAAAATCTATATCCCCTTTATATTTTACTAGCGAAAAGAAGGGCACTCTTTTTATTGCGCTAACGTTTGAAAATTATGAAAGGTGTTTTTTTTAATGAAATTTTGATTAAAACTAAAAATATAAATGTTTGTTGTTTTCAAGTTATAATAAATCAAACTAACCATGATTATCTATTTTAATGACACCAACAATATAACAAAAAAATATAATCTAAATTTTTTTTCTTAATGACACCAACAACAATCTTTCTTATAGAAAAAGTGGTTTAAGGGTATAATTGGGATAATGAAAAAGTAAGAATAAATACATATTCATATCGTGTTGGTTACATTTTTTTTAATATTTAAATTTATTTTTATCTATTAGTTAAATGTGATATTTTCGTTGAAAAACGAGGGTATTTTTGGAAAGAGAAAAAGCCAGCCTAAAAGAGCTGAAAATGGTTGTTTTCTTTATATATAGTAAGAGTATAGATATATAATATTGAGAATGTTGTTCCTATTTAGTGGGATATTTCATATTTAAATGGGATTTAATTTTTTTAATTAAAATTTAAAATCATATTATTAAAGGATAAAATAGTAAGTAAAATAATTTAAATGAATGGTTAAATAGGGAATAAAAAAGTCAGTCCAAACTCATGTATTATAAATTATTTTCATTATATAAAGTATATACTATATATAGATATATAGACTAGCGTTAGACGAACTTCGTACCCATTTGTCCGCTCTTTTTATGATTGTGTTAATGTATGAAAATATTGAACAATAATTTTTTTATGTTTAGATTTGGATTAACATTGGAGCCCGTTTGTTATATCTTTTTTAAAAAAATAATCACTTTTAAAAGTATTTCATCCGTTTGTTACAGCTTTTTTAAAAATATCAGAATCTAAAAAAAAAAAATATTAAAAACAACTTCAAATGAGAAGCTGTTAAGAGTGGCTTCTTAAAAATAGATTTTTTAAAGGAGCGAGAAAATATGGATCAAAAGATTGAACTAATTTTGTAACAAAAAAATCGCTTTTATATAACTCTATCCAAACATGATTGAACTAATTTTAAAAAAAGTGATATTTATTAGGGTAAACAAACGCAAAATAGATTCTGATTTTTCATAAAATCTCTAAAAAATAATCTCTAAATTATTTAATGGTAAAATCACTTTTATTTTAATCCGTAACAAACAGACCCTTAGTTAGATTTTGATTAATGTTTTACGTATATATATTTGTGACGTTTAAATTCTTATCATTTTCAATGACACCAATAATATATCATTATTATAAGAAAATTTGTTTAATGATGTAATTTGAATAATGAAAAATGTAGACCGAAATCTCTCATTCCCCTTATATATTATTATAGAAAATATTGTTACTATTACATTGATGTGGTTTATATTTTAATGGTTTACCACTTGGAAGAAAAAAAAATTCCTGTCATTTGAAAATTCTTTAGATTTCAACTCTAATGATATTTGACTGTCTAAGAAGATTCTTTAGATTTCAACTTTAATGCTATCTGTCTGTGTTAATAAGCTTTTGTGACGCACCTAGTGAAATGAAGTAAGTTTCTTAGTAAAAAAAGCATTGATCTTTAGTGAAAATTAAGATTAAAATAAAGATATATAATATAATAGTTAATAAAGAAAAAGATAATAACCAAGTGATTGGGCTCTACTGGTTAATGAGCTACGAATCGTTTCGGTTCTTCCAAGTTTGATTGGTAGATGGAACAATTTTTGGCTAGCCTTACATACCTTTCGGGTGAACTTCGGATTGTGAGAATAAGCTCCATCGATGGTTGGATCATGATCATCATACACCTTTAACAAAGCTCCACCCCATCTTGTCAAATCATGCATGCATATAGAAAGAATGAATCAAAGTTTCCAAGATAACAATGAATATAATGATTGTAAAAGAAGTATGAATCAAAATCAATGAAACAAGAATGAATCGATCAATTGGGGAATGGAGAGGATCGTACGTGAGCATTACAAGGATTGTTGATGTAGTCAGCTTCTGCGATTTTGCATGCATTGCGAGTGTTAACCTGCGAGAGGTTGGAAAAATCCAGTAAGAAATTCATTGAGAATAAGCGTTGTCTCTATGAAGGAGAGAGAATTTTGAAGAGGGAGATATGTTTCTTATTAATTAAAGCATTTCATTAATAAGAATGTTTGTTTAATAAAACTTGGTATTTCAACCAAAATCTAGAAACTAGCTGACAATGTGGCTGTCGTTGCTAAACTATGAGCAACCTCATTTGCTTGTCTCTGCACAAACTTGACATTGAAGTTTTCATTATACTAGCTAAAGAAATTAATGTATGTGTCTCTATTATATAGCAAGACACTTATCATTTAACTTGTTTTCCTAGTGTTACATCAAAGGATCATGTTACAGTACTGTTTTGTAAGATAACGTGTAACTCACCTGAAGAGCATTATAATTAAGGCAGTGGCAGCATTTCTCTTCGTAAATGCTTCTTCTGATATTAAAGCCCGTTGTTTACCAAATGCTGCAAAAAATGTTTCATATGTTACTTACAGAACTACATCAATTTGATAAACTGACATGCACATCTAATATATAAGATAGTTACAGTCAAGATAATGTAAGGCCAAAGGGAAAAGGAGGTTGATAAACTCTCTTTCCTCTCCTTCAATTCTCCTTAATATTGATTGCTTGTGAAGCAAGCAATCTCTGTTGTGCTAAGAAAGATAATGTAAGGCCAAAGGGAAAAGGAGGTTGAATAGTAACATGTATCTAATGGAAGCTCCAACTCCAATGCGATACCAGTATGCTTCAGGGAAAATCCCACGTGACTTCCAGATCTGCACTCCTAATGGTTCTGTTGAATCATGTGGAATCTGCAATGAAAAGGCATTCACATAGTCATCCTGCATCATGTGAAATCTTCACTAGTCATACATTTGTATTCTTGTATATGTAACATGTTTTACTATGTGTGATTGTTTTTCTTGCTTACAATTAATATGAAGAATGGAGTTCCCATAGAGACCCCACCATCTGTTTCTGTATTCCGGTGGATCTCAGTTCGTAGAAACATTGTCATTCTTACGAGGCCAGTAAAAATTAACTTAAAAATAAAAAATCAAACATAAATCCAGTTGAAAATGAAATATCACTGACGAATGATTAAGACAGGTTCGCGAGTGCTTACCTGTCACATCTTGAAAATATAGACAAACAAGTTCCTTTTCATAAGTAAGATATACACGATTTTAAGAGTGAGTTCTTGCTCACACCATACTTGTTTTGGTTAAAACAGCAGGGTGACCTTCGGAGGTATCAAATCGAGTAGCTTCAGCAATGTGAAACAACTGAAAAGCTTCAGCATATTCTCTGACAGTGATAAAGGTATATGGCTCATCTTTATTCAACAAATACTGTTCTTGATGTGTTTCGTATCATTTATAAAAGGTGAAAACTGCAAAACAAGACACCTCGGATTTTCAGATTGGTGTTTCTGGGAGGATGTCTTTACCCTCCAGCATTTCTGTTTCTTCGAACACTTTGCATACAATGGCACTTTGCATACAATGGCAGCACCTATTACCCCAACTGCCATGCTATTGACCTCTGATAAAAGGCCTGTCAGTTCTTCCCATGTATCTTTATCACACCTAATGAAGCCTTTCAGAAGAGTGAGAAACTTTTAAAGACTTTATGGGGAGATTTAGTATAGGAAGACTGGGAAAATGTTCCTCCTAACTCCGTCTTGGTTACCGAAAAGCAGAAGAAGAAAATCACACAAGCTAACCCTGGTGAGTTAATTTCAAAGGGAATCATCACCCGTTCAAAGAATTCGAGGACGTTTTCCCAAGGACCTTGATACAAAATTTGTCCGTCTGAGATGAGAATTATGTCGTCGAACAAATTATGTTTCAGGTGTTGGCTATAGAAGAGAGATGAGAGCTTTTCCATTCAGAATGTAGATGGATTGTCTTAGTGAATTAATGGAGAAATTGAGGGTTGCAGGCAATGCCCTGCTTCCCACATGAGCTTTTGCTTCAACATTCAACTACTCAAAACGGACTTCAATTGTCGGAAAATCAAGTCCAACCCCGTAACATGAAAGCAACACAATTACACAAACTTATAAATTCCTCTACACAAGAAAGCAACACAATATGGTTTGTCCAAGTGACACTGAGATTTTGATCCTTAGATGGAGCATTTGCTTGTTGTCAGATCACCAACAGCTTTCGAGACTCAGCTCAAAGGCTGATCAATGTGGTTGAAACCTGCACCCTCAAATCAGCATACTTACGAACAACCAAGTTTCATTGCATCACTCACTTGTTTCATCCGATCCACCAAGTTAAGCAACTGGGTCAAATCCGGCACCTGCATTGGAAGTGAAAACTAAATTTGTGAAATAACTGAAAGTAATTAAACTAACAATTATAGCTAACTGTAACTGCCGGAACAAATTAGTTACTAATTCCTAACTCGGAAAAATCCAAAATACATCAAACAAGCGATCAATTCCTCACTTAGAAAATAATCTAACTAATTGACGTAGCTGGCAACTCTTTCTGCTTAAAATTCCTTAGGCAGCTGATTAACCTTTAGCCATCTCACCATATCCATAATCATTTCACGCTTCTTTCAGTTACTCTACGACTATTTCCATTAGTAATTCACTGATCTAGTGACCCTGATGACATGTTTTATTCAAGTTTTATAAAGTCTATTGAAAAGAAACTAAATTCGGATTAAAAAATCGTGGAAAGTACAACCTATCTTGATTCGAGAACACGTAAGGTAAAGGGAGCTTGTTACCTTGCATATCATCCCTATTTGTAAAGGACAAGTGCTCAGAGGACTCTTGAACTGTAGAGTAGCTTAGTTTGCAACAACCTATTAAACATCAAAAGTTTCCAACAAACTTGAATACTTTGAGGAATATCACATGTGCTTACTTTTTGATCTTTACCGAGTCTTCCCGCCAGTGCCAACAACAATGTAGTATTTCCAGAACTTGGAGGACCTAAGAGCTGTGTCGTTCTGTAAAAGGCTAAACAAAATTTTGATCGAGAAATAGATAGTTTATGTCCATGATGTTAATTTCACAAGGAATTTTTGTGTTACCTTTTAGGTTTTATGATTCCACTAACATCATGAAGAACTGTTAAGGACTTCTTTTGACTCAGAATAACGTGAAGATAATTCGTGCCAAAGTTTCAAAAAATGATACATTATCACTATTTAGCCGAATCATCATGTTTTTTATATCTCTGTAACTACAGTGCAACCACGACCGAGATTGTATCAACTGCATTTGACAGTAATTCTACACAAATATCAAGAATTACGACGCAACCACAACTTAAAACCTTACATGATTCCTTTAAGATTCATCTCAAAACAACAACTAAAGTTAGTAGTACTGCGATGAAGCATTTACACAGACACGAAATTTGTGAATAATTTCAGCAAATGTCCTATCTACACACTAAACATGCATTCAATTTTAAATGTCGGTGCTAGATAGATTAGTAGCATATCGATCAATGCACTGCCTTAATTTCAACAAGAACTTCTCATTATCCGCAGCATATTTTACCATTAACAATAAAATAATTTTTTATCACATTTTCATTCAATTCACTCAAATAATAAAATGAGGTGATGAAAGTTTATGCACCATGTCTCAGTTATCGTAAGTCCCCTTTTCCCGCCACTTAAAATGCCAAAAGCATATTCCACTGCCAACTATATATGATATGATATGAATACTATGTTTGTTTCCTTTATAAATGTTTGTGCATTTTTCAAGTTTTTCTTCCACAATTAATTATATTGGTACATTTTCATAGAAATGGATCCCTGCTACATAGTGCAACAACTACGAGTACCATTAGACATAGAGGAAGAAGTTTTTTCTCTCTAATTCTCTCGGTTATTATAGTTTTTGCATTATGCAGCAGTTGTAGGGAATCCAAATCTTGTTTTGATAACGACTTTTCTCTCTAAATCTCTCGGTTATTATAGTTTTTATATTATGCAGCAGTTGTAGGGAATCCAAATCTTGTTTTGATAACGACTTTAAAAGGGTTCGTTTTGTTTAAATATTTTTTTCTTTGGTTTGAAATAGAGCGAACGGTACTTTTTTGATACTTGAATTTGATAAATGTTCTCACTATAGTATCTTGATATATCAAAATAACAAAAACATTCGCAAATGTGTCGCTTTTTTTTTTTTTGAAGGAACAAATGTGTCGCTTAGTAGTTTGTTTGTTTGTTTATATTTTTTTTCATTTACAGGTTAATTTGGATTTTAAATTACTTTTAAGAGTTTGTTTATTTGATCCGCAAATTATTAACATAAGGCACACTCTGTGATAATTTTATAGGAACCATTTATTTAACTAACCCTAATTTTTATATATACATCATTCTTGGTAAAAAAACATCATTCTCTCATAAAAATAAAAAATATACTTTATTTTACCTTATAGATTTTTACCCAACACACTCATTTTATCCATCATTATCTGAAGGGACTTCTTCTAAGACCTCTTCTGAAGGGAATTCAGACTATAAGTCATGGACAAACTTGATGACTTGCAAGATAAGTCACAGACTTGATTAGACGACGCGATTAAATAACCTTTTTTAATTCTAATCCTAAAAAATGCAAGGATAGAAGAAATAAAAGAGGCTTACTCCATTAGAAATATGCTTATTCATACAGTTATAGTTCACTAACAATTATTCTAAATTCTGAAAATGCAAGGATAGAATAAATTAAAGATTCATACATATGGAAAAAGGTATTTGTCATCAACTATATTTTGACCGACAAGCTTAACTAAAAAAAATATAGACAACACCATGATAAATTATTGAATTACAAGCAAGGGCTTTGATATGTTTCTGACAAATCAAGCTGACACGCCAATAGAGTGAAAATAACCACAACGAGAGGCATAATATGATATTTCTACTTGCTGCGATTGGAATTTGATGTTGATGTCACGATGTGTTGAGTGCAATATACGCAATTTTCATGAACCAACGTGCTATGGAAGAAAGTATCTCACGATGAAAACACTCACCACCACAAGAAAATTGACATATTGTGACAGCAAAACTTTGTAAGTAAAGGGTACAAAACCGTTGGTATATCCCGAAAAACCTATTCCAATGGCGCTGTCTCCGTCCTTTTTTTCTTATACCAACGGAAAATTACCGTCACAATAACCCGGAGCAAAGGCTTTTCTACCTGTTGGACAAAAAACTGGTGCTATACCCATGTTTCTTTCCGTTGGAATAAGATCAATTGGAAGCACTTAATTTGCTATGCCCATGGCTGAATCTCCGTTGCTATAGGTCTTAGTGAGACTGTTATGTCCACCAACTTTGTTTTTAATGGTCATAATTATCTCTTTAACCAATTTTTTATGTTAATACTTATGATTAAATAAATATATTTATGAAACAAAATCAAATAAATATTCAACCTCATTTAAAAATTATGACCAAGTCTTTCAAGCATGTCAAACTACAAAATAGTTTATAATGTTATTGTACTTAAAAAACATGCAAATAACCACAATCTCAAAATTACAAAAAAAAAAAAAAAATCATATCTTATCCACTTGATTTTCAATTTTACTCCATCTAAACAAAATTAGCTTCTAATCTTCCACTTGGCCAGGTTCATTAGTGTTTGGACTAGGAAAAATTGTTTGGTTAGGAGCATTAAAAGCTTCTGGAACCTGTTGAAAACAAAATAACACAACTTAAAAACAAAATATCACATGAAACAAAAAGTAGAAACACAAAGAAATCACCAAAGACCAAAACACACTACAACCCACCTAAGCCAACATAAAACAACACCACACCAACAAAACAGAAGGACAAAAAAGTAACAACAGAACAAATATAATATACCTGTCTCGAAGCTTGTATAAAGGCATTCACATCTTCACCAGAAAAACGACTTTGAATAAATGACATCATATTTTCCATAATCAAATTTGCCTTCTCTTGATTTTCACGCATTTTCTTAAGTTCATCGAGCAATTCCTGATTTTCAGACAACGAAGCTTTTGATTTGTTAGGTTTCGTAATCTTGCCATTACGCACGCCATACTTCAGATTTTCCTTTTGAGTCTAAAAAATGAAAATAACTTAAATATGAAGAACATAGTCTCTATCTCCATATTAACATATCTACCCTACAACGTGATTTTCGTACAGAAGAAGCATTGATCTCAAGAGCAGACTAAACATGATAGAAATAACACTTATTAACATCACCGAAAGATAAACTAATTATTACAGAATCAAGATCAACCAACGTGTGCACTCATGGTAGAATCTACAAACTCATCCCATTAAATGTGTCCAAAACACCAAAGTCATCTAGTTCCTCTATCTCCACAATAAAAAATGAACTTAAGGAAAAAAATGATCATTTAAAAAACAAGAACTTTGAAGCAAAAAAACTATGAATTCTAGTCAAGAACTATTTCATTGCCATACAAGAACCATATCTCGAATGTCCTAGAAAAACAGTTAACCTAAAAATATACGATTGCATTTACCCTAAAAAAAACAGTAGGAAAGGATAGCAAAGAAAATAGAAATAGAATAAATTTTTATGTCTTCAATTACCTTGGTACCGGAAGGAGAAGGCTCAACTTTCCCTGTTGATTGCAGATGTAATGCATACATTCCCTTGAGATGCATAAAAAAAGGTATAAGAAAATGAAATGGCTTAGTATCTAGTTTAAAGAAAAAGCAATGGAGAATTAGATATCCTCCAAAAGACCAAAGTACACAAAACCATAAGTTTTCAACCATAATTAAGTACCCTCTCAAAGTCGCCTAATTCCTCTAACTTCACAACAAAAAACATAGCAAAAAAAAAAAAAACACAAGGAAAGGATAGCAAAGTAAAGGGAAACAACAAAAACTTTTATGTCTTATTACCTTTGTAACGGAAGAAGGAGAAGACTCGGTTATCCTTGTTGATCGTTGATCTGGTGCAAAACCTTGGAGATCCTTAAAAAAGGTGTTAATAAATGAAATGGTTAAGTAACTAGTTTCAGAATAAATTAGCAGGTCAACTTAAGGGGAACACCTTTTAAATCAACCCCTAAACATCGTAGTTTCTTAACCAAACAAATTAGAGAACATACCTTACTATACAATTCAAAGCTTCTGCGGTAAATTTGATTTGAAGAATCCTATATAAAACAGAAAACACGCTGTTACACATAATTTTTACAAGTCAACAAGTTAAATACTTGCCACACTTCAATGATAGATTCATTGGTACTAAACTGTACCAATTCAAAAGCTCGTTGATAGCACCTAGCTGCCTTCTTAGCATAATAATCCATTTCAGATTCGTCGCTGTGTTTAGATACCATGCCGAAAGCGTGTCCCAGGTACCAAAGAGCCTTATGATGATAGGGTTCCAGAAAAAGAGCTTCCTCCAGCTTCAAAATAGCATCTGAAAAACAAAGTTTCAAGTGAGAAACTTGTTAAATTATCCATTTATTCTCTAATCTTTATTAATTTATCTATAACTTCATATTAAAGATTAAATTATTAAATTAAAGATTAAACATTTAAGTTATTAATTTAATGATAGTTTAAGGTTTCCACAATGATATGTCTTTAAAAAAAAGTCACTTGGAACATGAGATGTCAACTTTTGGAAAGGAAATGTTAGATAGACCAAAGTTCGGAGGAAACCTTTAATGAAGCTAAAAATGAAGTTGATGCAATTAGAGGGACTAAAATATGTGTTTCTAGAGTTTTGATTGTTGCATGGGAATAATAACTTTCCTTATATCTTTGTATCCCTTGGCCCTTAAAATGCAGTGCAACCTTATCAAAATTCATAAATATTTACCCTAAAGAAGAGTCATTACAAATTTGACATGATATGAATGATCATAGATAAAGACTTAAAAAAAAAAATATTTGGAAGAATTGTTAATTCAACAACTTGAAATCAAATAAGCACTTAAAGCTCACAAATTGAAAGAACAAGAACTGATTGGAAAGGAAGTAGAGTTAATTGAAAAAGAGATAGAATTAATAAAGTGACAAATCAAAAGGAAGAGTCCAATTGATGAAATTATGGTGAAGGAATCGAAGAAATGGTATGTGGTCTTTAATAAAAATAAAACCCTCTAAATCACAATTTCAAACAAAACTAAAGACCATTTAATAACAAACAATAAACTAAAATAATTATATAAATAAAATAAAGTAGTTCATGTATATATACACACACACACACACACACACACACACACACACACACACACACACAGAGAGAGAGAGAGAGAGAGAGAGAGAGAGAGAGAGAGAGAGAGAGAGAGAGAGAGAGAGAGAGAGAGAGAGAGAATAAGCACCGTAGATCCTATAATCTTGATCTGGGCCGTCATTGTTATACATGTTTAACAAAGCTCCACCCCATCTTGTCAAATTCTACATATATTAATAAAAGAAAATTATACACAAAATTTCCAACATAACAATGAATATGAAAATAAAAAAGTACATGAATGAAAAATTTGGTAATGGATATGAACGTACATCAGCATCGCGAGGGTTGAAGATGTATTTAGCTTCTGCGATTAGGCATTCTTTGCAATCATTAACCTGAGAGAGGGTAAGGTTAACTTCACTTGATTGGTAACGCAGAGAATCACGTACAAAATTCATTGAATCATGTCTCAATGAGGTTAGGGTTAACTTTGCTTGATTTTGCACGCTTCACAAACGAGAGTGTTTCTAGGGTTTGTAGGGTTATAATCTTGTACAAAATCTATGGAATTACCTTCGTCTCTATGAGGGGGAGATGTGTTTCTAGGTTTTTGAGTGCTGTATGAGGTTAGGGTTTACTTGGTAACACAGAGAAGTATGAATGAAAGAAATAGGGTACTTGCTACAACAGACGTGCAGTCACTATCCATGTTTTAATTTTTTTAATAAAAAATATATTAAATCGTTATTTTATGGAAAACATAGGTGGGTGGGTGACAATGAATTTGGTGTTTTGACTATGTCTATATCTCTCCCCTAACCAATCTTTCTCTGTCATCAAAATAATTTATTTTTATCATTATTTTAGAGGAAAAGACTTGTAGCATTTCATTAATCAAAATATGCTCAATACAATCTGGTATTTCTAGCGATATTCAGAAACTAGATGATGTGGCCGCCTTAGCTAATGAAAGTCCAATATCACCGCATTAGCTAAAGTAAAGAGAAACAACATAAATTTTTATGTCTTATTACCTTGGTTATCCCTCTTGATTGTAGATCTGATCCAAAAATTTCCTCCAAAATCTGAAAAAATGTATTAGTAAATGAAATAGTTATGTAACTAGTCTAAGAATAAATTAGCAGGTCATCTTAATGGGAACACCGTTTAATTCAACCAAACAAATCAGAGAAGTCCTTTTTACAATTTGTAATTAAAATATGGCAATACAATACAAAACATACCTTACTAGACGATTCCAACCGTTTGCGGTAAGTTTCATTTGAAGGATCCTATATAAAATAAAACAGCAAACACTCTGTTACACATTATTTTCACAAGTCAACAGGTAAAACGCATGCCACACTTCAAAAATAAATACGTTCATTGGTATTGAACTAAAACTGTACCAATTCAAAAGCTCGTTGATTGCACGTTGTTTCCTTTTTAGCATAATATATTGAAGAATTGTCGTCGCAGCATTCAGTTGTCCTAATAGAGAAAGCTTCTCCCAGACACGAAAAAGCTTCATGATGGTAGGGGTCCAGAAAAAGAGCCTCCTCCAGCTTCAAAATAGAATCTGAAAATCAAGTTTCAAGTGAGAAACTTGTTAAATTATCTATAACTATTTAATTTAATCTCTAATCTTAATAAAGATTAAATAGTTAAGTTATTATGTTAAAATATTTTAAGGGTCATAAAAAAAATCACTTGGAACATGAGTAGGGACTAAAATTGAAGAGGGGTCAAAGTTCGAAGAAATTTTTAGAAAAATTAAAAAAGAGAAAGTTAATTCATTAAGAGGGACTATACCTACGCTAAACGAGAGCCATTGCAAATTTGACATGATGTGAATGATCGTATAAAGACTTGAAAATAAAAATAAAATAAAAACCGTCCTATTAATATTATAAAGAAAATATAATGCATATTGAGAGAGTAAGAACCTTCCAACTTATAATTGTGATAATGATTGTCATACAACTTTATCATAGCTCCTGCCCATCTTGTCAAATTCTGCAGATATTCATAAAAACAAAAAGTTATACACAAAATTTTCAACCTAACAATGAATCTGATAATCAAACAAGAATGAATCAATTCATAAAAAAAAAAATGAATATAGAAAAAATGAATAAAAAATTGGGGAATGGAGAAGAACGTACATCAACATCGCGAGGGTTTTTGAGGTATTCAGCTTCAGCGATTTTGCATGCATTTTGAGCGTTAAACAGTGAGAGCCTGGAATAATCCAGTACGAATTCCATGGGGAGAGAGAGAGAGAGAGAGAGAGAGAGAGAGAGAGAGAGAGAGAGGTTTCTAGGGTTTTTTTTTTTCGTTACAGGTTTCTAGGGTTTTGTGATTAGATCAGATTAATGAGAGTGATAAATAAATATTAGAATTTGGATTGGGGGTAGTTTGGTATTTTCAATTTTCTCTCATGAACGTTTCTAGGGATATTTTGGTGTTTTGGAAGTTCAAGGCATTTATTTGATTTGTGTTTTGTTAGCTTCTATTTTTGTCACACTACCAAAAAATTTATTTTTGTCGATTTGAAACCCTTGATTGATTTGACCAAGTTTTTATCTTTTGTGGATTTCAATTTATAATTTTGGGTTAAATATGTTTTTGGTTCCTATAAATATATCAACTTTTCGTTTTAGTCCCTCTAAAATATTCCTTCAATTATTAGTCCCTATAAAATTTTCAATCACTACTTTTGGTCCCTATTTTTAAGTTAATTTTTTTATTTTTTGATGAAATTGTACGGAAATGTGTAAAATTTGTAAAACAATTTTTCAAAAAAAAAATTAGAATTTTTTAACAAAACACAAATTAAATATGAAATTTTAAACGTAAAAAATATAAAAATTCATAATAAATTCATGTTTTTTTAAAAAAATTCTAATTTTTTTAGGGAGAGATTCTTATAATATTATGAATTATTCTGCAAAATTTTATTCAAAAATATGAATTCTACATATGAGTTTACTTTAAAGGAGGGACTAAAAGTGAAGATGGAATTTTTGAGGGACTAAAAGTTGAAGGAAATTTTTAGAGGGACTAAAACGAAAAGTTGACATATTTATATGGACCAAAAACATATTTAACCCTATAATTTTTTATCAGGATTTAACCATGATCGTAATCAATGGCAGCTCCTATGCTCTTGTGTGGGCATGTGCCTCCACTAATAATCTAATTCTTTTTTTTCGTCAAGTAGCCTAGTGCCTAGAATTAACCTTTTTCAAGCTCAGTTGGTTGGCACAATGCATAAATATGCAAGGTCCAGGGTTCAAACTCGGCCACTACCAAAAAAAATCTTTTTCAAGGCCAAGGTCCGAACGTCGATCCCTACATATAACAATGTATGTCTCTGTCAACTAAACTATGCTCACAGCACACTAATAATCTAATTCTAGTACTAATATATATAAATAATGGTGTTAAGCTTACTTCTTGCCCCCTCAGTTAGTAAAAAAATGAAAACTCATATTATCAAAATAAAATTAGTCTAATTATTTAATATCGCAATTATTGATAAATTGATTCATCAATCATAATATATATTTTCCATGAACCTAGCTTAATTATTAGTGACATTGCATAATTTATGTACGTGTTTCGAATCCCAAACACCCTGAAATTCTAGCGCACTTGTTTTAATATGTTCTGTCAGATGTTTTAACGTTTGCAATGTTTTGTTCAATGTTCCAACATCACGAAGTAAACATAAATAAAAACAAGAAAATAAATGACAGGAAAGTAAAGAACATAATGAGTTTGTTGACCCAGTTCTGTGACAAACACACCTACTTTGGGGGCTACCAAGCTAGGAAGGAAATCCACTAGTGTAGTTCTTATTCAAAAGCTCTCAGCAAACTCCTCGTTTACACTTTATGACCTAGGACCTACCCGTATAGACTTCAACCAAGGAACTCCTAGATCTGAGATCCCATCTCACTATCCTAATGGTCAGTCACGGCCCCTGTGACCTATCAGACCTAAACACAAACGCAAAGGATGAAGTTACCTTCAAACACAAACAACTAACAACTTGTTTCACAACTTCGGTGTAGCACACAAGAGTATCAAACTCACACAAATAGACCTAAACAAGTATCACAAACGATACAAGAAAGGCTCACAGTAGGTTCTAAACTTGCATCACAAACGATACAAGAATAAAGCACATTGATGACATGCTGTCATTACGTAATTTTTAGGACTTATTGTGACATTTTGATAGAGTTCTCATGCAACTTATACTGTTCTGGAGTGCAAAAAGCTGAAATATTGAAGTCTGTTTGAAGCAAATCGCGCCACGCCAATTTCCTGCCTTGCCGCGATTTCAGAAGCAAAATTACAACATCCCTGTTTGAGGGAAATCGCGGCACGCCAATATACAAGGCGCGGCGCGATTTTGATGTGTCAGGCCCATGACTTCTATAAATACTGCACTAAATCTGAAGAACAAGGGTTACGATTTTGGAGAGCAAAGTGCGATTTTGAGACATCGGAGACGGCTAGAAGGGTGATTTCTTCAACCTTTTACCAATTCATGTATGTTTTAATTATTTCATTGATTATGCTATTTGTAAACTCGATTATGAGTAGCTAAATCTCTTAGAGATTAGATCCGAGATGAATCTTTGTAACCCTAATTGACACATGTTACTGTGAAACTCTATTTTGTTTATGAATTCAATTCTAGTTTATTCAATTCAATTGTTCTTAATGCTTTTTATATCTTGATCACATATAACCTGATTTTGTGAGAACGAATGACCACTGACCATGGCTTTCGACTTAGACCTAATTGAATTGTTCTAATAAACAGGGTTAGTCTAGGAATATATAATCGTTTGTTAGTGATAATAGGTTAACGTTCGGTAAAACCTTCAAGAATTATTAGACCACCCAAGGGATTGGGGGCTGTAGTTTGAGAAGAGGGTCCTAACTCAAGGGATTGATTAGGGTTATTTTGTTAATCATCGTAAATTAGAAGAAGATTCATAACAAATAGGTGCGGTATACCAATTAGGGGAACTTAGAGGATTCGAAGGATCTGATCTCATATCTCTCTATATTTTCTTAATCAAATCTATTTTCTTTTATTTGATTTCATAAAATCAAACCAAATCTACTGCCTAGTGGCAAAACAAAAATAAACCTTTATACATCCTATTTTTATA
Source organism: Medicago sativa (assembly GCF_051527215.1). NCBI lineage: Eukaryota > Viridiplantae > Streptophyta > Magnoliopsida > Fabales > Fabaceae > Medicago > Medicago sativa. The sequence continues at coordinate 7,272,388 of NC_140754.1, forward strand.
ACGCGATTGAATTATTGAAGTTAAAAACAGTCCTCGTGGGATCGATATTTTTACAACTTCGATAGTATTTGGTGCATTGCCAAACGTCTATCAAGTTTTTGGCGCCGTTGTCGGGGACTGTTGATTTATTTCAACAAGGCAATTACGTTATAATTTAGGATTTCTGCAATTTAATTTTCTGTTTTTAATTTTTATTTTTCCGTTTTAGTATTCATTGATTACTTTGCATTGTGCAGTGCTACTAAGGTATTTTGCTGTTTATGCGAGGTAAGGTGAGCGCCGACGATCTCGAATTCAATCCAGAAATTGAAAGGACTGCTAGAGCACTCCGGAAAGCTGTCCGGTTGCAAAGGTTGTCTCATTCCGTTCCACCGGGTGTTCGAGAACAAATACCGGAACTAATCTCTACTGAAACTGAAACAATCTCTTCTCCTAAATCTGCAACTATGGAAGGAGTTGTACAACCGAGACCGAAGCTAGGAGACTATGGGTTAGCAACTCATCACGGTCAACTTACCCACACTTTTCAACAAGCTAACCCCGTAGCTTTCAACATCAAGACCACCGTCCTCAACGGTTTGAGGGACAAACAATTCGATGAGACTGAAGCTATGAGTCCACATGAACACTTGAGCCGCTTTGCTGAAACTTGTGAGTTTTGTGTGCAACCAACCACCGTGACTGAAGCACAAAAGAAACTAAGGCTATTTCCTTTCACCTTGACGGGAAGAGCAAAAGATTGGTTGCTAACAATACCAAACGGGACTGTCCAAACATGGGAGGAGTTAGAGCTGAAGTTCCTAGAAAAATATTTCCCTATGTCTAAATATTGGGAAAAGAAGATGGAGATTTCTAACTTCAAGCAAGGGGAGAATAAGTCGTTGTATGATGCTTGGGAGCGATTCCATTTGCTTCTTAAGAGATGCCCTAATCATGAGTTCACCGAGAAACAATACCTCCAAATCTTCATGGAGGGGGTAACACCAAACACTAGGATGTTCTTAGATGCTTCCGCGGGAGGTAGTATTAAGAGCAAAACAGATCATGAAGTCCAAGCTTTAATCGAAAACATGGCTGGAAATGAGTATCGTGCTGAAGCTAAGAAGAAAGAAAGAGGAGTGTTTGGGGTGAGTGAACAAACTGCTATCTTGGCCAACCAAGCAGCTATGAACAAACAAATCGAGGCTCTAACTAAGGAGTTTCAAGGCTTCACTTTGGCTCACAAGCAACAACAAGTAGTTGCAATCAAGTGTGACTTATGTGGTGAAGAACATCCCAATGGTGAATGTGTACCCGAAGGGTCTAGTGAAGAAGCTAACTACATGGGAGGATATCAGAGGCAAAATCAATACTACACTCCAGGAATCAACAAGCATCCCAATCTAAGCTACTCAAATAACAACGCTTTGAACTCTCAGATGCTTGCTCCTCCACAACAACAACAAAGAAAGCCTTCAGCTCTTGAGGAAACTATGATGAACTTCATGAAGATGACTCAAGGCAACTTTGAAGAGATGAAGAAGAGTCAAGAAGCTGAAAGAAAAAACAATGAAGCTTCTAGGAAAATGCTTGAAACTCAACTGGGGCAATTAGCTAAGCAATTGGCTGAACAAAACAAAGGCGGATTCTCAGGTAACACTAAATACAACCCTAAGAATGAGTCTTGTAATGCTATTGAATTGAGGAGCAAAAAGGTTTTGACACCTTTAGTTCCAAAAGCTCCAAAGAAGGTTGATGATTTAGTTGAGGTAGAGGAAGATGGTGTAGTTGAAAAAAATAATGAGGGTGAAGTTGAAAAAGAAAATGATCATGGAGTAGTTGAAAACGAAAGGAAGAAAAAAATAGAGGGAGAAAAAAGTGAGAAGTTAATTGATGAATATTCAATCTTGAGGAAGTCGAAGAGTCAAATCTTGAAAGATGGAGATAAACCACAATTTATTCCATCATATGTGAAGCTTCCATACCCTCACTTAGCCAAGAAGAAAGAAAAAGATGAAGGTCAATTCAAGAAGTTCATGCAACTTTTCTCACAACTTCAGGTGAATATTCCTTTCGGTGAAGCTCTCGAGCAAATGTCGTTGTATGCTAAGTTCATGAAAGACTTGTTGACTAAATGAAGGAAGCCTAAGGATGATGAGAACATAGCACTTTCTGAGAATTGTAGTGCTATTCTTCAAAAGAAGCTGCCACCTAAGCTGAAGGATCCTGGAGCTTTCACTATCCTTTGTTCAATTGGACCGGTAGACATTGGTAGAGCTTTATGTGACTTGGGAGCAAGTATCAATTTGATGCCTCCTTCAATGATGAAGAAACTTAAGTGTGGGGACCCAAAACCAACAAGAATGACCATTACTTTAGCTGATCGGTCAATCTCTTATCCTTTCGGTGTGCTTGAAGATGTGCTAGTCAAGGTTAATGACTTGGTGTTTCCGGCAAATTTTCTGATCTTAGATATGGCTGAAGATGAAGAAATGTCACTCATTCTTGGAAGACCTTTCCTTGCAACTGGTCGTGCTTTGATTGATATTGAGAAAGGAGAGCTAATGTTGAGATTCCATAAGGAGCAAGTCGTGTTCAATATATTTGAGGCAATAAAGCACAAAGATGAAAATCCCAAGTGTTACCGGATTGATGTTGTTGAAGATAACTCTTACGAACCTCAACCAACACAACCTCTTGAACGTGCAATTATGAACTCTATAGCAAGTTATGATGGTGATGAAGATCTTGAAGTAAGTGATTGTGTCAAGCAACTTGAAGCAAGCAAGCAAGAGTGGGACAGGTAAAAATAGAAGAATTAATGGGTAAGTACTCTATGGATGCTCCTACTTTGAGTGGAGAAGGAGAGAAAAATCTAGAGTTAAAAGAACTCCCTTCTCACTTGAAGTATGTTTTTCTCACCAAAGATGCCTCTAAACCAGTAATCATCAGCAATACCTTGACACATTTGGAAGAAGAAAAATTAATGAGGGTGTTAAGAGACAATCAAGGAGCTTTGGGGTGGAACATTTCTGATTTGAAGGGTATTAGTCCAGCTTATTGCATGCACAAAATACACTTGGAGGCTGAATACAAACCGGTGGTCCAACCCTAAAGGAGACGTAAGCCAACAATGAAGGAAGTGGTGAAGAAAGAGGTGCTGAAGTTACTAGATGCATGTATGATCTACCCTATCTCAGATAGCTCATGGGTAAGTCCAGTTCACGTGGTGCCTAAGAAAGGATGGATGACGGTGGTGGCTAATGAAAAAAATGAATTGATACCCACCCGCACCATCACTGGTTGGAGAATGTGTATAGACTACCGGAGGTTGAATACCGCAACAAGAAAGGACCACTTTCCATTACCATTCATGGATCAAATGATTGAGAGATTGGCTGGCCAAGCCTTTTATTGCTTCTTGGATGGGTATTCAGGGTATAATCAAATTGCAGTGGCTCCGGAAGATCAAGAAAAGACTGCCTTCACTTGTCCGTTCGGTGTGTTTGCTTATCAAAGGATGCCCTTTGGGCTGTGTAATGCGCCGGCGACCTTTCAAAGGTGTATGCTCTCCATCTTCTCGAATATGATAGAGAAGAACATAGAGGTATTTATGGCCAATTTTTCTGTTTTTGGTAAGTCTTTTGATCAATGCTTGTTCCATTTAAATGCTGTACTTAAAAGATGCACCGAAACTAACCTTGTTTTGAATTGGGAAAAATGTCATTTTATGGTAACTGAAGGTATAGTTTTGGGGCATAAAATAAGTGCTAAAGGCATTGAGGTGGACAAGCTAAAATAGAGGTTATAGAGAAACTTCCTCCACCCGTTAATGTTAAAGGAGTAAGGAGTTTCTTGGGGCATGCCGGTTTCTATCGGCGTTTCATAAAAGACTTTTCTAAAATTTCCAAACCCCTCTGTAACCTCTTGGTCAAAGAAAACGAGTTTAATTTTGATTCCGAATGTCTAAATGCTTTTTCTTTGATTAAAAACAAGTTGGTGACTGCGCCAATAATCATTGCACCCGATTGGGATTTACCTTTTGAACTTATGTGTGATGCAAGTGATTATGCTGTTGGTGCAGTCCTAGGCCAACGCAAGAACAAATTTTTCCATGCAATTTACTATGCAAGCAAGGTTTTAAATGAAAATCAAGTTAACTATTCCACAACTGAAAAGGAATTGCTTGCTGTAATCTTTGCATTGGAAAAATTTCGTTCTTATCTAATAGGCTCCAAAGTCATTGTTTTTACAGATCATGCAGCTCTTAAATATCTCTTGACTAAAGGGGATTCAAAGCCTCGACTGTTGAGGTGGATCTTATTATTGCAAGAATTTGATCTTGAGATTCGTGACAAGAAGGGAGTTGAGAACGTGGTAGCTGATCACCTCTCAAGGCTGGAGAATGATGAGGTGACAAAAAAGGAGAAGGTCATCAAGGCCGAGTTCCCCGATGAACAGCTGTTTGCTATTGGAGAAAGGCCCTGGTTTGCTGACATGGCAAACATTAAGGTCGGCAACATAGTTCCTGATGATCTGACCTACCCTCAGAGGAAAAAGTTCTTCAAAGATGCAAACCACTACTTGTGGGATGACCCTTATCTGTTTAAGGTAGGTACTGACGGTTTGATTAGACGTTGTGTTGCAGGTGAGGAAGCAAATAATATCATGTGGCACTGCCATAGCTCAGCTTATGGAGGCCACCATAGTGGAGAAAGAACAGCTGCAAAAGTTTTGCAAAGTGGATTCTGGTGGCCCACCCTTTTCGAGGATTGCCACGACTTTGTCACAAGATGTGACAGATGCCAAAGGACAGGTAACATATCAAAGAGGAATAAAATGCCCCTAAAAGGAATCATTGAAGTTGAACCATTTGACTGTTGGGGTATTGATTTTATGGGACCATTCCCTTCCTCTTACTCTTATCTCCACATTCTAGTCTGTGTTGATTATGTCACAAAGTGGGTTGAAGCGATACCATGTGTTGCTAATGATGCCAAAACTGTTGTCAACTTCCTTCAAAAGAATATTTTCACTAGGTTTGGAACCCCTAGAGTATTGGTCAGTGATGGGGGGAAGCATTTTTGCAATAATTTTCTTGAAAATGTGCTCAAAAAGTATAACATTAAGCACAAAGTTGCAACTCCTTATCACCCACAAACTAGTGGTCAAGTAGAGGTTTCAAACCGACAGCTGAAACAGATTCTGGAGAAGAGAGTTGCGTCAAATAGGAAAGATTGATCTAGGAAATTAGATGACACACTGTGGGCATATAGGACAGCCTTTAAAACCCATCTGGGGTTTTCACCCTATCAGCTAGTCTATGGGAAGGCATGTCATCTTCCAGTCGAGCTAGAACATAAAGCTTATTGGGCCATTAAGGCCTTAAATTTTGATCAAGTAGCCGCTGGTAAGAAAAGAATTTTGAAACTTAATGAACTTGAGGAGATGAGGCTTAGAGCGTATGAAAATGCGCTCATCTATAAAACTAGGACAAAAAGGTATCATGACAAAAACTTAGTGCCTAGGGATATTAACTGTGGACAACAAGTTTTGTTGTATAATTCTAGGTTGAAGCTGTTTCCTGGGAAGCTCAAGTCAAAATGGTCTGGACCATTCTTGGTCAAAAGTGTGTCACCATATGGAGCTGTTGAACTAGTGACACCTGAAGGAGATCGAAGTTTCAATGTGAATGGACAAAGAGTTAAACCATACATAGGTGGCGACCTACCAAAAGAAAGGGTGGGACTCATTCTGAAGGACCTCTAAGGATCCTTAGCAGTCAAGCTAGTGACGATAAAGAAGCGCTGAGTGGGAGGCAACCCACTAGATTTACTTTATTTTCTATTCATTCTGTTTTTATTTTCCCTTCAATGTCAAAAGTCCGTAAACAACTTATTTCCCTATTGTAATTGCTCCTGCACTTGTTTAATTAATGAATGTGTTTTGTTTCATGTGACCTATTCCAGTTTAGTAACAGTTGTTTGATGAAACGGTATTCCAAAAGTTCTAAAGGAGGGGTGACTTGATTCAAAGGCGAAGTGTACGGCGTTGCTAGGTAGTCACATACTCCCAGAAATCTCAGCCATAAGGTTCATTGCCAAATTTTGTTTTTCAATTTACTTATATTTAGATTAGTTTTCCATGCAACTACATTTCTAGAACTTGCATTGTTTCTCTATTATTGATTGGTCTTTGTTAATTACACATTGAGGCAAAAGTGCTTGGTCCTGTGAGCCTTTTTGAAGCCTACCCTGTTTTAATTTGTTGAATTTATCCATTCTTAACCAATTGTGAGCCGGTAGGATTAGAACTTTTTGTTCGGTGACAAACTACAAATGAAGCCTAGAGCCTTTTTAGGATGATTACCTTGAAATTTTAATTTGAGTTAGGCTATGTAGGATGTTGCTTGATATTAAGTTTGGGGTTGCCTTTGGAATTTGCAACCTACTAAGTTTGGGGTAGGGGTACTAGAGAACAAGTGATGAAAAATGAAAAAGAATGAAAAACATACACACAAAAATAGGTGTATCAAAAAAAAAAAAAAGAGGAAAGAAATTGAAAAGGGGGCACACAACGTCATATCCAAGTAACTTCAAACTCGATGTGTCCCAAGCTTTTGATAAAGTTATTGAAAATGTTCTCTAGGTACCTAAGTTGTTTCAAATAGGGATTGGGGGATTGAATCTTGTTTTACACGTGTAGGAATGCCTAACTCAAATTTTGTGTAGCCTACTTATCCAAATATATCCCACCTTTCACCTAAGCCCCGTTATAACCCTAAAGACCTCAAAAGTGTGTAATGATATTGACTTTGATTGATGTTTAGAAACTTTTCAAGCGTATGGTAATATGTAGACCTGCATGTCGACTGGTAGAACCCTATTTCAATTTGATGCGAGGAGTTGTGAATTGGTGGATGCGAACAAGTCAAACTAGCTCATCTTTAGCTAGAAGGAGAATGAACTTTTGGGTAATATCGTTTTGTCAGGTAACTGTTATTTTACTGTTGTTTGTCACTGTTGCAAGCAAATTCCTTGAGGACAAGGAATGGTTTAAGTTTGGGGTTGTGATGACATGCTGTCATTACGTAATTTTTAGGACTTATTGTGACATTTTGATAGAGTTCTCATGCAACTTATACTGTTTTGGAGTGCAAAAAGCTGAAATATTGAAGTCTGTTTGAAGCAAATTGCGCCACGCCAATTTCCAGCCTTGCCGCGATTTCAGAAGCAAAATTACAACATCCCTGTTTGAGGGAAATCGCGACACGCCAATATACAAGGCGCGGCGCGATTTTGATGGGTCAGGCCCATGACTTCTATAAATACTGCACTAAATCTGAAGAACAAGGGTTACGATTTTGGAGAGCAAAGTGCGATTTTGAGACATCGGAGACGGCTAGAAGGGTGATTTCTTCAACCTTTTACCAATTCATGTATGTTTTAATTGTTTCATTGATTATGCTATTTGTAAACTCGATTATGAGTAGCTAAATCTCTTAGAGATTAGATCCGAGATGAATCTTTGTAACCCTAATTGACACATGTTACTGTGAAACTCTATTTTGTTTATGAATTCAATTCTAGTTTATTCAATTCAATTGTTCTTAATGCTTTTTATATCTTGATCACATATAACCTGATTTTGTGAGAACGAATGACCACTGAACATGGCTTTCGACTTAGACCTAATTGAATTGTTCTAATAAACAGGGTTAGTCTAGGAATACATAATCGTTTGTTAGTGATAATAGGTTAACGTTCGGTAAAACCTTCAAGAATTATTAGACCACCCAAGGGATTGGGGGCTGTAGTTTGAGAAGATGGTCCTAACTCAAGGGATTGATTAGGGCTATTTTGTTAATCATCGTAAATTAGAAGAAGATTCATAACAAATAGGTGCGGTATACCAATTAGGGGAACTTAGAGGATTCGAAGGATCTGATCTCATATCTCTCTATATTTTCCTAATCAAATCTATTTTCTTTTATTTGATTTCATAAAATCAAACCAAATATACTGCCTAGTGGCAAAAAAAATAAACCTTTATACATCCTATTTTTATAACGCGGTTGAATTATTGAAGTTAAAAACAGTCCTCGTGGGATCGATATTTTTACTACTTCGATAGTATTTGGTGCACTTGCCAAACGTCTATCACACATGTAGACTCAAAACCCTAATAATCTAAACTTTTAGTATGACGGCTTGAATGATCAATTAGATCTTGAAGTCTTGTTTATATATTGAAGCAGCTTGGGCCAAATACTTAGTTGGGCTTCAGAACAGAGAAGATCGGTTCAGCTAATCTGCAAAACAGAAATCAGAAACATATATGGAAAGTCCTAAAATGTCGGAACATCTTTAGGATCGTTCCAACCAATAACAAATATTTCCTTAAATATAAATAATACTCTAGAAATATTTCAGAGCTGATTCTGTATAGATATGCGCGTTGCTTGGTCAATAAGATAAGGAAATATTGTTTCCTTAAACAGTAAAGGGCGCGCGTACAAATAGGCATGAACCCAGACACACTGAACTGTGTCATGATGTTGGAACATTGTATCCAAGATCTTATAGAGATGCCTAACAACATGTTGGAACATTGGTTCCAAATTACACATACAAGGATTTTTTTTTTTTAGCAACAATGCAGCACACACAAATACCCAACAATCTCCCCCTTTGAAATTTTTTTTGCTAAAACAAATTAAGGCCAAATCCAAAGAATAAAGAGGGATACATAAAACAACCATTTCTCCAAGCATGAACACATACCTATGAAGAAACAGCTAGCACACACAATCCAAAGAGATACCTTAGATACACTTCATCAAGTCATCACGGAAACTTATTCAAGAAGAAGAAGTAGCACGCAGTATCACTAAAGAGACATCAGAAGTGTGCATACAAGAATACCCCACATAGTCTTCAATCACAGCTTCAGCTGTAGAGGGATTACACTTTATCAGAGACATGCAGCAGTGGATAAGATATATGCATAGTCTCACAAGACCAGAGGAAAAATAAATTCCTATGCTACAATCAGGGAAAATGAATTTCCACACAAAAATAGGATGTTTCAACATCCTTCATAACATCAGACAGAAGTACCTGCCACACATAGAGGAAAGGAAAAAAATAAATTTCCCATACCTATAGAGTACTGTCACCAACCAACCATAGAAGCACAGGAAAGATAAATTCCTATACTTACAAGTGACAGACATGGATGTCTACAGAGTACTGTCACTAACCACATATAGAAGCAAGGGAAAAATAAATTCCCATACTTACAAGTGACAGACATGGATGTCTAAACATCTGACTCAACATCCTGTCAACCAGCTTGGACTAGCACAAACACGCATAGAAGTATCACTCCCCCTGAATATAAGAACGACTACTTACAGGAATATTCCATAACTCCCCTTGAATACATGCATATTAAAATATACAAACTTCGAATGCATAGATAAAAGAATACTTACAAACTTCTAATGCATAGATAAAAGAATACTTCAGGTTCTGGGCATAAAATCTTTCAAAGAATATTCACCAACTAGCAGAAAAGCTAGCAGACCTATCAAGGTCACACAGAGCACCTAGACTTTTTACAAGTCATACACATAGACTGTTCCATTATATCACATCAGTAGGAAACATGTATAACAGAAATACTGAGAAAAATAAATTCTCATATCAGCATCAAGATGTTGTAGTAACAGTGCCAACATCTACCCAAGTCTTCACAGACATGTTCCAACATTCTAATGAACATCAGCAGGGAACATGTACCACAAAGATACTAAGAACAGATTCTCAGATCTTCATTCAGAACAACAAGATGTTGCAACATTCGTGACAACATCTACACACAACCTGAAATAGTTGCAAAATAAATGCAACAACAGAAAATAGCAGGCATATGTTGGAACAAAATGTGTTTAACAATAAACCTTAGAGAGTTTTGATGATAACAAGGTATTAAAAATTGTCAATTGGACTAGCTAACATTTGTTCAAGTGTACAAGACCATAGTTAAAAAATTTACATCAAATAAAGGTTCTGAAGAACAAAAAGAGCTAAGGAATCAAGAAAAGGAAGCTTTAAAGCGTCTGAAGAAAAGTGCTCCTGAAGTCAAAAGTGCTCCTAAAGACAAAGTGCTCCAGGAGATGATGACGTCATCAGAAGCTGAAGTTCATCAGAAGCAAGTTACTCAGAAGCAACCTCATCAGAAGCTGAAAATCACCAGAAGCTGAAGATTCAAGATTTAACACTTCAAAAGTTGTCTATTGGATTCGAAAAGCAATGCAGAAGACTGGAAATACAAAGCAACAGTCATTTTGTAAATATTTGAAGGCATTGGATGCTTATCTTCGAAAAGCGTTGGAAAAGTACAAAGTGTACGAAGTGTACAACCACTATCTCCACTACTCTGTAGTGTCCACGCTACAAGACAAGAAAACAGCTCCAGAATACAGCTCTGCCTGCAACAATGTTCCTTCACAATAGGAATGGATTTCAAATTGGTTCTTCATAAGACAACAACCATATCAGGCAAAAGATCATTGGTGATTGATCAAGCTTCAACAACGACTCTTTTGATGTGTTGGCAATTTCACGTCTCTTTCACACCTCTATATAAAGGAGTGAAGACTTAGAGATTGAAAACCAATGCAAAACATACGACTCAACTACAATTTACAAGCGCCAAAAACTCTGCTGAAATTGTTCTGCTTTCAAAGTCACTTAGAATTTCTGTTTTCAAGTTCATATCTTAGAAATTCTAAAGTCTTAAGAGTCTGTATCTGATTTGTATTGTGAACACCACTAATTGTATATCAAGTGTTCAACCTCAAACAATTTTCTTTGTAATCTTGTTTGATTAGAAGTCTGATAGGCCAAACCGCAATCTATCGAAGTAATAGTAGTAAAAGAGTATCGTTCCGCTGGGGAGTTTGGTCAATCTAATTAACTTTTAGAAAATGATTAGAGGAGAAAAGAGATTTGAAAGAGGAGGTTCAGTTGTTGAAAGTAAATAACAATTAATAAAAATAGCCTTGGGATCATTGGTTTGTCATAATAACAAACCCTTCACTAGACAAGACTTTAACTTCTAATTTCATGGTTTACACCTTAAATTCTAAAAACCGGTTTCCCTTTAGCCCCTCACCTTTCCGATGAAAGTCCGGTGAGAGTTTACCCCTAGTAACCAAGCCTATTTCGCTGACTTGATTACTAGAAGATGCTTATAAGGATTGAAACTACTTGTGTCTCAAGAATTGCGAAGACTATTTCACTGCCTTTGCAATTCTTGTCTAAATTCACTTGTTCCAACATCAAAGATCCGCTTTCGCATTATGAATTGATGTTTGAGATGATGGATTGACAATTATCAACCCCTCCACTTTCGCTTCTACAGTTTGATAATGGTTAATTCATGTTAAAGTGGTGAATTTAGATTAGAAATTAAAGTTACATGAAATTAGGGTTAAAGCATTGCTTCGATTAGGATTACGTCATTAGACTTATCCAATAATCCCAAGATAAAGAAGTCTACTCACTCATGTTCATCGTAGACATGGGGGAAGAAGAGAGAAAACAATAAAATAAATTGCGAGAAAGAAAGTAAAGAAATAAAAGAACTTTATTAAAATAATTGTTACTAAAATATTCTAAGAAAAGGTGAATGTTTATGATGGAGTGCTACTCTATTTATAGCTTTACAATTGACTTAAAATCTAAGCAACTATAAGGGCTAATCAGTAAAATTACAACAGAGTAACTTGGGCTTGAAGAAAAGCATCAAAAGAGCATCTGGAGGGTGGCACGGCCGTGCCACATGTTGCCACGGGCCGTGCCAAGCTTCTGACTTTGTGGAGACATATTTTTGTCTCCGTATCTTTGTATTTCTGCACTGTATTTGCTCCAGTCCTCTTTCTTTTGCTCCAAGACACCTTCAACCATATATTCATTCCTGAAATAAAATAAAATGCAATTTAAAGTAAAAGATTCAAAAAGGAAATAAATTTGCAATAAAATAAAATCAAATCTAAATAAAACTAAACTAAATAATGCATTAAAATAATCTAAATTATGACTCATCAAACTCCCCCACACTTGAATCTTTGCTTGTCCTCAAGCAAAAGGCAATAGACATAATAGCAATAAGAAAGATTAAACATGGCAACACAATTGCAAAACTCATGCCTCTCCAAAGGTTTTGTTTCAAGTACACTAATCACGATCTCAAGCATTCCTTGTGAACTTATTCAACCCAACAACAAGTCTTAAGTGAGTGTGTGTGTGTGTGTGTGTGTGCAGTCCAACCCTTTTATTGCTCCTGTATAAGACAGATATTATGAGGAACATGTTCTATCCCTAATGCTAAAGTAACCGAGAAAAGTCCTTTCTTCATTTCATATAAGAGTGATGGGAATTTAGTTAAAATTAAATTAGATTAACAATTTAAGCACAAAGGGGCTGCAGATGCTTAGGGGCTATCTATCCTCGTAGGAAGTCTTTATGGATGAGTTGTCCTTTCCCCCTAGATTCAAAATCACTCTAAGCAGTGCTGCAAAATTTTATCATCTCCGTGTAGGAAGTCTTTTTGGAGAGGGTGTCCTTTCCCCCTAGCATTGATGAATTTATTTTCCTCATTTGAGGGATTTGGAACTTAAGTTCAATTAGGGAGTCACCACCACAATTAGGAAGTTAGGGATTGTCCTTTCTCCCACATGTTGGTGCCATTCTCCCGACCCATTTAACTTTAACAATTATAAAGAATAAAACAATAAAGCACATTAATTATTTCTGACACAAACTTATATTACTTTTACTCTAAAGACTTTTAAGGGTCTAAGTTAACACTAAAGATAAAATGTGATCCTTAAAACACCTACTCATACACTTACTCAAAGATTGCAACCGGGTGCTTTTCTCATTGGAGATTTTTCACAATAAAACAAGATGTGGGTATAGCAAGAACACTAAAAACACAAGAAATTACTCCTTTCCTCTCTGACATTGATAAAGGGATATGGCTCATCTTTATTTGACCAATACTGTTCTTGATGTGTTTCGTATCCTTTATAAAAGGTGAAAACTGCAAAACAAGTCATAGTGTTCAAAGAGTTTGCTACTCCTTTCCTCTCTGGACATTTGAAACCTGTGTTCAAAGAATTCGAGGATGTTTTCCCTTGGACCTTGATACGTAATTTGTCCGTCTGAGAGGAGAATTATGTCGTCGAACAAATCATATGTTTCAGTTTGGCTATAGAACAGAGATGAGAGCTTTTCCATTCAGAATGAGGATGGATTGTCTTAATGAATTACTGAAGAAGTTGAGGATTGTAGGCAATGACCTGCTTCCCACATGAGCTTCTGACTCAAAACGGACTTCAATTGTCGGAAAATCCCAGTCCAACCTTGCAACATGAAAGCTGCATAATTACAGAAACTTGTAAATTCCTCTACACATGAAAGCAACACAATATGGTTTTTCCAAGTGACAATGCAGGCTCTTGGCAAAGCGCTTCACACTAATCTGCACTGATTGAGCATCTCCTCTCATAATCGTCCTTGAGGAACGCGTTTAAGAACTGAGATTTTGATCCTCAGCTGGAGCATTTGCTTGCTGTCAGCTCACCAACAACTTCCAAAACTCACTCAAAGGATGATCAATGTGGTTGAAACCTGCACCATCAAATCTCCATGCTTTTTTTGACCAAAACAAATCTCCATACTTAAGAACACATTCATTGCATCACTCGCGAGTTTCATCCGATCCACCAAATTAAGCAACTGGGTCAAATCCACCAAGTTAAGTGAAAATTAAATTTGTGAAATAATTGAAAGTAATTAGCAATTATAACGAACTGTAACAGCCTGAACAAATTAGCCACTAATGCCTAACTCGGAAAAATCCAAAACAACTTATTAACCTTTAGCCATCTCACCATATCCATAATCATTTCACGGTTTTTTCTGTTACTCTACTACTATTTCCATTAATGATTCACTGGTCTAGTGACCCTGATAACATGTTTTGTTCAAGTTTTATACCGACTGTTGCAAAGAAACTAGATTAATTCGGATTAAAAAATCGAGGAAAGTACAACCTATCTTGATTCGAGAACACATAAGGTAAAGGGAGCTTGTTACCTTGCATATCATCCCTATTTGCAAAGGACAAGTGCTCAGAGGACTCTTGAACTATAAAGTAGCTTAGTTTGCAACAACCAATTAAACATCAAAAGTTTCCAACAAACTTGAATACTTTGAGGAATATCACATGTGCCTACTTTTTGATCTTTACTGAGTCTTCCCGCCAGTGCCAACAACAATGTAGTATTTCCAGAACTTGGAGGACCTAAGAGCTGTGTCGTTCTGAAAAAGGCTAAACAAAATTTTGATAGAGAAATAGATAGTTTATGTCCATGATGTGAATTTCAAAAGGAATTTTTGTGTTACCTTTTAGGTTTTATGATTCCACTAACATCACGAAAAACTGTTAAGGGCTTCTTTCGACTCAGAATGTTAGGAAACATGGCATCCATGGAAGGAATGAGAGAAATGGATCAAAGTTCTTTGTATTGTTGGAAAATGAATATAACAATATGAGAAAGTTGGTTACAATTTGATACCTTAAGCCTATTTATAGGCACTAACTAACTAGTTACTATATGACTAACATATATCTCTATTAGTCCCCCTCAAGTTGGAAGGTGTTCAAAACACTTCCAACTTGAAATGAGAAAATACAAGGAAAGACATCAAGCAAATGAAAGTACAAAGAAAGATGTCGGGAATACATCGGCCAAGAGAATAGTAACAATGCTTAACCACCATCCGGTAGAAGCCAACAACCACAAAGCCATAAAAGGCACAACGCTTAACCATCAAGAGTTCTCAATAACTCAAGACAGAAGCACAACAAGAAGAAGATATATGACGCTTAACCATCCTTGGACAGAAGCACAACGAGTAACCATTCATGACAGAAGCTTATCAGCATAGCTTAACCATCATGAACAGAAGCATAAGACAAGAACAGAAGTGCAAGGAAGGATCAAAGTCTACAATGGAAGGAGGTCATATGTTGAACAAACTTCACACCAAAGGTACCATGAAGCAACAAGACCAAGGTTCCAAAGATAAAAGTGATGCCCTCCGATGCCGAGCCGAGACAAGAAAAACCAAAAGTAAGCCAATAGAGATGCGTAGCCATGTGATGTGTCTTCAAACCATAGAAAACAAATCCATGTTGATGCATTCAAACCATAGGCCAAAACCAATGCTTCCAATAATGAAGCTCTCCAAACAAAGATTCAGGACAAAGAATCCGAGGAAAAGTAATCAATCTAAGAATCTTCCAACAATCCAAAACTGAGCCAGAATCATAAACCTCACCAAATACCACACCAAGGGCATGAAAGTGCCATGTAGAGCTCATAAAGGAAGGGAGCCAAGTGGTAAAGACAATCTGCCAAAAACTAGCACAATTGTGCATCCACAAAACTACTGATGAAGAAAGCCAGAAGCAAGCATCTAAATCATATTCAATCAACAAACAACAACTAAGAGCAGTATTCAACAATGTGCACAAGAATTGTATAGAATCAGAATATCTTGTTTTATGAATCTCTAATGCTCTCAAACAATGAATTTGAAAGGTGAGCCTCAGAACCATCTCAAAGTCTATATCCAAAGATGATGAATGAGTACGACAGAGTGAAGTATTTATAGGAGTGAGTTGGAGTAACTAACTCCCTAACAAACTTGCTTGCTCTCCAAGCTATCTAGATAATTTGCTCTCCAAGTTATCTTCACACTATGTTCTAATAGTCCCCCTCAAACTCAAAGTGGGAAAGTTTACCAATTTGAGTTTGAAATACAGTGAAAATTACAACTGAGAACACGTGAGGAAGCTTCAGACTCTGTGTCTCTTACGCGTTTCTGCTTCTGAGTTGCAGTAGAAACAAAAACAGCTTCTGAACAGAGAAACACAAAAAGAACGCTTCTGAACCAAAAAAAAACTTCTGAAGAATACAACTTCTGAGAAGAATTAAGTGCATGAGAAGAATACAGCTTCTGACGAATACAGCTTTTGAAGAATACAAAAATGCTTCTGAAGAAGACAGAATTCCAATTCTGATGAGAAGAGTCTTAGTCGATACCACACGCTTCCAAACTACTGATTTGTTTTTCAGTATACTCAACACCAATCACAACTGAAGAGAAGAAGCCAACAGAGATTTCAAACTGAACACAATCACCAATCTATCTTCACTGAAGAATTTCAACAAACACCTTGTGAGCAGTTTGATGAACTGAACATGAAATTGAAGCAGAATGAGAGCTGTAACAGGAAACAATGTAGAAGAACGAAACAAGAAATCGTTCAACTCAAAATCGGAAAAAGATGAGATGAATCAGTGTTCGATCAACAAAGGACAAGAACTCAGAATCACGGAACTCAAAGATTTGGGGAAAATGGACACAATTTGAATCACGATACATGATTAGAATTTTGAAAAACAAATACGACGAGTACAAATTGAACGAATTCAATCGACACAAATCAAGGACAGAAAGCAAGGTAAACGAATCAAAATCTAATTTTTGATTCAATTTCATGAAAACGAAATCAAACCGAATTACGAACAGAATCATGAAGGAGAAGATACACAAAACACGCAATTGAACGAGAAAAATGGAAATTGAATTAGGAAATAGAAGAAGAAAGGATCGATTCAACAAAAAAGAGAAGAACGAAGACGAACTCACGACGAATCGTAAATTGATAGTGAAAACTGACGAGAAAGGAAACAAGAAAATAATAGTGAAAAAGGATGTGAGAAAATTATGGATTTTCTCGAGAAAACGCAGCGGAAAATCCTTCAAGGAGGATACCAGATTCGCTCTGATTCCATGTTAGGAAACATGGCATCCATGGAAGGAATGAGAGAAATGGATCAAAGTTCTTTGTATTGATGGAAAATGAATATTACAATATGAGAAAGTTGGTTACAATGTGACACCTTAAGCCTATTTATAGGCACTAACTAACTAGTCACTATATGAGTAACATATATCTCTAATACAGAATAAGGTGAAGATAATTCATGCCAAAGTTTCAAAAAAATTCTACATTATCACTATTTGGCCGAGTTTTCATGGTTTTTTATATCTCCGCAACTACAATGCAATCACGATCGAGATTGTATCTACTGCATTTGACAGTAATTCTACACAAATATCAAGAATTATGACGCAACCACAACTTAAAACCTTACATAATTCCTTTAAGATTCATCCCAAAATTGGAACAAACGTACAGACACAAAACAACAACTAAAGTTAGTAGTACTGCAATGAAGCATTTACACAGACACGAAATTTGTTACTCCCTCCATTCCTTTTCTTTTGATGTTTTAGAACTTAAACTTTATTCCAAAATTTTTGATGTTTTAGAATTTTTAATACTTTTTATCCAATTTTGCCCTTGTTGAAAAACACACTTTGAAAATTGAAAGTTTAAATAATAAATGCAATTTGTGTGGTGAGTTTCAATAATTAAGGAGATTAGAATTTTGAGGAAAAAAAATCAAGGAGTAAGTAAGGGTATTTTAGTATAAACCATACAATTATTCCTATAATTTAATGATTCCTTAATATTTGTGCAATCACCTAAAACATCAAAAGAAAAGGAATGGAGGGAGTAATAATTTCAGCAAATGTCCCATCCACACACTAAACATGCATTCAATTTTAAATGTCCGGGCTAGATAGATTAGTAGCATATCGATCAATGTGCTGCCTTAACTTCTACAAGAACTTCTCATTATCCACAACATATTTGTCCGTTAACAATCAAATAATTTTTTATAACATTTTCATTCAATTGAATCAAATAATAAAACAAGGTGATGAAATTTTATGCACTATGTCTCAGTTATCGTAAGTCCCCTTTTCCCGCCACCTAAAATCCCAAAATCATATTCCACTCTCAACTATATATGATATGATATGATATGAATAATATGTTTGTTTCTTTTATAAATGTTTGAGCATTTTTAAAGTTTTTCTTCCTCAATTAATTATATTGGTACCTTTTCATAGAAATGGATCCCGCTGCATAGTGCAGCAACTATGAGTACCATTAGATATAGAGGAAGAAGTTTTCTCTCTCTAAATCTCTCGGTTATTATAGTTGTTGCATCATGCAAAAGTTTTAGTAGGGAATCCAAATCCTGACTTGATAACGGCTTTAAAGCGTTCATTTTGTTAAGTATTTTTTTTTTCTTTTGGTTTGAAATAGAGTGAACAATAATTCTTTGATCCTTGAATTTGATAAATGTTGTCACTATAGTATCTTGATATATCGAAATAACAAAAACATTCGTAAATGTGTCGCTTAGTAGTTAGTTTGTTTATATTTTGTTTTCATTTCCAGGTTAATTTGGTTTTTAAATTACTTTTAAAAGTTTGTTTATTTGATCCGCAAACATAAGACACATTCGGTGATAATTTTATAGGAACCATTTATTTAACTAACCTTAATTTTTATATATACATCATTCTTGGTAAAAAAAACATCATTCTCTCATAAAAATAAAAAATATACTTTATTTTACCTTATAGATTTTTACCCAACACACTCATTTTATCCATCATTATCTGAAGGGACTTCTTCTAAGACCTTTTCTGAAGGGAATTCAGACTATAAGTCACGGACAAACTTGATGACTTGCAAGATAAGTCACAGACTTGATTAGACGACGCGATTAAATAACCTTTTTTAATTCTAATCCTAAAAAATGCAAGGATAGAAGAAATAAAAAAGGCTTACTCCATTAGAAATATGCTTATTCATACAATTATAGTTCACTAACAATTACTCTAATTCTGAAAATGCAAGGATAGAATAAATTAAAGATTCATACATATGGATAAATTATTGAATTACATGCAAGGGCTTTGATATATTTCTGACAAATCGAGCTGACAGGCCAATAGAGTGAAAATAAACACGAGAGGAATAATATGATATTTCTACTTGAGTGCAAGATACGCAATTTGCATGAACCAACGTGCTATGGAAGAAAGTATCTCACGATGAAAACACTCACCACCACAAGAAAATTGACATATTGTGACAGCAAAACTTTGTAAGTAAAGGGTACAAAACCGTGGTATATCCCGAAAAACTTATTCCAACGGCGCTGTCTCCGTCCTTTTTTCTTATACCAACGGAAAATCACCGTCACAATAACCCGGAGCAAAGGCTTTTCTGCCTGTTGGACAAAACACTGGTGCTATACCCACGTTTCTTTGGAACAAGATCAATTGGAAGCACTTAATTTGCTATACCCATGGCTGAATCTCCGTTGCTATAGGTCTTAGTGAAACTGTCTAGACCACCAACTTTGTTTTTAATGGTCATAATTATCTCTTTAACCAATACTTATCGTTAAATAAATATATTTATGAAACAAAATCAAATAAATCTTCAACTACATTTAAAAGGTATCACCAAGTTTTTCAAGCATATCAAACTACAAAATAGTTGATAATGTTAAACTAAAAATACCATAAAAATATCAAATTGTACTTAAGAAACATGCAAAGTCACCACAATCTCAAATTATAAAAAATAGGATCTTATCCACATGATTTTCAATTTTACTCCATCTAGACAAAATTAGCTCCTAATCTTCCACTTGCCCATGTTCATTAGTGTTTGTACTAGGAAAATTTGTTTGGTTAGGAGCACTTAGAGCTTCTGGAACCTGTTGAAAACAAAACAACAAATGAAACACAAAGAAATCACCAAAGACTAAAACCCACATAAGCCAACTTAAAACAACACCACGCCAACAAAACAGACGGACAAAAAGGTAACAACACCCTTTAGCCGAAGCACAAAACACAATGTTGTATGGACAAAAAGGACAAAAAGGTAACATCAGAAAAAAAAAATATAATATACCTGTCTCGAAGCTTGTATAAATGCATTCACATCTTCACCAGAAAAACGATTTTGAATAAATGACATCATATTTTCCATAATCAAATTTGTCTTCTCTTGGTTTTCACGCACTTTCTTAAGTTCATCAAGCAATTCCTGATTTTCAGACAAAGAAGCTTTTGATTTTTTAGGTTTCGTAATCTTGCCTATAAGCATGCCATACTTCAGATTGTCCTTTTCCTTTTGAGTCTAAAAAATACGAAATAAATTAGGTTAAAAATGAAAATAACTTAAATATGAAGAACATGGTCTCTATCTCCATATTAACATATCTACCCTACAACGTGATTTTCATACAGAAAAGCATTGATCTCAAGAGCTGACTACACATGATAGAAATAGCACTTGTTATTACAGAATCAAGATCAACCAATGTGTGCACTCATGGTAGAATCTACAAACTCATCCCATTAAATGTGTCTAAAACACCAAAGTCATCTAGTTCCTCTATCTCCACAGTAAAAAATGAATTTAAGGAAAAAAATGATCGTTAAGAAAACAAGAACTTTGAAGCAAAAAAACAACGAATTCCAATCAACAATTATTCCATCGCCATACAAGAACCATATCTCGAATGTTTCTTCAATGATACAAAGAATATTTGAACTTATGGGGGGATCACACGAATTATGACGATTGCATTTACCCTAAAAAAAACCAGTAGGAAAGGATAGTAAAGAAATGAGAAACAACATAAATTTTTATGTCTTGTTACCTTGGTACCGGAAGGAGAAGGTTCAACTTTCCCTGTTGATTGCTGAGGTAATGCATACATTCCCTTCAGATCCATCAAAAAGGTATAAGAAAATGAAATGGTTTAGTATCCTCCAAAAGACCAAAGTACATAAAACCATAAGTTTTCAACCATAATTTAAGCACCCTCTCAAAGTCACCTAGTTCCTCTAACTTCACAACAAAAAACATAGCAAAACAAAAAACAGTACGAAATGATCGCAAAGTAAAGGGAAACAACAGAAACGTTTATGTCTTACTACCTTGGTACCAAAAGAAGAATAAGACTCGGTTATCCCTGATGATTGTTCTTCTGATGCAAAATCTTTCTTGATATCCTAAAAAATGGTATTAGTAAATGAAATGGTTAAGTAACTAGTTTAAGAATAAATTAGCAGGTCAACTTAAAGGGAACGCCGTTTAACTCAACCCATAAACACCATAGTTTCTTAACCAAACAAATTAGAGAACATACCTTACTATATAATTCAAAGCTTTTGCGGTAAATTTCATTCGAAGAATCCTATATAAAACAGAAAACAAGCTGTTACACATACTTTTTACAAGTCAACAAGTTAGATTCATTGGTACACTTCAATGATAGATTCCTTGGTACTAAACTGTACCAATTCAAAAGCTCGTTGATGGCACCTAGCTGCCTTCGTATTATAAAAATACAAGTCAGGGTCACCGCTAGATGCCAAGGTACGAAAAGCGTGTCCCAGGTACCAAAGAGCCTCATGATGATAGGGTTCCAGAAAAATAGCTTCCTCCAGCTTCAAAATAGCATCTGAAAATCAAAGTTTCAAGTGAGAAACTTGGTAAATTATCCATTTATTCTCTAATCTTTATTAATTTATCTATAACTTCATATTAAAGATTAAATTGTTAAATTAAAGATTAAACATTTAAGTTATTAATTTTATGATATTTTAAGGTTTCCAGAATGCTATGTCTTCAAAAAAAAAGTCACTTGGAAGATGTCAACTTGTGGAAAGAAAATAAAAAAAGGTAGGGACTAGAATTGAAAAAAGAAATGTTAGATCGACCAAAGTTCGGAGGAAACCTTCAATGAAGCTAAAAATGAAGTTGATATAATTAGAGGGACTAAAATATGTGTTTCTAGAGTTTTGATTGTTGCCTGAAGTGCCACTAGGGTATTGACTGTTGCATGGGAATAACAACTTTCATTATATCTTTGTATCCCTTGGCCATTAAAATGCAGTGCAACCTTATCAAAATTCATAAATATTTACCCTAAAGAAGAGTCATTACAAATTTGACATGATATGAATGATCATATATAAAGACTTAAAAAAATAAAAAATTCGGAAGAATTGTTAATTCAACAACTTGAAATCAAAGAAGCACTTAAAGCTCACAAATTGAAAGAACAAGAACTGATTGGAAAGGAAGTAGAATTAATTGAAAAAGAGATAGAATTAATAAAGTCACAAATCAAAAGGAAGAGTCCAATTGATGAAATTATGGTGAAGGAACCGAAGAAATGGTATGTGGTCTTTAATAAAAATAAAACCCTCTAAATCACAAGTTCAAACAAAACTAAAAACCATTTAATAACAAACAAAAAACTAAAATAATTATATAAATAAAATAAAGTAGTTCATATATATATATATATATATATATATATATATATATATATATATATATATATATATATAGAGAGAGAGAGAGAGAGAGAGAGAGGGAGAGAGAGAGAGAGAATAAGCACCGTAGATCCTATAATCTTGATCTGGGCCGTCATTGTTATACATGTTTAACAAAGCTCCACCCCATCTTGTCAAATTCTACATATATTAATAAAACAAAATTATACACAAAATTTCCAACATAACAATGAATACGAAAATAAAAAATGTATGAATAAAAAATTTGGTAATGGAGACGAACGTACATCAGCATCGCGAGGGTTGTTGATGTATTTAGCTTCTGCAATTTGGCATTCTTCGCAAACATTAACCTGGGAGAGGTTAAGGTTAACTTAATGCAGAGAATTACGTACAAAATTCATTGAATCACGTCTGGATGAGGTTAGGGTTAACTTTGCTTGAGTTTGCATGCTTCACAAACGAGAGTGTTTCAAGGGTTTGTAGGATTATAATCCCGTACAAAATCTATGGGATCACTTTCGTCTCTATGAGGGTCGAGGGAGAGATGTGTTTCTAGGGTTTTGAGTGTTGTATGGAAAACATAGGTGGGTGGGTGGGTGGGTGGGTGGGTGACAATGAGTTTGGTTTTTTAACTTTGTCTATATCTCTCCCCTAACCAATCTTTCTCTCTCATCAAAATAATTTATTTTTATCATTTTTTTTAGAGGAAAAGACTTGTAGCATTTCATTAATCAAAATATGTTTAATACAATCTGGTATTTCTAGCAATATTTGGAAACTAGAAGACAATGTGACCCTTAGCTAAAGTAAAGAGAAACAACATAAATTTTCATGTTTTATTACCTTGGTTATCCCTGTTGATTGAAAATCTACCTTGGTTATCCCTGTTGATTGAAGATCTGATCCAAAAATTTCCTCGTGACGCTTAAAAAATGTATTAGTAAATGAAATGGTTATGTAAATAGTTTAAGAATAAATTAGCAGGTCATCTTAATGAGAACACCGTTTAATTCAACCCATAAACATCTTAGTTTTCTTAACCAAACAAATTAGAGAAGTCCTTTTTACAATTTGTAACTAAAATATGGCAATGCAATACAAAACATACCTTAGTAGATTTTTCCAACCATTTGCGATAAGTTTCATTTGAAGGATCCTATATAAAATAAAACAGGAAAACACTCTGTTACGCGTTATTTTCAAAAGTCAACAGGTAAAAACGCATGCCACACTTCAAAAATAAATACGTTCATTGGTATTGAACTAAAACCGTACCAATTCAAAAGCTCGTTGATTGCACGCAATTTCCTTTTTAGCATAATATAATACAGAATTGTCGTCGCTGCATTGAGTTGTCCTAATAGAGAAAGCTTCTCCCAGACACCAAAGAGCCTCATGATGGTAGGGGTCCAGAAAAAGAGCCTCCTCCAGCTTCATAATAGCATCTGAAAATCAAGTTTCAAGTGAGAAACTTGTTAAATTATCTATAACTATTTAATTTAATCTCTAATCTTTATTAATGGATTAAATAGTTAAGTTATTAAGTTAAAATATTTTAAGGGTCATAAAAAAAATCACTTGGAACACGAGTAGGGACTAAAATTGAAGAGGGATCAAAGTTTGCTCTTATAAATAAAATATAATGCATATTGAAAATAAAAAAAATAAAAACCCACTAAAACACAAGTTCAAACACAACCCAAAACCATTTAATAACAAAATAAAAACTAATTAATATTATAAAGAAAATATAATGCATATTGAGAGAGTAAGAACCTTCCAGCTTATAATTGTGATAATAATTGTCATACAACTTTATCATAGCTCCTGCCCACCTTGTCAAATTCTGCAGATATTCATAAAAACAAAAAGTTATACACAAATTTTTCTACCTAACAATGAATCTGATAATAAAAAAAGTATGAATCAAAATCAAAATCAAACAAGAATGAATCGATTCATAAAAAAAAATGAATATAGAAAGAATGAATAAAAAATTGGGGAATGGAGAAGAACGTACATGAACATCGCGAGGGTTTTTGAGGTATTCAGCTTCAGCGATTTTGCATGCATTTTGAGCGTTAAACAGTGAGAGCTTGGAATAATCCAGTACGAATTCCATGGAGAGAGAGAGAGAGAGAAGTCTCTAGGGTTTTGTGATTAATAAATATTAGACTTTGGATTGGGGGTAGTTTGATATTTTCAAATTTCTCTCATGCATCCAAAAAAACATTTCTAGGGATATTTTGGTATTTTGGAAATTCAAGGCATTTTTTTTATTTGTTGCATATACGTTATGTTAGCTTCAATTTTTGTCGATTGATGAATATGTGTGATTGAGCTATTCTTTCTAAATGGACCGTGATGAGTTTGACCATTTAGCTAAGCCCAATGAGAGGTCCCTGCCCTCAGCCGTTTAGCTATTTAAACGTCATCCCATCAGACGGTTAAACTATTATGAACATGCTGAACGGAATGAGGGTAGTCATCCCTCTCATCCTCTCATCCTTCTGACAGCTATCCTTCATGAATCCTAACTCTATAAATGTACACAATCTCTTATTCCTTCTTGTTGTCTTGATATGCTATAATTTGTATCTAATAATCCATGGCTAAATCCTAAAACTTTTATTAATGTTTATAGTTTACATGATTCATCTTGGAACTCCAAAATTAACCTGATATCGTCCCTTGGTTAGAGGTTAATCAATAAGATGGTTGTGTTACTTTGGATTATAGATCTTTATAATAAATAAAAAAATGAGACTTTACGACTGATTTTGATTTTGATGTGTTTGAGAGTGATATGGTTAATTCATATGTTGAATCACAAACTATCTTTATTGAAGTGATAGAGCCTATGAAGCACAAACACTCAGACTAAGTGTGTTCCTGTGTCGGACATGTGTCGTGTCCGACACGACACCAACACATGTAATTTATCCTGACTTATGTGATTTTTTAAAATTAATAGCGGTGTCGACGCGTTAGTGTCCAATGTCTGTGTCTGTATCCATCCGTGCTTCATATAGAGCCGTTGTGTGTTGGTTACTGTTTTCGGTGATTATTTGTTCAACTTCAAGCTTCTTTTGATTAGAGACTATGGTGTTGGAAAATCAGGCCTTCTTGTCACATTTGTTGTAAGACCATCTCTCATGGCCTATTGAAAGCAGCTTTCAACTTATTGAATCATTGGAGGAAGGTTATTGAAGATGATGTGGATGAAAGAGGGTGTTGAAAGGATTCAACCGGTTGAAAGTTTGCCCGCAGACGCCACGTGGCGCGTCATGGTTCGTGAACGCGAGCGTGTGTACTGCACGCGGAGAGAGAAACTGTTGTGGATAAAGCTGTGACACGTGGCTTGCTACGATTGGCTGCTTGGATTTCTATCTTCTTAATAATTAGGACTCAATTATTTCATTGCAAATATTTTTTTTTTACCAAAATTTGTGATTTTTTTCTCTATAAAAAGAGACTTGGATCATTTGATTTTGACACAGTAAAAAAACCAAGTTTTTCACTTTCTTAATCTTATTATTAGCTTTTCTTTTGAAGTTTTAGTCTTTACTTAGTGAAATGGATCCCAATAATAATCAATTCAACACCCAAAATTCTTCTGATTACCCATTTAACTACCAAAATCCCAACAATTATCAACACCCAAATCAATTTCTCAACCAACATCTTCAAAACCCAAATCAATTTCCCAACCAACATCCTCAAAATCCAAACCAATTTCCCAACTAACATCCTCAAAACATGCCTAATTTTGGTTTTGCATCAAATTTCAATCACCCATCCTCTGTTCCAAACAACTTTAATCCATATCATAGATCTATGATGGGGTATCCATCTCAAACACCCTCATTTAATGGTTATAAGTCAATGGTGAATGAAAATTTTTAGAGTATTGGTGCATATTCTGAATATTTAACACAAATAAATCGTGGTGGAATGACAAGAGCTAATGAAGTCACTCAACTTCAGAGGATACAACTCTTAAGAGCAAGAGAAATCCGCAACCAGCATGGAACACTGAACAAAATTTGGTGCTAATTAGTGGGTGGATAAAATTTGGAACATCTAGTGTTGCCAGGAGAAACCTGACAGGTGAAGCATATTGGGGTAAAATTGCTAAATATTGTAATCAGCATTGCTCATTCGATCCTCCGCGTGATGTAATTGCTTGCCGAAAACGTTTTAATTATATGAGCAAAGTAATAAATAAATGGATTGGTGCTTATGAAAGCGCTAAGCTTCAGCAAAGAAGCGGTTGGTCGGAAGATGATGCTTTGGCAAGAGGGCAGGAATTATTTGCATGTGGGAAGAATGTTCAATTTACTTTAAAGGAAACGTGGAACGCTCTCCGTGATCAACCATGTTATGGTAGTCAAATGGGAGGAAATGTTGGGTCAGGAAGTAGTGGATCTAAGAGATCTCACGAGGACTCTGTAGGATCTCAACGTCCCTATAATATGGCATATTATCTAGCTGATGGTATCTACCCTTCTTATCCAACTTTCGTCAAATCAATTAGACTTCCTCAAAGTGAACCCGATAAGTTATTTGCAAAACATCAGGAGAGCTGTCGGAAGGACATCAAACGTGCTTTTGGAGTGCTTCAAGCTCGATTTAAAATCATCTGTGAACCAGCTTGATTGTGGGACATAGCCGATTTGGGTATCATCATGAGGTCATGCATCATATTACATAATATGATTCTTGAGGATGAACGAGATACATATGCTCAACGTTGGACCGATTTTGAGCAAACTGGGGGAAGTGGATCTAGTACACCGCAACCATACTCGACCGAGGTGTTACATGCTTTTGCAAATCATGTGCGTGCTAGATCCGAGTTGCGTGATCCAAATGTTCATCACGAATTGCAAGCAGATCTAGTGAAGCACATATGGACAAAGTTTGGAATGTATCGTGATTGAAGATGATTTGTATCGTACTAAATAAATTACTTGTGTGTTGTATGCTTAGTTTGTTGTCTTGCATTTTAAGTTATTTGTGTGCCGCGTGCTTAGTTTGTTGTATTGCATTTAAAGTTATTTGTGTGTCGCATGCTTAGTTTGTTGTATTGCAATTTAAGTTAAGAAAATAAAAATAAATTTTTTTACAAAATTTTGTTTTTCAAAAAAACTAAAAAATAAATTGTTAATTGTATTATTTTAATTTAATTATAACCGATAATTATAATTTTATGTAATTATAAAAACAAAAATTAAATAAGAATAAGAAATAAATAAAAAGTGGTGGGGTAGGGTGTTGAATGAAAAACCATTGGACAAAAGTTGAATGAGTGTTGAAATAAGAGAGAGAAAATGATGTGGAGTATTGGAAATTGAAAAAGTGGGTGTTGAAAGGAAAAAAACCATTGGGGATGGTCTAAGCTTTCTCCTACTTTGAAAAAAATCTTTAGTTTTGGAAGGTCTTGCCAATTGCATTGAGATAGACGGTTGCTTATGAGGAATTGGCAATTACAACTCTTTATTACAATGGATTTCTAATTTAACTTAAGGTGATTTATGCCTCTTATACTGAAATCCAAATACTAGGTTGTATTTTTCTTGAATTTTCTCTTCAAAAAGTTTGTTTTCTTATCAAAATATTTGAAGAGTATACCGCTGCAATGAAATTGTTATGTATCTTTATGTTTTTGGATCATTTCCTTGCTAATGTTTTCACTTAATATGCAATAATGATATTGTAATTGTTTATGTTCATAGGGTCTCCAAAAATGGTTTAAAGATGAAAACCATACTCTTGGCATGGCTAATGATTTCAGGTTGTTATAGGTGATTGGAATTTATAATTTATGTTAACGCGAAGTACTTAATT
Organism: Medicago sativa; assembly: GCF_051527215.1. Classification (NCBI taxonomy): domain Eukaryota; kingdom Viridiplantae; phylum Streptophyta; class Magnoliopsida; order Fabales; family Fabaceae; genus Medicago; species Medicago sativa. The sequence continues at coordinate 7,300,623 of NC_140754.1, forward strand.
ACATTTAGAATTGTGGATAACTTTGCTATGCATGTTTTTTTTTTTAAAAAAAAAAATAAACGATATTTATTCATTCAAATTGATAGAGTGAATCGATATAATACAAATTTAAAGTCGCCAAAAAACAAAACAAAAAATATATTTGTTTTAAATAGAGATTTCACATCAATGGGGCCTGAAGCTGGTGTGAAGTAGATTTCACATTGGTGGTTGTGTCATAATCGATGTGAAAATCCTTATATTAAGTTTTTGAAAACACTTATCACATCGATGATAAGCAACCCGAAGTTGAAAAGCCGCTTCAAAACCATGTATTCCCTTTATATATATGTATATTGCTCTCACTTTAGACCAATTTTGTTCTCCCAACAACGAAGTGTCATCAGCAAACTACAGACGAGAAATGCAGACATAAGCATCCCCGCCCACCTTATTACAAGTAAATAACCTGGTTGACATTGTCATATTTAGCATTACATTCAATCCCTTTGCCGCAATTAAAAACAAAAAAGGAGAGAGGGGTAAAGGGAGAGAATAAATTGAAGATTCATACCTATGGTAAAAGGTAAAAAGATGTTGACACAAACAAGACAACTATATTTTGACCGACAAGCTTAACTAAAAAAAAATAATAGAACACCACGATAAATTATTCAATTACATACATGCAAGGGCAATGATATATTTATGACAAATCAAACAGACACATGCAATAGAGTGAATAAACAACTTTTTATGTTAATGCGCATGATTAAATAAATATTTTTACGAAAAAAAATCAAATAAATCTTCAACTACATTTAAAAATAATCACCAAGTCTTTCAAGCATGTGAAACTATAAATTAGTTGATAATGTTAAACTAAAAATATCCTATTGTACTTAAGAAACATGCATAGTCACATAGTCACCACAATCTCAAAATTACAAAAAATTCATATCTTATCCATTTTCAAAAAGGTAACAAAATTAGCTTCTAATCTTCCACTTGCCCATGTTCAATAGTGTTCATTAGTGATCTGGAACCTGTTGAAAACAAAATATCACATGAAACAAAAAGTAGAAACACAAATAAATCACCAAAGACTAAAACACACTAAAACCCACCTAAGCCAACATAAAACAACACCACCTCCCAACAAAACAGAAGGACAAAAAGGTAACAACTGAAAATATATAATATACCTATCTCGAGGCTTGTATAAAGGCATTCACATCTTCACCAGAAAAACGATTTTGAATAAATGACATCATATTTCCCATAATCAAATTTGTCCTCTCTTGATTTTCACGCATTATCTTAAGTTCATCGAGCAATTCCTGATTTTCAGACAAAGAAGCTTTTGATTTTTTAGGTTTTGTAATCTTGCCCTTAAGTATGCCATACTTCAGATTGTTCTTTTCCTTTGACCCTAAAAAATACGAAATAAATTAGGCGAAAACTGAAAATAACTTAAATATGAAGAACCTAGTCCCGATCTCCATATTAACATGTCTACCCTACAACATGATTTTCGTGGAGCTGGTGAGAACTTGCTTATATGTATTTAATCATATAGAAGCATTGATCCAATAAGAAACCATACAGAAGAAGCATTGATCTCAGGAGCTGACTAAACATGATAGAAAAACACCAAAGTCATCTAGTTCCTCTATCTCCACAATAAAAAATGAATTTAACCGAAAAAACAATCATTTTAAAAAACAAGAACTTTGAAGCAAAAAGAACTACGAATTCTAGTCAACAATTATTTCATCGCCATACAAGAACCATATCTCGAATGTTTCTTCAATGATACAAAGAACATTTGAACTTATGTCCTAGTGCAAAAACAATTCATCAACAACAAAAATATATACTATAAGGGGATCACGAGAACAATGTAGGATTGCATTTAACCTAAGAAACCAGTAGTAAAGGTTAGCAAAGAAAAGAGAAACAACATAAATATTTATGTCTTCAATTACCTTGGTCCTGGAAGGAGGAGGCTCAACTTTCCCCGTTGATTGCAGATGTAATGCATACATTCCCTTGAGATGCATAAAAAAGGTATAAGAAAATGAAATGGTTTAGTATCGAGTTTAAGAATAAGTTAGTGATTTCTTTAATGAAAAAGCAATGGAGAATTAGATATCCTCCAAAAGAACAAAGTACAGAAAACCATAAGTTTTGAACCATAATTACGTACCCTCTTAAAGTCGCCTAATTCCTCTAACTTCGCAACAAAAAACATAGCAAAAAAAGGTAGGAAAAGATAGCAAAGTAAAGGGAAACAACAAAAACTTTTATGTCTTCTTACCTTTGTAATGGAAGAAGGAGAAGACTCGGTTATCCTTGTTGATCGTAGATCTGGTGCAAAATCTTGTAGATCCTTAAAAAAGGTGTTAATAAATGAAATGGTTAAGTAACTAGTTTAAGAATAAATTAGCAGGTGAACTTAAGGGGAACACCTTTTAACTCAACCCATAACAAATTAGAGAACATACCTTACTATACAATTCAAAGCTTCTGCGGTAAATTTCATTTGAAGAATCCTATATAAAACATAAAACACGTTGTTACACATAATTTTTACAAGTCAACAAGTTAAACACTTGCCACACTTCAATGATAGATTCATTGGTATTAAACTGTACCAATTCAAAAGCTCGTTGATAGCACCTAGCTGCCTTCTTAGCATAATAATCCATTACAGATTCGTTGCTGTATTTAGATACCATGGTACCGAAATATTTAGATACCATAGTACCAAAGAGCCTCATGATGATAGGGTTCAAGAAAAAGAGCTTCCTCCAGCTTCAAAATAGCATCTGAAAATCAAAGTTTCAAGTGAGAAACCTGTTAAATTATCCATTTATTCTCCAATCTTCATTAATTTATCTATAACTTCATATTAATGATTAAATTGTTAAATTAAAGATTAAACATTTAAGTTATTAATTTAATGATATTTTAAGGTTTCCGCAATGATATGTCTTGAAAAAAAAAGTCACTTGGAACATGAGATGTCAGCTTGTGGAAAGACAAAAAAGGTAGGGACTAGAATTGAAAAAAGAAATGTTAGATAGACCAAATTCAGAAGAAACCTTTAATGAAGCTAAAAATGAAGTTGATATAACTAGAGGGACTAAAATATGTTTTTAGAGTTTTGATTGTTGCCTGAGGTGCCACTAGGGTATTGAATGTTGCATGGGAATAGCAACTTTCATTATATCTTTGTATCCCTTGGCCATTAAAATGCAGTGCAACCTTATCAAAATTCATAAATATTTACCACTAAAAAAGAGTCATTACAAATTTGACATGATATGAATGATCATACATAAAGACTTAAAAAATAAAAATAAAACCTCTAAATCACAAGTTCAAACACAACTAAAAACCATTTAATAACAAAAAAAAAAACTAAAATAATTATATAAATAAAATAAAGTAGTTCATATATATATATATATATATATAGAGAGAGAGAGAGAGAGATATATATATATATATATATATATATATATATATATAGAGAGAGAGAGAGAGAGAGAGAGAGAGAGAGAGAGAGAGGGAGAGAGAGAGATTAAGCACCGTAGATCGTCGAATCTTGATCCTGGCCGAGATTGTTATACATGTTTAACAAAGCTCCACCCCATCTTGTCAAATTCTACAAATATTAATAAAAAAAATATACACAAAATTTCCCACATAACAATGAATATGAAAATAAAAATGTATGAATAAAAAAAATTCAGTAATGGAGACGAACGTACATCAGCATCACGAGGGTTGTTGATGTACTGAGCTTCTGCAATTTGGCAATCTTCGCAAGCATTAACCTGGGAGAGGTTAAGGTTAACTTCACTTGATTGGCAACGTAGAGAATCGTACAAAATACATTGAATCATGTCTCGATGAGGTTAGGGTTAACTTTGCTTGATTTTGCATGCTTCAAAAACGAGAGTGTTTCTAGGGTTTGTAGGGTTATAATCCCGTACAAAATCTATGGAATCACCTTCGTCTCTATGAGGGAGATGTGTTTCTAGGGTTTTGAGTGTTGTATGAGGTTAGGGTTTACTACTTTACTTGATTGGTAACACAGAGAAGTATGAATGAAAGAAAGAGGGTACTAGCTACAACAGACGTGCATCACTATCCATGTTTTATTTTTTTAATAAAAAATATATTAAATAGTTATTTTATGGAAAACATAGGTGGGTGGGTGACAATGAGTTTGGTGTTTTGACTTTGTCTATATCTCTCCCCTAACCAATCTTTCTCTATCATCAAAATAATTTATTTTTATCATTTTTTTTAGAGGAAAAGATTTGTAGCATTTCATTAATCAAAATATGCTCAATACAATCTGGTATTTCTAGCAATATTTAGAAACTAGATGATGTGGCCGTCTTAGCTAAAGAATGTCCAATATCACCGCCTTAGCTAAAGTAAAGAGAATTTTATGTCTTATTACCTTGGTTATCCCTCTTGATCCAAAAATTTCTTCGAAAGTCTGAAAAAATGTAATAGTAAATGAAATGGTTATGTAACCCATAAACATCTTAGTTTTCTTACCCAAACAAATTAGAGAAGTCCTTTCTACAATTTGTAATTAAAATATGGCAATACAATACAAAACATACCTTACTAGACGATTCCGCCGTTCACGGTAAGTTTCATTTGAAGGATCCTATATAAAATAAAACAGGAAACACTCTGTTACACGTTATTTTCACAAGTCAGCACGTAAAATGCATGCCACACTTCAAAAATAAATATGTTCATTGGTATTGAACTAAAACTGTACCAATTCAAAAGCTCGTTGATTGCACGCAATTTCCTTTTTAGCATAATATAATCTAGAATTGTCGTCGCAGCATAGAGTTGTCCTAATAGAGAAAGCTTCTCCCAGACACCAAAGAGCCTCATGATGGTAGGGGTCCAGAAAAAGAGCCTCCTCCAGCTTCAAAATAGAATCTGAAAATCAAGTTTCAAGTGAGAAACTTGTTAAATTATCTATAACTATTTAATTTAATTTCTAATCTTTATTAAAGATTAAATAGTTAAGTTATTAAGTTAAAATATTTTAAGGGTCATAAAAAAATCACTTGGAACATGAGTAGGGACTAAAATTGAAGAGGGGTCAAAGTTCAAAGAAATTTTTAGAAAAATTAAAAAAGAGAAAGTTAAATCATTTAGAGGGAATATACCTACACTAAAAGAGAGCCATTGCAAATTTGACATGATGTGAATGATCTTATAAAGACTTGAAAATAAAAAAAATAAAAACCCTCTTATTAATATTATAAATAAAATATAATGCATATTGAGAGAGTAAGAACCTTTCAACTTATAATTGTGATAATGATTGTCATACAACTTTATCATAGCTCCAGCCCATCTTGTCAAATTCTGCAGATATTCATAAAAACAAAATGTTATACACAAAATTTCCAACATAACAATAAATATGATAATAAAAGTATGAATCAGAAATTGGGGAATGGAGAAGAACGTACATGAACATCGCGAGGATTTTTTTGGTATTCAGATTCAGCGATTTTGCATGCATTACGAGCGTTAAACAGTGAGAGCTTGGAATAATCCAGTACGAATTCCATGGAGAGAGAGAGAGAGAGAGAGAGAGAAGTTTCTAGGGTTTTGTGATTAGATCAGATTAATGAGAGTGATAAATAATAAAATAAATATTAGAATTTGGATTGGGGGTAGTTTGGTATTTTCAAATTTCTCTCATGCATCCAAAAAACGTTTCAAGGGATACTTTGGTGTTTTGGAAATTCAAGGCATTTATTTGATTTGTTGCATAGTATACGTTTTGTTAGCTTCTATTTTTGTCACACTACCAAAAAATTTATTTTTGTCGATTTGAAACCCTAGATTGATTTGACCAAGTTTTTATCTTTTGTGCATAGTATACGTTTTTTTTTTTTAATTTCTCTCAAAAAAAAATTATATTTTTTTATCAGGATTCAACCATGATCGTAATCAACGGCAGCTCCTATGCTCTTGTGCGGGCATGTGCCTCCACTAATAATCTAATTCTTTTTTCGTCAAATAGTCTAGTGGCTAGAATTAACTTTTTTCAAGGTGAATAAGTGGGATGTCTGAGGTTCGAACCATGGCCGAATGGCTGTTATGTCATGGGGTAGCATTGGCTACCCCAGAAGGAAATATTTTTTTTGAATAATTAACATAGTTTAATATATAGCTGCCCTATTAATATATTATTCGGCTACTCCAAACAATTTTGTTGGTTCAAAGAGAGATGATATTAAAATAATATTGATAATCTATTTAGTTTAGTGTCTATCCTGGATAAATTTGACTTATTAAAACTCCATATAGCTCAACTTTTATAAATAACTATTTTTAGCTTTTATTTTCTTTGTTTTTTGTAAGGAAGCTTTTAGTTTCTTAGTTGTCGTTTCATTACATATAAGTAAAAATTATTGTGAATTTATTTACGTTTAATATATTTGTTTTTTAAAATATATTTTATTTCTTCATAATGTTTGGCCCCTTCATAAAAATTGTGGTAGCTTCGCCGCTGGTTCGAACTCCGGCTCCTACATATAACAATGCATGTCCCTGTCAACTAAACTATGCTCACGGGGACACTAATAATCTAATTCTAGTACTAATATATATATAAATAATATGGTGTTAAGCTTACTTCGTGCCCCCTCAGTTAGTAAAAAAATAAAAACTCATATTATCAAAATAAAATTAGTCTAATTATTTAATATCTCAATTATTGATAAATTGGTGCATCAATCATAATATATATATTTCATGAACTTAGCTCAATTATTAGGGATATTGCATAATTTATATACGTGTTTCAAATTCCAAACACCCCACTTCTCCACATTTAAAATTTGTGAGCTCTTGCCACCAACCTACTTGACAAAAAAATCTTAATTACTTTTGTGTTATAAGTGATTCATTTGTAATAAAATTTTGTTTTAAATTAAATGATCATTTCAATTTTTAATGCAATCTTAATTACTTTTTCTAATTATACACTAATAATTGCATTATTCTCAAGTATGGGTGGAAATAGGTCAGGCCGACCTACAACCTAGCCTACATCAGGTCAGGCCAGACTTTTTTGTTTAACAGAGAAGGTCAATACTTTTTGAGAACCCTTTTACCTAAAAAAGCCAGGCTACAGCTATAGAAAATGTCTCTTAGGCCGGCAAGACCAACCTATTAAGTATATACAAATAACTTGCAAAGTCGAGCTCATACCTGCCTATTCCACTTTGTATTTATATAAACGTAAATATATTAATATTTGATAAGAGTAATTTCTAAAAGTATTATTATTTCTCTTGTATTTATATATTATTGTAAGGTTTTCATTTTACTTTCATCTTAAACAATCTCAAATAATATGTATTTTTTTTTTTTTTTGTAAAATAACATTTTTAGTATTATAGTATCTGAATATTGTCCCCACAATCTAAAATTTCTGGCTCCACCACGTTCGTAATGTTTATTAGTTTACATGATTCATTTTGGAACTCCAGAATTACCCTGATCTCGTCACTTGATTAGAGTTTAATCAATAAGGTAAATTGTGATGCTTGTGTTACTTTAGATTATAGATCTTTATAAAAAATAAAAAAAATAAAAAAGACTTTACAATTGATTTTGATTTTGATTTTGATGTGTGTTTGAGTGAGATATGGTTAATTCATATGTTGAATCACAAACTATTTTTATTGAAGTTATACTCTTCAAATATTTTGATAAGAAATCAAACCTTTTCAAGAGAAAATTCAAGAAAAATACAAACTAATATTTGGATTCAGTATAAGAGGCATAAATCGATGATAAGCAACCCGAAGTGGAAAAGCCGCTTCAAAACCATGTATTTCCTAACAAGAGGACTACCCTAATCAAATAGTAGGGTTATCCCACCATTGGTGAATGTCAAAATCGAAACATGGCTTTCTTGCTTTCAACCACGAAAAAGATTGCAAATTAATTCTATCAACCAATTTACACATTGGTTCTTCCTTTTTCTGAAAACACTGAGTATTTTGTTTGCGACAAATCGTCCAAACAGAAGCAAACCAAATAATATGCATGGATAGCCTTCTTCTTTTCGAGAACCCATACAAAGAAGAACACAATAACACATGAACAGACAACCCCAGTGGCAAGAACCAATATAAGATAGTTGTTTTGTGTCCCTATTTGTACTTGTTGCGATTGGATTGGAATTTGATATTAATGTCTCAACATGCTGAGTACGAGATATGTGAGTGGCAAGAACCAACATGCTTTGAGAGCAAGTATTTGGCAATTAAAGCAATCGCCACCACTACAAGAAAATTGTCATATTGTGACAGCAAAAGTCTATAAGGGTCCAAAACCGTTGGTATATCTCGAAAAACCTATTCCGACGGTACTATGTCTGGAGCAATGGCTTTTCTTCCGGTTGGACAAAACATTGGTGCTTTACTCATGGTTTCTTTCCGTTGGAATAGGATTAATTGACAGCACTTAATTTGCTATGCCCATGATTGAGTCTTTGTTTCTATAGGTTTTAGTTATACTGTTTTTACCACCAACTTCTTGTTGGTATAAGTTTTATCAATTTTTTTGTAATTTATCATAATTATCTCTTTATACAATGTTTTTTTTTTTGTTAATACTTTTTTTTGAGGAATTTTGTATGTTAATACTTAAGATCAAATGAATCTTCAACTATATATTTAAAAAATATCACCAACTCTTAAAAACATATGTCAAACTACAAAATAGTTGATAATGTTAAACTAAAGTATCATATGAATCATGCAAAGTCAACACAATCTCAAATTACAAAAAAATAGGATCTTATCCACTTGATTTTCAATTTTACTTCATCTAGACAAAATTAGCTTCTAATCTTCCTCTTATTCATAAGTGCTTTCATTTGGAACCTGTTGAAAACAAAATAACACAACTTAAAAACTCATTATTTTTAATCACTAGAAAAGCACACTAAAAGTTACAAATAGTACGATGCAGGAAAGCCAAAATCATATGAAAAAGGTAACAACAGAAAAATATAATATACCTTTATTGAAGCTTGTATAATGGCAATCACATCTTCACCCGAAAAAAAATAAATAAATAAATATTTTGAATAAACGAAATCATATTTGTCATTGGATGAAAAATAAACATAACTTAAATATGGAGAACATGGTCTCAATCTCCATATTAACATATCTACCCTACAACGTGATTTTCGTCGAGGAAAACATAGCAAAAAAACAGTAGGGAAGTGTAGCAAAATAAAGGGAAACAACAGAAGCTTTTATGTCGTATTACCTCGGTTATCCCTGTTGATTGTGATCTTGTGCAAAATCTTCTTCAGAGATCCTTAAAAAAGGTATTAGTAAATGAAACGGTTAAGTAACTAGTTGAAGAATAAAATAGCAAGTCATCTTAAAGGGAACGCCGTTTAACTCAACCCATAAACATCTTGGTTTTCTTAACCAAACAAATTAAAGGTCATTTTTACAACTTCCAAGTGCAAATTAGATAACAATATGACACAAAACTGTAACAGCACAGAACATACCTCACTATACGCTTCAAAGCTTTTGCGGTAAATTTCATTTGAAGGATCCTATATAAAACAGGAAACATGTCGTTACACATAATTGTTACAAGTAAACAAAAACACTTGCCACACTTGCCATAATTGTTAAACTAAAACTGTACCAATTCAAAAGCTCGTTGATAGCACCTAGCTGCCTTCTTAGCGTAATAATTAATTCTAGTGTCGTCGTTATATTCAGGTGCCTTAGTAGCGAAAGCACTTCCCAGGCAATGAAGAGCCTCATGATGGTAGGGATCCAGAAAAAGAGCCTCCTCGAGCTTTAAAATAGCATCTGAAAATCAAGATTCAATTGAGAAACTTAATAAATATTTACACTAAAAAAAAGCCATTACAAATTTCACATGATATGAATGATCATATAAAGACTTAAACACAACTCGAAAACCATTTAATAACAAAAAAAAATATAAATAAAACAAAGTAGTGCATATATATATATATATATATATATATATATATATAGAGAGAGAGAGAGAGAGAGAGAGAGAGAGAGAGAGAGTAAGCACTGTATAGCGAATCGCGATCCGGATAATGATTGTTATACATTTTTAACAAAGCTTCACCCCATTTTGTCAAATTCTGCAGATATTAATAAAAACAAAAAGTTATACACAATTTCCAACATAACAATATTGTTGAATAAAAAGAGTATGAATCAAAAATTGGGGAATGGAGACAAACGTACATCAGCATTCCGAGGGTTCTTGATGTATTCAGCTTCTGCGATTTTGCATGCTTCGCGGGCGTTAACCAGGGAGAGGTTAGGGTTAACTTCACTTGAAGACCATTTCTTGGATGTTTCCTTAATATTAAAAAGAATATTTGAACTTATGTCTCGGTGCAAAAACAATTCATCCAAAACCATGAGGGGATCACGAGAAAACTTTACGAGTTCATCAAAACAAAAATAGTAGGACAGGAAAGCAAAGTAAAGGGAAACAACACAAACATTTATGTCTTATTACCTTGGTTACCCCTGTTAAATGTTGATCTGATGCAAAACCTGCCTTAAGATCCTTAAAAATATTATTAGTAAATGAAATGGTTAAGTAACTAGTTTAAGAATAAATTAGCAGGTTATCTTAGAGAAGTCATTTTTACAACTTCCAAGCAGAAAACAACATGACAATACAATACAAAACCATTACATCACAGAACATACCTTATTATGCAATGTCAATGTTATGCAGTAAATTGCATTTGAAGGATCCTATATAAAACAGGAAACACTATTACACATTATTTTAACAAGTCAACAGGTAAAACACACGCCACACTTCAACGATACGTTCATTGGTATTGAACTAAAATTGTACCAATTTAAAAGCTTGTTGATAGCACACAACTGCCTTTTTAGTATAATATATTCTAGTATTGCGGTCGCTGTATTCAGGTGCCCTAGTAGAGAAAGCTTGTCCAAGGCACCAAAGAGCCTCATGATGGTAGGGATTCAGAAAAAGAGCCTTCTCCAGCTTTAAAATAGCATCTGAAAATCATGTTTCAAGTGAGAAACTTGTTAAATTAAATATTGAATAGGTAAGTTATTAAGATAAAATATATTAAGGGTTTCACAATGATATGTCGTAAAAAATCACTTGGAACATGCGTAGGGACTAAAATTGAAGGGAAAAAATTAAAGGGATCAAAGTTCGAAGAAATTTTTTAGAAAGAACAAAAAAGAGCAAGTTAATACATTTAGAGGGAGTAAAATAGGTGTTTCTAGGATTTTGATTGTTGTCTGAGAATAGCAACTTTCATATATCTGTTGGAACAATAGTCAAAATTAGTTAAAAAATATTTTTCTGTCACCGAAGAGATTACAAGGCTAAGTCGTCTAATCTTTGATAAGCACCCCACAACACTCCATGTGTTCCAACAATATCTTTGTCTCTCTTAGCTGTCTATTAATAGGTGCAGGTGCAACAATAGTCACATAATTAGTAATTCGCGTTGGAACGTTGTACGGGTACAGGTTCACGATACGCGGCATGAGAAGAATCGATACGTATGGGGTATAGAACTTTGGTATCCTTTGGTCCGTAGTGTTAATACTACCGGTTATTAAGTATAGTGTAAGCTATCAATAAATTTTAAGAACTGTTTTTTTTTTTCCTACTAAACTTCATCCAAAGGTGGAAGATTAATACTAATTAAACTTAAAACATGACTAAAATATAGTGCATATTGAGAAAGTAAGAACCTTCCAACTTCGTATCCTGATCATGATCCTTATACAACTTTACCAAAGCTCCACCCCATCTTGTCAAATTCTGCCGATATTTATAAAAACAAAAAATTATACAAAAATTTCCAACAAAAGAATGAATATAATAAAAGAAGTGTGAATCAGTATTTGAAGAATGTAGAGGAACCTACGTCAACATTGTGAGGGTTCTTGATGTATTCAGCTTCTGCAATTTTGCATGCTTCACGGGCGTTAATAAGGTTGGAAAAAAGTTCCTGTGTAATATTCATGGAGTCACCTTTGTTTCTACGAGGGTTTTGATAGTGGAAGAGAGAAGTTTCTAGGGTTTTGAGTGTTTTCCGATGTGAGAGACTAATGAGAACGATAAATCAATATCAACGGTACAGGGTGTGTGTGTGTGTCTATATATATATATATATATATATATATATATATATATATATATATATATATATATATATATATATATATATATATATAAAGTAAGGTTTTTTATGCCACGTGTCGCTTCCACGTTTATTCTCAATATTTTTATATTTTTTCTATATTTTATTTGACATCTTATTTGACATAAAAATCTCAGCAAACTTTTGATCTTATCCACTAAATATTTTATTTAATTTTATATTTAATTCCTAATGTTTTGTGTAGTCAAAATATCTCAACAAACTATATATAATACTTTCAATATTATCCAATAAATCTTCCTTTATTTTTTTCTTTCTTTTTTTTAGGAAAAGAAGTTTCTATTAGTTTTTTTCATTGAGGAAAAAAAGACTTCGATTTGCTTTTTAACTATAAATAAAAGGGAATTTTTTAATCACGCAAACACATATTTTGAGCAGAAACTGAAACTCAAACCTTCTTTTGATCTAAGCTTTTTCTTTCTTCAGGTTTGACAAACTCCTATACTATTGTTTCTTTTACTTATGCTTAGATTTTTATTTTTATATATAATATGAGAAGGAACTAACACCTACGAGTGAGTTTACCGATTGTTTTTTTCTTCTTTCAGGTCCTTTGAACTATTGTTGCTGGCATCCATTACAAACACCTACGAGTTTCAGGTCCTTGGACTAACACATATACTATTGTTTTTGTTTCAAGTCCTTGAACTAACACCTATACTATTTTTTTTCCTTTTCGTTTCAACAGTAGCGTTTTAATATTATTAATCATCTATACTATTTTTTCAGGTCCTTTTCGTTTTAATAATATTAATCAGTAGCGTTTTGATTTTAATAATGATATTTCAAGACCTGAAATATTTTTATTTAATTTTATATAAAAATGTTTACATTCATTCTCAATATTTTTATTATTTTTTCTATTTTCAAAAACCAATATTTTATTTAACATAAATATCTCAACAAACTTTTGATCTTATGCACTTAGTACTTTTTTTTTATTTTTATTGAATTTCTAATATTTTATGTAGCAGAAATATCTCAACAAACTATGCATAATACTTTCAACAAAGTTTTTTTTCTTGATAAAAAAAAGGTTCGATTAGTTACTATGTTATCTTTTAGCAGCATATTCTAATGCAAATGTTAACTATAAATAAATAAATTTTCGTTAATCGCATATTTACATATTTTGAGCGTAAGTAGAATCCCCAAACCTTCTGTTCATCTAACATTTTTCCTTCTTCAGGTTTGTCAAACACCAATTTTATTATTTCTCATATATATATATATATATATATATATATATATATATATATATATATATTTTTGAAGAAGCTAAATTAGCCCACCCAAATTGACACCGGAGAGAATCAAACCTGAGACCTCGAGGAGGAGCACACTCCCAGATCTCAAGCCAATACCACCAGGGCAACCCAAGTGGGTTATTTCTCATACATATATATATATATATATATATATATATATATATATATATATATATTTCAACTACTTTCTTCCCTTTCAATCGATTTTTCTCTCTCATATGCATGGGCAGCGAAACAAACCCATAACCACATGTTTAAAGGGACCAAAACTCTTACCACTTGGACTAATTCATTATTGATTTTGTTATACTTTTTATTCTTGCATTGGACATTCATCTCATCATTTATATTTATTTTTATGATATTATTATAATTTTAAATTTAAATAAATTCAATCTAATACACTGGCACGTGTATTCGTGCACACAAACTTATAAAACTTATTTAATATCTAAACCGGGCAATGCCGGGTCTCTAAACTAGTATATATATAAAGTAAGGTTTTTTATGTACGTGTCGCTTTCTAACGCTTATTCTCAATATTTTTATTATTTTTTATTTTCTAAAACCAATATTTTATTAGATATAAATATGTCAACAAACTTTATATATTATTTTGATTTGATCTTATCAACTAAATATTTTTTTAAATTTTTAAAATTTATGTAAAATAATTATATCTCAACAAACTACTCATTATATTTTAAATTTTTTTAATCTTCAATAGTTTATCTTTTTTTTTAACACTAACAACGTAATCAGTTCTGCACAAGGCGTGCCAAAGTAACCACGGAAAATACAAGAGTCTGTCAGGAAGAAACAAAAGGTTAGCCAATGCCCAAACATTGAATAGGGCATGACCACCAGGACTGAGTCCCGAAAACAAAATTAGTTTTACAAGCTTTCAGCCACCACAACGATTGTGACTTAATTTTATCTAACAACTGAATTATAGAACATTCCTTATTTTTAAACAGCTTGCAATTGCGTTCGTTCCATATGGTCCAAACACACAAAAGCCAAATCATATGTAAAAAGGATCGCTGCTCCTTCAGATCTCCTGTGTAATTAATAAACTGCAAGAAGTGATTTGAAAGAACCTGAGAGTCCACCCCATCAAAACCAATCCAAGCCCTCACCAGCGGCCAAATAACACTAAAACTAGGACATGACAAAAACAAGTGGGTAGTATCCTCGACATGACCGCACCCCGCCACGCACAACCGCGCCGATGTAGTGATAATGCCACGGTTAGCCAAGTTGAATCTAGTAGGAAGCTTGTCCCGAAGAAGTCTCCATGTGAAAATCGATACTTTCAAAGGGACCTTTTTGTGCCAAATGAGGTCCAGATTATGATGTAACTGAGGTGTCTCCTAAGATGCCGGCAAGTCCTAAACCACACGAACAGAGTAACCCCCATTCGAGTCCAAGAGCCACGGCCAAGAATGAGAAATAGTGTCATGCAAAGCAACATTATAAAGTAATTTCCTACACCCATATTTATCTTTCTTTTTTTAAATCAATAGTTTATCTTCTATTCTCTGTTTATGAAAATTAATGACCAACAAAATCACAATTTGTCTCATCCTAATCATTTCACACCTCAACATATTTTTACCCTTTTATGTCTTATGTAGCAAAAAATTCTATATAGAGGAGAGAGAAAGAGAGTGAGAGAGAGAGAGAGAGAGAGAGAGAGAGAGAGAGAGAATACTTGATATATGTGGAAATCACTTATTTAAATTGAAAGAAGAGGGGAAAAAGATGCAAATGGGTGATTCTAGGTAAAAAAATGACATAAAAGATAAAACCACCCCTCCTCGATAGAGGTGTCAATATCATGGGGCCTTGAAGTTTTAGCCCCAGCCCACATAGTAATGGGGCTTAAAAATCCACAAGATTAAAAGGCCCACATTTATGCAAGCCCACAAATCAAAAGCCCCAAAGCCCCAAAATTCCTATAAACATTTTCTTTTAAAGTTTTTTTTTAAAAAAAAAAACTATTTTTAAAGTTTTTTTTTATTCAAAACAGTTTATTTATACAAAATAGCTTATTACGATTTCATTTTAAAAAACAACTTATTCAAAACAAGTTATTTATGCAAAACAACTTATTCAAAACAGCTTATTTATGCAAAACAGCTTATTTGAAACAACTTAGGGCCCGTTTGTTACGGATTAAAATAAAAGTGATTTTGATATAAAATAATTTAGAGATTATATTTTAGAGATTATATGAAAAATCAGAATCTATTTTGCGTTTGTTTACTGTAATAAAAATCACTTTTTTTAAACAAATAATCTAGTTTGTTTGGATACAACTATATAAAAGGGATTTTTTTGTTACAAAATTAGTTCAATCTTTTAAATTATATTTTCTCTCTCCTCTAAAAAAAATCTATTTTATTTTAAGCTGCTCCTAACAGCTTCTCATTTGAAGCTGTTTTTAGATTATTTTTAGATTCTGATTTGTTTAAAAATCTGTAACAAACGGATGCAAAACTCTTAAAAGTGATTATTTGTTTAAAAAAAGTGATTTTTTTCTTAAAAAAGCTATAACAAACGGGCTCTTATTTATACAAAATAGCTTATTTGTGCAAAACAGCTTATTCAAAACAGCTTATTTATACAAAACAGCTTATTTGTGCAAAACAGCTTATACAAAATAGCTTATTTATGTCAAACAACATATTTATGCAAAACAACTTATTCAAAACAACACGAGGTCTGCTCTGATACCATTTGTAACATCCCGGACTGCTTTCAGGATTGCCGACTAACCCCACAAACCAACACGAGTCTTTTCAGCATGCTTTGTCCTCACTCACATGCTTACCGGGAAACTTCCCGGTTGTTATACCCTAATTTTGGACCTAAAAATACTAGCTCCATTCTTCTTTTTCTTGCATTTCAAGTCATTTGAACTGTCTCTGATCAATTACATCTTTCTCTGCATTTTATTTCAATGTTACTTGCAAAATTCATGAAAAAGGGCATTTTAGTCATTTCCTGTATCCAAGCTTATTTTAGTCTTTAAAAAATTGTTTGAGTCTTTTCAATTGATTTGAATAAGTCTCTATTTCAATTCCATGTCAAAATCCATTTCAAAAATTACATTTAAAGTCGTTTTGAGTCAGTTTAGCCCCTAGGGGCATTTTAGTCCTTTCATGTGTTAAAACTCTGTTTAATTTATAAAAATTTGTCTCTGAGTCTTTTCAACTTGTCTGAATAAGCTCTTGCTTTAATTTCATGGTAAAATCCATTTATAAATTGCATCTGAGTCATTTTGAGTCGTTTTAGTCCCTGGGGGGCATTTTGGTCATTTCACATGAAATTTTGGCAGAGAGAGGTTACTTTAAAGTACCTCATTTAGGTAATTGGTTCGTTTTAGTCTGTTTTGTTGTTTTTAATCGTCTCACTTTACGTTATTTTCAATATTAAGTTTTTTAAACCAGTTTTAGTCAATTTTTTATTTAGTCCTCAAGGTCTTCAAAATTGCATTTTGGTCCTTGGGTCAAACTTTTTGTTTTTTAGTCAATTGCAGAATAGTCCATATTTTGTCCAATTTTATTTTTAGTTTTTTTATTATTTTGCAGGTTGGTCCCTTAATTTCCAGAAATTGCAAAAAGGCCCTTAAATCCAAAATTGGTCCAAGGTCGAATCAAAACAAGTCCAGGGACACATGTCAGCAAGCCATTGGCTATCAGGGACACATGTCAGCTATAAATAGGCCACATCATCAATCACAGTGTCAAGGATCAATCACTACGAGCCACATCACCATAAACAATTTACACATTTTCTCTCTCCTCTAACAGAATCAAACAACAGAATCCATCAAGAACGAAGATGAATCTCCATCTTCTTCGTTGAACCCTAACTTTCCAGTAACAACTTTTTCAATCAATTGGAAAGAATTCAAGGCAGTTCTCAGAGATTCACTGAAGAATCTTCATCATCGAACCTTGACTTCTGCAATTCGAAGCTCAAATTCGTTACCTAAGGAACAAATTTGAACGATCACAGAAGCAAAAAGAGTGAGAAGAAGAGGATCGAAGCAAAATCACACCAGTGAAGAAGAAAGAGAAGAGAATAACTGATTTATTTTCAGTTCAAGACTTACCAGAAGCTTGCGTGGATCTTTTTGTTCGAATCTCCAAATCAAAATCAGGTAAACATACAAAACCTTCTCGTTGTTGCTTATAATCATCATCGAAGGTTCGTATTGGAAAATAAACGGTGAATCCAAATGAAAACCCTGAAAAGATTTGAACAAATTGAAAACCGAAACCCTAAAACGCATGAATCATGAAGATTCACCGTTTATTTTTTAACTCAGAGTTCAAATTCATCATTAGCTGCGAAAATTAATCAGATTAGGGTTTGGTTCCAAGAAAGCTTCAGAAATCCGAAACGTTTCGAATTTGTAAAGGTCTAAAACCAAATCTGTTTGAATCAGTGTAGAT
The DNA here is from genome assembly GCF_051527215.1 of Medicago sativa. Lineage (NCBI taxonomy): Eukaryota > Viridiplantae > Streptophyta > Magnoliopsida > Fabales > Fabaceae > Medicago > Medicago sativa. Next base: position 7,318,661 of record NC_140754.1, read on the forward strand.
CGAAACGTTTCGAACATCTCTCTTCAAAAAATATCAAGATCGAAGCGTTTTGAACATTTTTCTTCGAAAAATATCAAGATCGAAACGTTTCGAACGTTTTTCTTCAAAAAATATCAAAATCGAAGTGTTTCGAACATCCTTCTTCAAAAAATATCAAAATCAAAGCGGTTTGAACATCTTTCTTCAGAAAATAACAAGTTCGAAACGGTTTGAACAATTTCCTTCAGAAAATATCAAGATCGAAACGTTTCGTGTCCAATCTATGCTGATTTGTGGATCAATTCATGGTTTACGACTCGAAAGTCATGAAAGAACGAGTGAAAAACATGAAGGCGGAGAGGATGAGAGGAGACGAGAGCCTTAGAGAGAGAAAATTAGGGTTGGAATGAATAATGAACCGGTCCTCATACTTTTATAGAGGGGTGAACCAGACCGGTTCACTTGAACCAGTCTGGTTCGTCCTTGAACCTTGATTACCACCGTCTGATTTAGGCTTTGGGATCCTGGGTCAATCCAACGTCCATGATGCGTTTGGATGATCCAGGATCCACGCAGGTTTGGGTTGGGCCTAGTTCCTTCGTTTGTTTTGGATTACCTGCTATGTACACCACTGGACCTTGTTTTTTACACCTCCCGCATGTAAAATTTTGTGCAAAAATTCCAAATAAATTCCCATGAGTTCTTGATAATTTTCTTGGTGTTTTTATAATATTTTTTGCATGATAAAATTTGATAAAAAATATGTGTATTAATTCTTGTTACTTGTTTACTTTTCTTGTTAATTTTCGAGGAATTTTGCTATGATTTTGACCATGATATATTGATGCATGATATGAGTGCTTAATATGTGATTTTAAGATGTGTTTGCCACTGTTTTGTTATGTTCACTCCACTGTTGTATGACTGATTTGTTAGTTTCTTGTTTTGCAAGTCTTGTGAAAACAAAGTGTCAAATGTGTCTAAAAAATGTATCATACCTTTTGACTTGAGTATATTCCTATAATTCCCATATTATGGCTACAATAAAACTCTTTGAAAACTACCATAATAAGAAAATTATAGGTCATGTACTTATTGAGAGGTTATGGTGAATTTTTACTACATTTTGACACTTTATTCTTGTCATTTTTACTATTCTTTGTTTAGTATATCCTTGCCTATCTTTCTATCATTTTGTGCCTTAATTTCACTAACCATTCTACTTCATATTTCATACATCATGAGCATTCCACACTTCATCTCCTCCTTCACTTTATTTCTTGCACATTTAAATTTTACCAAGACTTAGAATGTAACACTTAGGAGTTCTTGTACTTTACTTTCATGCAATTTAATTTCTTGCAAAACCATAGAATGTATCTAGGCCAATGATGTAAAGGACAATGGACTCTAATGATGTACACCGACACAAGCACCGACACATGCACACACATCACATAGATATTTTTAGATGTATGGCTAGGATATGCATGTTTAGATGTATGTTTAGGATTGTATGTTTAGATGAATGCTTAGGCTTTACACTTAGAAAAATCTCTTTTCCAAAAAATATGAACAATATCACTCAAACCATTTTCTTAATAAACCTTGGGGTCCAAAACCCCATTGATTTTCTCTTTTATTTTCTTAATCAAAATTTCAATGAATCTTAATCATACTTGACTTCTTTCCAAGATCACTAATCAAACCTCACTTTTTCTTAAAGTCTCATGCCTTTAAGGCCTCTCAATCTCCATTCTTCAAAATTCCAATTTTCAAACTTAAAATCAACCAACAAAAACAAAAAAACATTTTTTGGAAGAGAACTACGGTGGATTTGATCCCTTAAACGGGTACGTAGGAAAGGAATCAAAATTCCTTCAATTCAAATAAAATAAAAATTCAAACATCTTCTCCTCCCTCCAATTCTTGACTTAGTAAATTCTTAGGTGTAAATAACATTTTCAAATAGCATTTAAAAATAAAGCGCGCGCGTAGAAAGTAAAGACGGTTCCTATAGGTTACTATAGTCGTTATGGGTGCCTAACACCTTCCAGTAGCGAAAACAACTCCCGGACCTCGATTCTCAAGGGTTTTGCTTACTTTTTCCCTTCCCAAGAAAAATAAGATATCACCGGTTAAAAGGTTCAAACGTAATCAATGTTTGACACCCGATTCTCAAGGGTTATTTCGCACCTTCCGAAGTCTTTCCATGACAATCCGGAGAATTGGACTATTTCACAAAGGATTATGGCTCTCACTCCTAATGAAGTGGTTTGGCTCACTCCAGCTTCTAGGGTCAAGGAAATCATCTTCGGGGGTGGGAAGTTTCTTAATGTACCTCTTCTTGGTACCCGGGGTGGAATCAACTATAACCCGGAGCTCGCCTTGCGTCAATTTGGTTTCCCGATGAAAGAAAAGCCCATCAATCTTGCTACATCCCCCTACTTCTTCCACTATTCCAATGCTCCCATAGGAATAAGAGAAGACTTCGTGGAGGCTTGGTCTAAACTTCGGAAGAAAGAGGTGAAGCATATGGGTGTAAGGTCCGGTGTTGCTCATGAGGCCTATACACAGTGGGTGATAAACCAAGCTGAGGAGATTGGTATGCCTTACCCCCTCTATGAGATACGTGTCTGCATCTATTCCTACCATGCCTTTGCCTCTACTAACACCTACTCAGGAGATGTATCAGGAGCATCTAGCTATGGAGAGTCGGGAGAAGCATCAGTGGAGGACTAGATACTATGAGGCTGAGAACTTGATCATGACTTTGGACGGAAAAGATGAGCAGAAGACTCATGAGGTGTTGACACTGAAGAAAGAGTTGGCTAAAGCTAGGAGAGAGATTGAAGAAAAGGATAGGTTGCTTATGAGAGACTCCAAGAGGGCTAGGAGTGCTCGTAACTTCTATGCCCGATACTGCAGCTATGAGTCTGAGTCTGAGGATGATGCTTCCACTTCCTATGCTTGAGGATCTCCATTTCCTGTTGTTATTTCCATTTGTTTATGTTGTTTTACATTCCAAAGTCTGTCCCTTGGCTTAGCATTTCAAAGGGAATCGTCTTGTAAAACTATATGTTGGTTGTTTGTTTCCCGTTTATGTTAATTGTTGTTTAGTAATGTTTACAAGAGCTCCAATTTGTCTAAAACCCTTCGATAACATAAAAAGAGTCTTTTTGCATATGCATTAACACATTTCATGCATCATATGCATTCATTGGTCACAAAAGACTTCTCTCGTGCTCATTGCCTCCTGGTTTTGTCCGCCGCAGTCTGAAAAGTGGCTCGTGCTCGTAAGGTTTACCAACCAGATAGAGTTCATCAAACAAGATTTCACAAGAGAAGAATCATGGCTAATTTTGAAGAAGAAAATGCTCAGCTCCGTGCCGAATTAGCTGCTATGAAAGAAGACTTGGCTAAGGCTCATGACGCTATGTCAACTATGATGGCTGCACAAGAACAACCAGCCACATCTGTTCCAGTTTCTACTGAAGTGATACCATCTATCCCACTATCTACTGTGGTGTCTGATGCTCGGTTTGTTATGCCCAATGGGCGTCATTATGGGCTCTCAGCTTTCTATTCTCCTAATACTGCTGCTGGTGTCTCTGATTTTGCTGGTCAAGGACAGATTCCTGTATCCACCTCTATGCCTCAAGTGACTGTTGTCGTTACCGATCCTATTGTCCACACTATGCAACAGGTAATTGATGTCGATACTCCGCGTGGACAAGATCCTGCAATGGAAGCTATGAGAAGACAGTTAAGAGAGTTGGCTGGAGAACTCCGTGAGGTCAAAGCTAGCCGTGGGAACGTTGCGTCTGCTAAAGCTCGTGATCTATGCCTGGTATCCCGATTTGAGGTTCCTAAGAAGTTCAAAGTGCCGGATTTTGACAAATACAATGGATCTTCTTGTCCACATAGCCATGTCATCCGATACGTCCGAAAGATGGCCAACTACGCAGATAATGATGCACTGATGATCCACTGCTTCCAGGATAGCTTGATGGAAGATGCGGCAGACTGGTACACTGGTTTAAGCAAAGATAATATCCATACTTTTGAGGAACTTGCTGCTGCTTTTGAAAGTCATTATGAATTCAATACCCGCTTGAAGCCAAATAGGGACTCTCTTAAGTCCTTGTCTCAGAAGTCAGATGAAACCTTCCGTGAATATGCTCAGAGATGGAGAGGGGCAGCTGCCCGTGTTTCTCCTCGGCTTGATGAGGAAGAATTGACACAGACATTCTTGAAAACTCTGAAGAAGGAATATAAGGAAATAATGATAGTCTCTGCTCCAAACAACTTCTCCGACATGGTTACTATGGGAACTCGTCTAGAGGAGGTTGTCAGAGAGGGTATCATTGTTCTTGAAAAGGGTGAATCTTCAGCCAGTGCACCAAAGAAGTATGGTAATGGCCACCATAAGAGGAAAGAATCCGAAGTAGGAATGGTATCCGGTAATCAATTGTGAAAGACCTGATGGACAGAGGACGGTTGACTTTTGAAAATAGTGTTCCTCATGTTCTTGACAATCCACTTCCAAATCATGCCGCAGTTAACATGATCGAGGCTTTTGAAAGGGTTCCTGTTCCTTGAGAGGCTCCCATGTTGAATGTTCGTAATGTTGTTGCTCCTTTGGGGCCACTACATGTCAAACTTTGTCAGGCTTCTTTGTTCAGTCACGATCATGCTTCTTGTTCAGAATGTCTTCAAAATCCCATGGGTTGCTGTGTGGTGCAAGATGATATACAGAGCCTAATGGATGATAAACACTTGATTGTCAGTGATGTTTGCGTGATTGTGCCAGTATTCCATTATTCCCCGGTTGAAGTTGCATCTCAGACAAAGAGTGTTCAACCTTTGGTGATCAAGTTACCTGGTCCGGTATCTTATGCCTCTACAAAAGCAATCCCTTACAAGTGCAATGCAACCATGATTGAGAATGGAGTGGATGTGCCTCTGGTATCCCCAGCTACGGTTGATAATGTTACGGGGGAGATTACGGCTCTGAGAAGCGGAAAAGTCCGTCCACCCTTGTTCCAAAAGAAGGTGGTCACACATGTTGCTACAATAACTCCGCCAGTTGCTCCTCCTGTTGACAAGAGCCCCGGCCCATCAGGCCAATCTATTGACGAATCTAATCTGGACGAAATTCTGAGGCTTATCAAAAAGAGCGATTATAAGATTGTAGACCAGCTGCTGCAAACTCCGTCAAAGATATCCATCTTGTCTCTGCTCCTGAGCTCAGAAGCTCACAGGAAAGTGTTGATGAAAGTACTGGAACAGTCCTATGTTGATCATGAGGTCTCTGTGGATCAGTTCGATGGAATAGTGGGTAACATTACTGCTTGCAATAACTTGGGGTTTGGTGACGATGAGCTCCCCGAAGTCGGAAAACACCACAACTTGGCTCTGCATATCTCAGTGCACTATAAGTCTGACATGATATCCAATGTGCTGGTGGACACTGGATCATCTTTAAATGTAATGCCTGAATCTACACTAAGACAGTTGAGTCATCATGGAATTTCTCTGAGGGGAAGCAGCTATTTGGTTAAAGCTTTCGACGGATCTCGCAAGGATGTTCTTGGGGAGGTAGATCTACCGATTACCATTGGTCCTGAGACATTTCAGATTACTTTCCAAGTCATGGACATCAATGCTTCTTATAGTTGTCTCCTCGGAAGACCGTGGATTCACGACGCTGGGGCAGTAATTTCTACTTTGCATCAAAAGCTCAAGTTTGTGAGGAATGGTAAGCTTGTCACTGTGCATGGTGAAGAAGCATATCTGGTTAGCCAAGTGTCATCTTTCTCTTGTGTTGAAGCAGGGTCCGCTGAAGGGACGTCGTTTCAAGGCTTAACTGTTGAAGGGGCAGAACCCCGGAGAGCTTGTGCTAGTATGGCTTCACTGAAAGACGCCCAGAAGGCTGTTCAAGAAGGGCAGGCTGCCGGCTGGGGCAAAGTGATTCAGATTTTGGAAAACAAGCGTAAAGAGGGCCTTGGATTCTCCCCGACTTCAGGCATTAAAACAGGAACTTTCTATAGTGCTGGGTTCATCAATGTTGTTGCTGAAGATGCTGCTGAGAGTAGTTATGTGCCTACATTTGTTGTACCAGGAGGCACTGTGAGAAATTGGGAGGCCATTGATGTTCCTTTAGTCATGCATGCTTACATGTAATGTGTCTTGTTGCTCATGTTTTCTTTGTTTTCAAAATAACAATCCTTTCGCTCTGCCCAAGGCGAAAGTGATATCATTGTAAGGGCATGTTTGTTTCGGCATTGTCGTTATCAATCAAAGTTGTCGTCTTTTTCACGAATCTTTGTTTTTTACTTTTTAGTGTCTTTTTCTTGGAAATAATGGTAATGCCAGAAAAAACCAAAACATCTGTATTTTCTTATTAATTTCAAAAATCTGCATGAAAAACATTTTTCTAAAATCATCACAATCATATTATGCAGATTGAACCACAATATACTCGTTGAACACAGTGACCCTATGGTTCCTCCAAATTTTGAATTCCCTGTATATGAAGCTGAAGATGAGGAGGATGATGAAGAGATACTGTATGAGATCACTCGACTGCTTGAACAAGAAAGAAGAGCCATTCAGCCTCACCAGGAAGAAATTGAGCTTATTAACCTGGGTTCTGAAGAGAACAAGCGAGAGATCAAGATTGGTGCCGCACTTGAGCCAGAAGTGAAAAAGAAGATTACTCAGCTTCTCCATGATTATCTAGATGTCTTTGCATGGTCCTACGAAGATATGCCGGGTCTAGATCCCAAGATTGTGGAACATCGGATACCGACAAGACCTGAATGTCCTCCTGTCAAACAGAAATTGAGAAGGTCTCGTCCAGACATGGCTCTTAAGATCAAGGCTGAAGTGCAAAAGCAAATTGATGCGGGTTTCCTCATGACAGCTGAATATCCTGAGTGGATTGCCAACATCGTACCGGTGCCAAAGAAAGATGGGAAAGTTCGAATGTGTGTTGATTACAGAGATTTGAATAAAGCCAGTCCAAAAGATAACTTCCCATTGCCTCATATTGACGTGCTTGTTGACAGTACGGCTCAGTCTAAAGTGTTCTCTTTTATGGATGGTTTCTCTGGCTATAACCAGATACGGATGTCACCTGAATATAGAGAAAAGACGTCCTTCATCACTTCATGGGGGACGTTCTGTTATAAAGTGATGTCGTTTGGCTTGATAAATGCTGGTGCTACCTATCAAAGGGGTATGACTACTCTGTTTCATGATATGATTCACAAAGAGATTGAAGTATATGTTGATGACATGATTGTGAAGTCAAGTGATGAAGAGCAGCATGTTGTGTATCTGAAAAAGATGTTTGAAAGATTAAGGAAGTACAAGCTGCGGTTGAATCCTAACAAGTGCACATTTGGTGTAAGATCTGGAAAGTTGCTAGGCTTCATTGTCAGTCAAAGAGGCATTGAAGTTGATCCTGATAAAGTCCGAGCCATCAGAGAGATGCCGGCCCCTCAGACTGAAAAGCAAGTCAGAGGTTTCCTCGGACGTCTGAATTATATTTCAAGATTCATATCTCACATGACTACTACCTGTGGACCAATTTTCAAATTGCTCAGAAAGAATCAGCCTGTTGTATGGAATGATGAATGCCAGGAAGCTTTTGATAGCATTAAAGAATACCTGTTGGAACCACCTATCCTTGTCCCACCAGTGGAAGGAAGGCCTTTGATTATGTATCTGTCAGTGTTAGATGATTCAGTGGGTTGTGTCCTCGGTCAACAAGACGAGACTGGAAAGAAAGAACATGATATCTACTATCTGAGCAAGAAATTCACCGACTGTGAGACTCGGTATACAATTCTTGAAAAGACTTGTTGTGCTTTAGCTTGGGCTACCAAACGCCTGCATCATTATATGGTGAATCATACAACCTGGTTGATATCCCGAACGGATCCAATCAAGTACATCTTTGAAAAGCCTGCTGTTACTGGAAAGATTGCACGTTGGCAAATGTTGCTGTCTGAATATGATATTGTGTACAAAGCTCAAAAAGCAATCAAAGGAAGCGTCCTTGCTGAACATCTTGCTTGTCAACCCCTTGATGATTACCAGCCGATTAAGTTTGATTTCCCTGATGAAGAGATTATGTATCTGAAAGCAAAAGACTGTGAGGAACCACTGATCAATGAAGGGCCGGATCCCAATAGCAAATGGGGATTGGTGTTTGATGGTGCTGTTAATGCTTACGGTAAAGGAATTGGGGCCATCATTGTAACTCCGCAGGGGCACCATATTCCCTTCACTGCTCGAATAACTTTTGAATGCACAAACGACATAGCTGAATATGAAGCATGCATCTTGGGCATTGAAGAAGCCATTGATATGAGAATTAAGCACCTTGACATCTATGGAGATTCTGCACTTGTTATTAATCAGATAAAGGGTGAATGGGAGACTCATCATGAGAAACTGATCCCTTACCGTGACTATGCAAGACGTCTGTTGACCTACTTTACCAAGGTTGAGCTGCACCACATCCCTCGGGATGAAAACCAGATGGCTGACGCTCTTGCTACTTTGTCTTCCATGTTTCGTGTCAATCACTGGAATGGTGTGCTCGTAATCAAAGTACAGCGTCTTGATAGACCCGCTCATGTGTTTACTATTGAAAACGTGTCAAGTCAAGCTGATAAGGGTGTGAATGATAAAAAGCCTTGGTATTACAACATCAAACAGTTCTTGCAGAATCATGAATATCCACCTGATGCTTCCAACAGGGATAAAAAGACCTTGAGACGATGGGCTAGAAAATTCCTTCTAGACGGAGAAATCCTATACAAGAGGAACTATGACATGGTCTTGTTGAGATGTGTTGATAAACAAGAAGCTGAGAAGTTGATGCATGACGTACATGACGGTACTTTTGGGACCCATGCTTCGGGCCACACCATGTCAAGAAAGCTGTTAAGAGCCGGCTATTACTGGATAACTATGGAGCGTGACTGCCATAAACATGCTAAGAGATGCCACAAATGTCAAATCTATGCTGACAAGATTCATGTGCCTCCACATGCCCTCAATGTTATCTCTTCCCCGTGGCCTTTCTCTATGTGGGGCATTGACATGATCGGAAGAATTGAACCAAAAGCTTCCAATGGACATCGTTTCATTCTAGTGGCAATTGACTATTTCACCAAGTAGGTTGAAGCTGCTTCCTATGCAAATGTGACCAAGCAAGTGGTAGTGAAGTTTATCAAGAATAACATCATCTGTCGATATGGTGTTCCCAACAAGATCATCACTGACAATGGTTCCAATCTGAACAATAGCATGATGCAAGCTTTATATGAAGAATTCAAGATCGAACATCACAACTCTTCTCCTTATAGACCTCAGATGAATGGCGCAGTTGAGGCCGCTAACAAGAACATCAAGAAGATTGTTCAGAAGATGGTCACTACTTACAAAGACTGGCATGAGATGCTACCGTTTTCCTTGCATGGTTACCGTACTACAGTGCGCAGTTCAACCGGGGCAACTCCTTTCTCTCTTGTGTATGGCATGGAAGCAGTTCTCCCTCTGGAAGTGGAGATTCCATCTCTTCGAGTGATCATGGAAGCAAAATTAACTGAGGCCGAATGGTGTCAAAGTCGGTACGATCAATTGAATCTGATTGAAGAGAAACGTATGGATGCTATGGCTCATGGACAGTTGTATCAAGTACGAATGAAGAATGATTTTAACAAGAAAGTCCGACCTCGAGAATTCAAGGAAGGCGAACTTGTATTGAAAAGGAGGATAAGTCAGCAACCCGACCCAAGGGGCAAGTGGACACCTAACTATGAGGGTCTTTATGTTGTCAAGAAGGCTTTCTCTGGTGGTGCTTTGATTCTTACACACATGGATGGTGTTGAACTCCCAAATCCTGTTAATGCCGATATAGTCAAGAAATACTTTGTCTAAAAAGAAAAGAACAGTGTGGTAGGTCGAAAACCCAAAAGGGCGACCTAGGCAAAAATGCGCTTCCCGGTGGATCGAAAACCCGAAAGGGCGATCCAGGCAAAAGTTAGGGACAAAAAAAATGAATATGAAAAAGCTCGCTGAGATTGTACGCAACTCAGGCAAGAATGAGCGCCTCGATGAGCCGAAAACCCAAAAGGGCGGTCCATGCAAAAATGAGGTTGACAATAAAAAGACAAATAACTATATCTGGCAAATCACCAACACTCCTTGGGGCATCTACAACTATCAATGATCGTCTTCATTAGAAGCTTCTGTACTTGTGAATTCAAAATTTCTATGAAATGTAGCGGTCATTGTGTTCAATGTATCACCAACCAATAAAATTACCATTTTTCAAGCCTTGTAAATCCGTGGGGTTATGCCTTTGGCTGACCTTCACTCTTCTACATCAATTTGAGCCTGTGCTTTTGTTTGAAATTCTATTTTTCTTTCTATTTTCAATGCTATATACAAAATATTTTTCTTTCCGTTTTGATAATGTCAATGTCTGAAACAAACATTTTTGAAAAATTGGAAACTCTTTCCCTGTCTATTTTGAAAGCAAACCTGAGCAATAAAGTACATTCCATTGAAACATGCATGAATAAACGAGTGTCAATGCCTATTTCAATACATGTTACGAGCAGGTTACTCCCTAGGATGATCTATGGTCAATGGCAAGAATGAAAAAACAGAATGAAAAATCAAAAAAAATGCAAATAAAAAGCTCGCTAAGTTGAAAACCCGAAAGGGCGGCTTAGGCAAAAATGAGCACCCCGCTGATTAACAACCTATGAAGGCAATTCAGGCAAAAATGGGGCAATGAAAAGAATTTTATTCCCCGGTGAATCGAAAACCCGAAAGGGCGGTTCAGGCAAAAATGGGATTGAAAAATGAAAGAATAAAAGAATGAAATATTGAAAAGCATTGACCACAGATGCGAGCATCCAATGCTTACCCAGCACTGACACGCCTAACAACGGCGACCTGTATCCAAGGATCTTCCAAGGGTCCCTCCTCTACAAGTTTTATTGCCCTCAGCCATGGTTTTGACACGTCTCTCAACGACGATCTCTCCAAAGAGGATTTCTATGTAAATATGTTGCAGCACGAGCCACTACGTGCCCAATCTTCCAATGCTTTGTCTGTCTTTGGGAAATTTCTCTGTCAAACTACGAACCAATCATGCATTTCAAGCATTCGTACATGCACAATCATGCATTTTATGTGCTCATACATTCAATAATCTTGTTATACCATACATACATGTTGCATTTCCAATCTCAACTTTCAATCCAACTCAGTTTCCACTTTTAATTCAGTTCAATCTCCATTTTCAATTTAGCTCAATTCAATTCCAAATTTCTAACTCAACTCAATTTCAACTTCAATTTCCAACTCAACCCAATCTCCAATTTCAATCCAATCTCAATTCCAATTCAATCCAAATTCCAACTGTCAAATTCAACTCATTTTCAATTTCAATCCAATCTCAATTTCAATTCAATCCAAATTTCAACTGTCAAATTCAATTCAATTTCAACTTTCAATCCAATCTCAATGTCAATTTAACACAGTTTTGATTTCCAATTCAATTCAATTTCAATCTCCAATTCAACTCAATTTCAATCTCCAATTCAATTCAATTTCAAACTCTCAATTCAATGTCTATGTCTATGTCTCTGATCAATCTCAATTTTCAATCTCTCTTTCAATTTCAAACTTTCAATTCAGTGTCTGTGTCAATGTTAATCCCCTCTCAATTTGCTTTTGGGCCAACAAAAATGGTCATGTCTACCTTCAAATCAAGTCAATATCAACTTACTCTCAATTTGAATCTTTCTAAATCAAATTTCCAATTTGTATCTTGTTAGTGGTCAAGTGGCTAGTTCGATCCAAAGAACAGCTTGTACCTGCTTATATACCTATACTTCCGGACAAACAACAAGTTCGATCCAAAGAACAGTTTGTACCCAGCTTATGCTTTGTTATCAGTCAAACGACAAGTTCGATCCAAAGAACAGTTTGCACCTACTCACATGATGTGGTGATGATCCAGCGGCGAGTTCGATCCAAAGAACAGTTTGTATCTACCCTTTTGTCTATATCTCCAGCCAAACAGCCAGTTTGATCCAAAGAACAGTTTGTACCTGTCTATCTGTTTGTATCTTCAATCAAGTGTCAAGTTCGATCCAAAGAACAGCTTGTATCTGCCTATATATCTATGTTTCCGGTCAAGTGCCAAGTTCAATCCCAAGAACAGCTTGTACCTATCTCTTGTTTAGTATTCCTTGGTCAAGTGGCTAGTTCGATCCAAAGAACAACTTGTACCCTATTTTCTATCCCCTGGTTTGTCTACCCTGTCAATGTCCACCTGAATCCCCAGTGACATGACACGCTCCATAGACTCCAGTTGTTTGTCTTGCATTCATAATCAAAACACTACATGACATTCATGATTTTGAAAATCCAAGAACGTGTTTTTATGTCCAAAAACAGTGCAAATGTTGATATTTAAGTATCTTCGTCCCGTCAACTCAAAGACTTCGTCTCTTGACTCTCCGGACAAAGAAACTTAAATAGGGGCAGCTGTTATACCCTAATTTTGGACCTAAAAATACTAGCTCCATTCTTCTTTTTCTTGCATTTCAAGTCATTTGAACTGTCTCTGATCAATTACATCTTTCTCTGCATTTTATTTCAATGTTACTTGCAAAATTCATGAAAAAGGGCATTTTAGTCATTTCCTGTATCCAAGCTTATTTTAGTCTTTAAAAAATTGTTTGAGTCTTTTCAATTGATTTGAATAAGTCTCTATTTCAATTCCATGTCAAAATCCATTTCAAAAATTACATTTAAAGTCGTTTTGAGTCAGTTTAGCCCCTAGGGGCATTTTAGTCCTTTCATGTGTTAAAACTCTGTTTAATTTATAAAAATTTGTCTCTGAGTCTTTTCAACTTGTCTGAATAAGCTCTTGCTTTAATTTCATGGTAAAATCCATTTATAAATTGCATCTGAGTCATTTTGAGTCGTTTTAGTCCCTGGGGGGCATTTTGGTCATTTCACATGAAATTTTGGCAGAGAGAGGTTACTTTAAAGTACCTCATTTAGGTAATTGGTTCGTTTTAGTCCGTTTTGTTGTTTTTAATCGTCTCACTTTACGTTATTTTCAATATTAAGTTTTTTAAACCAGTTTTAGTCAATTTTTTATTAAGTCCTCAAGGTCTTCAAAATTGCATTTTGGTCCTTAGGTCAAACTTTTTGTTTTTTAGTCAATTGCAGAATAGTCCATATTTTGTCCAATTTTATTTTTAGTTTTTTTATTATTTTGCAGGTTGGTCCCTTAATATCCAGAAATTGCAAAAATGCCCTTAAATCCAAAATTGGTCCAAGGTCGAATCAAAACAAGTCCAGGGACACATGTCAGCAAGCCATTGGCTATCAGGGACACATGTTAGCTATAAATAGGCCACATCATCAATCACAATGTCAAGGATCAATCACTACGAGCCACATCACCATAAACAATTTACACATTTTCTCTCTCCTCTAACAGAATCAAACAACAGAATCCATCAAGAACGAAGATGAATCTCCATCTTCTTCGTTGAACCCTAACTTTCCAGTAACAACTTTTTCAATCAATTGGAATGAATTCAAGGCAGTTCTCAGAGATTCACTGAAGAATCTTCATCATCGAACCTTGACTTCTGCAATTCGAAGCTCAAATTCGTTACCTAAGCAACAAATTTGAACGATCACAGAAGCAAAAAGAGTGAGAAGAAGAGGATCGAAGCAAAATCACACCAGTGAAGAAGAAAGAGAAGAGAATAACTGATTTATTTTCAGTTCAAGACTTACCAGAAGCTTGCGTGGATCTTTTTGTTCGAATCTCCAAATCAAAATCAGGTAAACATACAAAACCTTCTCGTTGTTGCTTATAATCATCATCGAAGGTTCGTATTGGAAAATAAACGGTGAATCCAAATGAAAACCCTGAAAAGATTTGAACAAATTGAAAACCGAAACCCTAAAACGCATGAATCATGAAGATTCACCGTTTATTTTTTAACTCAGAGTTCAAATTCATCATTAGCAGCGAAAATCAATCAGATTAGGGTTTGGTTCCAAGAAAGCTTCAGAAATCTGAAACGTTTCGAATTTGTAAAGGTCTAAAACCAAATCTGTTTGAATCAGTGTAGATCGAAACGTTTCGAACATCTCTCTTCAAAAAATATCAAGATCAAAGCGTTTTGAACATTTTTCTTCGAAAAATATCAAGATCGAAACGTTTCGAACGTTTTTCTTCAAAAAATATCAAAATCGAAGTGTTTCGAACATCCTTCTTCAAAAAATATCAAAATCAAAGCGGTTTGAACATCTTTCGTCAGAAAATAACAAGTTCGAAACGGTTTGAACAATTTCCTTCAGAAAATATCAAGATCGAAACGTTTCGTGTCCAATCTATGCTGATTTGTGGATTAATTCATGGTTTACGACTCGAAAGTCATGAAAGAACGAGTGAAAAACATGAAGGCGGAGAGGATGAGAGGAGACGAGAGCCTTAGAGAGAGAAAATTAGGGTTGGAATGAATAATGAACCGGTCCTCATACTTTTATAGAGGGGTGAACCAGACCGGTTCACTTGAACCAGTCTGGTTCGTCCTTGAACCTTGATTACCACCGTCTGATTTAGGCTTTGGGATCCTGGGTCAATCCAACGTCCATGATGCGTTTGGATGATCCAGGATCCACGCAGGTTTGGGTTGGGCCTAGTTCCTTCGTTTGTTTTGGATTACCTGCTATGTACACCACTGGACCTTGTTTTTTACACCTCCCGCATGTAAAATTTTGTGTAAAAATTCCAAATAAATTCCCATGAGTTCTTGATAATTTTCTTGGTGTTTTTATAATATTTTTTGCATGATAAAATTTGATAAAAAATATGTGTATTAATTCTTGTTACTTGTTTACTTTTCTTGTTAATTTTCGAGGAATTTTGCTATGATTTTGACCATGATATATTGATGCATGATATGAGTGCTTAATATGTGATTTTAAGATGTGTTTGCCACTGTTTTGTTATGTTCACTCCACTGTTGTATGACTGATTTGTTAGTTTCTTGTTTTGCAAGTCTTGTGAAAACAAAGTGTCAAATGTGTCTAAAAAATGTATCATACCTTTTGACTTGAGTATATTCCTATAATTCCCATATTATGGCTACAATAAAACTCTTTGAAAACTACCATAATAAGAAAATTATAGGTCATGTACTTATTGAGAGGTTATGGTAATTTTTACTACATTTTGACACTTTATTCTTGTCATTTTTACTATTCTTTGTTTAGTATATCCTTGCCTATCTTTCTATCATTTTGTGCCTTAATTTCACTAACCATTCTACTTCATATTTCATACATCATGAGCATTCCACACTTCATCTCCTCCTTCACTTTATTTCTTGCACATTTAAATTTTACCAAGACTTAGAATGTAACACTTAGGAGTTCTTGTACTTTACTTTTATGCAATTTAATTTCTTGCAAAACCATAGAATGTATCTAGGCTAATGATGTAAAGGACAATGGACTCTAATGATGTACACCGACACAAGCACCGACACATGCACACACATCACATAGATATTTTTAGATGTATGGCTAGGATATGCATGTTTAGATGTATGTTTAGGATTGTATGTTTAGATGAATGCTTAGGCTTTACACTTAGAAAAATCTCTTTTCCAAAAAATATGAACAATATTACTCAAACCATTTTCTTAATAAACCTTGGGGTCCAAAACCCCATTGATTTTCTCTTTTATTTTCTTAATCAAAATTTCAATGAATCTTAATCATACTTGACTTCTTTCCAAGATCACTAATCAAACCTCAGTTTTTCTTAAAGTCTCATGCCTTTAAGGCCTCTCAATCTCCATTCTTCAAAATTCCAATTTTCAAACTTAAAATCAACCAACAAAAACTAAAAAACATTTTTTGGAAGAGAACTACGGTGGATTTGATCCCTTAAACGGGTACGTAGGCAAGGAATCAAAATTCCTTCAATTCAAATAAAATAAAAATTTAAACATCTTCTCCTCCCTCCAATTCTTGACTTAGTAAATTCTTAGGTGTAAATAACATTTTCAAATAGCATTTAAAAATAAAGCGCGCGCGTAGAAAGTAAAGACGGTTCCTATAGGTTACTATAGTCGTTATGGGTGCCTAACACCTTCCCGTAGCGAAAACAACTCCCGGACCTCGATTCTCAAGGGTTTTGCTTACTTTTTCCTTTCCCAAGAAAAATAAGATATCACCGGTTAAAAGGTTCAAACGTAATCAATGTTTGACACCCGAAAAACCAAGATAAAACACCGGTAAGTCACCCATCCTAGTACTACTCCAAGCCAAGCACGCTTAACTGTGGAGTTCTTATGGAATGGGCTACCGAAAAGAAGATGCATCTTGTTGATATGGGTCTCTGATACCATTTGTAACATCCCAGACTGCACGTGGAGTCATCCTTACGGATAGTGCCCGTTCCAACTAGCGGGAACCTTTCGTATCCAACTGGCGGGAGAAGATGCATCTTGTTGATATGGGTCTCTGATACCATTTGTAACATCCCAGACTGCACGTGGAGTCATCCTTATGGATAGTGCCCGTTCCAACTGGTGGGAACCTTTCGTATCCAACTGGCGGGATATCGAAAGCCACGTCGTGGGTGTTACATGCCCACCAGCTTCCGCCTGGTTCGTCCCCGAACCACACCGTACTGGGAGAGGTCTGCTCTGATACCATTTGTAACATCCCAGACTGCTTTCAGGATTGCCGACTAACCCCACAAACCAACACGAGTCTTTTCAGCATGCTTTGTCCTCACTCACATGCTTACCGGGAAACTTCCCGGTAGGTCACCCATCCTAGTACTACTCCAAGCCAAGCACGCTTAACTGTGGAGTTCTTATGGAATGGGCTACCGAAAAGAAGATGCATCTTGTTGATATGGGTAGTACCTAACAATTCTTATAAGCCTTCCTTCAACCATGTAGTCCCATACCTACACGGCCTCCGGATCCCTCTCATTCTGATGTGATTTGGTTCCTCTTATTAACGTGGAGTCATCCTTACGGATAGTGCCCGTTCCAACTGGCGGGAACCTTTCGTATCCAACTGGCGGGATATTGAAAGCCACGTCGTGGGTGTTACAGTAAGTTTCTTATTAAAAAAAAAATATTAGTCTCTAGTGAAAATTAAGATTAAAATAAAGATATAGAAGATAATAAGTTAATAAAAAAGAATATGGTTTATTCTTTTGGAAGTTAATAAGTTAAAAAAATGAAGAAGAAACATTCATAAACTTATTTGGAAGTAGGATATGGTTTATTCTTGAAAGAATAATAAGAGTATGAAGAAAAGTATCTTGGAGTATTATAAGTGAAAACCAAGGTTGAAGTTTATTTAATGACAAATATATATTATAAAAATAAAAAGGAGAAATCTCCGGCAAGAGTACAACTAATTATATAAATTAGAATACAAGAAATACTCAATTCAAGCGATAATAAAATGAAAGAATCTATTTCACAGGAAACAAGAGCGAAAACTAGAACACCATTAGATTCATCGGATAGATCGTAACATGTTTTGATGGTATTTTTTATAAGTTGTGGTTATTGCTTCTTCTTCGATGATTTTATTATTGTAGTTTTTTCTCTTGGAAATTAGGAGAAGAAAAATATAAAGAGGTTTTGCTTTGTGTGGTGATGATTGAAAGGTTTAAGTCTATAGTACAAAAATAAAATGTATCATGCATTTTTTTTCACCATTAGATCAATAAATCTTTTTTTTCACCATTAGATCAATAAGTCTCTGATCACTAATGGTGAGACTTATTTATCTAATGTTAAAAACAAATGTTTGCATGGTACAACACATATTCTTTTGTACACCATAAAACTAGCATATTTGATTATTATCAGTAGACAAAATGACAATAGTTATTAGAAACTCACACACACAAGTGGAGGAGCCGGTATTCTGAACTCCGGTCACAGCGTCCAGCCTAACAATTTCAGTATTTTTCCAATTGAGCTGTGATTTGTGAACAATTAGTATATTTGATAACATGGTAGTTTGAAGATATTGGTATATTCTACGGTGAAAGAACTTTGTTACTACACTACACAGTACAAAAATATTTCATACGAAATCTTGATAAAACAAGTAAATTACTGGTCAAACAATTTATGGGATTGAGAGGTATTCATTTTACCTGCTCTAAAAAAAGATTCACTTTTCCTCATTTCTTTTACCTTTTCCAAAATAACGTATAGGCATCACCAAAAAACCAATTCAATCCCAGCCTGGTCAAACAATTTATGGGATTGAGAGGTATTCATTTTACCTGCTCTAAAAAAAGATTCACTTTTCCTCATTTCTTTTACCTTTTCCAAAATAACGTATAGGCATCACCAAAAAACCAATTCAATCCCAGCCAATAATTCAAACATGTAAAAATAAATTCCATGTGATTTTGAAGCAGTGCAGAAAACAATACTCCATGTAGTCCAAAATAAAATGTAAATATTTAACTATTGTATGCCTTTGCTCCACAGAAGGGTTGTTAGCATGAAGAAATACAGAATATAAACAATAAATAAATGAGTACATAACAATCCCTGTAGTAAGTAAAGACTAAAGACAATACCCGAAAATAGTGGGTAATTTGGACAAAATTCACAAAACATGGGGCATCAGAAATTGAAACTGAAACTTTGTATGATTCTATGAGATCCAACTTGAAAATTTGATGGAGTTGAATAAAAACTATAAGGTATAGGGATTGTAGTTCAGACGAAATCTACTTTCCTAACCATAATGAGGTTGACTACCAGGAAAAGCACCGCCAAATGAACTGGGAGGCATACGAGAATGAGGTGAGGCACCGGCCGGAGGTACTATTGCCGAGGAATATCCAGGAGGAGTCGCTTGACCAGAAGGAAAAGTACCGGGTGCTGATAAATAACAATGCGTAACTTCCTGCTGATTTGGATCCCATGATGGCATTTGTCCCTGTGAACCAGACATAGTCGCAGCTTGAGTGGTCTGCCATGCCGGAGCTTGTGTTGCATGGAGACTAGGATCTAGCACTGTATAGTCTCTGCTTTTGTCACTGAATGCCTGAAACCAAAACAATTATATTAAGCGAATGTCATTCTAAGATTAAAAGAAACACTATGAAAGGTCAATCAAGTGTTGAGAAGCATACACTCGAGCATTATTTCTGATCAAGAAAATGTCCAACTTTCTGATATTCTTTCCTCATTAATATTAACTCAAACGTATTATTTTATACCTTAACATTGAGATCAGTATGACGAGAGTATGTTAGATGAAGCTTACAATAGCCACCATCATATATGCAATGTCCCTCCAAAGTTTCTTTGGCCGCTGCTGCTATCGTAATATCTAAAAGGGGAAAAAAGGTTACACTTACACATGATGAATAACCACAAAAAGAATTTATTGTTGAGCAAAGGATGCACAACTACAATAGATGGATAAATAAGAATTTCACTTGATTAATAGAGTAAGTTCTAGAGTTGCAAGAGTGAAAATTTGGTTTAACCATATATAACTATGTAAAACAAACAAAAAAAACTAAAATGGTAATCTATAGGATTTCACAAAACAACTAAAATAAGTCTCATAAAGGGTGAAAGCGAACTAGTACTGAACTCAACTTGAACATTTTTTTATCAAATTCATGTCCAAGCTTGATTCAAATTATGATTTTATAATTTTTAAAATTTGATAAAAACTTTCATTAATAAACTATATCGACATTAAATTAAACTCTATCAAATATAATAATAACATTTTAAGTAATCAATAGATTTTTTGTTGAGCCTATCAAGTTCGGACAGGGTGGACATGTTTGGTTTTGTGTGGAATATAATGTCATGTAAAAGGACCATAACTACTTTCCATCAATAAACAAGAAGCATCATCCGCAACAACCATTGAAGCAGAAAAAAAAAATCATCATATTGCATGAACACGAAAAACACAAAGACCCGCCAATGATAATGAAAATTACTTATATAAGCAATAAGACATGTCTTAATAAATATATATTGACATTTTAGCCAATTGTATACAAGTTTTGGACAATATCCGATCATATTTTACAATCTTGCCTTACTAATGATATTACTTTTAAAAACTTCTTTACATCGTGTGTGTGTGTGTGTGTGTGTGAGAGAGAGAGAGAGAGAGAGAGAGAGAGAGAGAGAGTGAGAGAGTGAGAATAAAGAATACAAACTCAAGAGCTTCAGTCAAATAAGATCAATACCAGGGTACTGAATCAGTGCATGAGTTTGCCCATTCTTTTCGAACATAGCAACTTTCTGAACAGTGCCAAATGCAGAAAACACCTGTAAATGCATGTCAGAAGTATTAAATATAAATCACCTATAAATTTCCCTTTTAATGAGAAATAAAATTCTCACCGAGTGAAGGACGTCTACGGGTACAGCATACTGCATATTTTCAATTGTTGCCAAAAGCACATTACTTTCGGGTTCCTTCCTCTTTCCGTCAGGACCAATTGCAGGCTGAACATCAAGAGTTGTTAGAACATACAAAAATATGCAAAACATATATAATTGAAGAAAAGATGAACAATATACCTGTAACGCACTGTCAATAGCAGCCTGATTAACAGGAAGCATGGGATTAGTATAGTCCCTACAAAAACAAAAACTAGGGATATAACCAAACCAGGCACTTAAATAGGACTAATATCTGCAGAACATTTATAAATTTATAAAATGGATATTTGAATGTGCACTTTCAAACAATCTCATGCAGGAGTTAAAGATCAAAAGAATTTAGTGTGTGAAATGGATATGAATGTAGAACCCTATGAAGCCCGGATACTCCAAAATGGTGCCGTACCCGTGTCGGATACGTATCGGATACCGATACTCCGCGGATACTCCGGATACCGTATCCCAGAAGTATCGGAATTAATTATTTTAATTTAAAATATATATTTTATCGGATACTTAAAAGATACTCGACGGATACACACAGATACTTATAAGATACTTCACACAGACGTATCCAAAAAAAAATGAAATGTATAAAAATGAGATTGTGTCGTGAAAATTTAAGATACAAATCACTATAATTACTTTTCAATTAACAAATTAAATATTATGATTTTGGTGGATGAAAGTAACGAGAGAGGGGAGATTTAATCAATCAACATTAAACAAACTTTGTTTTGAGTTCTTTTATTGATACATTTGTTGATATACTAACATATGAATGAAAATAGAATATGATTTATACAAAAACTTTACATTTTTTATTTTGATCATATGTATTTTTTTTTTTTTTTGTAAATTGTAACTTTTATGATTATATAGTATGAGTAATCAATGTTTTTTTTAAGTATTTTACACGCATATAAATTTTAATATAAATATTTTGTTAACGTATCTTAGCCGTATCGTATCCTAAATTTTAAAAATTTCGCGTATTCGCGTGCCCGTATCGTATCGTACCCGTATCGCACTACGTATCCGGGCTTCATAGGTAGAACCTATAGACCAAAGTTGATGACTAGCAAGATAAGTCACAGACGTGGTTAGACAAAGTGATTAGGTAACCTTTTAATACTAATTCTAAAAAATGCATAGATATAATCATAGATGTTAAATATTGTTTTGAACAAAAAATTCAATGAACAAAACTAGAAGCTTCCGTACACCTGTGATCTAGATGGAAAACAGCTACAAAAGGCAATTGCACATTCTTTAATATCAAAACAGTATCCATAGATACAGAAATCATGGAGAACGAATCAAATAGAGATTTGAGACAGCGTAATATAGTAAATATTAACATTCCAATATAATAAAAATTTACCGACATTCACAAAAATTAGATTTATGCAATCAGTTTCCATATGGAAAAAGGTAAAAGGATGTCATCACAAACAAGACAACTATATTCTGACTGACAAGCTAAACTAACTTCTAGATGAAAAAACTAAAGTACACATATCATTTGGTAAATAGGACAACATCATGATAAATTATTGAATTACATGCAAGGGCTTTGAGATATTTCTGACAACTCAAAGAGACAAACCAGTAAAGTGTAAATAAACACAACCAGAGCAAATAATATATGATAGTTTTGCGTCTCAAATTCTACCTGCTGCGATTGGATTGAAATTTGATATTCAGGTCTCGATGTGCTGAGTACGAGATACGCAAGTTGCAAGTTCCAACATGCTCTGGGAGCAAGTATCTGGAGATGAAAGCAATCACCACAGTTAATGATGAGGGTCAAGAAAGGAGAAAATGTAAAAGCAGAGCTTGCCTTGGTATGCTTCTTCCATCGAGTGAATCCCTAGCCGAAGAAGCAGTCTCAGCATCAGTGTACTGAATCAAAGCCTACCCATAAATAATACTCAGTGAATAGTGAATACTGATAAGATACATTGAAAGAAGTGCAATTCACTATTTCACTAACCTGAAAACCTGCAGTTTTTTCAAATGTGGCAAGTTTGTGTACAAAGCCAAACGCAGAAAACACCTGAGTAAAGAACAAAGAAATGTATTGATTCCACCAGAAGTCAGCTATTATACACTAGAAAGAAAAAAAAGTTTGTACATCGCACAGTTCACCCAAACAAGGTGCATACAACGTCACACGCAAATTCAAATCAACTAGCAACTCAGTATCACTTACCAAGTGGATAACGTCAATGCTCACATCTCCGGCTTCAACACCTTCAATGGTTACCAGCAAGACATTTCCAGGGATATCTCCAGGGGCTTTGCTGTTGACAATTTCATGTCTATTAGAATATTGAATGTAAACAGTCTTGCCACGAACACTAGCAGGCTCTGAAGATGAAGCATAATATGAAACCATTGAAATCGCTTGATTCAAATCCGCCTGGTAAAGCATTTATACTTAAGAGCTTAGAACCTTGAGTAGGAGAATCAATAAAGCACCAGATCAAGATGTGTCATCAAATATAAGAAAGCATATGATGCAGCACATGAACATAGTTTATATTTCGAATCATAATCATTGTTGTTTTTGTTCTCTCGTCAATTTTACATTGACGCAGCATTCTAATCAAGGAAAAAAGCTAAAAGAACATACAGGGAATCCAGTTTGATCACCAGTTGCGGAAACAAATAATTTATGGTTTGCATATTTCAAATTGATGTTCACTTGCAATAAAACTTCTAAAATTCCCATACATACATTTAACTTTGAAATCTGAAAATTCACCAAAAAATTTATCTAAAAACTTCTCAATAACTATTCATGTATACAATCTAGTCTCCAGTTCAATCTTTGTCATAAATACCTAGAAACTTAACTGTGGATTACATTACATTTTTGCTACTCCTAGGGCTACCATGTGATTTCGTCCTCTTGAGTCTTGACAACTTTTTCAGCAACGAAATCCCATCAATTTTTCAAATTAAAACAAATCCAGTCTCTCTCTCTCTCTCTCTCTCTCTCTCTCTCTCTCTCTCTCTCTCTCTCTCTCTCTCGGTTTGGTATCGAATTACCAACAGAAAACAGTGACATAACCAACATTTTACATGCAAGACCTGACATTTTATCACTACTGACTTAAACTTATCCAAATTCACAATTCCATTGTTTTTAAATAGGATCCGAAAATCACACATTGATCAATCATATTCAGGCTTAGATATTGTCATCATAATTGTGCAGTGCTGCAGTATATAAATCTAAAACGCGTTCTGTTAGACTGTTTGACACATACACTAACATCGAACATGCTATGAAGCATTGACACATTCACGGACATTGAACACGGCAGAGACAATGACACATATATAAGTAATAATTAAAGGAAAATATAATTGAATGTAACCACATACATCGGCATCGTGTCAGATCGGACATGCATTCAATCTAAAGTGCCAATGCTACACAAAATCTAATTGCTAGTAAATATGAAGTATCCAAAATCAAATTCAGTAAAAATTTGAGAAAAGGAAATTGATTTAATGTAATCACATGCATCTTTGCCATGTCAAGGTCATGCGCAGACATGTGTCGGACACTAGCTTTCAATCTAAAGTGTTGGTGCCTATGTAGCACCGACACTTCCGATCAACGGTGTGTCCGGTGTCCGACACATCACCGAGACACATGATTACATTCGATTATGTCATTTTCTAAAATGATTACCAGTGTCGCGTCGGTGCTTCGTAGTCGGTGTGCCCGCATACTATGAAGCTCGGATACGGACACTGACATGACACGGATACTACACGTTGACACCGCTAATAATTTGAGTCACAAAATTCAGTGTAATTATATATGATGGTGTCGTCTCGGTGAAAGAGACAATGACACATTCGCAGAAATTGAACATGACAGAGACAATGACACATATATACCAGTAAGAATTAAAGGAAAATGTGATTGGATGTAACCACATTCATGTCAGTGTCAGACACAGACATCTTAATATTAGACCTTTATTTCACACCTTTATAGTATCAATCTACAGGTGTCAAGCTATAACCAATGCCACATATTAATCACAACATTTTGAAGTACAAGTTTTTAGCTTCTTTTGGCATACAAATTCAAATCAGCTCTAGGACAAAAAAACCTTCAGCAAAGTTGGCTTGGCTTCCTTCATTCAAATTCACATATAATAATAAACTAATGGCAAGCGGTCCCACGCCAATTTAAAAGAGATCTAAAAGATTGGCTTCCTTCATACATCATCAGAAAATAGATCAAACAAAAACCAGCCGATAAAAATAATTAATAAGTATACCCATTTTTATCATAAGAAAATCCAGCCAATAAGAAAAGGGAACTCCACCAGACGTCAGATGTCTGTCTCTCTCTTCTCTGCTCTCATTTTTGGTTACAACAACATTCCCTCTCCATTTGATTTTCGAAATTCAAATTTTTCTTTATCCCTGTCTTCAATCTCAAAACTGACTTATCTTCTCATGGATTTCAACTTTTTACTCCAAAAAAATCCCACAATTATTTCTAACAATACTATGTCATTCCATCGTATGTATCTCTGCCTCATCTTAAGACCTCTATCTTTTCTATTATTTCAATACCTTCAGGGTGTTTGCGTTTATGTTTGCAGATCAGGGTGTCTCAGATTATGTTTGCTTTTTTATTGCATATTTATGTTTGCAGATCAGGGTGTCTTTCTTTTCTTGACCTGTTTCAAGGCCCATCTCGCAGGTAATTTCATTAGTGTCGCTTTTTTAGACTATTTGCTCCAATCTTAAATTTCTGCAGTATGTTCTTCTGTGATTCTGAATCGATGAATTGAATTTTTATAGTCTTTTTATTATTTGCATTGTAGTTGATGTATAGAAACTTAGATTGGGATTGTAATATATTCATTCTTCCTCATTAACACTTTGACTCATTATATTTTGCTTTATTTGATTTTCCTCTTTTATCTCTCTCTTTTATTATTTGTTGCAATCCTTATATTTTAGCCAACTTATTTTGATACAGGTTTTGTTGGTGAAGGTTCCTGCTGTCCTTGAAAAGCCTCAAACTTGCCGGAATGAGTGGTGAATTGGTAAGGAATTGGCTAAATGTCAATGATGAAACACAGTTTGTAGGCAAATTTTGATTTATTTTCCTTTTCTTATAGTTGTAGAACAAATAGCAGGACCTGCTTGCTAAACATGTTTCTTCAAAGAATTGTCGATGCATGTCCTCAATCAAAGAGCATCTCCAGCTCTTCTGTTAGTCATGATTGTTCAAGTTATATTCAAGAATTCAATAAGGTAGACTTTATCTCTTTGCATTGTGCTAGAGTATTATTAAGTCCATAAGTTCTTTGAATATATTGTGGTCTGTATGTCATTATTTTGCTTTTACTAGCTATGTTTCTTTTATCTAACCAAGTTGAAGTATCGATATATAGGCTAGATGTTTTATTTCCTTGGTAATTTTGAGAGGAGATTAGATCTGTGCTGAAGAATAATTTTGTGTTTTGTTTGCATCACCCTTTGTCATGCTTTAACAGGACTTCGACCTGCAGTTTTTTACATTAGTCTTTGCATACCTCATAGTTCCCTAGAAAAATTCCATAGGATTTTGTTTTTTGAAGCCCATGTATTAAACAATTACCAATAGAATTATCTTTGTAATCAGTGTATGTGTTAAATTAACAATTAACAACGAACTATTGGAAAACCAATATGCAATAGAGATATTGTCA
The DNA here is from genome assembly GCF_051527215.1 of Medicago sativa. Taxonomy (NCBI): domain Eukaryota; kingdom Viridiplantae; phylum Streptophyta; class Magnoliopsida; order Fabales; family Fabaceae; genus Medicago; species Medicago sativa. Next base: position 7,344,933 of record NC_140754.1, read on the forward strand.
TTGTTACTTCATGTGTTATCCAAAATCTCAAGATATACTCCAATGTGAAGAAGCTCTCCAAGTTAACCACACTAGACTTTCAACTTCCACCGAAGATGAAAACTTAAAATTGAGAAGGCTCGCAGCTTTTGAGTATGATGTTGGGTTTATAATTATGTCTTAATTTGTCTTCTTCGAAACTCTGTATTACTACTTTGTATGTCCAATGTCTCAGGTTTGATTCTCCCTAATGTCAATTTAGACGGACTAATAAAAAAAATTATTTGGACAATTTTTATTGTGAATTAGTGTATGTCTTTTTAATACTATCAATCACTGGATTCAGATTCACCACTTCTTATTCCCATCATTTTAGTAGTATTATTAGTATTATTTGTGCACATACATATATAGTGTATTATCATAAACAAATAGTATAAACAATTTTTTTTGGACAAGAAATAGTATAAACAATTATACGTATAATAATCAATTAATAATATCAATCAGACTTTCATATGTGCATATTAGTATAACTAATTGTCTGTGAAGTATATTGACCAAAAAAAGAAATTGTATGTGAAGTATTAGTATTGGTATAACCACATAACTACACATGAAGTATGTAATTGCTTTTACAAGGAATTTCAGAAAATTAAACCAACACCATAGTTTTCAAAAAGTCTAATGTATGTATTAGTTTTGCTAATATTAGAGGCATTGAATGTTGATGGAATAATGTTATAAATTTCTTTTGATTCACATTGCACTCCGTTGTTTAGTTAATTGTCCCCGTGAGCTTGGCTCAGTTGGTAAGGACAATGCATAATATATGCAAGATTCGGGGTTCGAATCCCGGACACCACAAAAAGAAAGTTAATTGTCGAAAATGTTTCACTTTTTATAGTGTTTTATTTAGTTTTCTTATCGTTAAGGCCTACAATTTTGTATTTCTAAAAAATACGGTAGGTTATAGAGTTTTATATAGTTTTGGTATCATTAAGTCAAAAGTAAGCATGGGGGGCTATAGATTTTTATGTAGTCTTAGATTGTTAAATCTTAAGTTTAAAGTCTAAAAAAAAATTACACCCATATTAGATATAACAAACTACATGGATATTATAGTAGATACATGTTCCCTCTATTTCTCCGAGCAAAATTCTTCGCATTGCAATGCCTATTGTATCTGCTTGACCTTTCCTAAGTGGAGACAGAATAAAGCGTCCATAATAAAGACGCTTATTGTCTACCCTTGATTCAACACACTTCCATTGTAGTGTCGGATTATCATTCTCAAATGGTAATTACAAATATTTTGCAATTGACACATTAACATTAACTATCAACGTTAAGCATGGAGTATCCCGTGCGTTGCACGGGTATTATTACTAGTGTGTCACATACAGGACATGCATTCAATCTAAAGTGTCAGTGCTACATAGCCATTAAATATGAAGTATCCATCTTCAAATTCAGCTCAATTCTTTCTCAAAATTCAACAACAACCTAACCAATTTCTAATGCATAAATTCATAAAAAAAAAAAATCATAAGATAAACCCTAACACATTAATAACACAAAAAAATTATAAAATAAAATAAAATTCAACAAAATTAATAAACATGCTTACGAATTCAACAAAAGCTTGATTCCGATTAGCACCAACATTACACTTAGTATTCATCACTTTTCCAAAAGGACTACAAAGATCAGCGAGTTCTTCATCGCTACACTCCCATGGAAGGTTGCGGAAGTGAAGAACCTTGGATGGAGTTTGATTGTAACGGAATTGTTGTTGTTGGTTTGAAGATGACATTGTTGATTGATCGTAACTGAATTGAATCAGTTGAGATTTTTTCAGATGAATGGAAAACTGAGGGAGAAAATTTTACAAGATTTTCCCGAGAAAATGTTTGAGAGTGTGTTTGTTTGGAAAATGTTGGTAGCTGACGTTGATGCATTCACCTGGGGTTTATGCCCGTATATGGAAATTCTTTTTATGTTTATCTTAAGTTAAAAACATATTTTGATGCAATGTATTGCTGTTTTAAGTTAGGAAAATTCTATGGTGAAGTCGTAAGAATGATTTTTTTGGTGAAGTCGTAAGAATGACATCAAAAATGTAATGAGTAACACCCCAGTGTTTGTTCAATGACATCAAAAGTTGAGTCTTCATAATATCATTAATTCATCAGATTAACAAGATTACACTTAATCTAATTTTATCCTACCTTGTTATAAGCGTAACACCCCACAAAGTGTAACACTTATGACTATGACATAATATCATCAACTTTGTTTGCATGTTAAATATTTCAACGATAAAATAGTACATGTAAGTTCAAGATGTTGCAAGCATTACTAGATGAATTACTATTGATCATTAATCAATATTCAACAATTTAAAAATGAATCAAACATTAAAATCAAAATTAACTTTTTCAAAAAAGTCAGTTTCCTGACTGCACCGTAGAAGCTCCCTTTAAGTTATTATGTTGGTCAAATACTTTTGTCGTCTTGTAATTAAGTTATTAAGTTGTATTTTTGAGCATAGCTCAATTTGTAGAAACATTACATGTATGTAGGGGGCAGAGTTCGAACTCCGGATTCCTCACTTATTCACCTAGGTATATTTTGTTGAAGTTTTTTTGAGGGGAATGGAGGTGATATTTTTAAGAAAACCTGTTTGGTTCAATTTTTCATCAGATCTAGCAATGTTTCCAACCACACAATATTTGGTTCAATTAACGCATATTAGGCCAACCCATGTGCAACTTTATTCCCCTCCCTCTTAGTAAAACTATACTTGCAAAAGACAAAGTTTTGGTTAGTCTTATTCCCAAGCAGAGTCTGTTATCCTTTGCTTTCTTCAAATTGGGCCTCACGGTGGAACTTGCCTGGGCAATTGGATTAGCCTTACGGGCCTTCCTCACTAGCGAAACCCCTTTTTTGGCATGTGGGCGGGATCTGGATCCGACTCGAGTTTTGTGGATTAGAAAAAGTCATTTGCAAAATCCTAGGAATTATTTTCCCTTCATATGTTTTAGAGACCTCCCATTTCTCATGAAGCTTTGACACCACCACCTCACAATCACTCTCAGGAATGATCTTAGTGAAACAGCAATCAATAGCCTAATGCAAAGCTTTAAAGATGGCGAAAGCTTCAAGAGTGGTTGGGTCTTCAAAACCTTCGACACACCAGGTAGCAGATCCCAACACTTCACCTTTGTCATCACAAGCAACAACACATAATCCCCAAATACCCACCTCAGATACGTTTGCATTTGTATTGATTTTAACAAAACCTAATTCTGGTATTTGCCACATCACATTCGTGTTTGATCTTTACATGTGTAGGTGCGTGGGAGCTAACTAAGAGATCTTTGCATGTGTTTCGATTCCTGAACATAATATTTTCCCGACTTACAATCCAAAATTGATCTTTTAACTTAAAGAGTTAGACATAGAATTTCATTATAAGGGAAATGGGTAGAGGCATTTGTAGATACTAGTTGCAACACATTGGGCTAGATTTACAATCACGTACACCCTCAAAATGTAATGTCATTCTATAAGTTAACTAAGCGAAATTTCGAAAGTTAAAGGATGTAATGGATCTCCTGTTATCTATGAGGCGTTGAGATGTACAAAGGGTGATCGATTAAGGTATAATTGAAATAGGAAGAATATGTAATCAACCAAAGAAAGACATTTGATGATAAATTAATGAAACTTAATCCCAACAATATTATCTCTTCATTCTTGTTTTACTCTTTTAACGATTTATGTCAATTCATGTACAAACAATCTCTCTTCTGTACTTGAAACTATATTAATTGTTGAATTTTGTAAGGATTTAGTATCACACGAGTTTATGTGGATATAGCTCTAAAAATTTACTTTTGATTTGTAAATCTACATCTATTATAAGGCTGCAATTGGGTTTTTGTTTTATGACATCAAAACATGTTTAACTACACATATATAGTCATTGTGATCAATCCAAGCAACTTCAAAACAAAAAGGTCTAGAACCACATGCAAGAGGGAGGCCACTAAAATGGAGGCGGGAAAGAACCTCAACAAAAGTTTCAAAAAAAATGTCAGGCGCCAAGGGACATTGAAAAAACCACAATAAAACTTTTCAGGTAGAAGGCGCAAATCATGAATATTGTGATGCCAAGTAAAGAGGACACCAATATATTAAGGTCAAGCAATTAATGTCGAGAAAATCAACAAAAACAGCAGCATGGAAAATGGTAGGAAGAAGATACCACCATGTTCTTGATCACTTCGAAGAAGAGTTTCATTTAAATCACCAATGAGCATCCAAGGATCAGTGATGATGGGTCGAAAGTGTTGTAGAGGCAGGTCTATAAGGTAGTACAGTTGAAGGGGTCGAGGCTAGAATCAGGGGCAGATATAATGTTGGGTCATGTGTGGCTAAAGCCACACATCCATTTCCCAATTTTTTTATAAATAAAACATATAACTATATTAAAACATTTCTCTCTAGCGCGAAACAAATAAGTGCAACACATTTTTAATGGTTTATAAGCTTTTGAAATTGGTTTTGCTCTTGCCGGTAACAACTGCAAGTGTTGAACGTGTTTTTTCAATTATGAAAGTTGCGAAAAGTCAATTATGTAACAAAATGAGTGATCACTTACCAAATGACAGTCTTGTAACTTATGTTCTTTTAACAATTAGCAATGATATCATTTTAACTCATTTTTAATAAATGGATAAAAGACAATTTTCATCGTAATTGTATTACATTAAGCAATGTTATTTCTTATTTTTAATATAGTTTGCATTATTGTTTCTTTAAAATTTTAGTCACATATGTATTGAAGTACATGAATGAGATAGTAGCCATTTTGATTCTAGAAGGTGGACAATCTTTAACGAGTTTCTATGATAACGAGTAAATTAGGATTGCACTTTCTGTGACATCTTTCGAGTAAATTAGGATTGCACTTTCTGTGACATCTTTAACGTGCCTTTTGACAAAATATGGTTGGCTCCTTCGATATTTAAAGAAAGGATGGACGTATTGTTAAGGACTTCCATAAACACTTTTTTTTTGAAAGGACTTCCATAAACACTATAAATGGTGAAGAAACTATAAAAAGAAAGGCACTAACTCATTGGACAGATAGTAGTTAAAGAAACCATGAGTTGATCCTACTTGTTCGTTGTTTTTCTTTTCATTCAATTATTTATTTTGAAGAAAAGGGTTTTTGAAAAGTTATCTTTTAAAAAAAAAAAATCAAAAAACTATCCAATGACATACAATGATACAATAGAGAAATTTATTTGTATATAATAATAGAATAAATAATATACAAATAAAACATTTTCACGCATAAGAATAAAGTGTGAGAATACTCTTGGATTGGTTTGGTGGTCTTAACTTGAGATCTTAGAATGTGCTCCTAAATTTAGATGGCCTGATTTAATTTCTTCACAAAAAAATAATAGTGTGACTAATGTTTTATTGAAAAAAATTGGGCAAGATCGACGTTTTTATTAATTATACAGTCTCATTTAATAATATTATAGTCAATACACAATAATAAATTTTAATTATTGTAAAACAAAATAATGAAAATTTAATTAAAATGACATAATTTAATTAATGGGCAGCTGATTTATGGCCCAAGGGGATTGAAATCCATCAGTGCACTGATACCGACTATTAATGATACCGACTATTAATCCATCAGAGGATCCACAATATAGAAATTCATTTTTGGGTAGTTATATAGATCAAACGTGTATATATCACTTATTTATAATTTTAGTGAGAGGATGATAGCCGAGTGAAGATAGAGAAGATTGTATAGCTCAAAAAACAATTACAAAATATTTTACTCTCTTCTCCCTTAATGACATTTGTTAAACCCGAAATCTAAACTTTTAGATAAAAAAAACCTGTCTTTTTACTATATATCAAACTCATTGAATAAATTATAAAATATTATACTCTCTCCAATCTCAAATATAAGGAAAAAAAAATAAGAAAAAAAAGTCAAACAAAATTGATATACTTGATTCATATTTTTAATAAGATAGCATAAACGTTTTTTGCCTTTTTTTTTTCTTTCTTATCTTTAAGACAGAGTAGTATCAACGGAAAAGATTAATTATTGACTAAAAAACCAACTAGTAGTGCCCATTAGTGCACTAATACCGACTAGATCCATTAGTGCCCGAGTGTATAGACTATTAATAGTCAATAGATGTTAAAATAGTAAAAAAGAAAACAGCCATACATGTTAATGCCATAAACTATATTTGAATTGTGAAAAAGAACTATAATTATTGACATTTTTTTGGTCAAGAATTATTGACTATTCTACATCAACGAAAAATATTAATTGTTGACTAAAAAAAACCAATTAATTATGATGCCATTTTTTTTTGTACAAATTATGACGCCATTTTACACACATAAATGTTTGTATATCTTTGTGAGATTATATTGAATGTATTAAAGTTTTTTTGAATTAAGGAGAATTGAAGAGAAGATATCAAAGTAGAATGGAGAAATACAAGGTTGCAATGTTGTTGCATTGGGCATTTTTTGTTGCACGAGCAATATCACTTTCAGAAACTGAAATTGAAGCCAAATTGAAACTCCATAACAGGCCTGCAGTGAAAACCATCAAGGTATGAAATTTGGTAACGTTTCCATTGAAGAATATCCATTTTGTAAAATTTCAATTTATTACATTATTTTTCCGTTTTTTTTTTGTACATTTATATATCCAATTTATCACATGTTTTTACGTTATTTGAATGACTTTTGTTGTTATATTTTGTGAAATTTCCATTGGACATCTCTCTCAATTATGTAACATATGGCTTTAAATTTTGAGTTAGATTTTGGGAGCCATTATTTGGGAGTTTAGGAATGAATAACACTTCAATCTCAATTATGAAATAGTCTCTATGAACATACTTCAATTGATAAAGATGTTGCACTATGCTGTGTTCATGATTCGAATCCCAGATTTCTCATTTATTTACCTTAAATATGAATTTCTAATCGTTAGACTACTTAACCAAAAATAAGGATTAACACTTCGACCTATCATATTCTTTCAACATTATGTTTTAAAGTATTTGGATTTATTGGATTTGAAGCGCTACTTAAGAAATGACTTTTTTATGCAGAGTGAAAATGGAGATATTATTGATTGCGTTGACATTTACAAACAACCTGCTTTTGATCATCCGGCCTTAAAAAACCACAAAATTCAGGTGCATTATTGTAACCCCCGCGTTCCTTATTACTTGTTGTTGTTGTTATGATATTTTCTCTCATTCTTCTCATACTATTCAATTTTTTAATCTTTTTATTTAACGAACCGTTTGTACAGAAAATACCCACATTTTTTAAAGAATCACAACATTCAAGCAGAAAATACACTTCCAAAAAAAACTTTAAGTTATCCCAAACATGGCATAAAAGTGGAAGGTGTCCAAAAGGAACTGTCCCCATTCGAAGAATTCAAAAGCAGGACTTATTGAGAGTTGCGTCGCTAGACCGCTTTGGATTAAAACAGTCATCATCGTTTGTGAATTCAACAAACACCACAATCTCGAATTTCTCCAAACTTAGTGGTTCCTCCAACGTTGTTTCAGAAGATCATTCGGTATGTACATTTTATGATTAATTTTGTTAATATACTAGTACTAGTATGTATGTATGTATGCACATATTATAATATCTAACTTTGATTTGTTAATCAATGGTTACGGACAACACTTTCAAAACCTTGTTTCTAAGTGTTAACTTTTTTTGATAAATAAGTTCTATCATTTCTATTGCTCTGTATTGATAACATTATAATGAATGGTTATAAATGGGTTATGGTGATGTGATCATGCAGGGAGTACATCTTGCAGCATCAGGATCAAATTTTATTGGTGCAGAAGCAGATATTAATGTTTGGAATCCAAAGGTTGACCTGCCAGATGATTCCACCACTGCTCAAATTTGGCTGAAGGCTGGAAATGGTAATGAGTTTGAAAGCATTGAAGCTGGTTGGATGGTTAGTGCTTTCTTTGTTGTTTCTCAAATAGTTATATATAGGGAAAATAGTGATTTTCGTCCTTGAATGGGTAACGAATTGCTACCATAGTCCTTTCATTAGCGAAAATAAAATACAAAATATTTCCTGATTGTGCAATTTGGCAGTCAAAATAGTCATTGACGTTAAAATGTTTCCTTTAACGTCATGGTCTTGGAGCTCTTGAAGAGTTAAAGCGTGTAGGGTTAATGCTTCTTGATTGGAAATAGGACCATTTGTTCTCGTTAGAGACTATTTTGACTAACGGAATGCATAATCACCATTAAAATGAAAGCTTATATATTTTTGATCATGTTTATAAATTTTTATGTACATATATAATTATTTGATATGTCATTGAAACATATCAAGATTAATAACTTATGAAATTTTATTAAACAATGTCAATCCTAACTTATCTCAATAACATATCAAATGATATTAAATTTAAGTAAAAATTTTCACATATGTTCTATATGATATAAATTCTCAATTAAGCTGTAAATTTTGTTATACATGTGAATAATATAATGAATAATAATGTGTAAGTTAAGTCACATGAACATAACAAATTCTCTATGTTGATTTTAGGTGAATCCAGGGTTATATGGCAACCATGACACACGACTATTTAGCTACTGGACTGTAAGTGCTTTTTTAATTGAAATATCAATCATGTCAATTTTTTTTTTAGTAATTTCAAATCTTAGTTGTTATGTATAACCACAAAATTGAAAGGGGTAATTGATTAAACATTTTTTTTAATAAATTCTACTCTGATACAGAAAGATTCATATAAATCAACAGGATGTTTTGATCTCACTTGCTCTGGATTTGTGCAAACATCCAACACAGTTGCTCTTGGTGGTGGCATAAACCCCATATCATCTTACTCTGGTCAACAATCCTCTCTTAATATAAGAATCTCCTATGCTGGTGAAAACTCAATTTTGACCTTTAATTAATGTTTGACACGTGTCCAATTTGAGGGTAAATGTTGTCCTAAATTTGCTTTTTGCAACCAAATCATTTCTGTTTGCAGCAATTCAGTTTGTTTGCCTTTTACAACACCTTTTCCTTGAGAAGTAACTAAATATTTGCCTTTTACAAAACAAATCCACTTTGAGAGGATATGTGGTTACAAGTTTGCACGGTTACCAATATTTACAGATTGGAATAATGCTTGGCTGTCAAATTTATTTTGGCTCTCAAATTTGAAATTCAAATTTATTTTGCTCAAACATAAGTTTCCCACAAATTTCAATCTTTCTTCACACTATTTATCTCTTTTTCAGTTTCTTTCTCTCTCTGCATCTCTTTCATTTCAAATTGCATTTGACTCCTTCCTTTTTGCTTTCATTTTCCTCCCTCTTTTGTAATTGTAAACTTCAATATCTAATAATTTTTTTTTGCAGATAGCTTGAAAGATATACATCTCTGCACAACAAAGAAGAAGGAAACGGGTAAGTAAAAGACAATAACACCAATTTTTTTGCCTACACATATGCATTCTTCATTATTATTTTTTATTTTGTTCATATCATCTTTAACATACTACCATGTTATTTCTTACATTTTCTTGCTTAGGTTCATTAGCACACATATTACACATAAATGATAATCTTATACATATTTTCATTCTTCCTTACATGTAAAAGAAGCTTTTGTTTTTCTTCAACTTCAATATCAAAATTGTACAAAAAGATTTGAAGAGAATCTAGAAGGAAAAAAGATGCAAGTAAACACTCCAACTCAAGAAGAAGGAAACAGGTAAGTAAAAGACAATAACCGATTTTTTGACCTACACATGCATTCTTCATTATTATTTTTTTAGTTCATATCATCTTTAACATACTACTACCATGTTATTTCTTACTTTTTCTTGCTTAGGTTCATCAGCACACATATTATTCATAAAGGATAATCTTATATATATTTTCATTCTTCCTTACATGTAAAACAAGCTTTTATTTTTCTTCAACTATAAACACTCCAACACAAAATAACATCTATACTTCGGTAAAATACATTATAATTTCATTTGTAAGGAAAAAGAAATCCAGATCAATTGATTAACAAACAACAAGCATAAATAAATGATGGGGAAGAGAGTTACCGTACCTTTATTTTCATATTCATTATTTGCACATTTCATCTTCAAATGAAGTTCTTCTGCAACAAATGTTTTTTTTTTGCAGGAAACCCGAATGATGTTGTCCCTCCAAGAAACTACAAAAAAAGACATGCCTAAATAAATGATGAGGAAACAACGGGAGAGAGTTCGAAAATAGTTTGATTATGAGAGTTTGATTTTGTGGACATTATGTATCAGTGTCTTTTATGTTGCTAATAAGATTGAAAAATATTAAATTTTGCAGGAAAGTTGAATGATGTTCTTATCACTTTAACAAACTGCAAAAAAAGGGATGCTTAAATACAAGATAAAGGAAAACCGAGAAGAGTTTGATTAGTATATTCTTGTGTGATTTTATATTGTTTTGATTCTGTTCATATCATCTTTAACAAACTACCATGTTTTTTTTTCTTTTGCTTAGGTTCGTCACCCCACACATACTACTTACAAATCATTTTTTATGTAACTTTTTCAATTCTTTTTCTTCTTCAATACACAAGGACAAGGATAAGTAAAGTACAAATAACACCAATTTTTTATCTACACATGCATTCATCATTCTTTTTTTTTTTTTTTTAATGTTGTTCATATCATCTTTAACAAACAACCATGTTTTTTTTCTTAGGTTCATCACCACACATATACTACATAAACGATAATCTTTTATCTAAATTTTTCAATGTGTTTTTTCTTCAATAGATGTAGTATATATGTGGTGATGAACCGACAAGGACAAAGGTAAGTAAAAGACAATAACACCAATTCTTTATCTACACATATGCATTCTCCATTATTTTTCTATTTTTTTCATATCATCTTTAACAAACTACCATACCAAATTTTTCACTTGCTCTGTACTGATTCTGTTAGTATAGAATGAAAGTATTTCAACTTCAAAAAAAATAATACCACCATATTTTTTTTCTTAGGTAGAAGTAAAACAAGCTTCTATTTTTCTTCAACTTCATTTTCAAAATTCTACAAAAATATTTGAAAAGAATTTAGAAACTAAATTGAACATAAAAGAGAACAAACTACAAGAATAAATAAATGATGAGGAAAATGGTTACTTTACCTTTTTGTTGATATTATATTTGCATATCTCATAACAAATGTTATTTGTCCAGGAAACTCGAATGATGTTGTTGTCCCTCCAGAAAACTACAAAGAAAGACATTCCTAAGTAAATGATGAGGAAATAGTTTGATTATGAGAGTTTCAATATGATATGTTTTTTGTGTGATTATAATTGTTATGAAAAACAGAGATATATAAGAAAAGAGTTTAGTTGTGGTGCATACAAATAGACCACAATGGCTTGAAAACAAAATTTACAAGTTAACTATTTTTTTTTTTTTTGAGAATTTGAATTGATAGAAACATGGAATGGAATGAGTTGATAAATAAATATTTGATTTGTCATTGATGAGGGAGATGAATTTGGTTTGGTAGAAAAATAGAAATAAATAGTTGATTTGTATGCAATTTCAATTCAATGTCAGACCAAAAAACACAATGTGTTTGCAAAAGAGAGATGAAGAAGGAAAGGCTTTTGAACTTACAATAACATTATCAGAGATATAAATCTATGTCATCACCAGTACAAACAATGGTGATTTTAAACATAGAAACAAAATGAAGTAAAAATTATAATTATTATTTTCTGTAAAATATTTGTTAAAATTATTATTTTTTATTTGAAAAAAAAAAATACCAAATGAAATCTGGGTATACATACATACTCATTTGAAAGAAAAAAAATATAAACATAATAATAAATAACAAAATTTAAAATGAATCATTTATTTTTTCATTAATAAGTTAAAATCTGTTTTTACTATCCACATAAATCAATTAAATGATAGAAAAAAAATATTAAATACAGTTTACACATGAAATTAAAAAAAAATCTGTTTTTTCTATCATGTAAACAAACCTACTTAGTTCTTAAACAATAGTTTTCATTTCAAGGAATTTGCAATATAAAAGGTTCTTTATCAAAGATTCGGTAAAAGTATTAACAAAAGAATACCAGTAGTAATAGATCTAAATAAAATCCTAAAACAGATTCATAAATCTACAAAATAATATTCTTACATCTCTTGAAGATACAAGAAAATCGCATCAAATTTCATCTTCTGAATTTGTTGCATGTTTGATGAAGCTATTGCTGTTGTCTCCAAAAACAGTTGCTCCGTCCTTAATTTTTGTGGGTTTTGTTGTGGATGTTAAGAGTAAGTAAAGTATCAGTTTGATTTTTTACATTGGAGGCTCACGGTGGCAGCAAAATCGGTGAAATAAAAAAGGGTGTTTTATAAAGAATGGAGAGATTAGTATAGTTGTGGTGGTGGTGCATCCAAATGTTGGCCGGAAACCTCATTTTTAAAAATGAGAAATTCTCAAGCTATTTCCTTTTGAAAATCTAATTTGATAGAAAGATAGAGGAGAATGAGGTGATGAATAATATGTAAAAAAAAATTAGTAAAGGTCGCCGGAAAGATGTAGATCTGGTCAGAAGTTGCGTTGACGGTGGTTCATGGTGGAGGAGAAAAAGATACGGATGGGGAGAGAGAGTGGGAGGGACGATTGAAATGAAATGGAGAAGAAAAAGATCTGATATGTTAAAAATAAAAAATTTATTAAATAAAATTAAATAAAAAAAATTAAAAACTAGAGAGAGACGTGTGAGGATTTGAGAAAGTGAATAGAATGTGTAGAGATTTGAAGTGGGGTGGTAGGCACGTGTTGTGTGGAACAAAATTTTTAAACTAGCATTAAAACAAATTTATAATTAATTAATATTTTTTAATGGGACAATTAAATAATGAATACAACAACAACTAAATTTTATTCCACTAAGTGGGGTCGGCTACATAGATCAAATGACGTCATAGTGTTCTATCAAAAACCATATTTGGATCTAACTTATTGACCTCTAAATAAAGAATAAATTTCCAATTTAATTTATGTCTTTGTAAGTCATTCTCAGGATTTTATTAATATTTCAAAAATAATTTTTATCAAAATTTTCTCAATTAAATCTTTATCTTTGTGTTTTGTCACACAACGAGTTGCTTAATTGATAAACTTTTGACAAAAGTCGAGGGTATTTTGAAATATTATTAAAAGTTCTATATGTCATTTGAATTTTCGTCCATGAAATTACTCATACCATGGATGATAAAGGCCACTGAATTTGCAATAAAAGGTCTTAAGAGATCAACTTATTTATTTCAAAGAAACCAACAAACTAGGTATATGGTACACAAGAGAAATCAAATCAGTGTTGAATTAGTACTGAATAAATAATAAATTAATAGTTGATTTGTTATTGATGTGTGGTTAAATGTTATGACATACATCCCGTGAGAGTAGTTGAGAAATCTGATGTGCGATGACCAAACTTTCTTTTTATCATTTCCATATATTAAATGAATAAAAGAGTTTTAATTTCTGACAAAAAATAAAGTGGTGAAAATTAATTTTTTTGGTATAATCTGAGTTGTGATTTCTTACCAAAAAATTGAGTGGTGATAATTATATTTTTGTGGTATAATGTGTCGAAGGAACTTTGTTTTAGATTTCAATTAAACTTCAGACCAAAAAACACATGGTAGGTACAAAAGAGAGAAAAGGAAAGAGGAGAACTTACAATAGCATTAACCGAACTTAAATTCGTGTCATTACCACCAAAAAAGAATGGTGATTTTAAACCATAATGTCTAAGCAAGATGAGAGACAAAACGAGAGGGTCGATCAGAATTTTGTTGAAATAAAGTTCAGAGTCAACCATAGTATCTGCAATGAACGGTAATAAACTATTAGCAACACAAGAAACTCAAATTTTCTCAGGAAATCGATAATCTTCGGGTATGGACTAGACAAGGAATAAGGTCTCAATGAAACACTAGAAAGACACTTAGAAAGACACATATTAAGGTCTCAACCTACTTCTTTAAATATATTGATAATATATTTAACAAATTGTACAAAAAAAATAACATTATTGTTCTTTAAATTAAGAAGATGATGAAGAAGAAACATAGATCCAAAAACATTTTTAAGAAGGAAAAAAAAAAGATAAGTTGTCATTGACCAAACTAATCTTGATCTACATGACAAGCTGTCATTTAAAAATATTGTTCATGCTAAAATGTTTAAACTATTTAGACTATCATATTGCCTAATTCTTTAAAGATATCAAATAATTATCGAACATGTGTATAAATTAAGTAATTTTATTTTTTACAATTGTGTTTTTTTAGTTCACAACCACACGTGTGAACCCCGGACACCCCACTTATTCAAAAAATTGTCAAAAAAGAAACCACACGTGTGTATAATCCCTCAAAAAAAAAAAACCACACGAGCTAAGTCTCCGGTGATAAAAATTTGGAAATAATTGTTATAAACATTACAAGTTGCCACTTTCTTTATTCAAAAAAAAAAAAAGTTGCCACTTCTTAAAATTTATAATTAATTATTATACAAATTTCATTATCTCCCATATTTTAAATTTGGCAAACATATTCCAAATCTAATAAGTCGATATTTTTTTTGGAGAAAAATTATATAAGTTGATATCATTATTATTTTTTTGGTGGTGTCCGGGATTTGAACCCCGGATTATTATACACGGGACATGTCGACATTGACAAAAAATTTAAAATAATTATTATACACGAGCTAAGTCTCCGGTGATAAAAATTTGGAAGTAAATTTTTTTTTTTTGACAAAAGAAATAATTGTTATAAACATTACAAGTTGCCACTTCTTAAAATTTATAATTAATTATTATACAAATTTCATTATCTCCCTTATTTTAAATTTGGCAAACATATTCCAAAATCTAATAAGTCGATATTGGTTTTTGGAGAAAAATTATATAAGTTGATATCATTATTGTTTTTTTGGTGGTGTCCGGGATTCGAACCCCGGATAATTATACACGGGACATGTTGACATTGATAAAAAGTTGAAAATAATTATTATACACGAGCTAAGTCTCCGGCGATAAAAATTTGGAAATAATTGTTTTTTTTTGACAAAAAAATAATTGTTATAAACATTACAAGTTGCCACTTCTTAAAATTTATAATTAATTATTATACAAATTTCCTTATCTCCCTTATTTTAAATTTGGCAAACATATTCCAAAATCTAATAAGTCGATATTGTTTTTTGGAGAAAAATTATATAAGTTGATATCATTATTGTTTTTTTGGTGGTGTCCGGGATTCGATCCTTATCTCCCTTATTTTAAATTTGACAAACATATTCCAAAATCTAATAAGTCGATATTGTTTTTTGGAGAAAAATTATATAAGTTGATATCATTATTGTTTTTTTGGTGGTGTCCGGGATTCGAACCCTAGATTATTATACATGGGACATGTTGACATTGATAAAAAATTTAAAATAATTATTATACATGAGCTAAGTCTCCGGTGATAAAAATTTGGAAATAATTGTTATAAACATTACAGGTTGCCACTTCTTAAAATTTATAATTAATTATTATACAAATTTCCTTATCTCCCTTATTTTAAAATTGGCAAACATATTCCAAAATCTAATAAGTCGATATTGTTTTTTGGAGAAAAATTATATAAGTTGATATCATTATTGTTTTTTTGGTGGTGTCCGGGATTCGAACCCCAGATTATTATACATGGGACATGTTGACATTGATAAAAAATTTAAAATAATTATTATACACGAGCTAAGTCTCCGGTGATAAAAATTTGGAAATAATTGTTTTTTTTGACAAAAGAAATAATTGTTATAAACATTACATGTTGCCACTTCTTAAAATTTATAATTAATTATTATACAAATTTCCTTATCTCCCTTATTTTAAATTTGGCAAACATATTCCAAAATCTAATAAGTCGATATTGTTTTTTGGAGAAAAATTATATAAGTTGATATCATTATTGTTTTTTTGGTGGTGTCCGGGATTCGAACCCCAGATTATTATACATGGGACATGTTGACATTGATAAAAAATTTAAAATAATTATTATACACGAGCTAAGTCTCCGGTGATAAAAATTTGGAAATAATTGTTTTTTTTGACAAAAGAAATAATTGTTATAAACATTACATGTTGCCACTTCTTAAAATTTATAATTAATTATTATACAAATTTCCTTATCTCCCTTATTTTAAATTTGGCAAACATATTCCAAAATCTAATAAGTCGATATTGTTTTTTGGAGAAAAATTATATAAGTTGATATCATTATTGTTTTTTTGGTGGTGTCCGGGATTCGAACCCCGGATTATTATATACGGGACATGTTGACATTGATAAAAAAATTTAAAATAATTATTATACAAGAGCTAAGTCTCCGGTGATAAAAATTTGGAAATAATTGTTTTTTTTGACAAAAGAAATAATTGTTATAAACATTACAAGTTGCCACTTCTTAAAATTTATAATTAATTATTATACAAATTTCCTTATCTCCCTTATTTTAAAATTGGCAAACATATTCCAAAATCTAATAAGTCGATATTGTTTTTTGGAGAAAAATTATATAAGTTGATATCATTATTGTTTTTTTGGTGGTGTCCGGGATTCGAACCCCGGATTATTATACACATGACATGTTGACATTGATAAAAAATTTAAAATAATTATTATACACGAGCTAAGTCTCCGGTGATAAAAATATGGAAATAATTGTTTTTTTTTTTGACAAAAGAAATAATTGTTATAAACATTACAAGTTGACACTTCTTAAAATTTATAATTAATTATTATACAAATTTCCTTATCTACCTTATTTTAAATTTGGCAAACATATTCCTAAATCTAATAAGTCGATATTGTTTTTTGGAGAAAAATTATATAAGTTGATATCATTATTGTTTTTTTGGTGGTGTCCGGGATTCGAACCCCGGATTATTATACACGGGACATGTTGACATTGATAAAAACTTTAAAATAATTATTATACACGAGCTAAGTCTCCGGTGATAAAAATTTAGAAATAATTGTTTTTTTTTTTTGACAAAAGAAACAATTGTTATGAACATTACAAGTTGCCACTTCTTAAAATTTATAATTAATTATTATACAAATTTCCTTATCTCCCTTATTTTAAATTTGGCAAACATAATCTAATAAGTCGATATTGTTTTTTGGAGAAAATTTATATAAGTTGATATCATTATTGTTTTTTTGGTGGTGTCCGGGATTCGAACCCTGGACCTTACCAACTGAGCTAACCTCACAGGGACATATAACATTTTTTTTTGAAAGAATATAACATTATTGTTTAAACTTTTATATACATTTTTTTTTTCATTTTTTAAACAATTGGTTTTTTAATACAACTTTTTTTAATCTATTTTCTATACTTTTCAAAGTTAATAATAATTAACCTTTAAATGGTCTAAATTTAAAATGTTAACAAATGCATATTGTCAAGTTCTAACTACAAAAAATCATCCACGACCAACCAGTACCCGTGCGGATGCACGGGTATGTTACTAGTATGAATTAAATATTGGAATATTCTTGGTAATTATAACAACATTATTTTCTTATATTCATTTCATTTCATCACATATGCATATATGCTATTGACACTCAAATAATTTCATAGCTAGAATGACTGATTTTTCTAAAAAGTGCACATGCTATGTTTTTTCTAGAAATAATGGTGGGGTTTTAATTGTCCCATTTCTAGAAAGAAAAAAAAAACATAGCATGTGCACAAATGTTTATGTATTACGTCTTCGTGAACTTAACTCGGTTGGTAGAGACAATGCATAATATATGCAAAATCTGATGTTCGAACCCCGACCACTAAAAAAAATGTTTATGTCTTACAATTGACCTAGATAGATTTTTTCATAACACTTGAATAGATGTTTATTAATCTAATATTTTTTTTCCTATGTTGTGATTTTAGGATGAGTTAGGGCATTGGTGGCTTAAAGAGAGTCATGACATACCTATAGGTTATTGGCCTGTTGAATTATTTACCTCTTTGAAACATAGTGCCACATTGGTTCAATGGGGTGGACAAGTTTTCAGTTCACAAGTCAAAAAATCTCCCCACACAAAAACACAGATGGGTAGTGGACATTTGGCAGATGGTAAATTTGGTCAAGCATGTTATATACGTAATATAAGGATTAAGGATAATTCACTTATGCTTAAATATCCAGAATCTATAAATGTAGCTTCTCAAGAACCTAATTGTTATAGTGCTTTTAATGATGAAGATGTACAAGAACCAACCTTTTATTTTGGAGGACCTGGACAAAGTTCCTCTTCTTGTCCTTGAATTTTCATTGTAATTTTAGTATAGGAGATAGTCTTACATAGACACAAATATAAAAAAAAATTATTTAGACAGACATGTAGTAACATTCTCTATTTTTTTCCCTGACAGCTAGTAGATTTAAAATTATTTTTTTATCATGTTTTTGTCATTTGTTGTACATTCATGACTTTGGACTTCGACGAGAAAAAACAAATATTCGGTTCTTTGTGAAATTTAAAAATTAAGAAAAAATATGGTGAATTAGTGTTCTTTATTGTCATTTTTAATCCATGATGGTGAATCAGATACATGAAAATATGCTTTAAAGTGTCTTTCGTTGCCTCATTTGTAATCTTTTTAATAAATATCTCCAACTTTTGCAAGTTAATCGTCTAACCAAATATTTCCTCGTAAGTCTTCAAAGTACTAGAGAAGAAATTTTTCTCGCTTCCTTTGCCTTACGAAATGGAAAACAATCATCAACAAATAAAAGATGTGCTAGAAGAAGTATTCCCCAACACACCTTGATCCCATGGATATCCCCACGAGCCTTTAGTCTCTTCAAGAGAACAGACACATCCGACACATATGATAAAAAGATACATAGATAGAAGGTCACACATGTTGCAATCCACTACCCGAGTTTTGTAAACCAATATTATCATCATTAACAAACACTCGCTACTTCACATTAATTATACACATACCCACTAAGTTAATCCTCTTCTCGTGAAAACCCATCTTTCTCATCATACTTTGAACAAAAATTAAGCTTACTCTATCATACGCCCTACTGATTGCAAACACAATAAGGACATTATCAACAATCGATCTTTTTTCCACAACTTCAAACTATTCTTACACTTTGGTAAAACAATTTTAATTCTATTTGCAAGTACCTTAAATATGATCTTATATAGGATATTGCAAAGAGATATGAACTTGAGATCCGACGATTAAAAAAAACCATGTTTACTTCATATTACAAAGATTAATGTAATTATGATACTTAATTTTACTTTTTCTAAAATTCAAATTTTTTGGTCCCGCGTTTAACTTACATATTTGGCGTGATATCTTAATCTTAATAATATACAAATGTGAAGAAACAAATAAGGAAATTTTTTTGAACCAATCCAATGTGTCAAAATTCTAAGGCCTCTACAATAAATCATAATTTTTTATTGACTCATTTTATCATCACTTATAGTAATAGGACCACAAATAGGAAAAAAATTTGCTCCAATCCAATGTGTCAAAATTCTAAGCCTCCTACAATAAATCATAATTTTTTATAATCTCATTTTATCATCACTTATAGTAATAGGGACCACAAAACCATTTGAATTCTCACATGTTCACAATTAAAAATGCATCAATATTCACTTTAGAGCATAAACATTTTGAAGTGTTTATTTCCCTCCCAAAAACATCATTTTCGGGTGTATTATTAGGAAAAAAACAAATGTTTCATTTGATTTATGGCCCAATACACTCAGCCCAACACTAAAGTAGAACCCCTTTACAGATTTTTATCCAGACATTAATTGCAAAAAACGTAAGAGGGTTTGCTTTTCCCCTGTTCTCACGCTGCTGATGTCAAAATAAACCTTCAAAGTCAACAAACTTCAGCTAGGAGACAAACACCATAAATCTGCACAACCCTCAGACAAGTTTCACTCAATTCAAATTCAAATTTTGAATCCCCCCCCTCAACAAATCTCTCACTCTTTCTCTCTTTCTCTGTACGAATTCATTCTCTCTCTCTACGAATTCATTCTCTCCTCTTCCTCTTTTCCGCTCTCCTCTTCCTCTATTCCAATCGCAAATCGCTACCAGGTCGATTTTACGACCAAACACACGAACGACGACGGAGGTAAGAATTATGAATCCATTTTTCTTTTTAAATTCCTGAAGCGTGTTCATGTTCTAAACCCTAATTTCAATTTTTTCTTCTCCTGTAGTTCAGGAGACACGATTTTGAATCACTGTTCTTTAACAGCAATCCTTTTATTTGAAGGTAATCCGTGTCTATAGATAGTAGTGTTTATGGTTGAAATTTTGCTTTTCTTTGTTTTGAGTATCTGATTGATTGAACTTTGTATTTTTGGGTTTCTTAAAAGAGAAATGATGAAGAAGAAGGTTCTGAGAATCAAGAGATGAAGTCAATGATAATATGAGGTAGATTGTTCTCTAATTTATTTTACAAGTGTCATGAATATTTTTTGAAAATCATATGAATTAGATTGTTGTTGTTGTTGTTGTGCTATATTGTTGTTGCATGTTATAAGATGTTTAGATCTAAATAGTTATTTACATGTCATTTTCTTTGTGTAGTTGATATAGTAGACTAATGATGATATTTGGAATTGTTTTGAACAACAGTGGACCTAAAGTCACTGAAAATGAAATATGCAATGTGCAATCTATAGTTCTGTATCATCAACTACAACTATATTTTTTTTAAAACTTTAATTTCTAAATTGAAGCATTGTGACTGATAATATATTCACACTGAAGTGAATTTTGATAATATACACTTCTAGAAATTTTTGGAAAACTTTTGAATACCATTAGACAGTTTATATGTTATTAAGGTTGTCCTTTTATGTTGATGTGGAGTTCAATTGATCTTGGATGTCGAGTTTTGAGTATAGAGGTTGGCTATTAATTGTAACAATACATATTTTGGGTGGTTTTTTTTTATACTTTTGCTTAGTTTGTTTTTAGTATTTGATTGATTGAACTATTTGTTTTTTTGGTTTCTTAGGAGAGAAAGGGGTTCTACTTGAAGATGGTTCTGACAATAAAGATTTCAAATCAATGATGAAATGAGGTAGATTGTTCTCTAATTTGTTTTATAGTTTTTTTTTTTGAAAGAGTTTTATAGGTTTTATGAAATTAGATATATTGATGATCATATGAATTAGCTTTATTGAAGTGGAAACAATTCTTTGTGACTTTGTCATTATGTCTGTTTTGCAACAAAATTATATTTACCATTAAATCTTACCAAAAAAATATAAAGATTTCTAATCATATGGACTTTTGATTAAATGTGGAGTTATATTGGCATTAAACATTTTGAAGATTAAATCTCTAGAGTAATGACCATTGATTCAAGGTTTTTTTTTATCAATTGGTATTCTGCAAGTTTTCATCTGTTACATATGGACACGATTTGGAGAAATTGAGTGATAAGTTCTTTAAAAGCTAAATGAAAAAAATGAATACGGGACTTAATCAACTATACAAAATAATTAACTACGTAACTAATCTCTCTAAACTACTAACACCATTTCATTCTCATATTTATATTGTAGTTCATTCCTTATAATGGTTAGTGATTATAAAAAAAGTATAATGCAATAACATAACTTATTCCACCTTAGTTTTTGTTTCGCTGCTATTCTTTAACCTCTCTCTACTTTGTTGGTATATCTTATAAAGCATATAGTTGAACTTTGTGTAAACAAAAATGCTATCTAAATTTATGTTGTAAATGGAAGTTTATGCATTTCATTTTTTGTGTTTGCAGGAAGAGCAAAAAACTGAGCAAGTGATGATGGAAAGGAAAATAACGCTTCAAATCTTTGTCTCAACTCTCAACGTATTTCTTTTTCATGAATCTTCTAGGTTTGCCTCTTCTATATCCTCTATTGCAGAAGATATTTTGTTTAATTGGCTAGATCCATTTTGAATTTCATTATACTTTTTGGAGTTTTGTTTTTCAACGCATATGAGCCCCCCCTGTTTTCTTCAAACTTTATGACAAGAATGGATGAATAAGGTTTTTGTGATTTGAGTCTCATGGATGATAAATTATTATTTTTATTTTTTACTCATTTGTTTGATGCTTATAATTGAAAATGGATTTTACAAATATTCTGCTATAACACTTATTTATATGATATAGCCTTTTTTCTTTGCTTATCTTTTTATAATTTAATTATATTTTCTAAATTTTATTGGTCTTTGGCGTATGAGGGTTTGAATTTGAAGATTGTGGCATACATTTTTTGTTTTACCATTATATTTTGTATTAATTGTTTATGTTTCCAATTGAAGTATCAATTATTAAAACTTTTCTAAAACTGATGATAGTATGTGAAACTGCTGAGTATTTAAGGGGGCCAATCAAGTTATGTTCATGATTGACAATGTAATTGAATGGCTAATCTAAAAATTATTTGTTTGTGGCAGGGTAATCTGGAATTGAGAAAAGGAAAGTAAAGGTTGACATGGTGCTTTGTCTTCAATCTCATGACCTTCCTTTACACAATGTGAGTGGATATCTTGCTATAAACTTTTATGATTTATTTTTCATTAGAGGCTCCTCCTATCTTAAGTATGTAAATCACTAGAAAACTAGCTACTCTACATGAAGAGGTAAATTCTAAACACATAAACAAATAGGATCCCTTCACTATTAAAGTATGATGATGGTTGGTGAAGAGATAAATTCTAAACACATAAACAAATAGGATCCCTTCTCTATGTATTTAATATGAGTGGTGAATTGAAAAAGTAAATTCTAAACTCATGTATTTATGGGACTTCAAATTTAGGGGACGAGGATGTAATCTAAACTATTATCAAAATTAAAATGCAATCACTTTTTGAAAAATTAAGTCTCTTTTTGAGGGTTACTTTTGTCTTTATTTTTTTTAATGTGCCTGAATTTTCATTTTCATAACAACGATCTAACACTATGTTGATTTTTTTTTTATAGGTTCATTTCTTCTTTTCAATTCTAATGGAAAGGTAATATATTTTATATGTTGCTACTGTGTGTAAATTAAGATTGAACTGTGTTCTGAATTTTGCTAAGTTGGCTTTTCTAAATTTGTTTTATTGTTTGTATTGTATCCTTACTACCATTTTATTACCAAGTATCATCATATTTATTAGTTGCTTCATCTCTACAACTTGATTTGAGGTTGAAAGGGGATTTCATGTCAAAGTACTTTCTTTGAAAAATAGCATTGTTTGTATTTTTTTGTTAGGGCCACAATTTTTGTATTATTTTATCTTTTTTGGAACTGTATTTTGGAGAGACAAGGGGTAGTTGGATATGATCACACTATGACTATGGTCAATCTTTCTTCTTCTTCTATATTAAAGATTCTGCTTGGGGATTGAAATAATTGTCATGAAAATTGCATTAGTATTGAATCACGACCATTTTTAGGTTTATTTTAATCACAACTTTTTGGACTCTATATTTTATATAGTTTATATATATGTGCCTACTTCTTGCCGATGAGTAGTTTTGTTAATTCAGATTCCAAACAAATTCTATGAATATATTTTTTTATAAAAATGAAGTTTTTATGCTAGATATGCATTATAAATGTTCAAAGGTATATAACAGATATTGTTACCTCTATTTCGTATTGTGTTTTTAAATTTGACCCAAACATGTTGACCTCACTACATGAGTAATGCCAAGCTCTATTTGCTGACTTAGTTTTTCTTGACAAATAAAGGATCAAACATTGCAAATTGATTATGCTGTTTTTGCCACATTAACCGTTGAAGTTAGCTAGACTTTTATTGACCTACAATAATTTTGTCTTACCTTTCAGGATAGGCGTATGGTCCTGTTGTCAGTGCAATCCTTTTCACAAGGTAATTTGTTTACCTTTTTTTGTCAACGAGATTATTAATCAGTAATCAACTATAGTGATCTACTTTTCCGTGACATATGATTTTCAAATATTTACTAGAATCTTTTATTAAAGATTATGTCATATACCGTTGAAAGTTATTATGAAATTTAATTAGTAACCAAATCTTTTCTAAAAGGGATTGAAATATACTTTTGAGCTATACTTTGTATTAATATATTGTTAACTAAAGTTGACTGTCATGTCTAATGTTTCATATATCTGTCAAAGTTTAATTCATTATGAATTTGAAAACGACTTATCAAACTCAAGGGACTACTAGCAACTGTGAAACCGACTTATTAAAACCTATTTGAAACCGATGAGTATGTGAAATTGTCATGTGAAACTGATGAGTAGGTATAAGCCTAGAAAAATTAACAATTTACATCCCATGTTCTGACCTTACATGTATGTGTAACTGGCTCTTTGAGACCATCAAATATATATTTGGTTTTGTGAAATTCTCATATGAAACTCATGAGTATTTATTAGCCTAACAAAGTTAACTATCTCACATCCCATGTCCTTCTTTCAAAGGTTTTAATTTGAATGTTTGTGATTTGTATTAAGTTGATCCACTGAGTTTAAAATCTATTACCATTTCTTTGAGATTGGGATTTAGCCAAAAATTTAAAAATTTACATAATGTTGAAGTTCAAAATTTGAATCTAAATATGACGTCTCTTTCTTTTGGTTTTTTCTTTGATAATCTTTGTGTCTGGATATTTTGCTATAAAAGGGTAGTCTTTGATTGAATATAATTTTACACACATCTGAAAAGAAACGTATGTGTTACACACATGCACACATTGTGTATGCTGCTCTGTTAAATAACAAAAGCCCAACTTAAAGAGACATTGCTATAATTTTTCAATGCATATAGAAAGATAGGTAGATCTTAGAAGTGATTCTCACAACAATTGGTTATAAGATTTTTTGTTCTATAATTGTTGTGGTACATGTTCTGTTTTAGTTATTTAGTATCTTTATTCTCTAAGCAATTTTGACTAAGATGCAAATTTATGTATATTTGACTCTTCAAATATGTTACATTGATAGCATGTTTAAATCTGTTTTTCTTTTTCCCTTCAGTTCTTTGTCTTTCATTTAACAAAAATCAAACACTTAATTAATATGAATCATGCTCTACATTTAACGGCTTGCATGATAGACATTTCCAACATTTTGATAGGGTTATTTTATTTGCAATACATTATGACCGAAGAGAATGGAATAATTTGTTTATTGATGAAATAGTTTTATATATATATATATATATATATATATATATATATATATATATATATCTATTTCTTCCTATTGGTTATTTCTAATATTATTTATCGTTCTTCAATCATATTAGATATTTATCAGTTTGTTTATTCTGTTTTGACAGGTTATTTTCTAGGGTATTGAACTTATAAACATGGTGTTAGTCCAGCAATATAGTTACAACAAATTTATGTATAGATCATGAGTAATTTTTAATTTAAATTTTTAAACCAAAGTCATGTTGTTCTAATTCAAAATTGTATAGCGTATAGTTGATTTTGTGTTTCATATCACTGTAATATGTCTCTTATTCAATTATATGATTAAGTTAATGAACTATTGAAGAAAATATGCAAAATGGATATAAATTCATGCCCTATATAAGAAAGAATAATATAATGTAAAATACTACACGGGAGACTTTTGAAAGTATCGACTACTCTTTTGTGACATTTATAACATAAGTAGTCATTAATTATTATTGGTCAGGGATATGTAATTGCTTTAAATTAAATTGAACTATATGTCAAACGATGACATTTTTAATTTTATGAGGACAACATAATCCAATTTGTCTAACAACTGCATTATATGTTTGTATTTTAGTGGAACGTTCAAAATAATAATTTGTTAACGCCACAAAAAAAAAAATGTTTGCCCGTGCGTTGCACGGGTGGAAATACTAGTTTTTTACATTCCCAACCAATCACAAAACATTGTTTGTATCACTTAGGTTAGATTTAATTAAGAGAAATGATATTTGTAACAAGTGTCCGATCCTAATTTTCTAGTGAGAGATACTCCAACTTCTCTCTATACTTTCTTTCTCCTTCATTCATCGAGGAGGGGTTGTTTTATGTTATTTCTTTGACCTAGAATCACCCTTCTTCATCTTTTTCCCCTTTTCTTGGTTTTCACATATATCAAGTTTTTCCTTTTGTGTTTTTTGTGATTTCGTCGTCTAAGTGTGGCGTTGTGTTGTTCGTCGTTTGATTTCGCGTCTTATCGCGGTGGTCATTTAGTTCATATTGAAATATCGACATCAGTCAATTACAAATTCAATCAATGATTTGGTGTCAATGTTGCAGATCCAGAAACATGTGTATTTCAGTGACTTAGATTTTATAATACTATTTGTAGGCATTTTGCCGTTGTATGCTATTAACTTGGGTGCTGTGAGTTTGTTCACAGATTCACCTAGGCATGGCAACAAAACCCAGACCCGCGGTTACCCACCCGAACCAAACCCAATTTGACGGGTTTTCCCCGTTTTGACTGGGTTTGGGTATGGGTATGAGTTTTCCCCGATTTCAAAACACGGGTATGGGACGGGTAACGGGTATATAGGTACCCACCCCGAACCCATACCCAAACCCGTCCCAAATGTAAAAAATTACTTTATGTTGATATATCATTCCATCTAACAATGTTAAAGTGAGTGTATTGTCGGAAAATATATTACAAAGTTGCTCTTGGGGATGCAAAAAAACTTCTATTTTTTATTAAAATAAATTATTCAATGCGGGGACGGGGATGGGGAGGGGATACCCGAACCTGTCGGGGACGGGGATGGGATTCAATTTCTCGTCCCCGTTGGGTATGGGTAGGGTAACGGGTAAGTATTTGAGAATTGGGTATGGGGACGGGGAAGGTAAAACCCGTCCCTACCCCGCCCCATTGCCATGCCTAGATTCACCCTTTACGTTTTTAGCAATGTTTGTATCTGATGTACTCTATCAATTTGAATGAATGAATATCGTTTTGTTTTTGTAAAAATAAAAGAGAAATGATATTTGTAAAATCATTTTGTGATACCTTTTTGGACAACTATTTCTCTCATACTTAGATACATCTTCAATGGGAGTCATTTACTTATTAATGACCTCAACCTATTAATGACCCCCATTTAAGGATGTAAATGAATATCCATGGATGCGAATACTGTGATATCTGTGTCTGCTCCGTTGGATAAATATGAAATTCATACCCTATTTATATTCGCGCGAATATCTGTTTAGCGGGTAATCCACAAATTTTGAGGTATCCGCGGGTTTATACATATATCCATGGATAAGATTTAAATAAAAATAAAAAAATTGTTAATATTTTTTAGTTGAAAATTAAAAATAGATGTTCATCACATGCATTTCTTTTCTTTTTAGCAGAACATAATATCCATATATTACAATAACAACAAAGATCATTGGCTCACCAAAAATATCAATAAAGTTACATTTAATAAAAATAAAGTTTTTTGATTTAACAAAAGTATAAACAAAGCATCATATTCAACAAAAATAAAGCTTCTTGCTTAACAATTCTGACCACTTTCACTTCCCTTTAAAGGAGCGTAATACAAATTTGAACAATCGTGTAATAACTAATAACACTCACAACACTGAGGTTTTTTCTTAGGACGTTGAAAGGTATTAATGTTATTTATGTAATTTACTCTATTTCATAGCGGGTATGAATATCCGCGGGTGCAGATACAATTAAATTCACATCTGTATCAATTAATTAGTGGGTAGTTAAAATATCCGTTTATTTTATCCATGGATATCCATTCAGGTATCTGCTCCGTGTCCATGACGAATTTTATCTGCGGATATCCACGGAGGCGGATTTCTTTGCCATCCCTACCCCCATTTGAGGAAGAAAAAAAAATTAAACATCTATTAGTTACCGACAATTGTACAAGGACTATTTCTTCATCAACTAATGGGTTCGATGATTTAAATAGGAAAGAAAGTAGATAAATGTTGGTTATACCATCTTAAATTTATTTGATTCTTGCTCTTTTCAATGTTTTTTATTTATACACTTAGACTATCTACAATGGAGCTCCCCAATTTAGGTGCTTAAGTGGGTCCCACATGTACACATGATTCATGTTATAAAATTTTTATGTCAATACCTAATAAGCACCAAATCCCTTCAACCCAACACCACAACAAAATTAATTAATAGGTCCCACTAATAACTCTATTAAAACATTTATATAATGCTCATTTATTTTATTAGAAAATATTAAATGAAATTCAGACGTAAAAATGAAGAGAGAGAAGGTCCTTATACATGCACCATTCTCTATAAGCATCGATAAATATCACTCCACAATGAGGGTAGCTAGGTGCTAAATAGGTGAAACATCCACCATTGTGGATGGTCTTACTAAAGTACATGTTAATGAATCTATTTAAATTTTTTTTTTAATTTACTGCCATTGTAGTCATTGAGTCATTAATAAATACTTTATTTTAAAAAATTATTAAATATTTTTATTAAAAAATTATAAATAAATAATGTGTATACAACTCATTGGAAATATTGTTAAAGAAAGTTGTCACATATTTGTCATCAAATGATTTCATCACTCCTTGTTCAAAGTAACATTTCTTTTATGATCTCAAAATTATGATTTTACTAAATGTAAACCAATTAAATTAAATTCTTAATTATGACATCATTATGATTTTTATTTTAATATATATTTTCACATAGTATCTTTGATTCTTTGATATAAACAACAAAAAACCTAAACTGTGACATTACAAAGGATTCCTTCTTTCTCTTCTACCGACGACTTTTACTTCCGCGCTTCAATCCTCTCTCTACTGTAAGCTTCTTCTCAGATCTCAATTTTTTCCATCACCAACTTTTCATTCCATTCATCGATTTCTTCAATAAAATCTTCTTCCAATTTTTTATATATATTTTTTTAATTTTTCAATTTGGAAACCCTAATTTTTTCAATTTCAAATTTTTAATTTTTCCATTGATTTTAGTGTTAAGTTATTATCGTAATGCGTCATAATGTTGAAAAATTTGCTTAATTTCTTATGGGTTATTCGTAAATCTGTGTTTCAGATGAAATTTTTGTTGAAATTGTAATTTGGCATGTGAAAAAAAAAACTAATATTTTTTAAATTTTTGGACATGGCTAATCCTTTTTATTATCTTTTAAGGTTTATGAATTGGGTTCAGAGATTTGTGGTGGATTTTGATGTTTTTAATTTGTTTTTCAAGTTTTTTGACTTCTGATGTTGAAATTTGATAATTTATGCAGTAGAGTAATTTGCTTTTTGTGAAAAGTTTTGAATTTGATTAAGGAGCTGAGACTAATAATTTAGTGTGATGGGTGGTCAAAGAGAGTATTTGGTTATGAATATATTATGTATGATTTGGAATGAATGTTGATGCTATTAATCTGTTTTTTAACTTTTGATGTTGTAACTTGTGAACTTTTGCAGAGTAATTTTGTTTCCTTTAGATTTTTTTCTTTCTTTCAGATTCTCAGTTTTTGGAAGCCTGTAACAAACATATGCGAACTTCTAAAAGCAAGTATTTTGTTTAAATAAGTGCCTTTTTTCATTAAAAAAGCTGTAACAAACGAGCTCATTTGGTTTATCTAATGTGTTTATATTGTTGAATATATTATGTAAGATTTGGAGTGAATTTTGATGATTTTAATCTGTTTTTCATCTTTTTTGACTTTAGGTGTTGTTATTTGAAACCTTTGCAGAGTAATTTGCTTTTTGTAAGAAGCATTGAATTTGCTGACACTAAGAATTTTCTGTGATGGGTGGTCAAAGAGAAAGAAATAATTATGGTAAGCGTCCTCGATCCCAGTCTGACTATGACGGCGCAGGAAATAAAAGGAGGAATGGAGGTGATCATGACAGGGATAGGGAGCAGTTTGTGATTAATAAGGAAGATACTGTTTTTCGCTATTTGTGTCCGGGGAGAAAGATTGGTAGTATCATTGGTAGGGGAGGTGAGATAGTTAAGCAATTGAGGGTAGAAACTAAGGCTAAGATTAGGATCGGTGAGACTGTGCCGGGGTGCGATGAGCGTGTTGTTACTGTCTACAGTTCAAGTGATGAGACTAATACCGTTGATGACGGTGACAAGCGTGTGTCACCTGCTGAGGATGCATTGTTTAAGATTCATGATAGGGTGGTTGCTGAAGATTTACAGAGTGATCAGGAGGAAGAAGGTGGTCCCCAAGTGAATGCTAAGCTGTTGGTGCCGTCTGATCAGATAGGTTGTGTTCTTGGAAAAGGTGGGCAGATAGTTCAGAATTTACGTAGTGAAACTGGGGCTCAGATTCGTATTCTTAAGGATGATCACGTGCCTGCGTGTGCCTTGAGATCTGATGAGCTTGTGCAGGTAAGTTAGATGGCATTTTATTAGAATTATGTTATACTTATGATTCTTCACATTTATTAATTTTGCTTCCTTGGTAAATAATTTTTTATAATGTTAGCGGTTTACTTACCACCTCTATCCCTAAATATAGCCCCTTTTGAAAAGCAATTTGTCCCTGAATGTAAAAGTTTGATTTCAGATTACTAGATACATTTATTATTATACATTTATTATTATTTTTTCAAATATATCCATAAGGGTCTTGGAAGATGAATTTAAGCTCATTCATACACAGTAGGTTATTCATACACAAAATGGACACACTAACTAGTAATACACTACCTATTTTTCTTAATATGTGAAAATTGCAAAAGAGGCTTATAATAAGGGATGGAGGGACAAAAGTAGTAATTGCTATCTGGAAGATTTGATTTTGTCCAACAATTGTCCCCAATGGGACAAAAGTAGTAATTGCAGTAGTTGTCATGACAAATTTTTAGTCAGAGTTTGCTTATATGAATTTTAAAATACTGTTATATATGAGCTGAAAAAGTATCATATATTTTTGCTTATAATGAGTTTTCCTTATTGGTTTTGAAATTCCAGATTTCTGGGGATGCTGCAGTTGTGAAAAAGGCTTTGCATCAAATTGCATCTCGACTTCATCATAATCCTTCTCGAACTCAGCATTTACTTGGTTCTGCTGTTCCTTCTGTATATCCCAGTGGTGGTTCACTCATGGGTCCAACTGCAGGACCTCCGATTGTGGGGATGGCTCCTCTTGTTGGTCCTTATGGGGGATATAAAGGTGACACTGGTGACTGGCCACCACGGTCTATGTACTCGGCTCCGAGGGATGAAATATCTTCTTCAAAAGAATTTTCAGTTCGATTGGTTTGTCCAACTGGAAACCTTGGCGGCGTGATAGGGAAAGGTGGAGGCATAATAAATCAAATAAGGCAGGATTCTGGGGCAACCATCAAAGTTGATAGTTCTGCAAAAGGAGATGAGTGCTTAATAACCATTTCAACTAAAGAGGTGAACTATTAATCACCCGTGGACAATTTTTCATTTTTGTTCTATTACAATTGTGGTTGTGAGGTTTGATAAAATATGCTAATTTGCCGTTCCAATGAAATGGAAATGTTATTTCCTGGCTTGCAATTTTTGTTTGTCTTCAAAAATTGATTTCTGTGTATTAATATTTTCTGAGTTGTGCTAATACAGTTCTTTGAAGAAACTTTCTCTCCAACCGTAGAGGCAGCCGTGCTTTTACAACCCCGATGCAGTGAAAAAAGTGAAAGAGATTCTGGAATCATCTCTTTTACTACCCGTCTGTTGGTATCATCAGCACGAATTGGCTGCCTTATTGGTAAAGGAGGATCTATTATAACTGAGATGAGAAGGCTTACAAAATCCAATATTCGCATACTGTCAAAGGAAAATCTTCCTAAAATTGCTTCTGATGATGATGAAATGGTGCAGGTAAGGGTACTTTTTTTCTCACTTTGTTTGGTAACGTTGCCTTCTGTGTGATAAAAAGTACTAAAATTTTGTCCTATAATGCTGGCTTTGCCCGTATCTGCTTTCTTGATTAGATTTCGGGAGACCTTGATGTTGCCAAAGATGCTCTTGTGCAAGTTCTTACACGATTGAGAGCAAACCTTTTCGATAGAGAGGGTGCTGTCCCTGGATTCCTTCCAGTTCTACCATATATTCCTGCTCCAGTAGATGGTCCAGATGTTCTTAACTATGACAGTAGGGATGTCAAAAGACATGGACGCGGACATTCATATTCAAGTGGCTATGGAGGCTCAAGTGATTTAGGTCCTGGTGACACTTATGGAAGCTATGCAAGTTCACAGGTACTTCTATCCATGGTTGTCAAAATCGAGATCTCATCCAAGATCGTTTGGGTATAAAAAAATCGTAAATCGTGAGATCGTAACAAGGATCGTAAGATCCCACCAAAGGCAAGATTATAATATAATTAAGAAACACACTTAATATTACTAAATATAGAATGTTTCTTCAAAAAAAATATACTACATATAGTGTTATATTATTAAATTATATGATTAAATTAAATAGTACTTATGTTAAATAAATAACCAATTAACTATTTAATTAATTTTTATAAGAACAAACTATTTAAATATTTTTTTTTTGACAAAACTATTTAAATATTTGTTAGCATAAAACTTTTAAAATATATGAAATAATATATTAAATATAAGATTTATTAAGGCTAAAAACAATGCAATCTTTTAAAAAATAAAAATTCCTCTAAAAGAAGCATTATAAGCACATTTTCCAAAAATAGTAAATCAGCTTTTATTATTGACTGCGTGAAAGACAAGCTCAATTGTTTTGACTTTTCAACATCCATTTCTCTTCCGCTGCAAAGCATGTCGTTTTGGGCAACAAACACTTCTCCGCGAACCGGGTCAAAACGGGTCATATGGGTTAAAAGGTACAAATTCGGTTCGAGAAAACTCGCCGCTTCCACGATCTTGCGATCTACCTCTGCGCGCCGGCCGCGCCGCCCTCTTTAACGATTTTCGCACCGCGTCGGCACGGTTTAGGGAGAAGAACGCGTGAGATCGTACGATCTCACGATCTACAGCGCGCGCTTAACAACCTTGCTTCTATCTAACCAAATTTGATTTTTGAAGAACATTTTCTTGTTGCTGAGTTCTTTAAAAGATTATCTCTCATCTGTTGTTTGTAATATTGTTCCGTTTATCTGTAGCTTGCTGGAGGCAGTGGCTATGGGGACTATGAAAGTTATTCTTTGGGACGGAATAGTACTGTTTGGTAACCAATCTTCCTCAAGTCTTGTCTTTTTTCTTCACTTTTTCCATTTCTTCCTTTCTATGAATGTTGTAGATGAAAGAGATATCTGCTTTGTAGGTGAACCTAACAAATTATAACTGCTTAGATAAACCTTAGATATCTGCTTTGATATTTTTTAAGGTCTGAAAGGTTTGGTTAGGTGCTACTATGAACCTGATAGAATCTGGTAGATAATTGGCAGAATCTAGTGAATAGTACTTGTATTATACTGAATAATATCTGAGAATAAACTTCTGCAGAGTTGGTTACAAGGAAATACAGTGGAAATACAAACTGCTGGAAATAAAGTAAATAACCGCTTGAAACTAACACAACCTCTAGGAATTAGCGAGCCTAGTCTCTCCCAATCAACCAAGCATTATAACTACCGAATGGCAGTCTCATTGCCATCCTTATTCTATTTAATTAAACCATTGGGACTGCTAACATAACCCTGTGTGAAACATGTTAGAACTTGGAAGTTGTTTTTTTGATAAACATGTTAGAAGTTACTTCATGGAGATTTGATTTGTACTATTTATGGCTGCATTTATTTTGCATTAATTAGATTTTCAAGATTTTTTATTTTCTTGTGTTAGATTCCATATATTGTGTGGCCTACTATTATTTGCCACCCATAAAAGGTGGAATTGCCTTGATTTTCACAAAACAAACGAGAGGATTCATGAATCTTTTATAAAATATTTTCAACTTAAATATCCTTTTGGCAAATCCTTAGGTTGTAATACATCATGGAAAGTTAAGGGACTGTTTGTAGAATTTTTATTCTTTTATTTATAGAAAAGTGAACAATTTTTTTTTCACTGCTATATAAATATTTGAAATATGAAAGTAAGTGAGAACAAGATGGCATTTTTGGTAATTACAAATGAAAATAGAAAATGTTTTCTTATGCTTAAGCATACCCACAAATGAAAATAGAAAGTATTTTCTTATGCTAAGCATATCCTGATTTCCATAATCAAGTTATGTTACATTCCAAGTCTCTTCCCTGTCTGTGTAAAGAGTCTACTCTTATATTATGAGTGCTCTTAAGTTCACCTCTTTTTTATATTCGTATTTGTTACCAGGTTGCCTAGTCAGAACAATGTTTCTAGGAGGAGAAACCATGCTTACTGAACTTGATCAGTCGCCCCAGGTAGATTATAATTTTCATAAACCACTTATCCTTTATTTAGCAACTTCCTATGATTTATATAGGTCAGTCACATTATTATATAAGGGACTGATATCTTACTGATATCTTAACCTGACCAGTGTCCCGTTTAGAATTCTGATGCTCTTGTTTTACCTTTGTTCCCTTTCCCTTACCATCCAAACAGCCGAGATGTGTGAAGCCCGCCAGCCTGCCTACTGCCTAAACCAGAAGACCAGATGAACCAGGACTTGACAAATTTATGGCCTACCTTGACGCATCTACTTAGAGGACCAAACTTATGTGGAGCCTATATAAATTGTCCATGTCCATTTTACCTTAATTCCCAAGTTTGATAACTTGTGCTACCAAGAACCTATAATGCTGGCTTGCCTTCATTTGTTTTTTATTATTCTCGTTCCTTTGATTTTGGAACTAAAGAACACCACGTAGCTATGATTTCCTGCAGTTGTATACTTTTATTGCTGGTTGTGTTTAATTTATCTCTTATTTCACTATCCAATCCAATAAAGTACGATCTTTGTTGTTATTTGAATTTCATGTGACAAATTTGGTGGAGTTTGGGAGTCATCTGTATTTCAGGGTGGCAGTATTTCAGGGTAGCCAGGTAAAGGTGTAAGCATTATTTGACTCTGATAATCCATACTAATAATGGGTGATGTTTTGGGTACTTCACATGACTTTTTTCAGATTAAGGCATGAAAACTGTTCTTAGGGGGTGGGGTGTTTGTTTCAAGTTTAGTAGATTTATTCCTAAGAGTAACTTTCCTGGAAATATAAGGATGATATTTATTCCAAGGTATTTTTTAAAAAAAAATGTTTGGTTAATATAATAATATTCCTAGGAACCTTATAATTATAACTTGGAGGTTTAAAGATATTATACATAAATTTATCTCCATCTTCATGGGAACTTTATTCTCACCCTTTTCTTTGGAAAAACCTTTCTATTCCCTTGAACATTTTACATCCAGGAATAAAATTTAATAAACATGTCACAAACGTAGTAAAACACACCCATAGTTATCTTGTTAACTGCAATGCTGAAGCTTATAGTCAATATTCAAGAAAAACAATGCTATGTAATCCATGCATGGTTTTTGTTTGAGCTTAATTAGCATTAGCCATTTAACCGCATTGGATAATAACCCAATTGGGTTGGCCTGATGGTGTTGACTTGAGACCTTGGAGTGTGCTTCTCTCAAGGTCTCATGTTCGATTCTCCCCGATGCCAATATTGGTGGGATGTTTTGCCTTAAAAAAATCTGCATTGGATAACTCTTCATTTTCCACGTTCTGATTGTTTGTTATCAATTTATTGGAGTACGGCTATTCGAAATGGTGCTTACAAAAGAAGACATCTGCTATAGGCAATTGGGTCACATAGATCCAAGTCTTTTGGTAATTGGTACTGTCAATGATCCATTGGCCCCTATGTAAGGGTGTGTTTGTGTGTATGTATAGTGGTGCTTCTATAATACTTAATTATTTGTTTGGAAAAATGGTCCAAGGATGGTATCAACCAAGTTTTGGTATCTTTCACCTCTCCAAGTAGTAAGATAATGCTGGACAACATGGAATTCAGTGGCTAATATTGTAGGTTGTCTATTATTTTGAATGTTTTTACTTATTTGTAACTTTAAACTGAATGCAACTTGATTTATTGTGCGCAATAACTCATATGGGGTTGGCTTATGAGGTATAAATATATGTAGTTGGGGGAACTAATGAAAAATTTGGTTTTTCATAGTTCTCGACTTTGTTTTATTATTGTTATCTCTTTTTCCGACTCTCTTATCGATGCAATATACCAAGCTACCAAAAAAAGAGAAAAGATCAAGTGCAGAACACAATGAGCCCCATTGCCAAAGATCAAGAGCAAAAGAGCAAGCTCACAAAATATAGAAAACTTGAAACCGCCTGCTTACTAATCCAACTAAGATTGCAGAACACCAAAACTAATATTTAGGTGGGTTTGAAACTGAGTGTTGAGTAAAAAAAAATCATTGTGACAAATCTAAAAAGATTGAAGAGCTTACAAGAAAAAGCCATAAAAACACCAATAAGAACCCCCTTTAATGTGTATATTTCGAGAAGGAAAATAATTCCGTGCCTTCTGTGTGGTATATGAAATCTTTTGATTTATGTTTTTTGGTATATGAAATCTTTCGAGAAGGAAAACTTCTTCTACTTAAATCGAAAGATATCCTATACCTAATAGAAGACATCAACTTATTTTTCTTTCTCCTTACTAATTTGCATTGGTGTTTTTATGGCTTCTTCCGGTATGTTTTACAACCTTTTTAAATTTACCTCAAAATGATATTTTTTCTCAACACTCAATTTCAAAGTTTATTTTACAGCGAGTTTGCATGAAAACTTATTTTTTATAAGTTATATCGTCCTAATTATTAGTTTTGTTGTTCTACAATCTTACTTAGATCACTGAGTAAGCGGTTTGAAGAAATGTCTCTTGTTCCACAATTTATTACAATATGTTGTCAAATTTCAATTATAATGCCGTCAGTTTTCCATCATCTACTATTGCCAACATTGCTTCAAAGGATTGGATTCGACTAGATTTTTTGCGGTAGTATATTTAACAATTTATTCACAAATGATTGGATTTAACTAGATTCTAGAAATAATGTCTAGCCAATAAGAAATAATTGAATACTTTGGTGATCATAGAAAAATAATGGCCAATCATAGACTGACTAGCTATATGTTCATGCAATTTTGTGCAATTACCACTTTGTGCTGTGTAACATTTTCTTTCAAATGTAGTATTGACATGGCTACTATTTGCGAATATATTCACAATTTCAAATTTTGGATTTAATCAAATGCAAGTAGATGACCATTATATAATAGTACAGCTCATCAATTTTCAATTGTGGATTTAATGAAATGCAAGTAGATGAACATTATAAAATAGTACAACTCAAGATTAATACCAATACAAATGTGGCAAACGTGGTAGACATGGCTATTTGGTTTAGGGTTTGATTTTTGATAGGTGCGTATGGAGAAATATTTGGTGGAAGAGATCAACCATTTAAACTAATATTTGAAGTAGTCTTTGTTGTTGCGTGCAGAAGATAATGTTAGATTTAAAAAAATAAATAAATAATATCAATCATATGCTAACTTGATGAGATAGTCTTCAACTAGACATGAACATACTTGGCAAAGTTATTTCAAGGGATATCTAACTAATAAAAAATACGATTGAATGCTTGTATAATAATAATATATACAACCATACAAAAAAAGTACGCTGTTTTTTCTGAAACAAAATTCATATATCTGCCATAACATTCAAATCCTTTGTCTTTATAGTCAAATGTAGTAAATTATACCCACCTAACTCAATGAACAATGTATTTTTATTTCTTTTACTTTATCAACTCTATGACTAGTAAAATTGTTGTCATGTGTTAGAAACGTCATATATTCAAGTCCTAAAAACAGTCTCTTGTATAAAAAACAAGGTAAAATTGTGTATAATACACCAAATCATGGGACTCCTTCCTCGACTTTACATATGAGAGAGCTTTAGCGCATCAGACCATCCTACTTTATCAACAGTACAAGTTTAAATGTGATGCAGATCATTGGACAAAGTCTATAGTTCTCTTCATGACACATTATAGATGTGATCTTAGATACCTACTCAGAAGTGGGGATGCACTAATAAATTCCTCATTATTTCTTGAATTCTTCACCCATGCAAAGTCACATCTAGCTATAAGAATCCTCCACATTACTCATTTTTATTAAATTTCCCTTAAGATGAAGGACAAAAATTGGACAGTTATAGTACTGTTCCCTCTGCAGGAATTCCAAGAACTTTTAATGCAATTCAGTTGCCAACTTGCCATTACCATGTCAAGTATCATAAATAATTTGTTTATATAAATCTTATCAGAATGTGCTTCAAACCTCATTCGGCTATTTTCTGCCAAGAAAATTGTTGGTGTCCAATTGGCTTCTCCTTCTCTACCAGTTATCATAGATACCCTATGAGAATCCATGTTTTTTTCTTCTCTTGTTTTTATCAAATATAAAGAGTCTTTTCATCTCATTCTTGTAGGGAATGCTGTCTTCCTCATTTGGGGAAAGTTCCTATAGTTTTCTAGTTCTGTTATTGTGGCAGTATTGACACTATTTGATTGGTCACACTTATCATTGTTTTCTGCAAGAATAATATTCAGCTCCATTTTATTTTATTTTTCCCTCTTAAGTTAACCATCCAGTTCATAGGGAAAAAGTCTTGATAATTTGAAGTTAGGTCAGAAGATAAATAAAGTCAGATCAAAGATAGTTCTAGTTAGGGTTTTCAGCTCATGGTAATACAAATGTCATCTAATGTCTTGCATGTGGGAATGAGGTCATATATGCAGCCAAGGATGACTTGCCGGCGAGCCTCTTTCGATACTTTTATGACATAATTAATCATGTGGATAGCCAAGGCACTAAACTCAGTTTGCACTAAATATTATTTTTTCTTACTTTAGTGCAATCTTAGTTTAGGCGCCTTGCAACGGCTAGCCAAATGCCGTAGTTTCAGTGTGATTAGTTGTCCGGCAAGTCGTCTCTGGCTAAGTAAAGGCCTCCTTTTCTCATGCTAGATTTTTGATGATTTGATATAGTCACACATATTTTGGAATGACCAATGGTGAGAGTGATGCACAAATTCTAGGTGAAAACTAATAATATAACTTGAATATATAAATTTAATTGTTGGTTCTTTGATTTAATTAAATTGCTGGATTTTGCAGGTATATTTCATCATTTTGTCAAGTAGTGCTTCAAGTGGTTACTTACAATTTAAATTATCAGCCTAGTGTACTATTTTATAAGCATTTCCATTTGTTTATTTTTTGATTAAAAATATTATTCCTCTTTGTAGTGTTTTCATTCTTCAGCTTAGATGAGAAAAAGCTTAGCTTATTTAATTTGTGGAGTTTTTTTCACTGTCATTTATTTTGGCTTATGAATGTTTTGATATAGCCAGTGTATAAGTTATAAAATGTTTTCATTACTATTTTGAATGTAAGCTAAAAACAACTAAACATTGCATAAGTTGTTTTCACAAGTTCTCTCAAAGAGTCCCACAAATATTTATGCTAGTAGATAAACTCAAATAAACCAATACAAAC
Organism: Medicago sativa; assembly: GCF_051527215.1. Classification (NCBI taxonomy): domain Eukaryota; kingdom Viridiplantae; phylum Streptophyta; class Magnoliopsida; order Fabales; family Fabaceae; genus Medicago; species Medicago sativa. The sequence continues at coordinate 7,384,680 of NC_140754.1, forward strand.
AAGCCCTTAATAGGAAAGTTAAATGTATGCGATTTTCTTCAAAGGACTTCCCCTTTCCCATCTAACAAACCTTGACTCATGCAATTGTTATTTTTACCCTAGTCATTATATATTGAAAAGATCATATGTGTGCATGTTTTGATAAGGTTAATATAAACACGATTTTTGAATAGAATTGATTTTGTAAAGTTGATTTAGTTAAAATTGTGTTTGAAGGAAAATCATTTGCGTCAAATATTTTTACATATGCATCTCAAGAAACAAATTGTTACACTACAATTTGTGGCTTTTGCTTAATGTACGACCAAACACACGCTAAATGAAGTAGTTCTCAAATGTGTTTGTGCATGTTTATTTGTCTGTAGATGAAGTGACAAATATCACCTAAACTCACACATGCGCGATTATGCTAAACCCCATTTTTTTTCCCCTAAAATACAAAAAAAAGAAATCTGATCACACAAAATTAGTACCTCAAGAAAGTTACGTTGAGTGAAACAGGGTTCTATTTTTAGAAATAAAGTATGCTTTATGTCTGAAACATTATGCAGTTATGACCGGACACAAATTTTAATCTAAACTGTTCAAGACATCTATGTCAACCATTAATGTCCTCACATGCATAGCGGTTTAAACTAATTTTATGTTTGGACCTATTCTCATAAACTAATTTTCTATTTACCATTTTGTTGCAAACAGTGAAGTGTATGAATATTTATATTCTTTTTGTGGGAAATCAAAACTATATTCATATCATTCTTTACAAAATCCTCGAGCATTATTGGACCGCATGAAAATAAATCAAAATCCTCGAGCATTATTGGACCACATGAAAATAAATAAGGGTCATGCTAACCAATGACACCGAAACACCGATTAAATAAGCTACGAAAGAAAAAATTTAAGTTAAAAATGTTACTTTTTAGATGTTTGACGAGTTAATCGCACAACTTTTAATATAATTATGCTATATTTGGTTAGAGAAATGATATTTGAACAACCATTTTTTGACAACTTTTGTGACAACTTTCTCTCTCATACTCACATTATGTTTTTACTTTCTCTCTCTCTATTGCTTTGGTTTTTGTGTCAATCCCTCATTTTCTTTGTAAAATTTTAGTTATCACAAGGGTTGTCATAAAAATAGATGTTCAAATAACCCAACTCATTTGGTTAACATTTCTCTAAATAAAACATCCCTAACCTCATTCTAGGGTTTGGAGTGTATAGCTAAAATAGGAAGAGAAAAAAAAATTGTGGGGCCTTAGCCCTTGTTAGTTGTCACTACTATGCATTTAATTAGAGCCAAGAGATGTTGTCTTTTCGGAATCCCAATGGCTTTGAAGTGTTTGACCAGATGCAGTACTCATAAATGCTAATATACCCTAATAATCTTTTTTCTTTCCTTCATGAAACTAATTCATTTTTTAATGAATATAATTCTCAGCCCTAAAAATATAAATATCTGCCACCAGGTAGACAAATGAACCAGCTACTTGAAATGTAAGTAAACAATTGAAATATAATACTCCCTCCGGTCCTAAATATAAGCAAATTTGACTTTTTACATTCATTCAATTAATGATGTATGTGGTCCATAATATGAACCACATACATCATTAATTGAATGAACCTAAAAAGTGAAATTTGCTTATATTTAGGACCGGAGGGAGTACATGAGCTCAAAATATAAACAAGTTTTCCCACAACCCTTCATAAACCAATATTTAATTCAAACTCAAAACATGAAAGAAAAAAAAAACTTACAAGTAATTAAAACATCCCATATGTGCCATAAATGCTAATATACCCTAATTATCCTTTTTTATTTATGGGCAATGCTAGGGGTGGCAAAACGGGTCTGACCCGTCGGACCGGCCCGTTTGACCCGCTATTTTTGGCGGGCTGAGTCGAAGTTTTGAACTCGCTTTCTATAGTTGGCTCTGCTCGTCTCGTCTCGTTAAAATACGGGGCGGGCACGGGGCGGGCCGGGCCGGCCCGCTTAACTTGTTGGAAATGGGACGGGCATGAGGCGTGGCAGGGCGGCCCGCTTAACTCGTGTTTCAATTTGTTATTTTCAGTCTTATTTTATATTTTTGGATTTATTTTGGTTGTTAGATATATATTGACACTTATTTTATGCTTTTGGATTTATCTTGATCGTTGAGTTTATTTATTTTGAAACTTATTTTATAATTTGGTTGTTGGATTTATTTATTATTTGTTTTATGTTGCGCATTTACCTTATTTTGCTATTAGTTATGATGTTGAATTCGACAATTCCATAATTATCTTGTTTTTTACAAATTTACTAGCTACCTATTCTTTTATATTTTTTTATGATAAAAGCAACATAGTTTTTTTTGTAACAATTAAGTTGTTAAAAAAAATAAAAATAAAAAGTTTTTGTTTGGCGGGCCGGCCCGCCAACTCGCAAGCCCGCCACTAAACGGGGCGGGGTGAAATTTTGGACTCGGTCACAAAATTTGACTCGGCTCGTCTCGTCTCGTTTTTAGCGGGCTTAGACGGGGCGGGCCTAAATGGGGTGGGCCGGCCCGCTTTGCCATCCCTAGGCAATGCTAACCAGTGCCCCGGGACACTGGATAAGGAACACTAAATAGGCTATTAATATATGGATCTCACTTAATTCACCTTAATTAAAGTGTAAAATATGTCAACTAATTAAAAATAATAAAAGCTATATTTAATACTCTTTCAATTCTCAAAGGCACGACTATTACTATATAGGCGCCTCCTTTCCATTCCATTTGTTTACACAACCATATGACTGCTATCTACCATCTCTCTACCATCATCAGTACTATATTTAATTTTGCAGGTATTATTCAAACTTCTTTTTTTTTACGCTATTTCTTTTATACGCTTAATTTATTGGAAGTCCCAATCTATTATGTATTATTCAAACTTTCAAACTTCTTTTTTTTTTCTTCTTGTTTTTATATGTTATTGTTTTTACACCACGTAAAAAAAATTCCCTTGAGTAAAATTTGTAGGGAGAAAAAATTATTAAGAAATGAAGGCTGGATATAATGGGAGTGATTCCCGAGATTGAAATCACAAAGGAAAAGAATGAGTGTGGTATTTATCCTTTTTTTGAGAGAGAGTGTATTTATATTTGTAAAGGAAAGAAAATTTGCAACATTAAATACAATTATTTCTTATTTTAATTAGTTAACATATTTTACACTTTAATTGAGATGAATTAAGTGAGATCCATTTATTAATTGTCTATTTATTATTCCTTATCCAGTGCCCCGGGGGCACTGGTTAGCGGCACCCTTTAATTATTTATAAAAACTAATTACTCGTATCATTTTTTAATGAATACAATTCTCAACTCTCAAAATATAAATATCTGCCACCAAGTAGACAAATGAACTAACTACTTGAAATAAAAGTAGACAATTGAAATATAGTTGAACTTAAAATATAAATATATAATACATGAACATCAAAATATAAATAAGTTTTCCACTTTTCCTTCAACCGTTCATAAACCTATATTTAATTCAAACTAAAAACATGAAAGGAAAAACTTGCAAGAAATTAAAATATCCATTAAAGACTATTACACATAAACTTGTAAAATTCATAGATATAGATGAAGGGGGAAATTGAAGGAGAAAATGAAAACAAGGATGAATTACAAAGGTATAAGACCTTCTCCTACAAGCAATCCCAACATGAGAACAAGGAGACCAATTGTGATGCTTTGACTTGGTGATATGAAGGTTTGTGAGTAAGCAAATAAGGTAAAAGCTGCACCAATTAATCCAATCAGAAGTGCTTTTGTGTTTTGACTCATTTTCTTCTTCTCTTCCTTCTTTTTTGGATGAGGGATTTGAACTTTCTTTTTTGACTTCATGATGGATCTGATCTTGAAGATGCTAATTTTTGTGTCCAAGTTTTGATGGTTTGCTAATGTTTAGCTATGAATCAATCTTACACACCATCTTTTATATTAGTCTTCCTATGGCAAGTCAACGCTTTGTATGAGATGATGGTATATAGTTAATGGATTGATTATTGATCCACTTGGAAATAAAATATCCACCTAAACGAAAGTTGATTGTACAAGCAACAAAATATGTTAGGTAAATTTTTAGTTGTCATAATCTTAGTGCTTGTTTGGATGGGCGGTGGAAGCAACTTTCTCGCGTCCCAAGGCAATTTTTGCCGTGATTTGGAAAAGCTACAATATGTAGCTTCATTGTAAACGTGGTTCTTGCCATGCTTTTGGCCTTGTGTTGGATCTTGTGTTGGGGGTCTGCTGCAATAACTTGACCAAGAAGATGATGAAGATGACTATGATGAAGTGTGCACATAAATTCCAAAGATTTGTTGTATATCTTGATTGTTGGGAAGATGCTGCTGTACTTGAAACCTGAAAAGATTAATGGTTATGCATGCAAACTCAAAGCGTATGGGGTTGCCATACTAACCTTTAGGTTCGATTCGCCCCCACCAATAACTGTATATTGGATGCAATAAGGAATGACCGGCGAATCCCCTTCAGGATACTATGAGTTCCTTGACGTGTATTGCACAACCACACCAAGCGTATCTCCTAACAGTATTTTACAGATTTATGGTTCCAGCAATTCACTCATGCATTAGAGAATTGATGGATGATTTAGAGTAAGAGAATGATGGAGAATTATGTTGTTGTTCTTTTTTGTGTGTCCAACTAATGCCCAAATGCCAAGCATTTATAGTGCATTATATGACCCTTCATATGAGAGAAAACACCCATTTGATTTGAAACAATGTTATGGTTCATTAAACATCCCTTTGTCAAAGGTTATAATCATATACATTTGAATCAATGCAAAGGTTCATTAAGCACCCTTTTGTCAAAGGTTATAATCATATACATTTGAATCAATGCAAATGTTCGTTAAGCATCTCTTTGCGAAAAGTTCCAATGTATATGAATGATTCCCATGAAGAGTTACAACTTTTGATTTAAAGTGATTCCATTATTTTGGAAATCACCAACAATCCCCCACCATTTTCAAAATACTAAATCACATAAATCCGGAAATTCCATGCCTTCAGATAATGGTATCTCGCGATTTGAACCATTACTTAGTAAGTTAAGTTTTCGCTCATTCCCAAATAGTATGGTAGGCAAGCTTTGAACCAACTATCCATTAGAACAAGTGTGCATAACTTACACATAGAATCTCGGTACCATTGATAAAGAGACTTGTAAGATGACACATTAAGAAGGCCTTGTGTCATATATCCCTTTTCATGAGAATTTAAGAGTCAAACCCTTGAACTCCGTGAAGCGGCCAAACTTCATTCTCACATAGGTAGACTATATCGGAAATGCCCCATAAGTATGCATTCCAGCAAATATATGCTATATGTCCATTAAGAGGAAAACCTCATCCTACCCTTTTTCTTCTTATGGTCCAAGTACTTTTACCCCTTGGGATGTTATCTATTGTCAAGTACTTCAATTACTCTAATAGTGTACTTTCACCATTGAACCCAAGACTTGATGCTACTCAAGTGTGGGTTGAGTTTCCACCATTGGTAATCAATTAGATTTGGGTTTGTACCACATCCCTAATAATGTCTTCAATGTATTCAACATCATTTCCAAAGACATCATTCCTTGTCAATCATTTCGTCAAATAATTGCAAGATTTTCTTTTAACTTTTATAAACTTTGAATATTCAATTCTTCACATAGATTTTGTATTCTCATAACTATGTCTATGGATCAACTTATATACTCTTGATAGTATTCACCAACTATCATCAAACCATGACACACTTTTGTCAATTGAGTATATTGTAATAATGCACAAACTTTTATGTCATTACACCTTTGCTATAACAATATTTAACATGCATTTCAATTTGAACTTCAACTTTTCTTTTATATCTAGCCAAGATATATCATACATTGAATGCATTAAACATACATAGCAAAATAAAAATTGATCATAAAAGAATGTCATAACCAAACTTCATAAGATGGGATTAAACATGTAAGTCATATACTCCACATAAAATTAAATATAACACAATCATTTTGATCTTAGTTATCATATAACTAATACATATATCATAAATTCATTGTGTTAAATTCAAGTTTATGTTTAAATATGTTCAATACTAAATTTCAATAAACAATGACATAGAAGAATAAACAATGAACCAAAATCATTAATATTTTCTATGACTTTCTTCCATGAACATATATCAACTTACAATAATTCAAAACATACCCAAATTATTTTAATATCATGATAAACAAGAAATTAACCATTACTTTTCATATTATCATGTACATATAATATCAACACAATACTAATGATAATAATCTCTTACACAAAGTAAATAATATCATTAAAGCAACCACTTGATATTTTGGCAATTTATCTACACTACTTTCATAAATAAAATAGTGTTTAAACATTCTTAACGTATTACTATACTCATCAAAATTCATATACTTGAACAATTTCTAAATCATGCATATATATGTCACCACATGTTAAATCTAACATATTCATATTTTACTTAGATACTATACACATGCATTTAGAACACTAAATATTTCATAATACGTCATCACTTATATGGATATTATCTCATGTTCAAATTAACATTAAACAGATTTCAAACGATAAATTTTATACATATCAAAATTTATCATGCATATATTATCTACAACCACATGTAAATTTAACATAAACACATCACATATGAAATATTTATCCATAAATTTCCATAACATATATTCATAAAAGGAATTTGTTTACCGTTCACCGTAGTCATGAATGAAAATGTAAGCTTTCATCTCACCAAAAATTGCAGCCATTAATCACAAGTAAATCATAAATCGAACCTAAAGATTGTTGGATCTTGTGTTGGGGGTCTGCTGCAATAACTTGACCAAGAAGATGATGAAGATGACTATGATGAAGTGTGCACATAAATTCCAAAGATTTGTTGTATATCTTGATTGTTGGGAAGATGCTGCTGTACTTGAAACCTGAAAAGATTAATGGTTATGCATGCAAACTCAAAGCGTATGGGGTTGCCATACTAACCTTTAGGTTCGATTCGCCCCCACCAATAACTGTATATTGGATGCAATAAGGAATGACCGGCGAATCCCCTTCAGGATACTATGAGTTCCTTGACGTGTATTGCACAACCACACCAAGCGTATCTCCTAACAGTATTTTACAGATTTATGGTTCCAGCAATTCACTCATGCATTAGAGAATTGATGAATGATTTAGAGTAAGAGAATGATGGAGAATTATGTTGTTGTTCTTTTTTGTGTGTCCAACTAATGCCCAAATGCCAAGCATTTATAGTGCATTATATGACCCTTCATATGAGAGAAAACACCCATTTGATTTGAAACAATGTTATGGTTCATTAAACATCCCTTTGTCAAAGGTTATAATCATATACATTTGAATCAATGCAAAGGTTCATTAAGCACCCTTTTGTCAAAGGTTATAATCATATACATTTGAATCAATGCAAATGTTCGTTAAGCATCTCTTTGCGAAAAGTTCCAATGTATATGAATGATTCCCATGAAGAGTTACAACTTTTGATTTAAAGTGATTCCATTATTTTGGAAATCACCAACATGTACCGTATAGCCAAACATAGGCTTAGTTGTGTTCTCGTGCAATTGATTTATGATGCAATTTGAATTTTTAGATTAAGATCGGACGATTTATATTTTGATTTTGATAAATTAGATCTAAAATACAAAGTCAAAATATGAATAGTGCAATCTTTATATAATACTAAAACATGGTTCCATTAATACATATAGAATTGATACCATAAAATAAATCAAAGTAAATGGATAACCGCTATATGTTCAATTTTTCAATGATCATCAACAACTTTTGTATCATTCAAGGAGATCTTGAGCACCTTTCTTATCATCATGTTACTTACCAAAGGCAGCAACAACAAACTATTGTAAGGATGGATGTTCTAAATACCTTCTAAAATTGTTATTTACAATATTTTTAAAATATTTAGATAAACCAAGGAGATCTCTAATACCTTTCCACTTTGATTTTTTAAATTGATGTAAGTACTGTTATTGGAGAAGGTATATACCATCAATAGAACTGCCCCATGCCAAGGTATTGGACAAACTATTTGGGTCAGGGGATGTCTCTTAAGATACAAGACAATTGCTTTTTAGACATCTACTGATTGCTCACATGCATTCACTAAATGACAATTGACTGCCGTTTAATACTTTTAAAATTGTTGGAGACGCTTTTTAAATCGGTTCATCCAATTTCAAAAGTGTTCCAAACGGTCCAACTTTCTTAAATGTCTAAAGAGCAATTGTAAAATTATAAATCGCATATGGAGGGCCATTCTCATTAGCCAACACTGCATCCTTGACCCCCCCATGCACCTTTTGAATTCTGCTCTTCTCCCAACACGTTTTGCTCATTCCCAACCAAACTTTCGAAAATGCCCATGCGTGAGTTAACTCACGCATGTGTTAATTCCTGCGTGAGTTAACTCACATATGTGTTATTATCTGCGTGAATTAACTCAAACATGTGTTAATTCATGCGTGAGTTAAGTCACGCAGAGATTAACACATGTGTGAGTTAACTCACGCAGGGGCATTTTCAGAAGTTTAGTTGAGAATGAGCAAAACGTGTTGGGAGAAAAGCATAATTCACACCTTTTTTTTTTTTTTTTATTATCCTTCAATTTACCAAACCCAAGCAACCAATTTTCATAAGAAAACCCGGGATTCATTTTCAATGTTTAACTTTTCACTGTTTAAAAAGTTTGAAAGAATGACAATGAGCAATTCTGGATTACAACACTAGTGACAAGAGATATGATGCAGTTATTTTATTACATCTAAAATCACACACCAGAAATCTATGTAATACCCTTTGTCCTAGTCAAACAAGCTTGCACCAACTACAAAATCAACCAGTTTAAAGTTTCACTCACTCTCCCCTCATATATAAAGCACAAAACCAAACTTCAACAATACCTTCAAAAAAAAAAAAACAATGAAGAAGTTCAAGTTTCCACAAATAAATAAGGCCTAGTTTAAATTCAAAATATCTCAATTCCAATCGCACTAATATTAAGGCATTGAGGAAAAAAGAAACAGATTATCAACTAATGAGCATATTCAGTATAGGAACATCATATATCATATAACTTTAATTTTGGTATTTTTACTTCCATAAATCATAAGGTAGTAAAAAAGCGCACATATGGTTTAAATTGAAAATTCTCTATAGCATTCAATTATTTCATTTATTCAAATTTTCAAATTTAAGTGTCATGTCCGGTGTCAATGTTTCATAGATTGAAATGGACAAGTTTATCTATATGATTCATTCATATATTTAAAATGTGAAAACATAATTCATACTCAATCGTGAAAATTCAACGAACTAATTACAATGACTTTGAATTGAGAAAATCACTAAAACAAATACCATCACTTTGAATTGAGCATAAAGAGTGAAAGAGAGATCAAGATTGATAATAGCTTTCGGACTTGCCGAGCACCTCCTAGTGATATGCAGCTTCTTTCATCATATCATCCCAAAGACTCAAACCCCTGCTTCCTACAACTACATCTTTAAGAAGAGGGATTTGTTTTTTGGGGTATGGGGCGGTGAGTTTTCTATAGAGAGGGAAGAGAAAGGAGAAGCTACATAGGCCTCTACAATGGCTAACACATTGTTCACATCCAATGATTGACATCCCTCTGAACAATAATTAAATCTTACCATAAGCCAAACACCGTCAAAATTATGTGGTCGTGTCTCCGCCTATCCATATGCACACACAATGTTAACCATATTCCTTCCAATATGCCTCGAGCCCTCGACTCAATTCAAATCACTCACTCCAACAGATATTAACAATTTAGTTACGTCAATGCAGATTTAGATATTGACAATTTAATGATATTATTGATACATTAAAACGTAATTTAATTTTACAGTTAGTTTTTTAACCATAGTTTTAAAACTCGGCTCGAACCGGCCGGTCAGACTGGGAACCGGTGGGTAGGCCGGTTCGAGCAGGCCTTTGGATCGGCCATGCAGTTAGCTCGGCGAGAACCGGTCAAAACCGATAAAACTCGGTAAAAACCAGTGACTCAGCCGAGTATTTGGTTGGACCGGTTTGAAGCAAGAACATATTTTAATTAAATTATGCTGTAAAAAGTAGCATTGGTGGGAGTTGAACTCGTGACCCAGCTATTAAAGAAAACTCTCCCAGTGAAACCCTATTAGTTTTTGTGTTAAATTTGCTTTTACAATGATTATAATAACACATGTTTGGATAAAGATCAATGCTCGTCGAAATATTTATTATAAAGCAAATACCTTTCAATTTTCTTTTATTTTTTATGATAAAAATACCTCATAAAATAAACGTATATAGTCTTTATCAAAATCATCTTTCAATTTTTTTTTTGTCAAACTCATAAGTATATATAATTATTTCAACAAAAAAATACATGCATATATAATTATCAAGCTCAAATATTTCATTTAAAACTCGTAATAATTAGTCTATAAAATTATGTTTGTTGGATATTTATTTTTATTCTATTCTATACGTCTCATTATTTTAGTTTTTGGAGTGACCGAGTCATCGGTTCAATCCGATTTAATCTGATTTAATCTAAACACCGAGTTATCTAATCGAGTCATTCGGTTTGATCCGATTCAGCTATGCGGTTCAATCAGTGACCCGATGGTTCGACCATCGACTCAGTGACCTAGTGCCTCTACCGAGTCGATGACCGAACCGAGTTTTAAAACTATGTTTTTAACATCTCGAATGACATAGTGTGATTGTGGAATCTTTGACCTTGAAGACAACATCAATTTGGAGGAGTGGAGTAATGATAACATTAACCAATACAACGGATAACAAACGATGTTAAAGTGAAGAGAACAAATAATAAACGATGTTAAAGTAAAGTGAAGACTTGTTACTAATGACAATTGAGATAACAAAGTTTGTTATAATTTATACATATAAGGAATGCATTTTTCTATAAGTTTGTTATGATAAAGATGTTTGGATAATTCTAAAATAAATGAATCATGGAGTTTGATGATGCTGATGACTCAACCGGTTTAATTTTTTTTTATTTCGCATATTATCGCCAATGGTGGTTCCTTCTTAAAACCAAGTTTTTCCATGTTATATTCATTGCGAAGAAAAATTCTAACGCAATTCTTACCATGATCCAAATGACCACAGCTGGTTAAGATTGACGAAACATGCTCTGATCAAGAAAATACTCCACTTTGTTGAAAAATCATTCATTCTTCACGATTCGTTGGATCGTGGTTACCATGCTTGGCTTCGATGCAATAATCTATTTTCTTTTATTGATTTGTTGCTTCGTTTCATTTTCAATTGCATAGAGTTTGTTGTTATGGATATGGAAAAACTTATGGGAATGAGGGTTGGGCAACTCAACTCATTATAGCCAAGAATTGACAAAGTTGGAAGTGTTAAAAGAGTCGGATTAAGCAACTATCATTTATCTATAAAGAAAACCAAAAACACTTTCTACAAAACCAGTTCACAGGATGAACCTTTAACGCTTTAACATTATCACTTTCCTCCTTACATAAAAATAATGTGTGATTATACAAATATAATATCGACGATTCAGTTAACTCTCAAAAATACAATTTAATTATAGAAGTTTATGATCAAAATAGAAGAACTTATTATAAACTCGATCATAGTTTATATATTCTCTACCTCTATATATAAAGCAGATATACAATTTTGTGTTGACTTTTGATCTTCCAATTATACCATACATTTGAACTATTCTATTTACAATTTTATCTTTTGTATACTATTATTTAAATCTTTAATTAAAAAAATTAGTTAAATCTCATTATATTATAAATTAAATATTTATTTGATTGTGATATATTAACAAGAAAATTATAACCAAATATAAAATAAACAATAGAAATAAAAATGGAAAGATGACAAATGTTTTTTTTTGAAGGAAAAAGATGACAAATGTTAGCGTCCAACTTAGTGCTAATAATTATATATTTTGAATTTACACAAAAACAAATTATAAGAAATTAAAGTAACAATAGTGTTATTTTTTAAATAACCGGAAGCTTGTTAATTTGACATAAGAAAGTATAGATACTTTTTTAAGGATAACTTGCAGTTAAAAAAAGAAAAATAATACTCTTACGAAGAGAAAGAAAGAAAAGTGAGAGTTTCAACCGTTTCTTGTGCGTATTTCTCTATTACAAATGATCAACCCCATTTATAGGAAAATACAAGAACATGTGTTAATGAAATGAGGCAAATAACTATGAGTTTATGGCTTATGGATATCCATAATAATATTCATAACAAATACATAATAGTAACTATTATCAATTAATTTTATATAAGCATTGCAAAATGATTAAAAAGAAATAAAATGGTTAACAATTGAAATTAGTATATCCAACTTTGAACGTCGGTCAAAACATTTATTTGTCAAAGTTTACTTATTTTTGGTAAAATCCAAATTGCTAGAGTCATTTTCTCTTAAAAGACAGACTTTTTTTTTTGGTTACTAAAAAAAAAAAGTTTAGTTAAAGACAAATATATTAATTAGAGAGCGCACATGTTAAAGACAAAAAAAGTTTAGTTAAAGCTTTAGGGATTAATACTGAAATAAAAATGAAAACAATAATTATAGCTCAACTTTGCCAAAAAGTAACCTAGTTCATCCCATTCATGAGAGAAAGGTAACGAAAATAATCTATAAAAATCATTTGAATTCGAGGTTGGGGGAGTAAAGGGATAAACCTAAGGCACGCTTCGACACTCTTTTTTCTATTTTTGATCAAACATGAGAATGGGATCATAAAGTTATTTCAACCTTGTTTTGGAAAATTATCACTTTGATTGAACACATTCAATGAATCTTATAGCTAGCATATTTGTGTTTCATGAAATAATGTTTCTCAAAGTAATAAAAAGCAAAATTCATTTATTCATATATAAATCAATTTAAAGTAACTAATATATATCTAGCTGCGTTAAACTTCACATGATTAGTAGTAAATATAATGCATGCATGAATTGGAGTTGGATAGCTCATTCAAATAGTGCTATCAACTAGTTTCTAAACATAACATATATTAACATATCTAACAAACTAACATCAACTCATTCTAATGGAACAATTTAAATTCTTCTAGAAATGAGTGTGACTCATAATAATAGAAGCAACGTCTAGAATTTTCATATGGTGGTGGTGGCGGCTCATGCAACTATATTTAAGGGGCTCATGGACTTTGTATTTGATATGTTTGGGTCATAACATCCCAAAAAATAATTGTGCTTAAATGATCCAATTTCAATCGATCATATTAATAACCAAATCAACACGACCATATTGAAATTGGAGCATACAAAACCAACTTAATAGGTAAAGGTTGTCCTCACTTATAAACATGTGTTCATGTCATCTTTTGTTTGACCTCAGACTTTTTAACATACATGAACCAAGTCCACTTTTAATCCGATCTCTATTTTTCTCTTTCTTTTTTGGTAGACCCAAGGTATTCCAACAATTAAAGTTGTGGGCTTGATATTTATGGAGTATATTTAACTCATAACATTATCCTCAAGGTGGATATATAATGAGGCTATAGCTGATGATATAATGCTGCAATTGAAAATATAAATCAAGAGAAAAGACAATTATGTCCAACAACGTAGTCCAAATATGGAATGTCTCAACTCAAGGTCCACTGACTGAAGGGGAAAAAGGAAGAGCTTATTTTGTTGCTCTCCACATCATGCTCCTCTCCTGATATTTGGGAGTATATAAGTTCTCTCTACCAATACCAATAAGTCTAGTTCCACTACAACCGTTTGGCAGCTTGATAAAATGCACTAAAACCGACAACAACTAGTACTAAGTTATTCTAAAACCACTTTTTTAATTCATTCGTGTTTGTAATTATTACATTCACTAAATTGACATCTTTTAAAAAACTAACAAGACTCATCTTGATGGAACTAAAGATCCTCCTAAAAATGGGTGTGACTCATAATATAAAAAACATCTAGAATCTTCCTACGATGACTTATGCAACCATTCTCAAATTATTAGGACCAACTATGCCCATAAAGATAACCCAATCCAAAAAACTAGTCTATAATAAGATGGGAGTTCCATATATGGCTTAAGTATCATATTGGAGACTATTTCTACTCAATGCGAGACTTCTAACATTGCCGCATCCTATAAGAATCAACATCCATAACATCATTAATTTTATCGATAGTGACACAATGGTAGTCATTTTCTCTTTGACTGCATGACCCACCTATCAATATTCAGCGAAATACTTTAATCTAGTTTATAGTTAGCTTTTTTCGTGGCCGAACTTTTCAACGAAGACATTAACCGTAAGGACTTAAGTCCATGAATTTTTTTTAATCGGAAACACTAGTCTATTAGATAGAAGAGTCTCATGTCTTAAATACCATATCACTTTATCGTTTGTACATTATCGGGATGCTACAAGTGATTTTTGTTTAAGTGACTTTTTGGTTGTTATGGTGGACTTGCAGTAAGCTACCTCCATCTGGGCTCTCACCATGTGATTTTGTTTGGTGGTGCCCCCTTAGTTGATTACTTGGTGGTGTTTTTCCCATGTTTGTTATTAATGGATGTCTTTTGTAGTTGACAGAAAATTTACCTCAATATGAGACTCTTAATGTTGCCTACTTGTTAGGATTTAAACCCAATCCAAAAAAAAAAGTCTATTAGATGTGACCATTATTTTTTTATTTATTTATTTCAAAAATAAAAGATAGCTCCTAAGATTATTACACCCTTTTAAGAATTGAAGATCACAACACATTTCACTCTATTGTCATTGACCAAGTGATAGCTCTTCTTTAGCGACTTCACTCATTTAACAGTATCCCGTAGTGAGCATTATTCGAAAATTAAAGTATTTCAGTTTTTTAAAGAAAAATATTTAAATTTAAAATTCTTAAAGAGTGTCATGAGAGTATTCACTAACAAAACCCTAATTTAAATATCACATTAACTACTTCTGTCATTTCAAGGTAAGATTTCTAACCAAATGTATTGATACAAAAACACCCTAGGTTCTCGCCGAAAAAAAGATCGACAAAAAGCGTAGCATCCTAACATATCATCTACAAATCAACAACAATAAAAAAACTAACAGGTTTACGTAGCTAAGGGTAATATTTTGTAATTTTTCTATAGTAAATGTGTTCATTTTTGTCTTTCATATCAACTTGTATATATTATCATGTGAAATTTTACATGAATTAGGTGTCCATTTTCTATAGTAAATGTGTCGGTATATTGTAGATACAGTGCAAGACAAATACTGTTTACATGATTGCATAGCATAATTTTGTGCATTCACGTAGAACACTGATTTTTGCACGAACCTTCATCCCAATATAACCCTTGAACGAGTAGACTATTTTCTCACACCGATGGGTAAACCAATGTTTTTTTGCATGAATTGCAAGTAGCACTTGAGTATTTCAACCTAGTGAATGTTTTTTTTTAAGGATTTTTAGGAAGGGGGGAGTGAGTTCGTGTTGTTAATGTCCACATTCAGATAACATTACACTCATGTGTTGCTGGTAATATAAGAAAATTATCATTGAACAACCAACTAAAATAGGTGCGTGCAAATTTTATTTTGGTTTAATAGCAGTTTTCGCCCCCTAACTTTCTCAAAGTTGCGATTTTGGTCCCCTAAGAAAAAAAAACTACAAAACCGCCCTCTAAGTTTTGCAACTGTAGCAGTTTTGACCCCCTAAGGCCAATTTTATATATAAAAAAAAAAAAAATAACATGTGGCACCTCACTTAGGGTGCCACGTCAGCGTAGACCAAGTCAAAATTGGTCTTGGGGCCAAAACTGTCACAGGTGCAAAATTTAGTGGGCGATTTTGTAGTTTTTTTTCTTCTTAAAGGGCCAAAATCGCAACTTTGGTAAAGTTATGGGACTAAAACTACTATTAAGTTGGTGTAAACTGCTATTAGGTGCAAAAAAAATCATCTTCATTACAAAATGTCACGGTGTTTATGGTGTAAGTTGGTTTTCACTATAACATATTAACAATCATCTCACTACCAAAAAAAAAAATATTAACATATCTTAAACGTGCGTCTTTCAAGGTCAGATCAATCACTCACATAAAAAGATTGTCTTAATTGGACTTAAAACACACATATTCGCGGTTTAATAAAAATAAATTGCCGAAATCATTTTTTTATGGGCAAAAGGGGGTGAATTGAGTGAATCATGATCATCAAATTAAATCATGAATGGTCAAGATTAAAACACAATGTCATGGATTTTTTTTTTTAAGTGTTTAAATATGTGACCACTGAATTCATTTCAATCTTTTATCATATAAAAAACTACACATCATATTTTCCAAGTTCTTTGAACACGTTTCCTCTTTAGGTAGTATTCAGATTACAATTAAACAAGAGACATTAATCACAAAAAAATAAAAAAAATTAAAATAAGAAGAGCCATAATTAACCCATTTGGGGTTGGCCGAGTGGTTAGCTTAGGATCTTGGAGTTTGCTCCTCCAGAGGTCTCAGGTTCGATTCCCTCATTCCCTCTAGTGCCAATTTCGGTGGGCTAAGTTCATACAGAGCTTGCTCTGGCTTTAAACGAGGCCCCCGCAAGTGGACGGTGGGATTGGTCCCCTCGGATTATTCGATTATTGGATCGGATACCAAGTTTTTTTTTTATTTAAAAAAAGAGCCATAATTTGGCCACAGAATCATTTTTCTCTACTTTTTGGACGAACGCCTTTTTTTTTCTTTTCAAAATAAGACTTTAATGTCTCAAATATGAGTAATTATTGTGTGAAAATAAAGATTTGGACACTTCATTTAAGAGTATCCATTTGAGGTTGGCCTAGTGGTTGGTTTGGGATCTTGGAGTCTGCTCATCTCAAAAGGTTTCAGGTTTGATTTTCTCTGGTGCCAATTTCGGTGGGCAAGTCCATACAGAGCTTTGCTCTGGCTTAGAATGGAACCCCCACAAGTGGGCGGTGAGATTGGTCCCCTCGGATTAGTCGGTCCTTGAATCAGATACCGAGTTTTCAGAAAAAAAATTAAGAGTAAATACATGATTTTTTTTTTTTTTTGTGCATAACTGGACAAATAAAGTGTCCAAATCTATGTGACGTGCAAAAATTATATATTTCACCAATCTTAATACTAGTATTAATATGCATACACCTAATTTATTTATAGGTGCATCTAGGCTAGGGCAGCACCTCATGGTTAAAAGTCTTTTCAACTTTAATTTTTGATTTAGATTGGAAGGCTTCGAGACATTTGTGATATCGCATGCATGCATATTGCATAGAGAGACCATATTGTCAACCAGTACTGTACTTGCTAATTATATATAGAAAAAACATTTCTTTCATTAGAAAAAATATTATTCACACTCACATAAGATGATAAGAAAATTACACATGAGGCTATTCCTTCCTAATTAATTAATGAACCCCTTTAGCAGCCATCACTTTTTGTAGCATAGGAGTTTTTGTTTAATTTGGGAATATGATACTTAGTCGAAAGTGAGTAATATTTTATACTTTTATCAGCAGAAGATGCATGCACAATTTGAAACAAACCCCTAACATAGTTAGGTATAGCCTAACCTTTGGGTGTATCATAACAGTCTAACAGAAGCTATTGCATTCCCCATATCCTTGTTTTGGACTCCAAATCTTATACATATTTTTTTGACCTAGCCAAATCACACTTTCTTCGATAAGCAAAAATAGTCAAACAAATATGATGTATATTATTCAAATTTTGTATCAAATATATCGACTTTATTTAACTTTTTTATAATTATATTTAAATTTGAAATGTTAAGAAGTGTCCTTAACGTCTAAGGACACACGTTAAGAAGCCCGAAGAAGAAATTATATCTTGAGAATGATTTATTACCTTTAATTACCTTTAAATACACAACTTTAAACTTTAAAAAATTAACTTTGTTTACATTGAACTTATAATTACCTTTAATTCTTAACAAATGTCCTAAGAACCCTGCGTATATTAAGATGCTTTCACATTTATATACTGTATCAAATTGTGTATTTTTGTGGATTGATATTTTAGAATTATCCCCACGCACCATAATGAGTGATTTGGTTTATAATTTTTCAAATTACTACTACCTCCGTCCCGGAATAACTGACCTATTTTCTAAAAAAAGTGTCCCAAAATAACTGACCCATTTCAATTTTCAATACAACTTTCATCATTCCCAATACAATATAACACTAAATAGTATTACTTTTATCATTCCCAATACAATATATTCCACTTTCCCTTTTATTTATATATTTTTCTTAATCTGGGTGAAATGAGCCAAGGGGTCAGATAAATTGGGAGGGAGTAATATTTTAAAAAAATATTCATAAGCCTATCTTTGTTTCTACAAATCTTAGACTCTCACGTGTCCTATTCCCAGCCGTAGGCTTTGTCTGAACAGAGGAAGCATTCACACTGAATCAAAGAAAGGACAAGGTTGAATAATGTTCTTGCTCTTCTTATAGCCAATAAGAACTCCCCACGTGCCAATGTTAGGTTTCATTCAATGTCATCATTGCTGTCTAATCAATCAAAGATTCAATTATTTTACAAGTTACAACGTAAGTGTTGCCGTTAATTTATATATGATTCAATGTCCACCGTTTGATCAATGAAGTTGTCCAGTCTAATTCTAGTGAACGTGTGTGGGTTGGGGCATGTGGGCATGCATCTTTTTGCTAAATCAATTATTACTTTCCTTGAATGGAAAGGGTTTAGTTAGAGTTGATGTGATATTATTGGGTTGATTAAACTAATTGTAACCTTTTCTAAAATAATTCTAGGTGTCACCGATCATTGTGTCATGGAAGCAATTACTTCATCCCTTTCTTTACAAGTAATGGTGGTGTATACCATGATCATGGTTATAGCGATTGATGTAACATTTCTCAGACGATTTGAAGTATTGTTGATTGATCTATAAACCAACACGATTTTTTTTAGCGTATTTTGCTCCTACTCTTACGTTTTTTAGAAAACCTTACAAAAGGTCGTCAATCTCAAAATTGTTTCAAGCCAAACACACTTAAATGTGGAGTTTTTATGGAATAGACTACCAAAAAAGATATACATATTGTTGATATAGGCAATAGCAAACAATTCTTACTAGCATTTTTTCAACCTTGCAGACTCATATCTTCACAATCTTAGGATCTCTCTTATTGTGGTTTGAATTCGAGTCTTTCTTTTACTTAGAAGTTGTCAGGAGCCGCTCGTTGTCATGTCTTGTCACTGACGATCACTCCCCTGTCCTCGTCAGTCTCAGGCATCACATGGCCACCAACTTCCACTTGGTTCGTTTCGTAAAAAAAAAAAAAACTTCCACTTGGTTCGTCCTTGAACCACATCATACTAGGAGAGGTGTGCTCTGAGAGCACTTGTAACATCTCATAAGAATTTAAGTATGCTGACTAACCCTACAAACCAACACAAGTCTTTTCATCTTGTTTTGTCCTCACTCACATGCTTTCTTGGAAACTTCCCGAAAGGTCAACTATCCAAAAATTGCTCCAAGTCAAGCACGTTCAACTGTGGAGTTCTTTTGGAATAAGCTACCAGAAAGATGTATATTGTTAGTATATATAATACCAAACGATTCTTTTAAGCATTCATTCAACTATACAGTCTCATACCAACACAGACTTAGGACCTCTCTCATTTTGATGTGAACTCGTTTTTTAATTTGCCTAAATGCCGTCAGGAGCTACAATTAACGAGTCGGGTCAGCTTGATCTTATTCGATTAAATAAATAGGTAAAATTAGATGGGCTTGTTAGTTATTGATTGCATATTTTCAAGTCTTTTTCGATCACTATAGGCTACGTGGATCAATAGGTTGATCTAACATATTTCATTGTTTTGGGACTTTGATATATTATTTATTTAGTGTAATATTATGGTCTTTTAACTTAATTTAGTAGTTCAATGTAGTCTCTTAAATAACACATCATTTTAACTTTTATCAGACACCTCCCATTGATATACAATAGAAACTCTTTAATTTAATACTCGGTAAATTAATAAACTCTCTAAAATAATAAATTTGTCCGGTCCCGACTTGAGCCAATGTAAAAAATTGAAAAACTCGATAAAATAATAAGATAATAATTTTTCGGGAGATCCCTTTATAATTTTTGGTCCCAAGAAAATCATAAATTAATAATTCATAGAAACTGAAAAAAAAAATATTAAGAATACATTGAACACATTTGTTCCTCTTGTTTACATTTACTGCACTTCAAAAGTCATTATTGATTTCCAATGCATATGAACACAGTAGTTACTAATTTACGTTGAGTTCCAAGGTTCGCTGCAACGTAATTCTAAGAGGCATAAATTAATTTGCCTTTTTGTTTGGTATGTACAGTATAATTACTTAAAAACTCTTTAAATTAATAATTATTAATTTATCGATAAATTAATAACTCTCTAAATTAATAAATTTCTTCTCCGGTCCTGACATTATTAATTTATAGAGTTTTAACTGTATATTTTTTTTTAATCTTTATGATCAATCATGGATGACTATACAAAGAAGGATATATCACCTACCTGTATAACACTTTATGATCATGCATGATGATAACACTTAAAATAATACGTTATTTAGAAGAACTAAGCTTGAATGAAAACTCACTTGAATTGGTCTGATGGTATTAGCTTGAGACCTTGAAGCGTGCTCCTTCTTAAGGTCTTAAGTTCAATTCTTTCCGGTGTCCATTTGGGTGGACTAGTTTAGCTTCTTAAAAAAAACTAAGCTTTGAATGAATAATTCCTTTAGTATCAACTCTATTATATTTTTAGGGTTATTTTATAAATAAAATAGTAATTAAGTGTTTTTGGAATGAGTTATGTGTGGTTTATCACTTATGTGTAGTTTCTTTTAAGAAGGTTTTTTTTTTTGGTGAACTCTTTTTTTTTTTTTTTTTTTTTTTTTTTTTTTTTTTTAAGAAGGTTGCTAATGTGTTGTTACAAACTCATTTAGAGAAAATATGGGAAATTGTTGCAATGAGCTGCGAGACGACAAATATCAAAACAAGACACCCGTAGATTATGGATCCAACGCGTGACAATCTTATCCTAAGAGCACATGGGGTACCTCACTAATCAAAGACCACAAAAGGGAATGTTTCATAACTAATGCGGTATTGTGCCAATATTTCTTTATGAGATAAAGGATAAAAGTGTTGCCGAAAAAGGAGAGAGAAAATGTCCAAAAAATTACCCATTTAAGAGAGACAACTTCTTCGGTAAGAAAGATAGGTTGATTTAAACTTAATTTTCGTACCCTAGCCTCCACCTTCATTATATTATCACTCTCTATCTAATTTCTTTCCATTGAAGTCCATTATTTGGAGAAGAAGCAAGATGGATTGTTGCAATATGAGTGCCACAACTTTTGTAATTCCAGGTTTGTATTTATTTTTCCCTTTGGTATATAACATGAGCCTTTGCACTCCATCATGAGCTAAACACCTTTAAGTTAGGGTATTATGATTTTACAATTTTGTCGTGAAAAACATGTTATGGTTATGTTTTAGCATCTTTAATCAAGTGAATTTTTATGTTTATATATTTTAAAGTTATGTTTGGACATTTTAGCTTGAATATAAGCTCATTAAGAGTTAATGAGTGTCAATGATTGGTTAATATGGATATTGCTAATTAATAGAACTACTAGTTACTATTAAATGATTATGAATAATTATTTAAGTCCAAAGAAGTGTTTAACTGCTGAAAAGCTTAACAGTTATGTTTGTCAAAAAAAAGCTTAACAGTTATGTTTGGACTCAATTGTTGTACAATTTTTGTAGCATGTAGCTATATAAATGAATTGTACAAGAATAATGTCCCTAAGTATTTTCTCCATTAGAAAATATGTTTTTTACTGTCATCAAAGTATGTTTGTTACTTGTTTAATTAATCGAGATTTTAACTAATTGAATTTATACAATTGAAAATATTTAGAATTTAATCACAATCATTTATCATGCAAACAATCTCATAATTAATTCTCATAATTAATCTTTATTACTTGTTACGACTATCTATACTTGTATAGTATTTTTTTTAGTGGCCGGGGTTCGAACCCCAGACCTTGCATATATTAATTATGCATTGTCCATACCAATTGAGCTAAGCTCACGAGACGTATACTTGTATGTTATACTCCCTCCGTCCCTTAATGTAACCACCCATTTGATTTTATTTTTGTCCCTAAATGTAACCCCCTTTTCAAATTACTATATGCATTTATTACTTTTTTCCTAAACATACCCCTAATTAATACTACTAACTTGTCTTGAAATATGAATAGTCAAATTTAATACACATACAAACAAAGGACAATTTGGTAATATTAATACATAAAACAGACACATTAATTACACTGACAACTTTTCTTAAGAAATGTGAAAAATGCAAAGGGGGGTTACATTAAGGGACGGAGGGAGTATTACACAAATGCGCCCAATCAAACAACATTTGCCAAAAGAAATCATTGGCCTTAGATATGACTAGCCTCTTCCAAACTTTAGCTAGAACTCAAACCTACTTACCTTTGAGCTGCTCATTCCTAGGAGAGCTAGAAGATATGTTGAATGAACTAAATAAACACACTAGAATCATGCATGCAACGTGACCAGCTATCCACCACCAAAGTTGGGTGATGAGCTTCTAGATTTTAACCGGTATCTTCACAACAAGAAGTAGAAAATATGAATACTTTTGAGAACAAAGTTAAGAAGAATCGTTACCCTTTGTTCGAGGCTGACATACCCTTCCTCTTCGTGCACGGATTAGCCCTGACTCGGAGGCCAAGATGCCTAAAAGGCACAATACCGACCTTATAGTTCAAGAAGTGCTCCGCCACATGCAAAAATGACCTTATAGTCGTCATTCCACTTAACCCTTCAACCACCAAAAGATACAAGAGAGACTCCACTTTAGTAGCCATTCCTTCATTTAGCCCCATTCGATATTAATGCCCCTATTGGACACCCACTCACTAAGACCTACAAGCTAGCCTAAAAAACGAGTAAACCACCAAATTGGTCCATGCCTTTATAAGTCATTCTCAAATTAGTCCATAACTCTATTAATATTTCAAATTAATCCCTGTTTTTGTCAAAAAAAAATTCGATTAGGTCATTGTCTTCATGTTTTTTGTCACATGACGAGGGACCTAATTGAGAAACTTTTGACAAAGTCAGAGATTAGTTTCAAATATTAATAGAGTCGAAGACTAATTTGAGAGTGACTTACAAAGACATTGACCAATTTGATAATTTACTCTTTAAAAAGCACACGCATGAATCCAAGAACTCTATCCGTCATCGAGATCAAAACTATCAAACATATAATCTAGAAAAACTCAATTGACTTGTTTAGGCATTTAAATAAACATTCGAGAGTAGGTTTCACATTTTTTTTAGCAATATAAGAACATCCACAATGGAGACCCTCAATCTTGAGTTTTTAAATAGGTCCCACATGGACACATCACTTTTTTTATAATTTTTTAATAATAGTACCTAATAGGTACTCAACCACTCCAATAGAGACCCTCTAACAAAAGGTCTAAATGGGTCCCACCAATAACTCTTTATCATTTACATTTCAACAAAAACAACTCAACAATGATTATTTTATTAAAAAGTGGTGTGGAGTCCACTTAAGAATGAGAGTCTTAAGTGCGACCATGTGTCTTAACTCTTAAGAGACCTCCAACCTAATGAAGGTACCTATTAGATACCAGCTCTTAAATGGTGAAGACCTCACTATTGAGGATGATATGTTACTTAGACATTGAACAACACCATTAATAACTAATTGTATGCATTAGCAACAAAATATTATATATTTATAGTACCTAAATAATTCATGACAGAACAACAGACACGAAAATATTTCCTTAAAAAAAAAACAGACACGAAAATAAAAAATTAAAAACGCCACTCTTTTATCCCTACCAAAAAGTTTGCATCATTTAAACCTTCATTGCATGATAAAAATTAAAGATGACACCCCAAGCCTTTGTGTAAAGAAGGTTCAATTCGTTTAAGCTACAATGTCCTTTTCCATTTCTTAATCAAAAATTAAACCAACTTTATGAGCAGTACATCAAATTTAATAACTTAATTAGAAACTATTAATTAAAAATAAATGTTTGCTAAGTGGTAGATGTCTTCATTTTATAAAATTTAGTGTAGGCAGCATCTTAACAAATTCCTTTGCATCCATGAGATGTTAGTTTAGTGGTAAAAACTTGATCAAATAACCTCAAAAAGTAGAGTCAAATCCTCTAAGTTGTAAAGAGACCATTAATTCAACTTTTATTAATAAAAAAACCCCCTTTCTAATTTTTTTTTAAAATTAACAAATCCATTGCCAAATACAGTATTACATGTAATTTCTTATCACTACTTTTTTTTTTTTTTTTGAAAAATAATAGTTATATTTTGTTGTGTAGTAGACTTTATGATTTCTCATATTTGTCTTTTGTCCCTTTCTTCTCAAAAGTAACTAGAACTTCTAAACTAACAGCTCTTCTTTTGTTTTTTAGCTTCGCACAACCTATGTACTTTTGAGTGGATAACATCTACGGATGAGGTGGATATTTTTGATCATATAGAGTTTATATATTGCTCAACGTTTGTTCTCCTTATTTCTTTGAAAAAAGCTGACTTTTTGGAATTATTATCAACATTTACCACAACTATAGAGTATATAAAAGAGTCTAAAACATTGTTAATTTGAGTTAAAAGAGTCCAAACCTAGAAATATTTCAAAACATTTTAAGAAATTGATATAATTGTTGTTGCTTAAGGAATTTTAAATCAATTTGTGTATGTGTTGGTTACTAGACCAATAACAATTTTTCTATGACTACTAATGTTTTAATATCTTTTTCACCCGTATTTAGTAACATAGAACCACATCATTTCTCATGTAAAAGTGAATGCATTTAATGAGTACACATTTTTGGGCAAAAGATTAACATCAACTCCTTTGAATATACCCTTCCTTGATCTTGATCTTCTTGATCTTTATGATTTCATTTTTATTTCTACTTTCAATAATAAAGGTAAACATATAGTATTAATCATTTCATTTTTCTTGATAAAAATAGCAAACGGTTGAAAAACGTGAAACTACTATCAATGACATAAAATGAGCTACATCCAATGTAATTTCTCAAAGGTTAAAGATAATACTAATCAATTAATTTTTTTATAAAAATTAATTGAAACAGTTACGTGAAAAAAGCACTGTGATATAAAAACAGTTACGTGAAGACTCAATATTGGTGAAGTGTTCCTGGTCAAGTTTCAAGAAGAAAATTAAAATTAACCTTACAAAAAAGTGTAAAACGACAAGTTTTGAAACATGCCACGGTTCTTTGAATCCTAAAAAGAAATCTAGTATTTAAGGAGTTATGTTCCTCACACACAACACTGTCTTTTCTTAACAACCTCAAATTCCTCAAAAATCTTTCTCTCTTCATTCTTTCTTTTCACTTATCTTCTAATCATTTACACACATTATTCTTAGTAAAATTATTGTAACACCAACAAAAAATATTCTTCTTTATCCTTATCTAATCTTCTTGAAAGGTTTGTATTGAAGTTTTTTTTATTTGAGTTAAAAAATTCATGTATTAATAATATTTTTCTAAATTCATGATGATTGATTTCTTTGTTTGGTCTTATTGTTTTAATCACTAATTGAAATTAATGGGATTTTTATGTTTTAACTTGTTTGTTTAATGAAACAGGAGTTTGTTTAATTTGCGATTAATTATGATGGATGCAATGGAGAAAAATTCAAGAAATGTTGAGAGTGATGAAAAATTTGAATTGCCACCTGGATTTAGGTTTCATCCAACAGATGAAGAACTCATAACTCATTACCTCTCTCAAAAAGTTCTTAATAATTCTTTTTGTGCTATAGCCATTGGTGAAGCTGATTTGAACAAGTGTGAACCTTGGGATTTGCCTTGTAAGTATTTCTTCTCATTACCTTTGATTCCATTTTTTTTTCTCTTAAAAAAAATTAGTATCGAGTTTTTAAATCGGTATGCAATCGTGACATCAAGGTATTTCATGCTTCTTCAATCGAATAGCATCATCAGTTGCAATTGTATCAGCTGTATTTGACTGCGATTTCTTTATAATATAAAGAATACGCGACTGCGAATTGAATTTCTTTTTTATGATTTTTGATGTTATGTATCTAATTTTTTTCTTCTATTTTTTCTTAATTGTGTAGGGAGGGCCAATATGGGTGAAAAGGAGTGGTATTTTTTCTGTGTGAGGGACAGAAAATATCCAACTGGTCTAAGGACAAATAGGGCCACATGTGCTGGATATTGGAAGGCAACAGGTAAAGACAAAGAGATATATAGAGAGAAGATCCTAATTGGAATGAAGAAAACACTTGTTTTCTACAAAGGAAGAGCTCCTAAAGGTGAAAAAACAAATTGGGTCATGCATGAATTCCGATTAGAAGACACATATTCTATGCAAAATGTATCCAAAAGAGCTATGGTGAGTTTTTTTCCCTATAATTTTTTCACTATAGTACTAGGTGAAGTTGAATAATCGGTTTTAAATCGTGGTTGAGGTTACACTGCAAACTTTTATATTATGACATCATGCGATCGATGTAGTCGAAATTGCAGGTTGAAGACTTCAAAATCATTTATATTGCTCCCGCAATTACAATTGCAGGATGCAATTATGGTTGCAAAGAACAATTTAAAACCACGATAATATTTGTTTTCTATACTTTTACCTATAATTTGGATTTAATTTTACTGTTTTTTTTTTCTTTCAGAAGGAGTGGTCTATATGCAGAGTTTTTGAGAAAAGTTCTTGTGGAAAGAAAATGCATATTCAAGATTTGGTAAGGTTCAATTCAATTGGAAAAGAACTTCTACCTCCATTGATGGATTCTTCACCATACAATAGTGAAACAAAAGCTACTATTGAAGATTCATCACATGTGACATGTTTCAATGAACCAAATCTAATTGATGATTATCAAAGTACACAAGACAAAGACAACAACATAGTTGGTAGCTTTGATACTCCTATGTTAACATCTTCATATTCTTCAAACCCTTCTTATGATAATATTTCCCCTATTTCATGGACCCCTAGTTTGTCACACCAATCCACACAAGTTGGAAATTCACAATCCTTTGATGTTGACATTTCATCTATGATGTACAACAATGAAATGTTTCAAAGATCATACGTGAATGAAGAATATTCATCAGATTTAGTAGGACATTTTGACAATGGTTGCCTATGGAATTATTGAAGAAGAAGGTTGGAAGATATTTACTAGGATGTTTATGATTAAAAAAAATTAGGAGTTAACTTTATAATACATGTAAATGAATTCAATTCAAGTTAATATTATCCTTGAAAATCAAGGAAATAGATTTAGTACTAGAAACTTAATTGTCTTTTTTGGTATTTAGTTTTCAAAAGTTGTCTTGTTTGAAAGTTATATAAAAGACTAAAATATATTTTTGGTCTTTTTTTTTTAATTTAAATTTTATTTTTGTCTAAATTGGATTCCTTATCTTATTTTTTAGTTTTAACTTGATCCCTTAAACTTACACATATAAGTATAAGTTGGATTCAAATTTGAGATACCACGGAAAGTATGCAACGTAACAATATTGTTGACATTGCTGGTTTAGTTGTTCAAGAACTGTTCCATCAAAAAATCAAAATTGAGTTCAAGTATGGAACAACCTAAAATGTATTTTAACATTTATAAAGCTAAAATTAGTAGATTTTTTTGGGTAAGGTTCTCTCAACCTACTCTTTTCAAGGATACCTATTTATTTGAGGTTAGGACCAAAACTACGTTACATTTAAAATTCAATTAACTAAACATTGAACTTAATCTTAAAACGTGATAGTATTAGGAAATATGTGGACCTCAATAAGTAAACGTACCTTGTTTTTCTCTAATGAATTAGTAGTACTATTAAATAGTTTGGAAGATTAGTTAATGATGATTTGCAAAAGTACTTGTATAAATCAAGTCCATAGAAACACTGAACCTTTTGGAAAAGGAAAAAAAGGTAGCAGAAAAAACACTAAATATACTTGTCTCTATTAAATAAGGCTTAATTTATATTAACAAGTACCTAATATTCTCTAATTAAAATTATGAAAGTAGTAAGTATAATAATTAAGTTGACCGTAGAGAGATTATATCAAGTTCTGGCTTCTAATCATTGGAGGAAGATGTTTTCCATCTTCATATGATCTATTCTGTAAGTAGAAAGTTGTATTGAAGTCAAAAGATTCGATGAATAAGACGTGTAAATAGTGATTTGAGATATAAAAACTACACAAATGTCTTTGTCCCAAATTCCCAATATTGTTAAAATTGGATTGGATAAGATTAATAAACAAAGCTCTCATAATATATTAACAAGTGAACTTCCATATTTTGCAAGAGTTTTTTAAATTCAGTTACAATCTAAAAATAGATAGATCAAAGGGATATTCATAAGAGTTTATTTGAATTTTTTTTTTTTTTTTTTTATAGCTATTCGAAACTTATTTATCTCATGTAACTATAATAATATTATCACAAGCTTTGGTCGATTGGGCCGACTATGACATTGATATCTTCTCAATTTCTTAAGTCGTAGCTTACTCTTCATTCCTCTAAAAAGTGTGTTTAGTCAAGATTGAACTACAATACTTTCTCACTAGATTAATACGGCTTAATCAATTGAGCTATACCCTTTGAATGTTGTCTCATGTATTTTGATATATACACTTTTAAAAATAACTATGATATATGTCGATAATCTATTTTTAAAATTAAAATAGTGAATAGAAGATGTATCCGAAGTTGTAGCTCAATAGTTGAAAAGTTGAGACATCGAAGCAACTTAAAAGGGAGGTTTAATTTAGATTTTGATCCTTGCTACTAACATTTCCTCCTCCACTCTAACAATATACCAACAAACAAACATTTGCTTATAAAAAAAAACATTTGGACATTATGTGCCATGAACATATACTTAGAGGTAAGAGTTGAAGCTCCCATTCATCATTTGTTTTCAAGAGTGAGACAAATAGATCACCATATTATTTTTTTAAAAGTATGAGTTGAGTTGAGTTTTGTTTTTTAAGCATTCATATTTGTTTTTCCTTCTTCAAATAGGTCACCATCTGACTCGTTAATACGAGGAGGATCATGAATTTTTTACTTTTGACATGACCGTAAGTTGTCACTGAAATTTCAAATGATTTCAAATACATTGATCTACCGTACATCATCTCTAAAAGTGTTTAAAGTAACATCTTTATCATCATATTCTATAAAAATATGGTGCATTTAATATGGACATATAAAAATAGATTTTAAGGTGAATCCTTGCTATTATTTAATAAACTTTACATATTTGTAGCAAAATTTTACATATTTTTTCATTTATTATTATTATTATTATTATTATTATTATTATTATTATTATTATTAAAAAATTCATATTTTTTTGGGTAAAAATGGCAAGGGTCCATTTTAGACCCTTTTTAAGAGATATATTAAACAAACTCATAAAGCAAAGCCATGCTTAAGGCACACAAAATTGTATTCGTAGGTATCCATGAATCCACACTTTTGCTAACAAGGAAAAAAAGTTTTTCTAGTCAAACTTTAGTTTGAAAGTCTTCCAACTGTAAAGAAGCAAAACTATAGATGTTTGAAACTGATACGGAAGATACACAAATATAGAGTGAAAGAAAGCTCGAATATAATTTTTTTGTCTAATGGAGACCAAAGAATGAAAATCACTTTTACGAAAGTAGTATAAGAGGTTAAGTCACGTTCAAACGATTAGTTAGGTTTAATTTATCATTTATTAACCTTCCAAATTTCAAGAGAAAGAGCCATAGAAATGAAAAAAGCGAATTGGGTGTTGTTCAACAAGTCGTGCAGCTTTCGTGTGTTGAGTTAAATATAGAGTTCTAGCAAGAAGTTAATAATTGACGTTCTACGGATAGATTTATCTTTAACGGAATTCATTAATCACTTGAATCAAACCATTTGATTAAATTTTGAGTTAAATATTTTTTTTGGTTTATACAAATTTCATTTTTAGTCTCTTAACTTTTTTAATAAGTTTTGATCCTCAAATGATGTTACCACTTTTGATCATTGTTTTTAAGTCAACTCATGTGTACCCTTTATATTTTTTAATCAATTTTGAAACATGTTTAAATATTACAACAATCTCACGAAAATTTAGTTTTTTTTTTATAACAAAATATGAATTATTAAATGTTAAAAGATTAAAAATCATATTTAATTTGTCCCAAAAATTTGAACATTTGTAAGAGATATTTCTAATGTATTACTCCCTCCGTCTCTAAATTATTGTCGTTTAAGGTTTGTGTACGGTTATTAAGGAAATGATTGATTGTGTTGATTTCAATGGTAAAATTAATATCATTTACTAAAATACCCTTATTAATTGTAGTTAGTGGAGTAGTTAAGTTTGATGAAATTCAATAAACAAGGGTATAATAATGGAAAAAAATAATAAATGCTGCATTGGTATTCTAAAGTGACAATTATTTTGAGAAAAAGAAAAAATGCTAAAGAGACTATTATTGTGAGACGGAGGGAGTAAATAGGATTGTAGAATATAATTCATAATTTCTTTTTTGGTGGTGGCCGGGGTTCGAACCTCAGACCTTACATATTTTATGCATTATCCATACATAACAACTGAGCTAAGCTCACGAGGACATAATTCATAATTTCTAAAGATACGCAAAAATTTACTTAAAAGCAATGACAAAAAATGCTAATAAAAACAATTTTTTTGATCCTGGGGAAAAGAAAAAAAAACAAGAAAAAAAAAACAAAGCAATTCGCTGCCTAAATACTCCAGAGGTATCTGCAAGCATGGTCATATTTAACTGAGGAGGAGCAGACATTCATATCTTTAAGGAGTCAACATTTGTAGCATCAAACTTAGCCAACCAGTCAACACATCCATTACCTTCTCTT
The DNA here is from genome assembly GCF_051527215.1 of Medicago sativa. NCBI lineage: Eukaryota > Viridiplantae > Streptophyta > Magnoliopsida > Fabales > Fabaceae > Medicago > Medicago sativa. The sequence goes on from NC_140754.1 coordinate 7,415,957, forward strand.
AAAGTATGATTAAATGACACCTCCCAACAAAGAGAAGAGAGCTTCCTAATGAGAGAAAGCAAGTTTGCATGAGGATGAAAGTCATATTGATTAATATTCGCAATAAGATCCAAAGCTGCTTGAGAATATGATTCCATGATAATATATTGATATCCAAGGCCCCAAGCTAATTGAAGCCCTCTCCAAATAGCTGAAAGTTCATCCAGTAAATTAGAGATTCTACCACAAGATCCAGAAAAGCCTTGAATCCAATTTCCTCTATCATTTCTTAAAAGACCTCCAAAATCTGCATTGCCAGGATTGCTAATAAAAACATGGAAAATGTTATTTCTCTAGAAAAATATCATCAAGAATTTTTCAAGACACAGTTGTCAAGTTTTAATTGGATGGTTTATTTGTTCACTTCCTATTTTTCAGCAACACCTCCTTGAATTGTGACAAATAGTGCATTGTGATTGGCTGCTCTTTATTCTTGAAGAATTCTTGATGTTATTTTTCTAGAGATATAGCATTGCTCTAAAAACATTTACGGACCAAAACTTGCTGAATTTTTTTAGATATTTATAGGCATCAAAAGATTTTTTTATAGGACCAAAAGATTTTTTTTTGAGATAAACATGCTTATAGCATTTAAATTTTGTTTTTAGTCCTATGAAATTTTTCACCAACTTTTAGTCTTCAAAATGTTTTTTGTCTACGCTTTTAAATCTCAACATATGTGGCTAATGTAAGTGCACGAGACATTTGTCATATGGACTATTTTAATGATGTGGAAGATTTCTAATTTGTTAACACATGTTAAAATTAATTTAATTATTATTTAAAATTTAAATAATATCAAATATTGAGATTTATGGTTTTTTTCTATGAAAAAAAAATCCCTAAATTCTTCAAAGCATTCACATGAGACCAATATTTGAAAGGTGACCGGAGTGTTCATGAGACTAACTCAACCTTATAAAATTAGCTTAGATGTTTCCTATTTCAAAAAAAAAATTAGCCTAGATGTTTCCTATTTATAAATATATTTTTATGGAGTATTTTATCTAATGAGACTCTCAATAACATGATGAAAAACCTTGATCACCACTTAATACTTTGTCATTTTCTCCGTTGTCTTTTTGGGGTATTGGGGGGTGATTAATTGTGACTATATATCACGTTTTGAATTAGACAAGCTAGGGCAATTATTTGCAAGGATAAGGGTGCCTTGTGCTTATCTTCCTTTATCCTTAAGCTACTACTAAAAACAAAATCAATAAACACAAATGTTCCATATATAGCATGAAATCAACTAGCCTTTTGCCAATTTTATTTCCGGTGTCTTTTGTAGATGCACCCAATTTTGACTATGTTAATTTCTTGCTATTTTTATACCAATGAGTTACATAATAAAAATGGAGGGACACTTTTTTTTCTTTTCATGTTTTTCTCCAATCAGCTTCTTAACAAATGCATGATAGAAGATAGATGTATGGGAAAAACTTTTGCCGTCCATTTCCTATGAGATGAAAAAGTGTTCAGCTTGTACCCAAAATAAAAGTGTGCTACAAGACAAATTATGATACTTAAAAATTTGGATTGAACCTCTTAAAAAAAAATATTGGATTGATCAAATTCAATTATATCCTTTTGTAATATCATGCACCCCTCACATATATCTACGGGCTTTCTTACCATTTTGAATTTGAATTTTGGCATAACTTAAAACAATATTAGAATGGTTAACCTAACTCAACCTCATAGTAAGTAACATGGAATGACAAAAGAAACACAATGGCAAACAAATTCTTGCAAAACTTGCAAGAATAGCGTGAAGTAAGCATAACAAAAAATATAACAAAGCGTTAAATATGTTTTTGATTCCTATAAAATTGGGAACTTCTAAGTTTAGTCCTTACTTAATTTTAATAGGTTTTTTAATCCCTACAGAAAATAATTACTTCTAATTTTAGTCCCTGTTACAACAAAATTTGTTTAATTATCCTTACTATGAAAGGTTCATTCACTAAAATTTAGAATTTTTCAACATGCAACGAATTAAATATGAATTTTTTAAAACGACAGAAGCTAAAGATAAAATTAACAAAATCTGGACGTAGAATTCAAATTTTGCGACAATTTTCTGCAGAGGAACTTTTAGTAATCCATACTCTTATCAAGAGGGGAAAAAATCGTCCACTGTTGATATTCATCTGCTGGTGGTTTGACTTTTGTAACATATTTGGTGAAATTTTCACGGTTTAATGAGCCTTTATGAATTTTTTTGGGATTGATTGGACAGCCGTTTACTTCTCTATGGTGGTGTTTCTTCTAAAACGGTCATTATCAGGGAATAGAGGATGAATTGGAGATGCACGTGGGGTTTGATTGAATTCCTTCAATTGATTTAAGCTAATTCAATTACATGTCCTTTCACATCAAAGGAGATTTTATCTTTCCCCCTCTTTTTCAAATCCCTTTTGTCTGCTTTTGTCTTCATCCTCTATAAATAGTCCTGGATTTCTTTTTGTTTCTCACAACTCATCTCATTCATTTCTTTTTCCGATTTCCGATCTGCTCTGGTTTAAATCATTTTTTTAACATGTCTTATGCAATGTTGAAAGGTGTTAGGCCTCATAACAAGGGTCTTAAGTCTGGTCACAAAGGTGCCGGGTCTGATCGCAGCTTTGATTTGCTGTCTGATGTTGTTCCTGTAAGGGAGTCTTGGAGATTCAAGCTTTGTGATGTTCGTCTGTGGGGAGGTGCCTGCTTTTCTTCATCCAGAACAGATCAATTCGATTGAGATGGTGTTTGTTGATGAGAAGGTTTGTATTGCTCTTTGTTTGCCTTTGATTATTATTTTGGTTAATGTTTATTGCTTTTGTTTTAAAGCCTTTTTGCCTGTTCATCTTTGAAGGGTTCATGCCACGGTCAGGAAACAATTGCTCTATCTTTTCCAGAACAAGCTGGTTGAGGGTGAAGTGTATAAGCTGTCCTATTGTTTGGTCGCTCCGAGCAGTGGTTCTTACAGGAAAACTTCTCATACTTACAAGTTGTTTTTCCAAGTGAATGTTGTTGATGGACCCTTGCTTCCCAAGTTTGGATTGGCCTTGACCAACATAACAGAGGTTAACCGCCAAACTGTGTACAATGATTTTCTGATTGGTATGTGCTTATAGTTCAGTTGTTTGTGTTGTTTATGTTTTTTTTGGTCCCTCTTTTTCTTATTGATAGTTGTTCTTTAGATGTCGTTGGGCTGATGACTGGAATATATGATGAGAAGGAGTATATAAGGGATGAGAAAATCACAAAGATGATCTTGATTCAGTTAACCGATTGCATGTTGGATTTTTGCTTCATTATGAAAATTACAGGATGCCTGTTTGTTTATTTAATACTAGAAATGTCGTCCGAATTTCGATTGTAAGTGGGAAATTTGAGATGGCTCTCTTTGGGGATTATGTGGATCACCTTAAACAACTTATGGCCAAAGTTGATGAAGGCTTGCCCGTGTTGGTGGTGCAGTTCGCAAAAGTGAAGATATTTAGAGGATGTTTGTATTTTCTAATTTCTAATACAAGACTTTTTGGGATACAACTCCATGCAGCTTAAAATTTTTGTCATTTTTTTTATTTGCAGAGAACACATCCCTACAGAATGTAATGAACGGTTAGTTTTCGTATTTGCGTTTCATGAAAGTGATTAGAGGTAAAGACTACCACTGTTTGTTTTTTGTGTTAATGTTTTTTGTTGTTTCAGTCTGGATGTTAATTCAATTGGTAGTGTCTCTTCTGGGAAGAGGTCAAAGAAATCGGCCAAGTCTACTAGGATTGTCAAGGATTGAAAACTGTTGTTTGTTTTTGTATGTTGATCTTTATTGTCGTTGTCTACTTTTCTGAATGTTTCTTCATTCCCTAATTGTACTCATGGCAAAATATTTTGAATCCAATTTTATTGTTGGTGATGGATAACCATTGCTATAACTATAAGATATACATGTTTTCATTCACATCATTGTCAATGGTATCAAATTCTCCTTGCTTTTATGCATTGCTTGATGAAGATCATGAAAATGACATAAAGTAGTTTTCAACTCATTACCACAAACAAGAGATCTCCTTTTAACAACCATGTACCATAACAAATCAAAGCCATTGCAGAATATAGAATAGCATACACCATTAGTTCATTATCAAGAAACACCTAAAGTACATTGATAAAGAGGACTAATCAATTCGACATAACAGATTGATCATATGAAAGCGATAAAAGGGATGAATTTGAAGTGAATAATGTCACTTTCGTGTAGTGACCACTCCAAGGAGAAGAGTTTGAATTGAAAAAGTAGAGAAACATTGAAATTAATTTGTTCTCATGTTCATTTCATGCTAGCTGGAGCTGGAGTTTAAATAAGTATAGCAGTCTGTACTCTTGTGGATTAAATTCAAATTACTATAGATCAATACCACGTATAGCTGCTACTGCCTGCTTCAACTCTTTATGTGTTATGATAACTACCAATTTTTTTTTATGACAACTAACATTGTAGCACGATGAAGACATAAAGATCAATTACATTTGAAAACTGCTGTGAATCATGCATTTTCCATTCGTGTAATTATTAAACACTCGAGGTATCCTAATATATGCGGAAAAAATTAAGAAAAAAATAATCAAGTGTTATAGTGAATGTTTTGAGTGATGTATGTGCAAAATTTGTGGAATGAACTATAGTACTATACATACAGTCCTCCTTACAAGTTACATCCATAAAGTATTCTTGACATTTTGTAGTTATCTCTCGGTCAATGTTCAGTCACATCTTATTGACATTTTGGAACTTTCTTCTTATTATTTATCACTTACTATTACAAGATTGCTGGCTCTTTTAATTTACTGTAGACTATTCATGCAAAGATCATTCATCCTTTTCATTGCCATTGAATGACAAACAGATATTATTTACCACTCACTATTACATTCTTTGAATTTTTCTGCGAGGTGGGCCATGTACTTAGCGTATTTTTGTATTATATGGTGTCCATGTTTTATAAGCCAGTAATAAGCCAAGTAAGACCACCAAACAGAGATACTTTCCATGGGTTTATTAAAATTATAACATTATAAAATATACATATTTATTTGATAGATATGGCAAATAGGGCATTGTTTCCATACAATTATTTTTCTGCATGTCCCAGGTGTGTGGTTGTTATCTTGCCCCACGTATTATTCTTTTGGAGTCTATATATCTTTGTGTTAGCGCATGTAGTTTTTCTATCCCAACTCATCTTAACTTGGATAGTTATACTTCTTTTCTTTGGTCATGTCTTACCCTTTGGAAACAAATTCACTTCCCACAACACATGACTTAAAGAAGGGAAGTTCATTTGAGTATCCCGTCCTACTTAGCGATTCTCCCGATCCTGTTGACATTGAGAAAGAATCGTTTGATTCTTTTGATGTTTCAAAATCTGGTGTAATCTTTGATATTTTGATTCTTTTTCTCCCTTTTTTATCTTTAAATCTTCTGTTTGCCACCCTTTTCTTTTTAATTGCAATGCCTTCTAAAACCGAAACCCATTTCAAAACGTAGGGGAAGATGTGGTGGTGGTTTCTAACAATTGAAAAAAATAAATATTTTTCTATCCAAATTGATCATTTGGTATGATAATTTGCTAATCAAAGATAAAGTCCACCCGTGCGTCCGCACGGGATGCACACTAGTGTTCTTAACACATCTGCAAAAAATTGTTCAAAAACTCAAGAGTTTAAGCATAAATTAAACAAATTTGAATTGAGGAGGGACTAATACTGAGTGCATAAAATTTTTTTAGGGACTAAAAGAACTATTAAAATTAAGTAAGGACTAAACTTAAAAGGTCTCAATTTTATAGGGACCAAAAACATATTTAACCCTATAACAAATCAAGTGTACAAAAGATAGTAAGTTTTAACATGAAAAACCTTCAAAGCAAATGTAAAAACCAAGGGTCATCAAGACCAAGGAAATAGTTTTACTATAATCAGATATTGTTACAAAAGAGTTCAACATGGTGCAGAAATCGTGCCGTCGACCAACTAAAACAATCATGTGCAAATACTTTCAATTGTTTAAATCAGCTGGGCTACTCAATCTTCAAGAGGGTGAGGACTATTATTTGGGTTGTTGCTCTATGGAGTCTAACGGGATGTGAAATTGAATCCTATAAAAGGGAGACATAGAAGACCCACTTCAAGTTACGACTTGGAAGCAAAATTAAGATGCTTATTGAGCAACTTTCAAAGTGTTTTTCTTTGAACCAAATCTTTTGATAGAGTTGGCTTGTAAAACTTGATGAGTTTATAGTAGGTTGTTTTTGGTGAACAAAAAACAAAACAGAAAAAGAAAATTGCCTTTCTCACATTTGAAGTTTCATAAAAACATATGGATATGATCAAAAAACCTCAGCGGCAGTTAACTACTGCTGATTTTCTCTTTTGAAGTCGGCTGTAGTTAACTATCGCCAGAGGTTTTTGGTCAATTCCATATAGTTTTAAGCAAGTTGTTATGTGAGAAAAGCAACTTTCACAGAAAAATCCAACAAGATTGGGCTTTTTAATACTTTCCTCGGCCTCTTTCAATGGATCCATTAATCCAGCATAAAAATGAATCAATTAATCAACATAAGCTTCTTTTCCCACCCCCAAAATCACTTTGGAATTATACCTCTAAAAATAAACAATTTTTTTTTGTTCAAAAATATACTTTTGAACAAAAGTACATTTTTTTCATTCTGAAGTATACTTCCTAACAGATGATTAATTTTTTTCCTTTTAAAAAAAAACGATTGATTTTTTAGAAATTTAAAGGATGTGAAAAGAAATACATCCTTCGATTCTTTTCATAAGAAAAAAACACACAATTCTTTTTTTTTTTTAATGCAAAACTCATAATTCATTATGACAAAGGAAACATGATATGTCCTCGTGAGCTTAGCTCAGTTGGAAGGGACAATGCATAGTATATGTAAGGTCTGATGTTCGAATTCCGACCACCACAAAAAAAAAGGAAACATGATATATACTATGATCAAATATTCCTATTCCTTCAAAAAAAAATATACTATATATGATCAAATATATTTTTGTCAAATAAAATTAAAATAAGCTCTCTTTTAATAATGTCAAATAGTGCTCATGCAGCGTTGTTTCTATTTTAAGGGGGATTTAATTATTAATTTTTCAATTGATAATTAAATTCTTTGTTGTTAATGAGTTTTTTAAAAAAATAATTAATGATTTAAATAATAAAATAAAAGGAATAAAATTGTAAATCTAATAGTTGAAAACAAGGATAAAGTTGAAAATAAAAAACCTTCCTCTTTTTAAATAGGCAAGTGCAGTCCGTTACTTTTGTTTTGATTGGGATAAAGTGTTGTTGCTTAAGATGAAAATTGTTGTTCACACATGTGTCTAAACTGAAACACACCAGTAAAATACCGAAATACCTCTTCGATAGTTAACTGCCGCGGAAGTTAACCGGTGGTAGTTAACTACCGTGGAAACTTTGACAGTTAACTTCCGCGGAATAATACTAGTGTTTTTCTGCTATCTTCTTCCCTTAAACTTCTTTTTGGTTACATTCTTCCCTTAAACTTCAACGCAATATCCAATAAATAAATAAATAAATAAATAAATAAATAAATAAATAAATAAGCAAATTTGTAAAATTTCTCTTAATGAAATTGTATTTTCAATTCAAATGAAACACAGACAAACACATTGACATAGATATGAAATCAAGAATTACAAACGCTGATACTTTTCTTAGCATTTTACTCAATTGGGTTTTTAGAAACTTTCACGTTTAATTCCAAACTTATTCCTCTATTCAAAACTTCAATGTCTAGCTTGTATATCAATTTGCCGGATATGGTTCAGTTACCACTGATATCTCAAATCAAACAATAAGAGAATGATTGTGCTACAAAGATGTATTTTAGTTAATAAGCAACGATCAAGAAAAACCCACTTAGAAAACAAGCTATCTATAAGCTCAAATTAACTGATACTTAAGCAAGTTTAGGGGAAGAAGATAGCAGAAAAACACCAGTATTGCTCCGCGGCAGTTAACAGCCGAAGTTTCCGCGGTAGTTAACGGCCGAAGTTCCGCGGTAGTTACCGCCGGTTAACATCCACAGAAGTTAACTGCCGAAAGGGTATTTCAGTATTTTATTGGTGTGTTTCAGCTTAAACATATGCGTGAACAACAATTTTTGCTTAAGATTTTGTTATATGTTTTGTTTATAAGAACAGTTTTTGGTTCCTTTCGTGTAACTTGGCATATTTCCTACGGTATTGGTAAATTGTAGGTCTTGCAATCTAGTTTAGTGATTGTGAGAAAATCAATGATTTCTTCAGATGATGTAATTGTTAGTGGTGTGATTGGTTGGGCAGCCAATGATGATTTAATTAATGGTGGTTTGATCAAGGTTGGTTGTTTGGTTGTTCCTTTCTTTCTTTGTGTTTGGATTAGTTTGGTTCGGTTCGTATTGGTTCTTCGGTTTGGTTTGATTTTCTATGTTGATTCTTCCCTTTGATTTTTTTTTTTTTGGTTGATCCTCTCTTTGTTAATGGTTCTTCTCTTTGATGGTCTTTATCTATCTGCTAGTTCTTCTATTTGTTTGATTGTCCCTCTCCATATTGGTTCTTTTATTTTATTGATTTTTATGTTTGATTGATTTTCTCTTGAAGGGTTATTTTATATATTAGTTCTTTTGCTTTGGTTGTTCTCCCTCATTTGCTTCTTCTCTTTGGTTGTTTCTCTCTATTGGTTATGATATTAGCTGGTTCAATTTATTTTAAGGGTTAATTTGCAACAAGTTTAAAGGTTAGTAAGATTTAGATTGAGGGGACATGTTTTTTGTTTGACAAACTCTCGATGTTTCCTGTTGTTGCATCGTGAGATTGAGAGGAGATGTTAGATAACAAAGTTGATGAGGATGTTGGATTTTTTATGTTACCATTCATGTTATGTCATTTTAATCTTTTTTTTTAGAGGATGCCATCGTAATCTTATGAAACTTTAATCGTTTCCTTTGTTATTCTTTCTGAAATCCTAGCTAATATTGTTAACAGTTTGGATAGACCACAAGTCTTTGATTCTTGAATTGATGACTAGTAATTGAAAAAACACAATGGTTAAAATTTAAACAACTGTATAATACATGTGCTTAAATCTAATTATAAACACAATTAATTGCTATCGAGTGATCTAATAGTATAAAAGCTTGACATTTAGATGTTAATTGAGTCTACCATTGACACACGAACACAACTATATTTTTTCTATAAATAATAAACTTGGGTTGTTTAGGCGGTGTTTGCTTGAGACATATGATTGTGCTCCTCTCAAGATTTTAGGTTCGCTTCTTCAAGATACCAATTTCGATGGGCATTTGACTTCTTAAACAAACTATATTTTTATAAATAAACTTATAATTTGAGAATCTATGTGTAGATTTGATAATTAGTATTTACTCATCTTTGAAAAAAAAATTAGTCGTCTATTTTCCCTTGAAAAATAAAAAAAAACTTACTCATTTTTTTTTTTGCTTTATGGATGAAAACTGTTGTGTAACAAGTGTGAGTTAGAAGTTCGACATCGGTTAGAAAAGTGAAGGTTGAACATTTTATACGTGAGAGAACTCATAAACTGATTGCCTTAAGGTTTTGGGCAACAATGCTCTCTCTTTCTCTCTCTCTCTCTCTCTCTCTCTCTCTCTCTCATGTGGTTTCTCTTGACTAATATTGGTGGTACCTCCATGACCATGACCCAATAGTAGTATCAGAGTCGTGGTTTGATGAAGGGATCAACCTGCTCCTTGTGTCGAAGTCTTTCTGACAAGGTGTTTAGGCGACATGTTTTCCTGTGATGGAAACAACAATGACAATACAAGTACATGTACAAGTACAAGTGTGCGGATGGACGAGCTTTCGTGTGGGGGGTGAGCATGATTAATTGTTGGAATTCACTTTAGGAGAGAGATTTACTGTATAGCAAGTCTGAGTTAGTAGTCCGACATTTAGAAAAGTGAAGGTTGAACACTTTATATGTTAAATGACCCATAAAATCATCACCTTAGGGTTTTGAATAAAAATATGGTGTCTCTCTGACTTATGTGGTTGCTCTTACCTAACGCGGGTTGTTCTCAAACTCCCCACGTGAACCAAAAAAACGACAACAAAAGCTAAGGAACAACTTAGGAAATGGGTTGTTTTTAAAAAAACAATATATGGTTGGTTTGTTACACATTATCAAAAACAAAACTAACATTCGATATTTAGAGATTTATTAAACAAAATAATATTTAGTTTCCTTTTGAGAGAAATAAACATAATTAGTTGTTTTGTGTTTGTACTTTCTAAAAACATTAACATTTAATAATATTAATATAGAGAACGAATTTTAGAGGATTAAAAAAAACAATAATCAATATTATTTGTGTTTCTATATCATAGTGAAATCACTTTTAAAAAAAAATATTATTAGTTTTTTTTTTTTGAAAAGAAATGACTCAATATATATTTTTTCAATTGAAATAGTTTTTAGTTTTTCTTTTCTTTAAGATTTTCTCTATTTTTTGTTTGAAAATCCATAACAAACTGATAAAAACTTATGAAAGTGAAAAAAAGATTGATTTTTCAACCAACAAAATGCAACTCCTATCACTATCACCGTTTCTCTTTGAAAAGAAAAAAAAGAAAAACTAATCTCTTACACCCAATGAGATAACTAATTTAAATAGGGAAAACAACTTCTATTAGAGATGCTCCTATTAAAGTTTTATTGGAGTTTTACATTGTCAATGTTTTTGAACGGTTGTTTTGAAGCCTCTCATTTTATGAGTTAACTTTTAAAAAATAAGATCTATGCTCATTTAATATGGTACCATCAAAATTAAGTTAAAAATGACAATGTGGTAATTGGACCCGAGACGCGTAAATATTAAAGTTGTATTAGATTTTCACATTGGCAATGTTTCTAAACAATTTGATGTTTATATCTGTTTGAACACTCGTGTATGAACTAGATTACTATTTGTGTCAAAAAAAAAACTAGATTACTATTTGATGTATATATGTGTTTGAATCTTGGTCTACTCAACAACCACGTGTTCTGGGTTAAAAAATTTATATGGGCTATGATCCTATGCAATGAATTTAATTTCCATGTGTTATATTTTTTTCACCAAAGATGTCTTAATTCCAATACTGGATTTGAGCTAAGCAAAGAGCTTCTCCATGGTGATTGGAAATATACCAAACTTTCACGTGCATATGATTTTAATTCCATCACTTTGATATTAAAGCAGTTGTTGGATCTAAATGATTTTTTTTTTCGGTCAAGTTATATGATTTTAATTTGTGGAAACACCTTTTATAATGCCAAAAACATAATAGCAAAAATAATAAATACACCCTTGAATTTCGTCGATTCCTTTTCCTATTGGTCTAAGCTAAATAATTAAAAGGAAAGATAGGTATCTTCAAAACACAATCTAATTTGTTGGTGACACTGAAAAAGTAGTTCACCTATTAGAATGGACATATTTGGGGGACACCTATAAGCTTTTATATACAATTGAACCTATATTAATATGCAAATTTACAAGAAATATAACATCATTTTCTTTATGTTGACGTATTAGTTTTGAAATTAGGTAGAACACATCAAGTAGATAATCATGCTCATGATCGTGAAATTAGCAACAACAGAAAAAAAAAAAAAAAAAAAGCAAAAACCTACCTACTCATTGTTGAGCTTAAAATAAAACATCTCAACTATATTAAGCGTTGATTATGACATTGTTGGAATAGAGATCTTTTATTTCTTACATACACACATATTACAAAAGAAATAAGAGTACTTTGTATACTTTTTTTTATCAGTCATTCAATGAATTCATGATCAACCAAAGTATTTTTTCCAGCTTAATTGACCATAACATTGTAATAAAGGTCAATGCTTTTCCTTTTTCCTTTTTCATTTAGTTTCCTACTTGTGTGATTTGTTGAGAATGCAATTCAAATTTCAAATTATAAGTATAAGATTAAAAATATGTATTTTAAGAAGCGTTGTCAAATGGACTGATCTGGTCCAACTCGTTCTAACCTAATGTGCGAGACCAAACCGACGTTTTTACTATTAGGCTTCACATTATTGAGTCCGGCACGACCATTGATGATGTAGACTAATTCACAAGTCTGACCCTATTTTTTTTGTTAATCGACTCATTTTCTTCTCTTATGACACTTTAATATAATAATATCTCACAATTATCGATTTAAATATCAATCATACTCAAGTTTTATTCTTTCAATTGATATGAACTTTGAAGTTTTAATTTTTTTTTTAGCTAAATGTATATCTTTTGTTAAATTTAAATATTTAATATATTATTATTAATTAAAAAAATTAGATGATAATTTAGAAAGTTTATACTGATATTATTTAAAAAAAAACATGGAGATGTTGACAACGGACTGGCCTGAAGCCTAATGGGATAGCCCGACGTGACCCTATTTTTTGTTGTCTAAAACGCCATATGGGCCATAAAAGTTCGATTGTATTTAGGCTTTCTTTTTTAACGGCTCATCCCATGTTTAAATATGGGTAAATGGGCCGACTTGTCAAATTGATCCATTTTGACAACTCTAATTTTAAGAAGTGCGTAAATGTTTCTTGGCACTTGGAGAATTCCATTATCATACATAGAGATGAGACTACATATGCGAAAGTGGAGTACTAGTTTGAGCTAGGAAAATCCATGTACAAATGATGGACGTGACTATTGGAAAGAACTTGAGCTTTCTCAAACGAAACCCCAAAAAGAAAAAAAGAGGGAACTTAGAGTATAGAAGGGGGATGGGAGGTCATGTTGTGAAGGCATATGCATCTCGTAAAAAGGAAGCTCGTCGTTCTTTGTCCTCACTCACATAATTTTTTGGGAACCTTCCTTGACAGGTCACCTGTCTCATAAGTATTCAAGTAAAAAACATGCTTAACTTTAGAGTTCTTATATTCTAAACTACTAAAACTAAGGGGAATCTTATTGGTAGCTAGAAGTAGTACCAATAGATTCTTATAAGTTTGTTTTAACTGCATAGTCTAATATTTGCACAACCTCTAGATTTGTCCCATTTTTATGTTGATGTGGTCTAGTCATGTGTCCCTTTTCCTAAGACATGTCAAAAACCACTTACTAGATCATGCATTAAGCATCAACAATCACTCCTCGCAGTCTCAACTGTCACAAACTTCTATTAGCAAACTATAACTTATTGACAAACACGATAGGGGTGAAGACGATCAACGCAAATGTGCAACCCTATAATGAGATATGAGACCCAATTTCAAATGCTAGTTGTAAGATGAACAAGTCTTGCCAAACCTCAAAATTTAAATTTTCAGCTCATGCATCTAAATTACACATAGGTCATTGTTGCTTGACTTGCGAACATTTTCACACCACCAATAAGAAAAATAAGTCAGTGGAAACTCTTCTAAGCATGTGAGTGATTAATTTTACTTATATTTATTCTAGAAGAGTACATCTAAATATTTTACATTATTTCATTATTTATTATTATAATTTAATTCTACCGTATTTTTGCAAAACATTGTCTAATCGATTCACTAGTAATCTTCATTTATTTTTGACAATTATCAACCATGTGATACTTTATTCAAAAAAAAAAAAAAAAACCATGTGATACTTGTATAACAATGACATGTGTAATAGTCACTACTCATTTAATAGGTTCATTAAGACTATGCTGGACCATTGCAATACTAGAGCTGGCAACGATCAAAGAAAATTTAAGTTGGTGTCCCCATTGTCCTTTCTGCGGCCAATATGAGTGTTGGATCCATGAGACCTATGCATCTCACACCACGTACAAGCACTCACATTTATGTTTTCTATTTTAAGTTTTTAACCCTTTTTTTCCTTACGGGACCCTTCTTTTGTCTTTTCATGCACCAAATCATTCAAGATCCCCTGCCGCAACCCTAGAGCCCCCACCCTCATAAATTCCCTTTCCTCATATAAAACTACCAAAATACCCTCTCAACATTTTTTGGATAACAGAAAAAATTTCAATAATCGGGTTAATTTAGCTCAACTGATAGGGACATTGTGGTATATACACCCTCCGGTCACAAATATAAGCAAAATTTTACTTTTTAGGTTCATTCAATAAATGATGTATGTGGACTATTAAATAGACCACATACATCATTTATTGAATGAACCTAAAAAGTAAATTTTTGCTTATATTTGTGACCGGAGGGTGTATGTATGAGTCAGGGTTTGAGCCTTGAATTCTTCATTTATTTATCTTAATGAATGAATTTATAGTCATTAGACTACTTGACATAACAAAAAGTTTCAATGAGTCGAATAGATGTAGTCTCGCTAAGGCGGCGAGGTTAGACTAATCTCGGGACTCAGAACATTGACAAAGGCAAATATCTGACTAATGAAGTCTTTACGTTAACAAAGTGTGTTAAAATCACGTTCTTTTAAAATATGAGTCAACATTTTACCAACTGAATTTCTATATTGGCCTCACGATTATATTGTTGATGTAAAATGTTCTCCATGGAATTAAATCACCCTTGGTCACAAACTATAAGTGCTCACCTTTTTTGGCAGCTCACGTTTTCTTGGTAATTTATTATTGATGACTTACAGAGTTATTTAAAACACATAAATACTCAACCATAGTGGATGCCAACTTGATTTACTTGGCTAAGTTATTTTGCCTTTTCCCTTATTAATATAGCTAAGTGCTTCCATGACTTTCAAGTTAAAAAGAGTCCATGGTACTAATATAGATTCTAAGTTATTTCTTTCACTAATTTCAATTGTAGCTCCATAATGTAAAAGTAATAAGGCTTTTAATAACTTCTATATAGGCTTCTGCGTCACTTCATCCTAATGCTAGATCAAATGTTGGTCCTTTAGTTAATACTTGTGAGATTGGACTGTCTATATGTGCCATTGAATAATGGATAAAAATTAATGCAACCACATAGAGATCTTGTCAAAAACATAAGTGAAACATGACGTATACATATATAATAATACACGGTATACATATATTTTTTGGTGGTGGTCGGGGTTTAAACCTTAAACCTTACATATATTATGCATTGTTCTTAGCAATTGAGTTAAGCTCACAAGGACACACAGTATACATATATAATAATATGCGTAACATTCAGTAACTAAAATATTTCTCTCTAAATCTCAGTGATGAGAGAGTCAAAGAGAAATTTTACCTTTTTGTCACTAAATTTTGTTGCAATTTTTTCAATACTTATTTAAGGAAAACCATATACGTACGATTCAGAATATGGAAGAACTAGTCCTTGTAAGTTGTTCTATTAAATAGGTTGTAGCCGACCTCAAATGGATATAGCTCTAAATTATGCATGGATTTATTCATTGACATGAGAAGAGTCTATTATTCAAATTTCAGGCTAAGTTAAGACTGACAAGACTATGTTTAGTCAAGTTTATGGTCAAACCTACTTTACATAAAAATGTTTAAATTTGAGATTGAAATTTAGGGTCATAGAACTCGAATTCAGTCAAGCTGGTTAGAGTTATGACTCAATTAATATATAGTTTAATAAGTTAGGTTCAATAGCTAATAGGTTAATAAAACTCATTAAAAGTTTGAATTATTTTCTGTCAAAAAATATTGAATTATTTGTCCCTCCTAAATACTACTAGTAGTAGTTGCTAGATATGACCTTCTACATATTTAACCATAAAATATTGATGATATATCTGTCATAAATATATTGATTAATAAATTTAAAATATAAATACATATTAAAAATACAGATTATTAAATATGTATATATTAATTTTTGTATAATCAATATTTCGTCATATATGTATTGTATATTTTTTCCCTAAAAAAATGTATTATATATTTATTATTATTATTATTATTATTATTATTATACAGATTTTATGATTAAATATTGATATTTAGTGAAATCCACTCATTTCATGATCCCTTAATAAACTATTTAAACTAAACAATGAATTCACTATCTTATCAAGTTAATTAATTTTTGTCTAGTTTGAGTTAAATCCAACTCATTTGATTTAAATCACTTTTACTCGTCATTAAGTTCAATAATTTTTTTTCTTCCTTTGAACGACGGTGTATTAAAGAATAGCTATAGTTTAGACTATATATTGATGATAATTTAAATGAACCCTAATTTGAAACCCTTTATTAAACTAGTTGTGTTCTTCTTCCTTGTCAAGAAAATAAATGGAAGGGTTAATATATACTTTTCCACATTATATATGATTACATTTTTCATGATTGAGAATTTAAAGTTAAAAAGAGTGCGTGAAAAAAGTATTTTTAATTTTTATTGAAGAAAAAAGTATTTTCAATTAATAGTAGTAAAAAATAATTTAATATAAAATCATCAAAAAGTTAACACCAAAAAATTCATCAAAAAGTAAATATATTCCTACTGCCATTGGTGGATAGACAAAAGAAAATAGAAAGAAAAAAAACTTGGATTGATGGACCCATATGATGAATAATTAGAAACCGGCTCTAACAATGTCATAAATACTTGGTGACGTATCTCTTAAAACTATGGCTATCAACTTGGTAGCACATTGCTGTAAATAGATTTAAAAATTCTACCCTTTGTAATAATAATGATGATCACAATAACATAAAAAGACAAAATTATTACTTAATTTCCCCAATCTGCCATTTTATCCTTTCATCAAAATTGCATTGCACATGTAATTAACAATTGATAATATTGATATTGTTATTTGTTATCGTTATACTTGATAACTTAAGCTGAGTTCAAATTTGGTGTGTTATTTATAGTTGTGTGTAAGTTTTAGATGGTCTTTGTCACTCCGCTACATACGTAAAAAGTTGTATTGCACATTAATTTATGGTTTTTTTTATTGAAATTGCAGAACCAACGATGAATTAGTCCAAATTATAAATGATTTTGACCTTTTAATCAGTCATCGGGGTTCAATCTATGACTCTTATGTATGAAGAAAATTTGATCTCTGACAGGGATTAGTCTCCATAAACAAAAGTGGAAAGTTCGTACATATAACATGGTTTTGTGACTTAAATCCGTCATAAATTTTTAATATTAGGAAAAAATGGGATTATACATATATAGATATAAGAAAACCTTACTGTCCTTGGATTGTGGTCACACATTTTTTTTCCTTAAAATTTTTTGCATTTTTATAGATCCGAACACATTAACAATCTCGATTATTAATTTGAGATCAAACCACTTATATAACATTTTTATCAAATTGGTTTGAAACAATCTCGTCTAATGATTTGAGATCAAACAATCAAGATCAATAATTGCACAATGATGCTAGCATAAAAAATTGATCCATTTCCCATATTATCCAGCAAGCTTAAAAAGGTGGAATATACCATAGAAGATAATTTCACTTGAAAGTGAAGGGTACTTTTGTAACAATGATATGATCCCATAGACACGGTTAAATTAGTTTATTGTCCCATTTATGTCGCTGACCTTTCTTCTCTGCCCATCTCTTCATTTAAAATTCTTATGTCCTTCTCTCATTTTTTTTCTATCTTACCATAGGTTAAGTACTTCTTTAAATTTCTCTTTCTCTTCTCTTCTTTGTGTTCTATATAAATAAGAGCAAAAGCTACTATAGTCTTTAGTGTTAAACTCACTACAAAATGGGACGTTCACCATGTTGTGACAAAGTTGGTTTAAAGAAAGGTCCATGGACTCCAGAAGAAGATCAAAAACTCTTAGCTTATATTGAAGAACATGGTCATGGAAGTTGGCGTGCTTTGCCAGCTAAAGCTGGTAATGATGCCTTTGCTTTTCTAATTTTTTGTTTAACTATTCTTCTTCGCTTTGATATATTTATATACCGGTAGAACATTGGTGTGAAGTCAGAAAGAAATTGGAAAGTTGGAAGATTAAACGCAATTTGAACATATGTATGTTAAGAATATAAATAGTATATATAACATGTTTATAGTGTTTAAGGTTATATTTAATATGATATGATAACATGTTTTTCATGTTGTTAATTAATGAAGATTTTTGTTGTGATATTGTAAATTAGGGCTTCAAAGATGTGGTAAGAGCTGCAGATTAAGATGGACTAATTATCTTAGGCCAGATATTAAGAGAGGAAAGTTTAGTTTGCAAGAAGAACAAACCATCATTCAACTTCATGCTCTCTTAGGGAACAGGTTTGGTATATTTCCTTATTGTGTTGTCATCTTAATTATTAATTTCTAGGTTTAAGTCTTTTAGTATTTTCCTTAACTCATTTGCTTCAATTGGTTTTATTCTCCCTATCATTTTCTTCAAAACACATTGATTTGATTTTATTTATTTCTTGACAACAATTGATTTGATTTTCCACCTCTACAATTTTTTCATTTTGTTGATTTTCTTTTTAGAAAAAATATTGTAAAATAAAATTTAAATTAAAGATGCCTATATTTATATATGTGGCAACTCAACTTTTTATTTTTGTTCCCATTCTTACTCAGCACTTACTATAATCATTCATTTTCTGTTGGGGCTATAATTTCTTCTTTTTCTTCCAATTCCCTTGTTGTGAGGTATGTCTTAAATGCAATGTCCCCTCAATTTTTTCCATTCTACTATTCCTACCCATTCAATCAAAAGAAAAGAACAAAAAAAAAAAACTATTCCAACCCATCCCCAACAAATAATTCAAGTTATGCTCTCTGCCATTTTCTTAAATTTATTACTCCCTGACATCCAAGTTTGTTCAAGGTGTGAAACTTTAATTCCAAATGATAAAATTATGTGGTTTCTGATGCTTCATAAATTATGTTACATTTCTTTCCTCAAAAAAAAAAAAAAACTGTTACATTTTTCAAATTATTGAACTATATTAACCAATGGGATATTAATGTCACTATCATACAAAAAAATATTTTGTAACATTTCACTACTAGAAAAGTTAAAATTAGTGATAGAAAAAATAAATCTCTTTCTAATTCTTTTGTCACAAAATTTAACAACAGAATAAGAAAGAGATTTCACGTTTTTCTTCTCCAAATTTCTCTCGCAGATGTTAGCTTTTTTAGTAGTGTTTTTTCACTAAAATTGAGTAGCAAAATATGTTACACAAAATTAGTCTCATATCATATGTTTAAGTATAGTTGATGAGTTAATAATGTATGGATGTTAATTAATTAGCATTGACATTTTGTGTTATGTTTGTATTATGTTTTTCTTTATAAAATTAGGTGGTCAGCTATAGCAACACATTTGGCAAAGAGAACAGATAATGAGATAAAGAATTATTGGAACACACATCTTAAGAAAAGGTTAACAAAAATGGGAATTGATCCAGTTACACACAAACCTAAAAATGATGCACTTCTTTCATCAAGTGATAATGCTCATTCAAAAACTGCTTCAAATCTTAGTCACATGGCTCAATGGGAAAGTGCTAGACTTGAAGCTGAAGCTAGACTTGTTAGAGAGTCCAAAATTCGTTCACATAATTCACTTCTTCATCATAATCACTTGAAAGCTTGGAATATTAATCTTGAGTCTCCTACTTCAACTTTATCTTTCAATGAGAATGTTGCACCAATTATGAATAGTGGAGAAATTGGAGGAGGAGAAAATACCAACAATAATGGTAATGAGAAAAATATTAATAATGATGAGAACAATGGTGTTGTGTCTATGATTGAATTTGTTGGGACTAATTCAAGTTCAATTGTGAAAGAAGAAGGTGGTGATGATCAAGATCAAGATCAATGGAAAGGTTATGAAAGTTCATTGACTTTTACATCAAATCTTCATCATGAGTTGACTATGTCAATGGATCAAAGTGTTGATGATGTCATTGCTGAAGAAGGGTTTACTAATCTTTTGCTTAAGACAAATTCTGAAGACTTGAGTTTGTCAGAGAGTGGAGGTGAATCTAACAATGGTGGTGATGGTGGAAATGGAAGTGGAAGTGAATT
Organism: Medicago sativa; assembly: GCF_051527215.1. NCBI lineage: Eukaryota > Viridiplantae > Streptophyta > Magnoliopsida > Fabales > Fabaceae > Medicago > Medicago sativa. The sequence continues at coordinate 7,436,024 of NC_140754.1, forward strand.
CTATGAAGATAACAATAACTACTGGAATAATATTCTTAATTTAGTTAATTCTTCTCCATCTGATTCACCAATGTTTTGATATAAGATGTGTAGACACTGTGCTTATAGTTATAATTAATTAAAAGTTTAAGATATATTAAAGTACTAATTGAAAAATATATTAACATTTGTTGATCTGGATTCTCTGCAGTCCAACAGTCAGTCTTGTCGTATTTTCACTATTGAATTTATCTAACGACCGCAAGTTTTATTTTATCTTTTAAAGGTTAGATAATGAAGTATGACTTATTGCAGAATTGTAGAGGATCCAAATCGTATAAAAAAATTTAGTGTGGAGATTAATATAATATTATCTTGAACTTTTGATTGATTTTAACTAATAGATGATGTACTCATACTTATAGAATTGTGATCATCTTCTTGGTTGAGAGAATTTTGTTGAATATGTATGTATAATAAGCTTGCTCATAGACACATGATAATTTCCACTTAGTGCATTGTTTCTAGTTGATGCTTTAATAGAGACGTTTCCTAGAAATGTGTATGAAATTGTAATTTGTGAAAGCAAATTAGGTACCCTTTAGAGGAAAAGAGCTCTATGGTAGCTTTTCACCATCAAATGTTAATATCAATTTGTTTGGATTTGGGAAATAGTTTCTATGTCTAAAGTGTAGTAGTTAATTATTATTTTTCATTTTTTTTTGAGCTGGGAATATATATCTTCCTCTAATAATAGATAGAGTGTGTGAGAGAGAATTGAATGAATTTTACTGTCTACACAAAAATCCAATATAGGAAGCATCTAGTATGGACTTTATTATAGTTGGTTTTATGTCACATTGTTATCACTATTCAAGTTTTGAATTCAAAGTTGATCTATCTATTTATTACTCACTTCCCACTATAAATTGGTGAATTCTTATTTACAAAAGTTGGATATAATTATCCATATTGAGTATACATAGATCAAAATCATTTATTTGTCTTTTAATAGTTATATTATATAGACAAGTATTACTCCCTAATAATCGATAAAGAAAATTGTTACCAAAAATAGAAATTATGTATTAGAAATTGTGCTTTAACAATTTGTAGAAATCTTTAACAAGTGTACTTAGTATGACTCGTAAATAAATTGATCTTCAAAATTATAAACATCAATGTAAATAGTCTACAATTTTTTTGAATTGCTAGAAACATCCTTAAAATTATAAAGTGTGAGTCAAAATATCTTCTGCATTGTTCCATCATCAATGTTGTCATATAAACACTAGTTTGTCAATGAAATTTAGGCCTATCACATATTAATATTTCAAAAATGGGATCAACAGAATTTGTGACAATTTTATATCTAGTATTACTTAAACTTCGTTGGCAAGTAAGTCTCTAATGAGTTGAAACTAATGTAATATCAACGTGCAACGTGACATGTGTAGTTAATGAGTCATGTCATAGACGGTAGAAGTTAACAGAGCCGATTATGCCTCCTGACTGGTTCTATGCTTAGACATTGCTTGGCGTTGGTTTGGTATTCTGTGGTGTGGTTGATTTGAAAGTCGAAGAATGAAGCTATTTTAATACATACATACATACAAGGTTATGAATCTTGAGCAATTATTGGGTTGTATTAAGTTATCATCTTCTTTTTTTGACCAAATGAAGTTATCTTCTTGAAAGTGATTTTTGGATAAGTCTGTGTTTGAATCAACGTGGAATGACCTCAACGTGCCTTTCATGCTTCAAACGTGAGTTTTTGTTTTTTTTTTTTTTTTAAAGTAGTTTGGATTGCACAATGTAAAGCAATTCTACTGTCCAAAATTTTAAAAATGAATATATAGTTTTATAACCATGTCAATCAATTTATATTGTTAATTTATAGTCTGTATGAGTTAATTTTCTAGCTAATATTTCTTTTTTGATAATAATAATTTTCTAGATAATTTTATGCTAAACTCGAGCCCTAGACTCTTGATATTGATCATGTATATACTAAGAACATTTGTGCTACTAACTAGTATAGTTATATCACATAGAAAAATATGTGAATGGAACATCATGTACGTATCTCCCATGTGCCCTGTGTCCCCTTACTTTGATGACAATCTTATTGTTAAATCTGAACTCAATAGATAAAATACTGAAATACTGACAGAATAATTTACTATGGACGACCAATTAATGAAAGCGGCAATTTGCAGCACAACTTCTGTAGATGTTTTCTATAATTTATTTTCATGGACATAAATTTTGTCCTTGTCGATAACAAGATAAGAACTCTTATTATATATACTACCGGAAATGTCCTCTGTCCGCTCTTTCTACTGCGCTAACGTATGTAATTATTTCGACACCTTCTACCCTCATCGAAAATGTTAAACTGACATCTTTTTTATGATTAAAGTCAAAACACGCAACTTTTATGTATAGCTATCATGACTGGTGGAAGCAACCGCTCCATTGTATGAGCGTCCACCTGTAATTTTTGTCTGTTTGCATATTTCGGTGGTGCTTTGCTAAGGCTAGCACGTTGTCCTTGTAAATACTCTTGAGTGGTTATCCTTTTGCACGCCTTGTGCGGGGATAACTGCAGTTGTTTATATATTCACCATTTTTGTTTGTTCAAAAATAAAAAAAATTATGTAAATTATTGATATATTGATTTATAAACAAAATATTATCAAGGCATATAACGAAATTATTTTTGAACTCAACATATTTTAGTTTGCCTGCATATAAAATTAAGGTAAAATAATGATCATTTATTGTTTATTCTAATCGTAATTAGTAACATCATAACATAAATGTGTGTGTTGTGTAAAAGAAACATCATAAATAAATGTATAAATGAGATGTTATGTAAAAGAAACATTGTTATGATTGCGATAAAAGAATATCTTTAAAAACTACATTTTTCGTAAAGTCTCTATCTTCTCCTTTTATTTTTACAACACCATTTTTTAGGTTTCTTGAAAAACCAATGTTTATGTTCAGTAATATAGATAAAATACATAAGTTATGCAATGAACTTATAAATTGATCTTCTATTTATAACAGTAATCGAATGAAGTAGTTATTTTATATATATATAAAAATCTTTCTAACTCTTTTTGATTAATTCTATTAAAAATATATTTTTTACATTCAGATTAATATTATTGACTAATGTGTAGAATTTGTGAACCCCAAATATAAAATCTGTTCATCCTCAATGCACAAACAATCTTACACACACAATCGCTTAAAAGACATTCTTCAATATCTTGGATCATTTGCTAAACTCGATCATCCATGTTGACATCAACTTTCTTTATTTGGGATACACTTGGCATGTTTACTACTTCATTATATCATTTTTATGTTCTATAACTTTGGAAAATTTCATTGCAAATATGATGAGAGAGAGGGAGATGGACGACCAGGGAGCAAGGTAGATGGACGACTAGGGAGAAAATAAGGACAACGTACAATATGTTTTTGGTGAGAAACGGGAAGGAAGTGGTAACACGTTGTATTTTAGTGAACTTTTTTTGCATCCATTAACCTTCTAACCGACGTAAAAAAGTTATTATTATTAATAGGGGTGGGCATGGTTCCGTTCAGGAAGAAAATTGAACTGAAACCAACTGAACTGTTTGCTAAATTTAAAATAACTGAACTGAACTGTTTGCATTTTAAACTGAACCGAACTGTTCCAAACTGAACCAAACTGTTATTATTGATATCGTTGGAAAGAATATGAAAAAAAAACTAAACAAAATTGAATTTTAGTTACCGATATGAACCGAACTATTTCTAATCGAACTGAACTATTTTGAACCGAACCGAACTATTTCAGTTCAATTTCAGAATTGTTAGTAATGGTTCAGTTTTTTTGGTTTGGTTCGGTTCAGTTCAGCAGTTTGGTTTTTTTTTTCTTGGTTTTTTTGCCCACCCCTAATTATTAAAGTCTTGTTAACAACGATTCTAAGGACATTTTTAAAGATTCTCAATTACGAAAATATCCTTTGAAAAAGTGTAATACTTCAATTTTTGATGCATTAAATGAACAAGTTTTTTTTTTTATTTTTATAAAAACTTATTATCTAAAGTTCTTAAAGGGTGCCCTTAGAAGGACACTCATTAACATTTCCCTTATTATTATTTTTTAAAAGAACTTCTTTTTGTTTGACAGAAAAACAAGCTTCATTCATTCAAATGTTAAAATAGTCATAGTACAATCAAAATGATGATGCATTGGATCGAACATTTCCCATTCTATTGAAATTGGTACAAATGATCAAAATCATTAAATGCACACTAAAGATGCATATAGGACAATAAAGCATTAACAAAGAAGAATTCAAAAATTAACAACCATACAAAAATCTTTCGCATATGACCGAATGTCAGTAATAAACGAATAGTCAAGATTTACAATCTTTTATTTAACCCAACTTTGAAAAAAGATATTTGCAGGTGTTCGCGTAGAAAATCGACTATACGTGGTCTTTAAGATGAGCAATTGAACCACATATTGACAAGACCTTTGAAAGGATCATGAACTCAATTGTGATAGTCTCTCTAAGCTTCTTATTCGAAAAATAGTACCTAAGAATCTAGTCTTTCCAAAGCAATTTAACAATATAGCTAGGTGCGAACTTGAAGCAAATAAGAAATACAAAGCACAAATAATTAAGCATAACAAAGAAACCAATACAACACCAACGAAAGCATCAAAGTTCAAGCTTGATGTTGTTTGAGTAGTCCGGTAACAATGTTTCCATAGTGGCTTTCGAGGGGGATGCTCATATGACATTTCAATTTCAGCAGTTGAGATGACAACCATAATAGTAAGATATGGAGGTGGTGGATGCGGTGGCGGACAAACCTTCATAGAAAACCTTACATGAGACATCAAGAAAACCGAACCAAAGCAGGAGTTGAACGAGAAATCACTCCATCAATTGAGCACAATGAGGGAAAACTCAACAACAGTCGTAATACATGTCAGGGGAAGCCAACTTGCACTGAGCACAATGTTAAAGAGTCCCACATCGGACATAATATGACATGACAATGTGTTTATAATGTATTTTGTGGTGTTGTATTAGGTCCAACCATCATTTATTATTGTGAATTCAGACTCTAAATCACACCAATAAAACTATGATGTGTGGAGCAATTACAAGTAGTAACCAATATCTAAGTAACCACAAGCAACAACAATAACAAAACCTAGATCTAATCTAGGAATCAAAGTGAAAAGCACAAAACCACAAGCAAAAGATAATGAGAGAAGAGAAACAAACACACCAAGAAATGTTTACCCAGTTTGGTCCAACTTGACCTACTATGGGGGAGAGATTGATCTCTCCAATCCACTATCAATGAGTTCTTACAAAGAGATACAAAAGGGTTACAAGAAATTAGATTCAACAAGCTCACAAAGAACAAATCCTAATTTCTACCCTTTTTCCCATCTCATCAAAGAACAAGACACTCAATGATTTTCACTCACCCAAGGTGTTTACAATGTTTCCCAACCCAAGAGAACCTCTCAAGAAAACCCTAATCAAAGACCTTCGACCTTAAAGTTACCTCCTTTGATTTCCCAAGTTTCTCTCTCTTGAAGCTCTCTCTAAAAAATGAACTGAAACACTTATATAGTGCCCTAATACTGTCAAAATTGTGTCACGATTCCTTGTGTAAGACCCAATGTACACAAATTATATCCACAAATCGTGTCACGATTTCCCCAATCGTGTCACGATTTGGCTTCCAGGAACATACCCCTTCACTGCCTAAAAATCGTGTCACGGTATACAAATCGTGTCATAATTCTATGTTTTTCCAAAACTTCATTTTTTTCCGTCAGAATACAACATTTATGCCCACATCGGACAAAATATGGCCTAACAATGTGTTTATATGTGGGGTGACAATCCTCACCTTACAAGTTGGTTCTGTAAGGATCGGTTAGACCCTAATTTCAGCACACAATTTATGGGTGAAGGGAGTGAAGGTGTTTATGGCTAGAAGCGTTTTGGTGACGGAGATTTGAGGGTTATGCGATTTTGGAGTGAAGGTACATGGACCCTTTAGGGGTGAAATCAATTTGAGGTTGAAAACATCGATGCTTGGTGAAGTTGATGGCGTTGCTATGGGTACCACAATGGAGAAACAGAGCTAGATTAAAAGAAGGAACACAATCAGCAGAAAAGGACGTGAAATCAACAGAAGTTGAAGACGATAACAATCAAACCGACAATTGGAAAGGACAATATTTGAGACTCTATATGCACGTTGTTGCTCGGCAACACGGTGATAATATGATATGTTTTAAATGAAAGAGTATTCTTAGAATTTGATAAGTAGATACTACATCATTTATAACATATTACGTCACTAATTTTTTTATTCAAAAATATAATGATGAATCAAAACTATAGATTTTACGATATGAGGACTGAATTCATAAAATAGTGAAATTATATAGGGGAACCGAAATTTATTTATTTATTTAATGTGTCAAATTGTCAAATGCAGTAGTTATGGTGGAACTGCGAGTGTACGAATGGTCAATATTTTAGGGGTGGTTAGCACTTGTGTATGAATATTTGAATAGATGACACACTCACAGTAGAAATGATATTTATACAAATATTTTGTGATAATTTTTTTACTACTTTATATTTCATACTCACATTATGTTTTTATTATATATCTTTTTTTGTCTTTCTTTCTATTGTTTTTAATCAATAAAAATAGAGAAAAAGAAAAAGTTGTCACAAAATGGTTGTATAAATATCATATTGAAAATAAAAAAGAAAATGTTTGACGTGCACTCCACAGGGTGTATACATCTTAAAGTAAAGAGTAACAAAAGAGAGAAATAAAGTAGTATGATAGATGTAATATGTTGATGATATGATAGATATTCCAATATCATTGTTGAAATAAAAATTTCATAATGGAGAGGCACGTTTAGGTAGTAGTATAGGATTAAAATAAGGGTCATGAATATCGCAAGAGGGAGGATATGCTATTAATTTTACCTGAAACAGAAGTGCGGTTCAATCTTTGGCTGTCCAACAAAATAAATGCCATTATAAGGCCCCCTCATTTATTGATTGATCCCTTTGTCTTCTGGGTGTTGAGTGAGAATTAAGATCCTCTCCATTTTTTAATCTTTCAATTTTTTCTATTTGAAATGATAAAGATATAAAAAAAAATTGAAAATAATTAAGAGTACTGAGACCCACTTAGTGGTAGGATATACTACATACACCCTCCGGTCATTAATATAAGCAAAAATCCACTTTTTAGGTTCATTCAATTAATGATGTATGTAGTCTATAATAAAGACTACATACATCATTAATTGAATGAACCTAAAAAGTGGATTTTTGCTTATATTAGTGACCGGAGGGTGTACTTTTTTTGTATCTATCTCTCATCAAATGACATTATCAATTTATTTTTAGCAAATGAAAAGGATCTTAACTCATTGAGTGAGTACCTTTGCTTTTGGAAAAATACATATATTTCATCTCTCTTTTTTATAGGATTATTTTACAAAAATCTTGAATCCCTTATCCCTTACTCCTAAAAGTTATTACGTTGCAACAAGTTAACCCTAAAGATTTGGAGCCAAATTAGCAATAATTAATGCTAATGAGTTAACCCTAAATAATTTTGGCTCCAAAGTATTTGACTGTTTGAAATTCAAAAATCAGACCTAAATGTTTGTGCGGTTGCTTCCTCCTATTTTTGTAAAATGAAGTGCAATTAATTACGTCTGTTGATAAACCACATGAAAACTTCACATCTCCCCACTCAGCCCATCTTTTTGTTTTCCCATGTAGGTGCACCGAATGCTTCCCAAGTTTATCCCTATTTTCTAGCGTAATTTATGTAAATTGCAACCAATTAATAGGAACGACTACCACATCTAATTGGAAACATGTAGTTCAACTCCACACAGGTGAAGAAGCACGCTGCATATCTCTTCTCTAAGTCACCTTGGTCTCTTTTACCCTTGAACACAACAGTTTCACCCAAGTTTCTAAACCCTCATCATCTCCACTTTTGGCCACCGTCATCTGAAGATTGTCAACATAGGTATGTAATTTGTTCTTTCTCAATTTCTCATTTTCTTTCTAAATTTGACATCGATTTTGATTGACGATTTCATTTGCAATTTGACTGACAATTCCATCTGTTATACCCTAATTTTGGACCTAAAAATACTTGTCCAATTCTTCTTTTCTTGCATTATAAGTCATCTGATATGGCTCTGTTCAATTGCATCTTTCTCTGCGTTTTATTTCAATATTATTTGCAAAATTCATATAAAAGGGTATTTTAGTCATATCCTGAATTCAACTCATTTTAATCTTTGAAAATTGTTTGGGTCTTTTAAATTGGTTTGTATAAGTCCTTGTTTCAATCTCATGTCAAAATTCACTTCAAAAATATCAGTTAAGTCATTTTTTAGTCAGTTTAGCCCTTAGGGGCATTTTAGTCATTTCCTATGCTAAAATTTCTTTCAGTCTTTTAAAATTTTGTTTGAGTCTTTTCAAGTAGTTTGAATAAGTCTTTGTTTCATTCTATGTCAAAACCCTTTCCAAAAATTGCATTTGAAGTCATTTTTAGTCAGTTTTGCCCCTAGGGGCATTTTAGTCTTTTCATGCGTTAAAACCCTGTTTAAATTCTAAAAATTGTCTCTAAGTCTTTTATTTTGCTTGTATGAATTCTTGCTTTAATCCCTTGTTAAAAAAAATCATTTTAAAATCGCATTTGAGTCGTTTCGAGTCATTTTAGTCCCTAGGGGCGTTTTGGTCATTTCACATAATATTTCTGATTCGTTTTAATCTGCTTTGTTGATTTTAATCGTCCCGCTTTACGTTAATTTTCAATTTACTCTTTCAATTCAATTTTAGTTTTGATTTTCATTTTAGTCCGCGCACTTTCGTTATTTACATTTTAATCCCTTTTAAGTTTGTTAGAGTCCCATGTGTCCAAATGCTATTGGTCCTCAAAAGTTTGTTACAAGTCAAGTGCCACATGTCTCTATCCTATTGGTCCAAGGCTAATGACTTAGTCTATAAATTGGTCAAAGGGTCAATGAATCATTTTCACCAATCATTCTTTACAATTCCACAAAAAATCACAAATAAATTTTCTTTCTTTTCCCTCTTCTCTTCTCTCTCACGTAACTAACTCTTTCCCCATCTCTAACAACTTTTCTCCACCACAAAAACCACCACTCCACCACCATAACTAACTAACTCCACCCTCCAAACCACCACAACAACCTCCTTCTTCCACTACCAATCTTCAAATCCACCACTCCACCACCGTAACCTTTCCCTTCCACCATCATCACCAATATTCATCCACAATCCAATTAGTTTTCTTCTCCATTTTCGTTCAACAACAACAAGCCAAATTGATAGACTCATCTTCACAATCCAAGCACAATTCGATTCAGTTGCATTCCATCATCATCATCATCGAATTTCTTGCTACCGGAACAAGCAGCGGCGAATTCGAATCCAGAATCAAGAAGGAGGACGGAAACAGGTCGTGAAAGAAGGAACACGAAGCTGATTTCAGTCCAATTCAAGGGATCAGAACGAGGATTTCAGCAGCAAGATCCACAACCGATCAAGCTTCGAACGAAGAACGTGAGGTAATCCTTTCCTCTTTCCACATGTTGTTCTACGTTTGGTGCTTCCTCTGTGATCATGTTGTAATTCTCATATGTTGTTGATTCATGTGCAATTTCGTTTGAATCTCCATTCTTTGCGTCGGATTTAAGCTTTGGCGTGTTTATTGTTGCGTTCTTTCTTGTTGGTGCGTGTATTTGTTCCTGCTTATGCTGCGTGTTTAAAAACGAAAAACGATTGATAGAAGAAAAGAGAGTGAACGTTTAAGAAAGGGGAGGAACTCGAAATCTGGAGCCAACCGAAAAGGTTGACTCGTTTTTAATTGCAAAAACGATTTTAGGATAGAATCATGATTCCAGATCCAAAGCTAGGTGAATCTTTTGTGTTTAATGTTTTTTCTCAAGGAAATATGACGGAAAGGATGTGATTCGATGCATGAGTGTGTTATGTTTCAAGTGTTGTGCTAAAAAAATGAAGGAGGAAGTAGATGAATATGAGAGAATGGAAAGAATGGAACGATGGGGGAAGAAGAAGAAGCTCTTTCACGTTTTAACTTATGGCTAACCCATGAACCATGATCCTAACCCATAAGCCCGATCCATAACCCTACCCGTTTCTGCATTTTGGATTTGGGCTTGGGCCTGCTTGACTTTGTTTTCAATTGCCAGTTTACTTTTGTGCTATTTTCACCCCGCAAATTGATTTTTTTACACCCTGGTGCACTCAAAATTGCTTTAAAAAATTCCTAGAAAATTTTCCTAGTGCTTTTCTTAATATTTTTGTTGATTCTTGGTGGTTGTTACCTGTTAATGTTGGCTAGAAAAATATTGGTGAAAATGTTGTTTTCTTGATTAGTTTAGTGCTTTTAATTTTGTTAAAGCCTTGTTAAAACCTCCAAAAAATTGTGAACTCTCTTGCAATTATTTTTTATGCTTGAAATTGGTTTCTCATGATATTTTGGTATGTTGAAAATTGATAAGAATATATAGGGAGACTTCTTGTGGCTTTGTGTCACTTTTTGATAATTTCTTATGAAAATTTTGCATATTCTTGATCCCAAAGTCTTGCTATGGTATATTGGTCCTTGGTATGAGAGTTTGCAATGCGTATGCCCCTGATTTAGAGTCGCTCTTTACTGTTTTGGAGTGTGATTTGTTAGTACCTTGTGTTATAAGTCATGTAAATAATTGTTTGTGGAAATAAAGTGTAAAATATGCTTAAATGTGTCATAATTCTTGGTGTAATATTGTCTTATAATTTTCGTGTCATAGCTGAAGTGAAACTCTTTGAAGATTGTCATGGCATGAAAATTATAGGCCTTATGATTGTGGGAATTTTATGACAAAGTTTAGGCATATTTTACCACTTTTGTGTGCTAGGATTTCTACCTTTTTTGTCAAGTTTCATTACTTCCCTATGCTATTTCACTTGCATCCATTTCAATCCTTATTATTCCTTGTGTTACTAACCCTTTCATTTCATGTCTCATATTCTTCATAAGCGTTCACACTTCATCTTCCTCTCCATCCCATTTCTTGCGCTTTAAGTTTTCAATTTCATGCAAAAATTAGAATGTAAAGATTTAGGAGTTCTTGTAATATGTTACTTCCATGATTTTAATTTCTTGGCAAAGAGGCCATAGAATGTACCTAGGGTATGATGTAAAGGACAATGGACTCTAATAATGTACACCGACACAAACACCGACACATGCACACACATCACTATATAGCTAGAATATGCATGTTTAGATGTATGTTTAGGATTGTATGTTTAGATGTATGTTTAGGTTTTACACTTAGAAAAATCATTTTCCAAAAAATATGAACAAACTTCACTCAAACCATTTTCCAAATAAACCTTGGGACCCAAAGTCCCATTGTATTTTCTTTTTCATTTTCTTAATCAAATTTCAATGAAAATAATCATGTTTAGACCACATTTTGCAAATGACTAATTCCACCTCACAATTTCATAATCTCATGCCCTTGAGGCCTCTCCTTCTATTCTTCAAAATCCCATTTTCAAACTTAAAATCAACCAACAAAAACAAAAACATTTTTGGAAGAGAACTACGGTGGATTTGATCCCTTAAACGGGTACGTAGGCAAGGAACAAAATTCCTTCAATTCAACTAAAATAAAAATCCAAAAACATTCTTCTCCCTCCAATTCTTCACTTAGAAACTCTTAGGTTTAAATAAATATTTTCAAAATAGCATTTAAAAATAAAGCGCGCGCGTAGAAATTAAAGACGGTTCCTATAGGATACTATAGTCGTTATGGGTGCCTAACACCTTCCCATAGCGAAAACAACTCCCGGACCTCGATTCTCAAGGGTTTTGCTTACTTTTTCCCTTCCCAAGAAAAAATAAGATATCACCGGTTAAAAAGGTTCAAACGTAATCAATGTTTGACACCCGAAAAACCAAGATAAAACACCATCGTTAATTATACTATTCCAATTCAATTTTGATTTCAGCTTTTGATTCATTTCTACTTTAGGTTTTAGACTGCATCTCTATTAGTCTCTTTTGTTTTCATTCTCTTGAAGTTGATTCACATAATTTTTTGTGTGCCCTTCTCTGTTCATGTCAATCACTGATTTATTTCTTCAATTTTTATAGCTTTTATAATCCGCTTTTGTTCTTATTTCCTTCCTCTATTTTTTCTCTCTTTGACAACCGAAGTGGAAAAGATTAATGTGTGCCATGCTCAATTGAATTTGTTCATTTTCTAAGTAAATCATTTTCCCACATATCTTCTTCAGCTCCACGCTTCTCATTTGCTTCTTCATGTCAACTTGATTGTTCTCCTCTATCTTAGAAGCATGATCTTAAAACAGTCATTTATCTCCTCTATTTTATTTTTCACGATGCTTATGGGTTTTGCATTATGTCTATTTATCATTTATTTTTGCACTGTTTTCAACTTACTTTGCAATCCAATTTGTAGTCTGAACCTTTGAAATTAAAGGCTTCCTGTAGAGGTTACATATTTCAGTTTAATTGTTTTTGCCTCCTGTTTGAGATTCCCATTATTTTCTTTGTTCACTTTCAATCTATAAAAATCCTTTATTTTACTTTTGCTAAACTCCATTTTAATTGTTAGTGTTGGTTATCAACCATTGCTTGCCGGTTGTGAAAAGATATTTCTTATGTCTTTATTTGTATGTAAAACCATGCAGATTAGTCCCTTTATTGTATGTACATATATGCTTGCAGTAGGTCTGGTGTAAATGTTCATAATCTTGGAGTTTACTTGGTAGTGTATTTTTTTTTTTTGAGCAAACTTGCTTGGTCGTGTATGACATCCTCATATGTAACAAATGATTTAGTCTCTTCATTTGTTTTTTCTGTTTTCATATGGTGTTTGCTTATATTGATTTTTTTTTATTTGATTGCATGATGATATACATGAAGCACAAGATGATAGGTATGAAGACTGTAGCTAAATGTTGGAATAGAAAAGAAAAGAAGACTGAGTTTTGATCAAGTAAAAGAGCCTTGGAAAAGAGCTTTTAAGTTTGACAACAAGCTAGAGCAAGCATTCTGTTCTTTAAGAAAAAAATACAAAGAGCAAGCATGATAGGAGTGACTCTGGTGTTCTAAAGTCCAATTTCGATGTTCTTAAGTTTGAGTATAATAATATCAATCACTTTGATTGCATAAACAAATAACCAACCTAAATTCCATTACCTCAGTTATGTGAATAATCTTACTTTTTTTTTTTTTTTTTTGCCTTTGTGGGCTGCAACTTAGAGAGTTAAGAGAATTGAAAGCAGTGGGTTGATTTTCATATATTTTTTCTTAACAATTTCTATGAATCTACTTTTTAAAATAGTAATAGAAATGCACATTATTTCCTAAAAAAGCTAAGGCACATTATTTGAAGGATAAATTTATTGTATTTTTTTTTCTTTCATAAATTTATAGTTTTTACTTATAGTTTATTATAATTTTACTTCAGTTATGTGGAAAAAAAAAGTAACAAGTTATGGATGTGATAATCTTTAACTTATATTACTGCGGTAATATGTTACACATGTTGACTGGAATAATGAATTAAATGATCGGATTGAATTTGAAGCTAGAGTTCTCATAGAAAAAGTATTGACGTTTGTGTTCCAACTGTATATAGGAGTCTATTGGTCATAATTCAAGATAGGAAACAAACTAATGCAGGGATTATGGATCGATACATATATCATTGACATTTGCAATTGCATTGTTTTGCATCTCATTATAGTTAATCACATTCGACAAATAGAACTAACGATTCAAACTCCATAAGGCTAAATATGACTTAGATACTGTATCCTTTGGCCCTTTTATATGCTCATTTTGATGATAATTCCCTATTTAATTTACTATATGTATTGACTTTATTTCAAAAATATTGATCCCTTGATAGTAATACAAAGAAAGACGAGAAGATATTGCTAACTATTGAAAAAAATGAAGATATAGATGTAACATTAATTGTAGTATATAAAAATAGTATTTTAAAAATGTTTTGTAGTTCCTTCAAAAAAATGTTTTGTAGTTAATTATTAATATGTATAAAATTTCCATTATAACTATAAAGGTTGTAATAAACTTATTGTGTTCTATATATCAATACATTTGATTGTCTTATTGCAAACGTAATTTAAGTGTCATGTAATATAATTTGAATGTTTCCTTAGCAATAACCTAATATGTTAATGAATTTAGATACGCAACATGAATTATGCAACGGAATCAGATTGATTATCACTAGAATGGGAATATACGTACTCGAGGGGAAGGTAATTTCTGGAAGTAATATTGGTGACAAAGTGTTTATACCAAGGCTATTTCTATCTCCTTCAGACGTCAAAATTCCTTTTAAATTTCAACGAAGACAGTTTATGTTAGCTGTGTCATTTGCAAAAACAATTTCCTCTTTCTCACGAACAATTGTAAATTGCTGCTTCGAAAGTTACAACTAGGGAAAGGGCTAAAGATTTTGATTACTGACGAAGATGGTGAGGACACTACTGTGACATCTAACGTCGTTTATGAGGAAGTATTTCGTAACGTGTAGTTTAATATCTCAGTGATGTACTGAGATTTTCAAACTTCAATTACCAAATTATTTTTACTATCAACGACTTTATATTTACTATTTTCAGACGTTCTACAAATTCATCTATGTTCTTATTGCTCCTAACATATATTATTATCATTTATCTTTCGTAACGTTACAATACTGGAGGCATTATACTACTACCATTAAATTTTAGCTCACAAGACCCGTGCGGCGCACGGGTCATCAATCTAGTATTATGAAAAGTTGTCCAAGTAATAAATTTACCACAAATATATACGACTATTATTAAATGAAAAGTTGTTTAAGTAATAAATATACCACAAATATATACGACTATTATTAAATTATTCTTTGTGTATAGATATATTCAATGTTAACTTATTAAATTTCAAGATAAATTGACAATATTAACAAGAGCTATATTTGAAAAAAGAGTAATAAATAAATCTATAATTATAAATTTGTAAATAATGTTATATCTATGGACAAAATTCTTTTCTGTAAACGGTCTTATAAATAAGGATGGAGGGAGAAAATAAATGATTTAATTCTTTATTAGGGAAATAAATAAATGATTTAATTTGTATATAGTGATAGTGTAAATATTTTTACACATGCATTCAATCAAATTAACATCGTATATATATATATATATATATATATATATATATGTATAGATATTTTAGGAACTATAAAATATGAAAGTGACACTACGATTTGATTGAATGTATTAAAACATTTTATATTGTCAATGTGTAAAAGTTAATCTCATTAAATACAAGTCAAACGATAAAAGGTTTGAGAGAGACAATTGAGATGTTGGAGCGCCGGTTTAATCCACAATTACCTATTTTTCAACATTTAGTGTATGTGAATTTTATCGCTAGATTTTTTAGAAGAAAAAAAAATCTCTTAAATAAACATATGCCCTATCAACAAATGATCTAAAACATATGTGGTCAAGTAAATAAGATAGATGACCAAGAAACATATTTATTTGAAGCTTGTCAAAGTATTTTAACTTTGGACCATACTAATTTTTTTTTTTTTTTTTTGTAAACTAAGTGTGTTTGATGCGTAGCAGCAAAGACTAATTATCCGATGTGACTAAGGTTCATTTTAAAAAATCAACTTCTTTAATATATGTTTTTTCATACACACCTTTTATGGATTAAACCTTTGACCAGATAATAAAGAAACTCAAATATTTACCACTTGTAAAGCATCATATTTTTCACCATACTATCATTTTGAGTAAAAAGAAATTGCATCCTGAGGTTAATGCTTTTAGACCGTCTCTACTCTACGAGTCAAAATATATTTCATCCTAGGATAATGCTTTTAAATTGCATCTAATTTTTTAAATTTTTGCTTTGTGTCTTTCTTGTATATGAAACTTTGTTCCGAATTTTTGGTAGACTTAGCTTGTGCTTAGTTTGATAGGAGTATTTTACAAAAATATTATGTTCGAACAAATTAATCAGATACTTATAATTATAAAATCATGGCCTGCTTCCTCAAAAGTCTATATTTCGCACTAATGGACACATTAGTGTCTCACTATAAATGTGATGGCAACAATGTGTGATATATCTTTATTAAGAAAAATAGCTTGCATTACACGTTCCATCTTAAATCGGACATTATTTTCCAACCAACTCAAGATTTCATTGCTTCACTCAATCAATGATTCAAAGCAATAATATGGTTGACATTTTAAACCAATAATATATATTTTCATTTAAAAATTATAAGGGCATATTCATTCATCAAATCTTTTAGTGGTCGATATTGAGAATAATTGTCTCTCTAGAGAATTGGTGACAAAACTCCCCTCTAGAAAAAAATCCGATTCGAATTAATAAAAGGGTTTGTCAATATGTTAGAGCAACTAAAAGGCGAAACTTTTTATTGAAGAACAACAATTATTTATGAAAAAGATACATATTTAATTTTAAACACACAAGTTTTAAAGTAAATTTGCTTTAAAAAAGTTGATTGTCCTCCACTCAATTTAATTTTTTTCAAGAAGTTAAACTAACACATCCAAATTGACACCGAGGTGAATCGAACCTGAGACCTTGATGATGAGCACACTCTAATATTCTAAATCAATACCACCAGACCAATCTAAGTGGGTTCCAATCAATCCAAATATTAATCTCATATCAGACCCACCCAAATTAGAACCTATCACCCAAATTAGATATGTATCTTGAGATATTAGGTTTTTATATTACTTGTAAGGTGTAAGGTGAGGGATGTCACATAAACTTTATAAAATATAGTCAGGTCTTATCTTTAATTTATGTAGATTTTTTCAATATGAACCACCTAGTGAAAGTCAAATATCGTAATTGATTACTATAGTTTAGAAAAAAAAGTATTTGCTCAATTGTATTTTGGTGTATCATTGAATGTCTATTTGATTGTTGATGAATGTAGAAAATAATGTAGTAAACGAATTTCAATATTATTTCTATATCTATCTATCTATCTATTATATAATTGTAGAATAGTGTGCAAACCCTATTCCCAACCATAACCACCTTTAAAATGACTGTTTTACCCTTCAAGTTTGTTGAAATATTGTTGCTTCCAAAAAGAGGTTTGGACGGAATCGAACTGCATAACACATCACAGGAAAACACTTCACAACTTTTGCCACTAGATCACTCATGTTTTTGTTTAAGTAAATGTAATCTTCAAAGTTCCATGATAGAAATGCTAGAAAAGGTTAAATATAACTCATTTTGGTGGCTAAAAGCTAACAATGCCAATTTTGTTTATGACACTCATAGATGGTGGTCGGACCCGTTACTTTGTTTGGGTATCGACTGACCTTTTGCTTTGTAATTATACTGTGATTGTTTGTTTTTCGGGGTGGCCTCTTTAGTACACCTTGTGCTTTAAAGGAACCATCGCCGATGTTAATATATTCCATTTTTGATTCTTCAAAAAAAAAAACAAATTGATGAGGACCGATGATTTCTTCATGAAATTTCAATGGTTGCTAACACTATTATAAAAAATACTTCATCACAATAAAAATTAAAATGAAACAGATTGCTGATGGCTTGAATTAAAATGATACGCATTGTTGATGACTCATAATTTCTTTGAATAATTAGATGCTCCTATTATTAGTGTAAAAGAAACGCCTAATTCACCTTTAAAATTGAAATTCAAATTGCTAATGACACTATCATAAAAAAATTAATGATGGCTGATGATTTCTTTCAATAATTTGATACTCCTATTATTAGTGTAATGCAAGGCTTGAACATAGTGTTGACTATTGATGATGGTGAAGATATTAATTTAACTTCAAATGTTGTTTGCATGGAAGTTTTTCGAAATTTATAATAACAAAGCTGATATTGACTAATGTTTTAATTTACAAAATTCAGATAATGTTTATTTCTTTCGATTGTAAATTCAATGTTTTTAGTGTTCGTATATTTTTAATGATATATTTATTTATTTTAACACATATTAAACCATAAGATCCGTGCGTCGCACGGGTCGGCCGACTAGTATAGTTAAATGGAATCATAAGAAGTGAATCCATTATTAGTTATTCAGTTTTCATAAAATGACATGGTTTAAAGTAATATGACTCTTCATCGTTACCAAACTCATAGTGGTTTGATAAGACAATCAAGTATGTATGTAAATTAAACCATGGTCGGTATGGTCGTGTCACGTGTGTATAAATTGATCACGACCACCATTGTATCATTCTAACTTTTTAAACCCTAATTACATAACTGAGTTTCAAACCCTAATTACTCAATTGAGTGCAAGATTGAGAGTTTGGATAAGTGGTTAATTTGAAGTAGAGTAAAATGAAATTTTTGGTTTCAACCAATATGCTTAGGCATGAACTCTGCCAAAACTTAAGCGTATATAGGGTGGTGCAACTGGGTCTCGAGGGAGAGGAAGAGGACTCATATCAAAAGTGGGGTTATTTTTCTGATGAGTTCTATATAAAGCAAATTAAGTGAAGATGAAGTCAAACTTGCACAAGAAGTAGAGGACTCATATCAAGTCTTGTTGGTGGTGACCACCAAAGAGTAAATAAAGAGCGATAGAAACTAATAATTAATGGTTGCTCCATTCACATGACCGGTAACAATTAATTTGCTCCAATATCCACATGGACTTGGTTTGATTTATAGCGCAATAAAATGATTGTACTTAGATGTAAAAATGTGATAAAATTTAAATAAGGTCACACGCTAGCATTTAGGGCACATGTTATTAAAATTAAAAGTAGAACTTTTACATTGAAGAAAATAATTTTTAAATGTTTAAGAAATTGGATGCATAATTTTTAAGATTTCTTTTTTATATTGGTCTAGACACACGTTAATATTTCCCTTTATTTATGAGAACCAACGCTATACTCCAACAACGAATGTCTTCATGAGCATTAATGATTATAATGTGTAGGTAGTTTCTTTTTGTTGGATACAATCTCTTGTCACAAATTGTAGCAAAATTCAATTCCTTCCAAATGATCTTTGAAGAGATTGATTGTTTCATTATCCCATTTTTCCTTTTTGTGTTATGAATTTGTTTCTCATATTTTCTTTCAGTAGAAGTGGTAAACACCACTGAAACACGCACATAACTACACGGTCCAAGTTCGAGCACGAATAAAAATATCTAATCTTATAATTTTGACATTACCAGTTGAGCTACGCTTTACAAATTCATTGTCATCTTGGCTGTGCTGTTTGGTGGAAGGTTTATGCACGCATATAAAAGTGTTTTGATATAACGGTTGATTTTTCATCAAATGACAATACCATGCATGATGGGGTCAAAAAATGCAGATGTGGTGAAATTTTGGCCACATGACATGAGAAACAGCTCATCTACTTTGCCACTTTTAATTTCTTTCCAATCCATGAGGATTTGTCAATGTTCATTTATTTTAGGTTATTATGGAAGCACATGGGCATGGAATCACCATGACTACGACAAACCACGTATATTAATTGTAAGGAACCATTAGATGAAATTTATTGAATGTAATTTTACACAACAAAAGGCAAAATGGTTTTCTCCTCGGAAAAAAAAAAGGCAAAATGTTTATGTGCTTCTATATCTATTTTATCATTTTTTTTTTTAAAACGTTTGAGGTTGCAGAGATTGGGTAGTTTTTCTAAGGGAAACAAATGTGTGCACACACAAATTATTTATCCTTTTATTATCATGTAATAATTAAGAAAGATCTAGAGAAACCAAACGAGAAATTTTTTTCTAAAGATATAGAGGAAGACTTAAAAACACTTTAAAAAAGATTTAAAGATTAATGAATGAGATCGAAATATAGTTTTTGATTGAACATTATGCAACAATTTCATCTATATAATCGATCTCAGTTAATGGGATAAAACTTGATTATTTTAGTTGGAGTATTATAATATTATCATGAAAGAATGTGGTGCAGTGGTAACAAAATTCTTAGTTAAACAAAGATAATTGTTTTGGAACCCATGCAAAACAAACCATTTGAGGAAATCAATGTTAACAATACAAATACAAATCAGAGAAAGAGAAAAAGAGAATATGAATAAAGACGGCTAGAGTTTCATAGAATAACAATAGCTTGATATTACAAAATATTACGAGAGAATATATATAATAAACCTAATGAAATCTAATTTACTAATATAAAGGCCTAATAACTTAAGCCCAATACTTTATTATCTAGCAATCAAGACTTATCGTTAGCACATATATTAATTTGACATGGTTCCCCTAACATAGATCCTTTCCTAATGAATACAAGTCATAATCAACACTAGACCTTGCACCCGTGCTGCCACACGGGTCATATTGACGGCAAATACGCCTTTCAAATAAATAAATAAAAAAGGTGCTTTAGTACCAATACAACGTGACTAATAAAATACAATTAAAAATGAGTTCATGTTGGTACATTGCGGAAAATTTCTTTGTAAACAACATTTGAAATGTAGTGCAGCGAC
Organism: Medicago sativa; assembly: GCF_051527215.1. Classification (NCBI taxonomy): domain Eukaryota; kingdom Viridiplantae; phylum Streptophyta; class Magnoliopsida; order Fabales; family Fabaceae; genus Medicago; species Medicago sativa. The sequence goes on from NC_140754.1 coordinate 7,456,748, forward strand.
AAATAACACATTTTAGACAAAACAATCAACATACATTTATATAATAATAAATTAGCAAGAATCGACAAAATGCTTCCAACCATACCTGAAACTGATTCATGAACATAAGGTTCCTTCATTTCATCGTTGCACATACGTCTATTCGGATTTTCGTTCGCATATGGGGTTGCATACTCGTCCAATATAGGATGGCCTATATAACTTGTTATAACATATGGGGTTGCTTAAATTGTTACTTTCACGTGTATATACATGGTTCAATAGTAAATTATTTTGTACACAAAAGCTTAAAAATCGAGTGCTCTCTGAATTTATTTTTGAACACAAAAATTGCCTCAATTAGAAAGTCGCCGCAATTTAAGATATTAGATGCAGTTTAAGCATAGCTAAACTGGTATCAGTAATGAATTTTTCTCCACTGACCTGAAATATAAGGTAGTGGAAGTAGAAAAAGCAAATGTGTTTTTGAATATGCATTCAAACACAAAAATTGCATTAGTTTGGAGAGTCGCCGCTATTTAGGATATTGGGTGGAATCTACGCATAACTAACTTGAAATCAGTTATGATTTTTACTATACTAACATGTAGAATAACGGATTTTTCAGCATTAAAATGCAAATGTTTTTTGAAAATATTCTGAGCACAAAAACTGCAATGGTTTTAGAGTCGCCGCTTTTTAAGATAATAGCTGCACTTTACGCATTCAATGACATGAATCATAAGGTAGACGAAAATGAAAAATCCAGTGCTTTCTGAATTTATATTGCACAAAAAAAAACTGCATCAGTTGTTAAGTCGCCGCTATTTAGGATATTAGCTGCCCTTTACGCATAGCTACCATGATATCAGTCATGATTTTATATGCAACGACATGATAACATTCTTGAGATAATGGATGCATTGGAAATTACCATAATCAATGTTTGTACGTAAAACGGTGATTTTGCATTGAAGAATAATACGTAAAACGGTGATTTTGCATTGAAGAATAACACGTATAAAATATGTTCCTAAATAGTGGTGATTTTATATTGAAGAATGACACAGTAAAAATATTATCCTAAATAGCAATGATTTTACATTGAAGACAGTAAAAAATCTTAGCCTAAATAGCGGTGATTTTACATTGAAGATTAACAGTTAAAATATGTTTCTGAATAGCGGTGATTTTACATTGAAGAATAACACAATAAAAATTTGTTCCTAAATAGCGGTGATCACCACTCTTTAGGTTATGAAGATTACATGGTTGTATGATAAATACGGTAACTGTGAAAGAGACGTTCTATCGACATTGCATTTTATCTCTGTTTGCAGTTGTTGCACTGTGCTTAGCGTGCAGCTGCTGCCAATCAGATTGCACTTCATGCGTGTCCTGAACTGAAATTGTTGCTTCTTCGTTTGATTGTGCCAGACTTTTTCATTTCAACGATGCCATATGCACCAAAACATCACTGCAAAGGTTTTCTGATCCTGCACATTCAGTCCCTGCATAATAGGAAAGAAAACTTTTATAAAAAAAAAAAAAAACAGCGCCTCATGATGAAATTCTGCATCTTTTTCCAAAGACCAGCCACTCATCATACTTCATCTTCATATTGGCAGCAAAAGAACACATGACATTCATATTTTTCACTATATGCTTCAATAAGTATCTACATTAGAGATAACAGAAGAATCGTAAGTCACTGAAAGCAAAACCAACCAAAGCAAAAACAACTAAATCATGTAAAAAAATCAGAGAAAGAAAAGCTCAATTGAAAGCTAAATCTACGCACATTTTTACCTTAAACAATATACGGAAAAAAAGCTTCCAGACAATAAAAATGTAAGTGAAATAATTTGAATAAAAGTAACCAAAGTTGTGTTCATCCTCTCCCTTGCCTTCATCTTTTGTGGCAACCTAAATTAAAAAAAGGGCTGCAATTAAACTTTTGAAAAGAAAGGAAGAATATTATCACTTAAGCAAGTCTTTAGACATGTATATTAACATCAGGTGGCTATAAGCCTACAAATGTAAATTGTTATAATTGGAACCTCAAAATGCATGACCATTTTTCAAATATCAGATTGTTTGACCACTTTTCATATAAGCATTATATCAAACAGGTGGTGGTGGCAAAAGTAAGAAGAAAAAATGATTCAGAAAGAAGGATTTAGTTTACCTTTGTAGCTTATCTCGGTATATTGAGTGGTTGTTGTTGTTCCCATGAACTTTTGCCAATGCAGAAAGATAGAAGGAAAAAAAAACAAAATTCTTCACCCGGTTCACTGAAGAAATTTGTAAGGTAGAAAAAAAAAATTAGTGTCTCATATAAAATCAGTTTTCAGTGGAAGTAATAAAAACGCTAAATTATCATCGAAGAAAGTTGGAAAAAAACACGATGAGAATATTAACATAGACCACATATGATTTTTTTTAATATTTGATGGATGCAATTGAAAGTGTTTGGATTGAAAATAAAAATCAAGAGTAGCAATATTAAGTTGAAGATGGTTATACCTGGGTTGGAACTTTATCGTCGGCGCCTCTGTTGTCAATAGCGGCCGTGCCGCCCACTATATCGGAAAAATCAGCCCGCTGCTCCTAGCCGTGACGGAGCGTGTCGTAGAAACCAACAGATCTAGATGCAGATGATTTCGATATCTAGATTTGATGTGAGATTCACTTCGGGGTATGTTCACTCTCAACTCACGCGGTGGTTTCCGGTGAGGTGGCTGGAACGGGAGGCGATGAGGATGAAGAAAAGCAGCAATTGAGAGAGGAGAAGAGCAGCGATTGAGAGAGAAAATGGAAAATGAGAGAGAATAGCAGAGGTAGAGAGAGAGAGAGAGAGAGAGAGAGAGAGAGAGAGAGAGAGAGAGAGAGAGAGAGAGAGAAGTGAAGGATGTAAGTCACATAGGAAATGGAACAACATTTATTAATAGCATTTGAATTTAAACTGATTGTTGCATGGTAAATAACAAACCCTTACCTACGTCAACTTTTCAAGAGGTATAAATGCACCTTGGGGTTTTGAAAAGGTAGTTGTGAGGTTTGAATTTCAAATTCAAATTTAATGAGCATTTTTCCCGCTCAAAATCTAGGTTTAGGGTTTTGAAAGGCTTGTTTACATTGTACATTAGGATTAAATAATAAGGATTGGTGTGGAGTTATTACTAAATTCCTAAACCTAATGCTAAAGACTCTACCTAGCTAATCTGACTTTACCAACTCTTTTAAGGTAGTAGTTTTCAGACTTCTATTATTCTAGTTGAGTTTGGTGCTATTTTAAAAGATTAATTATATATTGTTGTTTAGTCTTTATTTTGAAAACTCTCATGTTAAAAGTTTGGAGATGAGAACAAATATGATCGTTGACACATAACAAAGATAGACGCCTATACATTCAGTCTTCAACCTTATAAGCATATTTCTGCATGTACTCAACTAGTTTAAAAACAAGTATACCATTGCAAATTTTTGTTGTGTAAACCAATCTTTATCAACAGTTAGTAGTGAGTCACAAGACACATAGTAAATGTTGCTGTGTGAATTTAACTTATGGTGTGATGGTCGTCATAAATATTTTCGGTTTTGAAAGTGTAGCATTTAATTTATTATTAGACTAATGAAAGTATTTTAATGAATAATAGAGTACAATTCATATTACATTGACAATTGAAAATGTCACTAATTTTGTGATAATTGTTCTTTACAAATATGTGTAGCAGTTATATCATGCATACTGAAGTCCGTACCATAAGTAATTATGAGACCTTCACATATGAATGCTATTTAAAGGAATTCAGCATCCTTCTTTAAACTCTTATGAAAAATTTTCTGTGTCCTATCCAATTAAATGTTTTCCGAGAAGAAAATTGTATTGTACTGCACTTGTATTCTGACAAGATGTAAATGATGAATCAAATAGTGACAAGATGTAAATGATGAATCAAATAGTATAAGACTTTTTAAAATGAATTTTTTTGAGCTAGTTTTTGAGCTAATTTTTATTTCTGTGTGTTGTTTAATAAATGTGGATATTTCTCTCAAATAAAATTTTAATTTTGATTTACTATGTGGTGAGAGTATAGCCTCTTTAGCTAGACCTTACTATTATGGATAAAAGGACATGTATTATTAGAAAAAATTGGGCATTCATGTTCGTAACTGTAAAAATTAATGCGTGGAATCTAAATGTGCAACAAAACTATTCATACTTTTTTAGGGTTTTTCATACAACAAAAGATTTGTGAGTAAATAGGCAATTATCCTCCTGAAATTGTAAGTTTGATTAACGTTGTGCAATTTCAGGGGGTAATTGAAGTTTTGTTAATTTTAGGGGGTAATTGACGAAACTTACAATTTCAGGGGGTAATTGCCTATTTACTCAAAGATTTGTCTTAAGACTTTGTAGTTGATACTTAAGGACTTGATCTTTTGTTGGGTTAAACTCAGGCGACCATTATTGTTATCAAAATTTGTATTTAAGCACAATTTGTATTTTGTAATCGTAAGTATTACATAATAGAAAATTGTAGTAATCCACAGCTTAAGATCAATTGTGTATGTTATAATGTGCGTTTCTTATTTGTTTTCTTTAAACTTTATTTGGGAGTTTAGAGGGAGGGGAGGGTTTTGGCAAGAAAAAAAAGAGAGGGATCAAGTTGAAGAAACAGGAATCATTGAAAGAAGATGGATTTGAGGATTAACTTCAATTTATGTCTGTTATTAGACAAATAGTTTTGTTGCTATGTTGTCATCAGAGCATTAGATGATGTTCCTTTGTTTTGTTATTGTGACAAAACCAAATTTGTTCTTACAATATTTAGTTGAAAAAACTAATGTCATGCCATCTTAAAGAACACCGTTTAGAGCAGGGCTAACATGTTTAAAGATTAAAAACAAACTTTTAAACGAGGAATTTTTAAATGTAAATTATCAAAATGAAGGGTTCATTTAATAAACCTAATAAAGACTTTGAAAAATATCAAAAGCAATCTTTTACTATTTTTAGTAAATTTTAATACTCCATCCGGTCTTATGTGTGTTTGTTACAAATTTACTAAATTTTATTCCTGAGTATAAAATGTTCCTGGGAATAGAAAAGTTTTCCCAAAAAAATGGTGGGAATAAAGTTCCTATGGAGATGAGAATAAAATTATGTGTAATTACCTATTATATTCCCTATTTTTAAGGTTCCTTGGAATATTATAATGTTAACCAAATATCTTTTTTCTAAATACCTTGTAATAAAATTCCTATCTTTATATTTCAAGGAATGTTATTCCTAGGAATAAATTTGATACACTTGAAACAAACACAAACAATTGTTGTTTTAGATTCATTGAATAATTGATGTATCCGGTCTATATTTCAAACTGGATACATCAATCATTCAATTAATTTAAAAAGTCAATTGTTTCTTATACATGAGACCGGAGGAAATAAAATATTACTTCTTGTTTTTTTTTTTTAATTTTATAGAATCAAATGTTTTATTGAAAATGGTTACTTTTGGATTCTTTAGAATGTTCGTATTACAATTTTCCACTCCTATTAAAATTTTGTCTGTTCACTTCCATCAGAGTTGGTCCTAAGAATTTTGGTGTTCTGGGCGAAACAATAAAATTGTGCCCTTTTAAATAGAGTAATGATATTTTGACATCCATTTGATGACAACTTTGTTGACAACCTTGTTTTTTTCACTTCTTATTGGTCAAAAACAATGGAGAGAGAAAAATGAAGAGAGAGGATAACAACATCATGTGAGTATGAGAGAGAAAGTTGTCCAAAAATTGTCAAAAAGTGGTTGTCAAAATATCATTTCTCTATATTCCAATAGTTTTCTTCTTACATTTTTTTGTTGCAAAAAATTCATTTATAATCAAAGTTTTTTAAAAATATATTCTCAATATAATTAATCAAACCGAATTAAAAAAAAAAAATCTTTATAATACTAACTACTAAGCAAAAATAATAATTTTGGTGTCCCTAAAATAATGGTGCCCTGAGCTGCCGCCCCTCAAGGCCACCCCTGGCTTCCATCAAGCAAAGAGATCCAGGTTTGAACCATTTAACTCTTTCAATAGTTTTAATGTTGTAATTAATTCACTTATGTTTATGGTGAACTAAGGAGGAATAGATAGCTATTCTTAGGGGTATGATTGGATAAAGAATTTTGTAGGGACGGAAAGTGATGACTTACAAAAAATGATCAAGGGCATTAAAAACTATTTTTAAAATAAATTATACGTGATTGAAGTATTGTATAATCATTAGTATCAAAACAAAATTTATTGTTTGATCATTTATCACGTTATTCCAGAAAAAATTAAAATATTATACGCGCACACATATTCAACCATCATCCTTTCTAAAAAACAAAAATCCTGTCGAAAGTTATCTACCTAAATATTTGGGAGGCCTGGAAGACATTAGGAGGCCAGTAAAGTTATCCTGGTTACTACTACACTTTTTGAGTCTGGCTCAATAAAGCTTGGATCGTATTGGAAATTTGCTCTCCACCCAACACAAATTGCTCGCGCCCTGCAGCCATGCCAAATATGCCCTTGCGCAAGTTAACATGCGCAAGTGTTAAACATGCGCCACTTAACTAACGTCACGTGAGTTAACTAACGTAGCGTTAGTTAACTCACGTGGCGTGCTGTCTTAAGCATGCAGACCACCTCATTTCCTCATTTCTCATCTAAAATCAAAAAAAATCTCAAAAATCTCTCTCAAATCACCCAAATCCAAAATTCCTTCAAGTTCAAATCAAACAACACTCCAATAACAAGTAAGTTTTCATGATCAAACACCATTAACCTTTTATGTTTGCATGTTATAAATTTTTTAGATTTAGAGTTTGTTTAAATTTTGGTGTTTTTGGCAAGAAATCATACAATGTTAGGATGTAAATGGCTTGTGTTGCTTAAATGTTTAGATGTTTGCATGTTTATGTTGTAGTTTTGAGATTTTTTTAGAGAATTTTTATAGAATTAGGGTTTGTTTAAATTTTGATTTTTTTGCAAGATATGATACAATTTTACATGCAAATGAGTAATATTGCTTAATTATTTAGATGTTTGCATGTTTATGTTTAATGTATAATTTTTAGGGTTTATGTATAATTTGCACTCCAAGTGTTTGATGAAATGTTTGAATGAGTTTTTTCATTGATTGTGATTAATTTCTTATTGTGTAGATTTGAAGCAATGGCCGGGTGGATCGACATTCATGCAGAATTCAACGGCGGAGAACCTCAGAGGTTGAAGGTTCGGTGCCTTGATGTAACGTTAAGAGGTCTCAAGGATCAACTTAATGAATTCAACCAAGCACTCGACCCCAGAGACATAAGGAGGGTGCAAAATGTTCGGTATAAACGTCCAAAGCTCGACGAGGGGAGCGTAACATTCACTTGGGTGGAGTTAAAGAACGACGAAAACGTGACGAGCATGTTTTGGGAGCACACCAAGTTCCAGTGGATCGATATGCGGGTGACGTTGATGAGATCAACTGAAGATATCATCAACAGCTTGATTCCGCCAGAAGATCGTCATTAGTTAGGATAATAAGGTGCATTCCAACTACAACATTTGTCTTACCTCTGAAATGGGGTAATTCAAACTTGCCAAACGGCGAGGACTCAAGCATTTCGCTCGGCATTCATGTTTTTCCTTTGAAAAGATTATATTTTTGTTAGGCTTGCTTAGATGATGGTATTAAGTGTCAAGGAATGGACCTCATTTCGTTGGCACTTGAATACCATCATCTAAATCAAGCTTGACAAAAATTTATTCTTTTCAAAGGAAAGCATGAATGTCGAGCGAAATGCTTGAGTCCTGTTGTTTGGCAAGTTTGGCTTTACCCCATTTCAGTGGTAAGACAATTGTTGTAGTCGGAATGCACATTCCAACTACAACAATTGTCTTCCTCTGGATGGGGTAATTCAAACTAGTTAAATGGCAGGACACCGGCATTCGCCCGAGTGTGTTTTTGTTCCATTCTAAATGTTAATTTCTTGTTGGCTTCGTTTAAATGATGGTATCGAAGTGTCAAGGTCTGGACCTCATTCCGTTGGCACTTAGATACTATCATTTAAAACCAAGACCAACAAGAATTTAACATTTGGAATGGAACAATAACACTTCTGGACGAATGCCGGAATCCTGCTTTTTAGCTAGTTTGAATTGACCCCATTCAGAGGTAAGATAATTGTTGTAGTTGGAAGGTACATTTCCGAATGTAATGTAATGATAGTTGACGTACATGTCTTTTACGTAATGTAATGTAATGATACCACAATGTAATGTAACGTAGATGAAATTATATCTAAATAAAATTGTCTAAGAATTAATGTTGTGTACTTATCGAATTTATTTATTCAATACGCCATTTTTATTTGAATTAATGTTGTGTACTTATTATAATTTACTTATTCGATACGCAATATTTATTCGAATTCATGCTATCGCAATATTTATTTGAATTCACACTATCATACTTTTTATTCGAATTAACGCTATCGTACTTTTTATTCGAATTCACGCTATCGTACTTTTTATTCGAATTCACGATATCACACTTTTTATTCAAATTCACGCTAGCGCAAATTTTAATTCAAATTAACTAACTCAGCGTGACTTAACTAACGCACCTTATAAGCTGTGCGTGAGTTAACTTGCGCAAGGTGGCCGGTACTAAAAACTGAAGCACAAACGTTTCTTGGACGGTAGTCATTGGTCTTCAATGGTTTTTGCACGTTTTCCTTAATATTTGACCACGTTTTTGGACCTCATTAAGTGTTATATACCTATACCACCTATAAAAACCCTCACATACTTCCTCTTTTCCTCACATTTTCTCATCCCACTCTCCCCCCCTCTTTCTCTTCTTCTTCTTCTTCTTCTTTGTTTCTTATTAGTTTCTAGGGTGGTTATACCGCTTTAGGTATATACCAGTGGCTTATGGGGGAAGTAGTGGTCGGTCTGGTGGGGAAAAGGGCATCTTGATGTCGTTTTCCCCAGGACTAATCACTATTTTCCCCATGAGCTATTGGCATATACCGTAGAGGGTATCAAAAAGTAATAACCAACAAAAGTATAAAAAAGTAAAAATCAGTTTTTACACAAGTTACTCAAGTTAACTTGCGCATGGCTCATTTGGTGCGTGACTTAACTCACGCATAGGTTACAACGTGCGTTAGTTAAGTCACGCTACATGTCTTAACATGCGCAAGGGCAATTTTGGCATCGCTGCAGGGTGCGAGCAAAATGTGCTGGGTGAAGAGCAAAATTCATCGTATTGTATTAGCCCAGCCTAATTTTATACAACCCACACTCTAAAAGAAATGGCCATTACTTTTCACACCCTATGAGTTTCTTGCGCGCCCTATTCGGATTCTAAAATTCTAAATATTTCAATGTGTTTTTGGAGGTTTTATGGGGTTTTTATGCAGTTCGGATTCTAAAATCCGAACTGCATAGGACGAATGAGAATAAAAATAAAAATACTATAATTTCTTATTATTTTAATAATGAAGATAATAACAAGTAACGGAAATTAAAATAGAAATAAAAAATTATTTAAAACAAAATGCATGAAAGATTAATTAATCATATTATTTTAATTACCTCAAGGACGTATGGGCAGTTGGTATGGGCAGCACAAGTATGTTATGGAAGAAGCTTAATTCATGGCGTGGAATTTTTTTCCCAAGGGATGGAAAAGAAGTACTCATGAAGTAAGTGATCCAAGAACTTCTAGTCTATGTATTAGAGAAAGAAGAACAAAATAAACATACTTTTCCTAGTTTACTTAAGTTACAAGCTAACTGGTCTTACGTAGCTTAATCGAGTTGTTTAGCATGTGATTAGGCTTAATGTACTTAACATATATTGCCTATAAATACTCTATGTACTCTCTTTCACATTTACGTGAAATGAGACTATTTTCTATTTCTAATTGCTTTCCATAACACTATACAATAGGATTCTCTCTTTTTCTCCCAAGCTCTTTTGGAGATTTTACAAGGGATGCTAAATTCATATTGTTGGGGCAAAATGGTAGTGTATTATAGAAGGGAAAGGAAGAGGAATTAGGCAGTAGATTTCATGAGTTATCTAGCAATGTTGAATGATTAAGGTTGGAAATTGTTATCCAACTCCAATGCTTCATCCTTGGAAATTGTTATCCAACTCCAAGTTGTAATAACATGGAGAAGCATATGAAGGTGTCAATCATTGTTATTAAAAGGATTTCATGAGTGCATTGGAGACGGATGAACCATGAACCATCGATATGTGGAGTGACACATGGTTTAGAAGCCTTAACCCATAGAAGTTTACAAAATCATGAATGTTGCACTCTAAAATTAGGTTTGAGTTAAAGTGTTTAGGTTGCAACAATAATCAACCAACCCATGAATCAAGCAAATGCTACGAACTCTAATCGTGTTTGTATTCCTTCTTGTGTTGTGGAGATAACTACTACTAAAAATGAAATGAGTTTTTTTTGGGTAAAAAAATTATATAATATGTAGTTTACATGTATTATTCAATCAAATACAGTGTTTTTTTTTTTTTGAGGGACAAATACAGTGTTTGTGTGAACATTGAACAACATCACGGAATATTCTTTCTCATAACTAAACAATGAAAAAGTTGATACCAAACAATAAATAATAAAGGGTTAATCATGTTTCTAGTCCCTATAAAATAGCGACCTTGAAAGTTTAGTCCTTACTTAATTTTAATAGCATTTTTAGTTCTTAATTTTGTTTTTTTGCCCTGAGTATTAGTCCCTACTCAATTCAAATTTGTTTAATTTATGCTTAAACTCTTAAATTTTTGAACAATTTTTTGCAGACATGTTTAGAACATTACTAAAAGTTCCTCCGCAAAAAATTATCGCAAAATTTGATTTCTACATCCAGATTTTATTACTTTTTATCTTTAACTTTTGTCGTTTTAAAAAATTCATATTTAATTCATTTCATGTATGAAAATTCTAAATTTTAGTAAACGAACCTTTCATAGTGTTCTAATCTTGTCTCAAAAAAATCGTTCAAAAATTTAAGAGTTTAAGGATAATTAATCAAACTTTGTTTTAGCAGGGACTAAAATTATAAGTAATTTTTTTTTATAGGGACTAAAAATGCTATTAAAATTAAGTAAGGACTAAACTTACAAGGTCGCTATTTTATAGGGACTAGAAACATAATTAACCCAATAATAAACAATGAAAAGTTACCCCAATCAATCCAATGTAGTGGTAGATGCATTCACAATGGTATAGGGTTGTTGGCTCCACAAAAGAATTTTTTTTGAAGAGAATAAAAATATTTCTGGAAAATATCTAATAATTTTTATTTACCCCCATAAAAATAATAATTGTTGTCTCAATGAATATTTTTTTAAAGAAAATATACATAGAAATATATTAGAGATAAAATAAAATAAATTGGTATGAATTTTATCATTTATCATTCTAATTAATTCAATTTTTTTTATCATTCTAATTAATTAGTATCACCCATTCTCCCAAAAAAAAATGGTTTCACCTCTCAAAAAAACTAAACACACATAGTGATAAAAGAAATATATTATATTTTAAAAATGAAAACACTGTTTTACATATTATACACTATTTTGTGTGGGGGTACTTGTTCATAAGATTGTATAAATATAATATAATATATTATAGATTATTTTCTTGTGCCACTTCTAAATGTTTCTAATCAAATGGTGAAAAGGATAAAGAAAAGTTATTATATGAAATAATTTCTATTTATTTTGTTTTGTTGTGACAAATGGTTACATAGAATTATTGTGTTTAAAAAACTTATTAATATTTAAAGTCACTTCTAACTTTTGCAAAAGTGTTTTTTTCAAAATAATATATATGATGATTGTCATAAATTATCCCAGTATTATACCTGTTGTTTTTGGATTTCCAAACTGTTAAATTTGAATTTCCAAATTTCTATCATCTACCGAAGTTGTTACTAGGTTGAGTCACGACCAGGTCGCTCTCTTTAAGACGTTTCGTGGCACTACCCAAAGTTGTGCAAGGTAGACTATCAACCACGCCGCCTCCAGGATAAAACAAGCCCAGCTACAACTGTTCGATTAACTACTGCACTGTAGATAAATCGTTCGAGAATTACACCCTCAAAATATGGCTCAATCGTTTGATCGAAGCCACTCGATACGGTACGTAACCGCTCTATTCGAAACCGTTCAAATTAATATGGTATTATTACCATTCTATTATGGTGCTGAGACCACTCAAATATGGTGTTACCACCATTCTAACTTCTCCAAAACATGAATATGGCACTACGACCACTCAAATATGGTGATACCACCATCTCTCCTTAAAATTATTAAAATAATATATATACTGTTAAGATCATTCTTTAATATGATCTTAATAGCACTCTATATTCCGAAGAATCATATATTATCGAAGGGAATATGAACCTAAGACCAAGGGACTATGGTCTTAAGAACACTCTTAATACCGAAGGGACAGAAAGGAGTAGAAGAAGAAGAACGATTTGTTAAAATCGAAAGGGAGAAGAGAGAAAAACGCACAGGAAGCATCAACTGTGAGATTTTGGTGTGTAGAATGAGTGGGGCGAGCTCTCCTTTTATAGGCAGAGTTACTTGGGGATTAAGTTTGCTTAATCCTTAAGCAAACGTGTTTTACGCGTGACTTGGGGATTAAGTTTGCTTAATCCTCAAGCAAACATGTTTTCTTAATTGGAAATATCCGGAAGCTTCTGGATACGGGTTTGGATCGGGTCGGAATGTAACACATCAATTTGTTACGCGTAACGCTTTCGTATAATGAAAAATTAATTAATTAATTAATTAATTTAACATTTTAAAGTGACAAAAAAATATATATCAATTTTTTTTAAGCGTTCACCCGTTCACAAAATTGGGTACCCCAAGGGCACACCCTTAGAGGTCATTTTTCCCATATATAAACACTTACTAGTTGGGGTGACCCTTCAATGTGGGACATTTTTAAGTCACACCTACACACTAGTTTTTTCATAGTGTTTTTCTTTCCAATTTTCTTCACTAGAATTAACTAGTGTTCCAACAATCCCCCACTTGACTTCAAAATGGTTTCGAGAAATAACGTAAAACGTTTCCATAAGATTTGCTAATATACAAAGGTGTCGCCAACAACTTGAACTTTAACATAGTGGAAGATATTCTGATTTAACAAGAGTTGCTTACAGCATTGAACTCTATCTCAGACATAGAATCCACACACAAACCTTTTCATAGGTGTATTCTAAAAGCCCGTGCGTTTTAAGGCCCTGCACGTGTATCCCGGTTTTAACGAATGCTCTAGGAATTCTGCCTCGAAATTCCATAGGACTGGCCTAAGTTCCACATTCGTATAGGTGAGTCTATCAAGGGTACTCCTGTAGCTGTGTACCCCACTCAACATAGAGTATAGATCTCATTAAGAGTTACTATTACCTCATCCTTCTTTCGCTGCAGGATCATGCTTTCTATATTCTTTCTCTCATAGCATGTTCTACCACTTCATGACTTGTTTTTACCCATTGAACCTATTTCTTGGGATCTCCAGTCATGTAGGTCGGGTTACCATCACTTGTGGGCTATAGGCATTAGTCCCATCCTTCTGGATGTTTCTTGGACTTTCTCTCTATTAAGTCCTTTCGTCAAAGGATCAGCTAAGTTTTCATTCGTACGTACAAAATCAACTCTAACCGCTCCATTTAGAGATACACTCTCTAATCGTGCTATGTTTTCGCCTTATCTGTCGTCTCTTACCATTGTAATAACGATTCTTAATCTTTGCAATAGCCGCGGTACTATCGCAATGAATTAACACAGCCGATAACGGTTTCTCCCATGAAGGGATTTCAGCTAGCAAGAATCTTAGCCAACTTGCTTCTTCACTAGTTTTCTCTAGTGTTCTCATCTCAGATTCATTCCATAGTGGACTGAGTCAATATCATTTGTTTTAACAAACAACTCCTCTAGTGATGCTCAATGTGCAAACACTAGTCGCTAAATATTCATCTGAAAGATGTTCAATTTATATCTTGTACCATTTAAGTACAATGTGTTACTCCCAGTGAAGTAATCTTAGAGTCATAGTCTTCTCATGACTCTTTCTATAGCATGGCAATGCTTTCCATCCGTCTACTAGTAAACTTGCACAAGAGTTTCACGACATCGACAATGTCGGATCTAATACATTCAGTGGCATAGCTAAGTGCTGCCAATGATGCTCGTATATTCTTTTTTCTAGCTCCATCTCAAGTGTTCTTACACTTGGATCATAATATGTGATTGCAAGTTTACGGTGAAATAATTACATTTCTTTAAGATCTTCTCAACTTTGTGAGATTTATCAAAAAAGTTATCTTTTCTGATCTAGTAATCTTGAAACCAAGAATTACTTCAATTTTTTTTTGTTTAGGTCTTTCTTATCAATGTTGTTGATAAACAATGATTTCACATAATTCATAACATGAATCTTTAAATCAAATATGAGCAAGTCGTCTTCATAGAGACATATGATCGTGCAAATATTATTTGTCACTTTCATTCAATTTATACTCATTCGATAACATTAGAATGTCAAATTTTTTCATGCCATTCCTCAGGAGTTTATTTTAGACCATTCAAATAATTATCTAACTTACAGACCTTGTTTTCTTGTCCATGAATTGCAAAATTTTTCAGGTTGTTCCATATAGACTTGTTCTTCTAGTTCACCATAAAAAGGTAACTTTCACATCCTTTTGGAGTACTATCGAGTTATAAACGGCGGCTAAAGGGACTAGTACTCTTATGGATATGATTTTAGTGACTGGTGAATGAATGTCGAAGAAGTCTATATTTTTCTCTTTGTCTAAAACCTTTGACTACAAGGAAAGCCTTGTATTCATCAACCGTACCATCAGGTTTTAGTTCCTTTTTTTTTTTCTTCAAAAAATCAAATACAGCCGATTGGTTTTGCAACTATGAGACAAGTCAACCAAGTTTCATGATTTGTTAGACTCTAGAAAATTCATTTCATCGTTTATTGCTTTTGCCATAATTCAGCATCCAATGAGGATATAACTTCTTTAAGGCTTAATGAATCTTCTTCCAATGTATAAACCAAGTTCATACTCTTTAGCAATTTTAGCTTTCTTACCTCCTTGAGGTTCTATAACATCTTGTATGATGTTTTCATAACTATTTCTAATTACATGAATGTGATTAGATATAGTGCCCCCACTAGTTCTTAATTTTTAAAGGGAAATTTATTTTGCCCCCACTAATGTCGTGCTCCCATTAGAGCCCCCACTAGTGCCCCCACTATTCTTTAGTTAAAGGGGTAAATATTTACATAGAATTCGGCATCTTTTAAATTCTATGATCACTTTAACATTTAGGTCATAAAACCTATATGTTTCGTTATTTATCGCATACCCGATGAATACATATTCATAGGCTCTACTAGTGAGTTCAACTCTCTTGGGGTCCAGGATCTAAATATAGTCCAGACAATCCCAAGTTCAAAAAATAAGACAAGTTGGATTGTCTTTTCTTCAAAAATTTCTTAATTAGAATTTTTGTTCTTAGACTTGGGTACTCTATAAATTTCAATTTTCGTTATAAAAATTGAACATTCAAGCACATCAATTTTATTTTCCAAAATTCACAGTCATCAATAAATATGATAAAAATATCATTTTATCATTTCTAATTTATGTGTCATCAAATTAACACATATCATAATTTATTATGTTTAGAGATTCAATTCTCTAAATTCTGATTTATATGAACTTTTGGTTCATATATCTTGACTGCAATAAATAAAATTGTTTAATTATATAACTTTGGAATTAAGTCCAAGTTACTCAAGTTTAAAATTAAACACTTGTTCGTGATCAATTTTGATATGTCAAATATTTAAAATCACACAACTAATAACATAGAAGGAGAATTTAATTTTTAACATACCATCAAAGTGCAATCTTTTTCCACAAGAGTGCATGGTACACAAGTCTCTCTTTAAGTCTGAGTCAACTCAGTCTTATTCAATAGAAATCTGAAATTCAGATTCTTTCTTAAACATAAATAGAATTTCACAATTCCATTTATTTTCCTTATTGCATATTTACAAGTTTGGATTATGTAAAACGATCGATGCATATGTTTATCAATTCTTGTTAAAGATTTGAAAACCAGTACGTGATATCAATGTTTAAAAGAAAACAAAACACTTTTAGAATTCACCATAACAAAATAACAGCCTTGCATTATTTTATTTTCTGCTCCAAACAATTTTTTGTTTTGTAACAAACTAAACTTGTTTGGTTCTGTAACAAATAATTTGTTTTGTAACAAATTATTGTTTTCATCAAAAAAAATTTAGTAACTAATAATTTGTTTTGTAACAAATTATTGTTTTCATCAAATAAATTTTTAGTAACTAATAATTTGTTTTGTAACAAATTATTGTTTTCATCAAATAAATTTTTAGTAACTAATAATTTGTTTTGTAACAAATTATTGTTTTCATCAAATAAATTTTTAGTGTTGTTGATTGAAACAACAATCACTTCATAGTTTCATTCGAAAGATGTAAATCTATAGCTTGATTTATCCTTAATGTATTTAGGGACAACTTAACCTCAATATGTAACTTCTTCGGTAGACATAGCATATAGAAACGTCTTAAAATTGTTGTTTTTGGATTTCCAAACTGTTAAATTTGAATTTCCAAATTTCTATCATCTACCGAAGTTGTTACTAGGTTGAGTCACGACCAGGTCGCTCTCTTTAAGACGTTTCGTGGCACTACCCAAAGTTGTGCAAGGTAGACTATCAACCACGCCGCCTCCAGGATAAAACAAGCCCAGCTACAACTGTTCGATTAACTACTGCACTGTAGATAAATCGTTCGAGAATTACACCCTCAAAATATGGCTCAATCGTTTGATCGAAGCCACTCGATACGGTACGTAACCGCTCTATTCGAAACCGTTCAAATTAATATGGTATTATTACCATTCTATTATGGTGCTGAGACCACTCAAATATGGTGTTACCACCATTCTAACTTCTCCAAAACATG
The DNA here is from genome assembly GCF_051527215.1 of Medicago sativa. Classification (NCBI taxonomy): domain Eukaryota; kingdom Viridiplantae; phylum Streptophyta; class Magnoliopsida; order Fabales; family Fabaceae; genus Medicago; species Medicago sativa. The sequence continues at coordinate 7,473,863 of NC_140754.1, forward strand.
AATATGGCACTACGACCACTCAAATATGGTGATACCACCATCTCTCCTTAAAATTATTAAAATAATATATATACTGTTAAGATCATTCTTTAATATGATCTTAATAGCACTCTATATTCCGAAGAATCATATATTATCGAAGGGAATATGAACCTAAGACCAAGGGACTATGGTCTTAAGAACACTCTTAATACCGAAGGGACAGAAAGGAGTAGAAGAAGAAGAACGATTTGTTAAAATCGAAAGGGAGAAGAGAGAAAAACGCACAGGAAGCATCAACTGTGAGATTTTGGTGTGTAGAATGAGTGGGGCGAGCTCTCCTTTTATAGGCAGAGTTACTTGGGGATTAAGTTTGCTTAATCCTTAAGCAAACGTGTTTTACGCGTGACTTGGGGATTAAGTTTGCTTAATCCTCAAGCAAACATGTTTTCTTAATTGGAAATATCCGGAAGCTTCTGGATACGGGTTTGGATCGGGTCGGAATGTAACACATCAATTTGTTACGCGTAACGCTTTCGTATAATGAAAAATTAATTAATTAATTAATTAATTTAACATTTTAAAGTGACAAAAAAATATATATCAATTTTTTTTAAGCGTTCACCCGTTCACAAAATTGGGTACCCCAAGGGCACACCCTTAGAGGTCATTTTTCCCATATATAAACACTTACTAGTTGGGGTGACCCTTCAATGTGGGACATTTTTAAGTCACACCTACACACTAGTTTTTTCATAGTGTTTTTCTTTCCAATTTTCTTCACTAGAATTAACTAGTGTTCCAACAATACCCCATGCAAACCGCGAGGAAAGTTAGAGACAGTGAAATAAAGAGACAAGTCAATAAAATTGTTCATAGTTTTAGATAGAGTAGCTCCATGTCATGTTAGTTTTCAGATTTTTATTTGAATTCCGTCATGTTTCTCTACTCTTATTTTAGATTAAATGCATTAAGTTTTCTCCTGTAAAAAAAAAATTAGAAAATTAGATCTATAATACTAACTAAAAAGTAAAATTTTTAGTTCCTGACAACAATATTTAAAATGAGATAATTTCGTTCTTACAATAGAAAAAAACCTATAAATAGTTTCTTCTTTAAGAAATGTTTTATTTTTATTTTTATTCCTTTTCTTTAGCATTCAACAAAAACAAAATACATGTTACTGATAGAAAGTGATTAATAGAAGAGTTTTTTTCCCAATTAGAGAAGAGAAAGGGTCTTCTAAGAAAGGGATGAATGTTGGGATAAGCTTCTAATTTTATGGTAAAACTCAAGCGAATTATGAAAACCAAGCGAATGAATATGAAGTGAGAAAACTGAGATTAGAGAGGAAAAGAGAGATTATTGAATGTAAACTTTATTGAATGGAGAAGAATGTGTACAAGTGTTTTCTCTATCTATGTGTTTTTCCAAATGCAATAAATATATACAGAGATGATTATGCTAACTAATTACGGTTACTTGACTATACTAAGTAAACCATATGATCAAGTTAATCTCTATCCTATCTTAATCTTATTCAACTAACTTCTAGCTAGTAACTAACTTCTAACAAACTTGTGCTGATCCTCTGTGGCATATGATCCTATGTACCTCCAGTAATCACTGGATATCTGAAACCTCTGGACCTCTAGAATGACTTATTTCAAATCCAAACAAAGAAGACTAAAAATTCAGTTTAATAACTTGCTTAATTTTATTTAAAATGCCACAATACATGTATATAGATTCCATCGGTTACTTTACTTCATAGTTACAATGATGCATGTAATAGGTAAATGATGGTTCCTTAAAAAAAAAGTTAAATGATGGTTGTTTAAATGTGAAAGAAGAAAAAGAACGAAGGTGAAAAATTTATTGAAAATAAGTTATTTAGATTTTTTTTATGAGCAAATTATCTCTATTATTGTCAACCAAATTGCCATTTTTATTTATTATTGGGGACATAATTGTCCATTTTTTTTTACAAATCATATGCTATACCGATTGTATAATTAACTACGTGTTTTTGGTTGGAAAGCTAAAGAGAAAGGAAAACAAAACAAAACAAAAAGAAAGAAGAAATTTAAGCTCTAGGAACCAATTTTGCATAATGTCTGTGGAGAGAAGGTTCACGATGTTAGTCGTAAGGAGTGGTGGACCAAGAGATCAATGTTAGAAGAAACTCCTTGCTATAAGCTAGGAACTTTGAACAATTGTATTCTTTTTGTATTTTGTGAGCAATACGAACATGCTACTTATGATAAAGAAGGTCTTAGCATGTGTTTGGTTTCCTGTTGACCACACACAATAGCACGTTTGCACGTTTCTTGATGCATTTTTACTGTGATTTTCAGAAGCTCCAATTACTAGCTTCTACGCTAACATGGTTTTTTGCCGTGATTTTCTTCAAACTCCGTTTTACAAACACAGTACCAAACATACACTTTGATGTCTTGTATCAAAATAGTTGTTTAGCCGGCCTTAGCCCCTTATGAATAACACGAAGTTTAGGATGGAAAATATTAGAGGATCCTGAAAGAAACCCCAAGAAATTAGAGATCTATTTCCTAGAAGGATGACGAAGAAGACCATCGAATCCAGCTCTGATTGGGTTACCAAGACATCAACATTAAAAATCCAATTTCTTATCCACTTATCAATTGCATTAGTATTAATTAAATTAATTAGTATGCTTTTACTCAAATAAAGCATGCTAGTGAAGACCGTGTTTATACATACTTGTCCTGGAAATGGAAAATAAACATCATCATCTTCTTTTTATGGTTCTATAAACATTATCATTTTATAACACAATAATGATTAAATCCATCAAAGGACGCAATAATTAAACGTTGCGTTACAAATTTTTCATCTGCAAGTATGACATGAATCTAGTGATTTAATTACCTAAAATATTTTAACAACTCTCTTGATAATAATGCGTTGTGCCTAATCAATTTTGTAGAGAAGTAAAGGATCCTGGAAAATGACCACACCTGGAATAGTGATATTCAATCAATGATTTATATTAAACACTATAATGATGAGTGGCTAGACAAAAATTATTCGTTAAGATTATATTATTTATTTTATAAGAATGAAAGTGATATTTACTTAACCATATGACTAATTTAACAGCACAAAAAAAGTTGAACTGTGACATCTATTGAAAACAAGAGGAATTTTTGTAGATAGACAAAATGACAAATAATTGGAACTCACACATAAACAGAGAAATTGGAGTTCAAACCCAGACGTCCAATCTAATAATTTTGACATTTTTATCAATTAAGCTAGGACTTCTATATGTAAATTAGTTTTATATACCAAATGAGTATCAATGATATATCTGGCATCAAGCCATCAACATACATGGTGCATTTGGACAAACTGAAATGGAATAATGTTTAGGGTGATTTCGTAGAAATTAAGAAGGTAATAGACTAATAGTTGAAATCAAGATGTTATCTTGGTGAATGTGTGCTTAGACAAAAACACAGGCTCTTCTGATTCAGGGCCGTTCCAATAAAATTGGAGGCTCGGCTCTAATATTAAAAATGGTCCCTAATAAAAATAATTAATGATAATTTAAACAATTGCAAATAAATAATGAGGATTATTTTGATTTTAATTTGTTTTGTTGAATTTTTTGTTTGTTGATAGATGTGTAGGTTTGGCCTAACTTGTCAATTTACTCTTTATTTTTGTCAAATAATAAGTGTTTGATTTAGACCTACGTAACAAAAGAAAACATTATACGACATCCCAACAATTATACTTGTACCCCTACAAATAATTGAGGCCCCCATAAATTGGAGGCTCGGCTCCGTAGAGCTCCTTACGCTTGGCAAGGAACGGCCCTGTTCTGATTATAATTTTTTAGATTGGTACTATAATCAAATATTTAGTATCCGACGCGTCTCAAATGACATAAAATATCTAGTGGATAAATTTTTTAAAAAAGTGACCAGACATGATTGGATTACCAAATAGGAAAATCTTTGTCTTTTTTCCACCATTTGCTATTTATATAACAACGTAGTGGCATCACCAATTACTAAATTCATCAAACACTTATACACACCTTGAAAGAAAATTAGAGACAAAACATAATGAGAGCTTTTGATTTTTCAGCTAATAGCTGCCACAACACTGCATTGGCAAGGACGCCGTTTCACCACCTTTCTTCGTCTTATCATTTAACAACATCGAAGTTACATTGTCATGTCAGCATTGGAGAGAGACGGAGTTGTCGGGTGGTTAGAATAGCGGCGTCGTTGTGGCCGAATACTGACTCAACCGCTTCTCCGCCGTCTCCAGCAGAATCTAATGGAGCTTTGGAGATTAATGCTGCCGTTGATAGTCCTTACTCGTTTTTGAAATGCGATGGCTCAAAAACCGTTCACGCTGGTACTATAATTTTGTGTCTTTTTTTTCCTATCCAAAAGAAAATCTGTCTCTTTCCCTAATGGAAGTTTTCTTTTAATTTCATGACTGACAGAAAAATTGGTTAACTGAATAGTGATTTTGTAAATTAAGAAATAGACAAACGCCATTTTAGTCCATAAATATGTGAGACACTCTTACCATAGTCTCTATAACAAGTCGATCTTAGGCAACCTAAAATTTATGTTGCATACGTTAAATTCATGTATTTTATGTCAACTACAGGGATGACATATCAACCTCTTAATGTGGTTAAATAATTTTCATTTCATTAATTTAATATACAATTTATTTTGTGATCACGTTGAATTCATGTAGAAGGTCATGCATGTTTATTATGGTTTTGTTTGGTAAGATCAAACAAGTTTATAGCATACATGCTCGTATGATCAAAATATATGTATTTGGTAAGAGTACTATTCTCACGAGCTTATGATATTTTTTCTCTAGCTTATAACATTTTATTCGATGCTAACTTAATTGGAATTTGAACTTTTATGAATATTTTAAAGGGTTAAATATGTTTTTGGTCCCTATAAAATTGGGAACTTCTAAACCAAAATTTAGAATTTTTTAACATGAAACGAATTAAATATGAATTTTTTAAAACGGCAAAAGTTAAAGATAAATTTAACAAAAGCTGGACGTAGAAATCAAATTTTGCGACAATTTTTTGCAGAGGAACTTTTAGTAATGTTCTTAACACGTCTGCAAAAAATTGTTAAAAAACTCAAGAGTTTAAGCATAAATTAAACAAATTTGAATTGAGGAGGGACTAATATTAAGTGCAGAAATGTTTTTTAAGGACTAAAAGAACTATTAAAATTAAGTAAGAACTAAACTTAAAAGGTCCCAATTTTATAGGGACCAAAAACATATTTAACCCTATTTTATATTACGCATTATAGTTAGTCCCTTGTAACATTTTATACTTTTCAAATAAATTATTAATTTAATTATTCAAAAATAAATTATTAATTATTCAAAGAAAGTTTTTTATTTTATGGCAAAATTACACAATTCGTCCATTAATTTAATTTTAGGCAACACTTTCGTACTTTTTTTTTTTTGGTTCCGATTTAGTCCTTTATGTTGTAAATGTCAACAACGTTATCCTTTTTTATCAAAAAAATAATCAAAAACTAAAAAAAAAACATAAAAAACTCATCAAACTCATAAACAAACTCAAAGCTTCATCATACAAATCTCATTAAAAATGATAAGATATTGTCATTTTAAAACATATATGACTAAATCGGGACAAAAAAAAGATAAACGACAAAAGTGTTATTAAAAATTAAATTAAGGGTCAAATTGTGTAATTTTGCCATATTTTATTAAGTAAATAGAAGTTAGCCCCTCAACAAAAGTAAATAGAAGTTAAATGGATTGTAATCAAACTCAGCCTTACAATTAAATTGCTAACAATAGATCTCTGGTCAATTGCGTATGGAAAAACATTTTATTTTGTGGTGGTGTATGGAAGAAAAAAAAAATATTGACAAATGTCAACCTCGTAAAGGAATCTCAATCAACTTAAATGGATTAAACTCCAAAGCTGTATGAAGAAGATACCTTTGATTTATAAAAAGTTTGTCTAACATGTGCAATATTGCACATGATAAGGTAACCAAGAGTAATAACTTTTCATTGAAACTCAATAATTATTTATTCAAAAGCAACATGTTTATTATGTGAAACTCACATGATTAGTTGGACCAATTTGGTTTTCAACCAAATTAAGTGTGTTAGAAACAATTGTAGTGCTCTTTGGTCCTTGTTATTTCCTATAGACGCAATTGATTTTTGGTTGAGTTAATGCAGCTGAAAGATTAGGTCGAGGCATAGTCACAGATGCAATCACCACCCCTGTGGTCAACACTTCAGTCTACTTTTTTAAGAAAACTGCTGATCTCATTGATTGGAAGGTATTCTTCTAACATAAATTTCGCAGCAGTCTTATGAACACTATCTTTTCAACATTCTCTATAACACTTGCTATTTTATCGGATAAAATTCACTTTTTTATTGGGTAGAACTCACGTGAGTCTCACACTTTAAAATGGATCTCACATAAAGTGGTGAGATTCAGATGAGTTTCATCAAATAAAAAAAATGAATGTTAGAGATAGTGTTAAAAAAACATTGCTTGTAGCCTATCTCTAAACCTCCAATCAGGGGGGTACCATTATCCAATGAGCCTGTTTCAAAATAATATCGTGTGGGCCCTTTATGAACAACTAATGTTTTGAGTAGGACCCTTAAAAAAATTGGGTGGGAGTTACTTTCCCCACCTCCAAATTCACTTAGGGAGTAGAATTCTAAAAAAACACACATTATTTTTGGGTCTCAAGATGTATATTTTCTAACAAAAGAATCTCTTTTGAGTTGGACAAGATTATATTTAGTTCAAGCCAACAATTTTCAGAAAGGGTGAATGTTAGTATTGTTTGTTTGGTTGAGGTTGATGACCGAACAATTGACCTTCTTATCATTGCATTCTCTAACTCCCACAATCAAGTCATTCTTATATCCGGTCTAAAGCTAACACGTTAGAAAAGTGAGGTGTTAATAGTTTTGCAGTTTCTTAGTCATTTCATTTGGCTAATCCAAATGAATTTATATATCAATTTGTGGTTCTTTTAACTTTTTACCAGGAGAAAAGACAATTTAGTTATGAATATGGGCGATATGGAAATCCAACGACAGCCGTTTTAGAGGAGAAGATGAGGTTTGTCTTTGATTTCGTCCTTCATAAATATTTAGATGTTCTTTATGTGAAAGAAAGACCTTTGTTTCTCATATTGAACCTAGGAATTTCTCATTCAAAATAAACGTTTAACAACTATATATGGACGACCTTCTCTAAAAAAAAGCTATATATGGGCTACCTTCATAAACTTTCACAGACATCTACACATTTTATCATTTTATCATAGTATAAACTGATTTTATAAATAATACTATAAGATGTGACATCTACTCACAAAGTTTTAAGATGATACTGTAGGTTCTAATTTGTATCCTAACATATCAAATGTATTTGCTGTCTTTTACCATCTGAGCTTTACACGACACGATTTTTATTGCTAATTTCTAATATAAACATTTTAACTTGGGTAAAAAAATTTCAACTTTAATTTGAACACATCTTTGGATTGGATAATATGTAAAATAGGTTTGATAGAAATATTATTTTGCAATGAAATTGTAAATAAGTTAGCCCAAATATGTTTATCCAAAAAAAATTAGCACAAATTTATAATTGTTTATAAGTTAGCCCAAATATGTTTATCCAAAAAAAAAAAAAATTAGCACAAATTTATAATTGTTTATATTTTTACCAAGGTGATTTATATTATAAAATATTCATGCTACAAATGTTTTTTTGTTTAAAATCAGTGCATTGGAGGGTGCTGAATCAACTCTATTTCTTGCATCTGGGATGTGTACTAGCTCTGTCATGTTTTTGGCACTAGTTCCAGCTGGGGGACATATTGTTACCACTACTGATTGCTATAGGAGGACGAGAATATTCATTGCCAATATGCTTCCAAAAATGGGAATAACGGTATAATCATATCATATATTTTATAGTTTGATACTTTGATTGATTGTATTTTGTTTGTGGAAAAGTTTAGGGTGCTCCATCATAAACTATATAATATATCTTTGTATATTATTCAATTTCATATAGAAAATGGTAATTTAATATTGATGAACCGCACTATAATGAGCAACAAATTAGACAGCGATGTTGTTGAATTTATCAAAAAGATTAACTATATTTGGTTCAACTGATAAAAAAAAAAAACTATATTTGGTTCAAAATTTACTTTAGAAGAATTTATTTTAGACTAAAGCTTGAAATTAATCCATGACTTTGTAGGATACTCTCAAATAGATTAATGAGATTACTAATATTTCAAAAAAAGTCTTTGATTATATTAAATTGTCAAGTTAGTCACTATATTTAACCACCTACTATCAATGTAACCCCTAACATACTCGCACATTGATAGAATTGGAGACCATTTTAAAATTTTCATAATCACAAGAACCTATTTGAAAGTTCCCTATAAAGTCATGCATAAATTTGGTGGTTTACTCGTTTATTTTTTTTTAGATTTCTAAATAGAATCACTTTAAGAATGGGATTATAATAAATTAACCAAATCCTACATTCAAAAAGTTATAATTTTCACATTTTCTGAAGACAATTTTATAAGAGATGAAAAAGTTTATAAGAGATGAAATTCAATTTTATGTTCTTGGCAGTTGCAATTTGTCTAGTTAAAGTCACATTAATAAATTTCACATACTGAGCAGGCCACCATAATTGATCCTGCTGATGTTGATGCCTTAGAAGCTGCATTGGAAAATAACAAAGTAAGTGAGAATTATATAGAGTAATTTGTTTTGTTTTGTTTTTTTTTTTGTAAAGTTTTCCTTTTGTTTCTTTATAACTAATGCAAAATAGTAATTCATATGATATAGGTTTCACTCTTCTTTACTGAGACTCCAACAAATCCATTCCAAAGATGTGTTGATATTAGGCTAGTTTCAGAGCTTTGTCATAGAAAAGGAGCTTTGGTTTGCATTGATGGTACATTTTCTACACCTATTAACCAAAAAGCACTTTCCCTTGGAGCTGATCTTGTAGTCAACTCTGCAACAAAATACATTGCTGGACACCATGATGTAAGTCATTTGCATATGTTTGAAAAACAAATATGATGAAATAAGATGTGCAAATGTTTTTTGAACCAAAAACTAGTTTAGATTATGAATTGATAAGCATAGCATTCAATAGAATAGTAACTTCAAAAACTACAATTTTTTAAAGGTGCCTTAAGGAAACCTCTTAGTCTTTGTCCAAAATAATTTTAGCACAAGTTTTAATTTTATTTTACTCTTATTCAATTTTAAGAAGTCCCACATAGGAGGGAACAAAGAAAACTAAGGTGTTTATAATCGATAGAGAGTTTGAGTTCATTGACTTCAACTTTTGGATCATAAGTCTCCACACTTAGGGTCCTTTGGTTAAGGTTTTTGGAGGGAAGGGTGGGAGTATTTTAATATTTTTGTGTTTAGTTCAATTTTTAGAAAGGAAAATGAGGGGGAGAAAGGGGAGTCAAATCCCCCCTTTTTTTTTTTTTTTCAATTCGATACACCATTTCTATAAAAAAAAAATTACACGTTATGTATGTTCTTATTTTATATTTTGAAGGAATATATATAATTAATGAACAGTATTTTTTTATAATCAATCAAGTTAATTAATAGTATTAGAATGTCAATAAAAAACAAAGAATAGATTGAAACACGTAGATGTAAGTCACAAAACAAAGATTAGCAAATGAAGAATGGATTAAACGAACGAAAAAAAGCCATAATGGAGTTAAACATACATTGCAGTTTCAGCATTTCTATAGATTTAATTCTACCAATTCTTTTTAATGGATTTAGTGTTGTAAGATTTGAAGGGTACAAAAGTAAAATAATTTCAAAATTCATCCCCTTCTCACGTGAACCAAACATATATTTAATAAAAATTTATTATCTCCTCTCCCCTTACCTCTTTTGAATCAAACACATTTAGTTAAAATACCTTCCTTCTCTCCCCTCCCCTTCCTTCCCTTTCCCTCCATTCAAATCTCTCCCCTCGCCTCCCCTCCCCTCCGATGAACTAAACTGACCCTTAAGAACACAAATTATGCCACACTCCAATTGGATCTGTGACGTAATCCAACTGGAGTGGCATCAAGGTGCAAAAGTGGATAATAACTGCAATGTGTTTTTTTTTTTTTTGGTACACATAACTGAAATGTGTTTTATTAATAGAATTTTTCTCTCTTTTATTTAATCATAATATTGATGATAAATAACTTCTGTTTTCTTCTAATATTGTTTTAGGTCCTTGCTGGTTGCATAAGTGGTTCAAATAAGTTGATTTCACAAATTCGTAGTTTCCATTTCATTTTGGGTGGCACTCTTAGCCCGGTACACATTTCTACATGATTGTTCCCTTTACCTTTGGATTAAACATGCTTTGACTTAATTTTTTTATGAGAAATTATACATATTTTTAGTTACTATGTTGACATATTGCTACATGTTTATGATAAAAGAATTCTGCATACCTAGTCATAAGAGGTATGAAAACCTTGCATCTTCGTGTACAACATCAAAATTCAACAGCAATGAAGATGGCCCAACTTTTAGAGACACATCCTAAGGTATCTTGGCATTGATATATACAATGTCTAGTTTATATCTTCAACAATGATGTTGAAGATATAATGCAATTCATCGACGATGACTATTTTCGATGTTATTGATAGGTTACACGAGTCTACTATCCCGGCTTGCCAAGTCATCCCGAATATGCCCTCGCTAAGAGGCAAATGACTGGTTTTGGTGGCGTTGTTTGTTTTGATGTATGGTTTGTTCTTTTATCATGATTTGCACTTTTTTTCCTTTCTAAAGTGAGGAGTAGTTCATCTGTTTAATGACTATACACTGACAATTTAAAACCTTTTTCACAATCATCGAATTCGACGATTGTTTAGAAAAAAGGTTTTAAACTGTCGAATTATAGTCATTAAACCGAAAAACTACTTTTATATTTGAAGTAAATTATGTTTTTCATTTAAATTATGCTTTTGGAGTTATTATTTGGTAAATTTGGATTATGGTGTTTCTAATCATGCAGATTGATGGAGATATAATGAGGACCATAAAATTTGTTGATTCATTGAAAATCCCATACATTGCTCCATCCTTTGGTGGTGTTGAAAGTGTTGTGAATCAGCCAGCAATCATGTCTTACTGGTATTTTCTCGAATATTTTTCAAATGTATGATTTAACTTTATCCATCGTAGAGGAAACATGTATATTTTAATTTTTTTTTTTTTTTTTTGCTATAGGGATCTTCCAAGGAAAGAAAGGGAAAAATATAGAATTTATGATAACACTGTCCGTTTCTGCTTTGGAGTTGAAGACTATGAAGATTTAAAGGATGATGTCCTACAAGCACTAGATGCCATATAAGACCTTAATCACCTTCCTTCCCTTTTAGTGTTTTCTTTGTTTTTTTTTTTTAAACATATCTAGTGAGTCAATATGCAGCGCAACACTCCTGATTGAAGATATGTCTAATGTCTAAGATGTGCCGGGATCAAATTCCAACATGACATCAACATATATGGTTACTTTGAATCACTTTCATTGTCATAAATTATTTTTGATGTCGATCTACGTATGTTGTATGTGGTGTGGTGTCCTTGTTTGTTTAAGTTCTTCACAACCAACTGAACTTTTATGATTGAATGTAATTTTGGGATTTAAGTGTGGGTGAGGGTATAAAATATGTATGTTAAGATGATTGTTGAAACCTTTTACACATTTGATGTTTGAGTTGTTTCCTCCAATATTGGAACATAAATAAATTGAGGAAATCTCATTTTCATCCCTAATGGCAACCAAGTTTAAGAAAGAAAAACGTGTTAGTTCAAAAATTAATGTATTGATCTTTACACTTATTATGTATATTATCATATAATCACTTATCTTTTTATTTGACATTCCACTTCACCCTTGATTTTCAACATGATCAAATACAGTTGAGTCAATTTATTAAGCAAGATGAGTGGGGGTAAGATGAGTAATGAATGGTGGATTTGCATATACTTCCTCTTGAGAAATAGGGTTGACATTGAAAGGAAATGAAAGCCATACCCTCATCTAGTGATCCTAATTTCTCTATAAGCTTGTGTTTTATTATACGTAGGAAATTAAATAGAACTGCAAGATCAATTGTTATTATATTTGAGAAAGTAATAAAATAGGAGTCATATGGAAGTCAAATAACGCATGCCCTGTAATTCCTTGGCTTGTAAGATAACATGCATTTTGAATTGGATCGCACGTATCAAACTATCAATAAAATTAGGGAATGCGAAATAGACCCAATTTGTCTAGAGGGTAATTTTAGCAACATACACTTTGAGTCTATAAAATGATTTATAAGTTATATTTTGGTAACATGTTGGATACTCATTAGGGTTGGCCGGATAATATTGACTTGAGATCTTAGAGTCTCATTCTTTTAAGATCTCGTGTTTGATATTCTCCCCGATATTAGTTTCAATGTATTAGTTTGATTTCTTAATTTTTTTTGGTAACATACGCTTTCTGAAAATGAGTCGGTGCTCGTTAGAAAATGTCTATTAGCAGCTGCTAATGTGCACCCCACCTATTTCAGAATATGTAGTTAGAAGGAGTGTATTAGCAAATTATAAATAAATAATGGCTAAAAATACTCAAATCCACAGTTTTGCAACAAAACTCATTTTAAAGAAAAAACTGGTGGGTGTATATTAAACAATCTCTCCAGACCAACAATCAACCGAAACAACTCTAAAATGGTTTGAGACTCGATTTGATAATTAATTTGGTTCATGAACTAAATGAGTCAGACTTGAGTTTAAAATTACATTCATCAAATAAATAAGTTGAACTTTATTTATGAATAGTTCAACTCGTTTGATTGATCAACAAGCTATGCATAGTTTGTCAAAATGTGGCAACGTTGAAATAGTGTTACATGACAAACTCTTGAGTTGTCACTATATTTCAGTCACAAAATTTGGATACACTCACAAAAATGAAAAATGTAGAAAGAGAAGAAAACTACATAAAATGTATTTTTTATATAATCAAATAATGTGTATTTTTATATGTTTGTCTAAATTTAGTTCTCAAAATTTTCTGGCCACTCAAGTATGTTACATACTGACTTGAGGCTTCATGGGTAAGCCGATATGTTAGGCAGACCAAGTCCATGTTCCCTATTTCCAAATCGCAAAATCTGAAACCTTAACTCATTCATCGTTCTCCTTTGAATCATTTTCGAAGGGTCATTCACAAGATGGAAGTTTCAAGTCAAATGAACGTAGAAAAGTCTGAAAATATGAAAGTGTTCAGGGAAGGAATTCATTTGGTTATAAATTTTTGGTGGGAGATTCAAAGTTTCCTCAAGAAGGAGCGTGGTGGCATTCACTCCAAGCGCAAAGTTGATGAACTTTGTCATAGTATATTTTCTTGGTTCATTGAATCCAAAAAAGAGCCACTTAGTCTTGCTTCTGCAAAAATAACACTTCCACAAAGAATGTTTCGTTTCGTTGGAATTATCGGTTCTCTTGATGATAGTGTTAATCGGGTCTGTGAACTACTTTGGGCTATGTATGAAGAATGCAACACCGGTGATTTCACCTCTGTTGATTTAATAAAAGAAGTCAATCTTAGCCTAGCTCGTCGACTAATGCAGAAACAAGTATGTACATCTTCTAATATGAACGGTTATGGAGGTCGTCTGCAAGGACAATCTCTAGACGAGTTTAGAGAAGGGGTTGATTTGGTTATGGAGAAGTTGTGGGTCGGTCGCGTCTTTTCTCAGGACCATTGCGGACCAAACCCCCACGATATGCTTGAAGATATCACCGAAGAATTAGTCATTTGGTTTAACCAAACTAAAAAGTTGATTTCTGAACCTTATGTGGAATGGATACTTAGAAACATATTATATCCCCTGCCTATTCATGTCGAATATGCATTAAATCGCATCACAAAAGAAATTGCGGCAGATTTGATGACTATGTTTAATGAATGTTCGAGAGGTGAATTTAAATCTGTAGAAAAACTCAAGGAAGAAAAAGCAGGGCGAAGTAATATCGATTCAAAGATTGAAGTTGGTTATCGACCCCTGAGTTTACTGATGTTAAACTCAAGGGCCGATAACTAAATTCAATATTTCTTTAGTATGTTATAGTTGTAATATTTCAATTTTTTTTTTGGTGTACTTGTTTATGGAGTCCCCTAGTTTTGCACTTGAATATTTGAAATAGGTTACAATTTAGCTTGTTTTAACCGAAGGTTGATACAGGTTACACGTCCAATTTGATAAGCTCTTTAGACACCTAAAAGAAAATGTTAGACAGGGACTATGTTTTCTTTTACTAGTTACATAAAGATTATGTTGTATTTCTGTTTTGTTTTTCGGTGTTATATTTCTATTTGATAACACCATTTTAATTATTGAATAAAACCATTTCCAATATATTACAACTTTTTAATATTTTTTTGGGCGTATATTTTAACTCAGACCAATTTTTCCTTGCTAGAATTTGCAGGGTGTGTAGGTAGGTTTAGCCACCTAAGGTTTAGAGAGGTGGAGGGGATTAGGGTTTTGTATCGAAACTTCTACGGCCTCATTGATAGTGTATATTAATGTAGCGGGTTACTCGGATATGAGCTTCAACGTCTATATGGATTAGGGGACGAGTCATGGTTAAAAATCCATACCGGCACCAAGTCTTCCAAGCACGAGACCTGAAAAGGTGATGTGGTTCAAGTAGTATTTCTCGGTGTTCAGGAAGTAGGCTACACACATGCTTGAAAATCCATACCGATACACATACCCCAACCTCGAGGCCTAAAAGCATGAAGCGTTTGATTAGAGACTGTGTGGGTTTGTCGATCATTGCCTTTATACCTTTACGAGTGTTGCCTTAAAGTTTAAGGAGGGTGAACCCTCTTTTTGTATAATATTAAAAACCGTCATAGTGTGAACATGTGTGCACTCTTACGCGTAGTAAGCTAACAACATCTTTGTATTCGGACTTAAGCGTTGTCGACTTCAACAAATCTTAAGCGATCTTAATTGTCATTCGTCGAGCATACAATCCTGGATGTATGTTTGTGGGCTGTAGAAAAATACTATGACTGTACCTTTTTCTTTTGGTGATATACTATGACATGGTACAACAAATTGGAAACGTATAAGACGAGCTTATCATGCACGTAATTTTACATTTGTCTTAAGGACTTGTGTCTCAAAGACGTATATTAGCATTTCCCTTATTTATGAACTACCTTTCCTATTGGCTAATCATTTTCAATGCATTTGAAGTTGACGGTTATGATGAAAAGAAAGGACCAAGTCACGTTTTGGGCAAGTAGTTCACACCTTGTGGACTACAACATGTTACGTAGTAATTTCTTCTTATTAGGAAAATAGTTGTCACTCTAATATGCCATTTATTTGTTTTCTTTTAACTGTGGTGTCATTTTAATTTATTAGGGTCCATTGGATTACTTTGTGAAAACTCAATAATCAGTAAGTTTTTCTATGAAATAAAAGGAAGTTGAATTTTGTAGAATTTTGCACATGTGTATTAAGAGCAGCTTTGTCTCTTGTGATTTTGGATTGAACCATCTTGATCTTATCAAAAAATCACAATTTTTATGGCAATCCTCATCCACCGGCTTATCATTCTTTCTTAGATTAGAAAGAGTGTGGCGTCCTTGTTTCTTCATTTATTTATTTTTTTGAGTCTTTTCACCTTTTCCACCAAAAATATTCCTAATTACTTACGACGGCTCCACAACACTCATCTCTAATTTAAGGGAGAATCATATTATCAACTCTCCTTGATTGTAGGTGGGTCCCGATTGCTGGAAGGCTTCCGCAAAGAACTCCTATTGATGTAAAAAATTATCGGAATACACATTAAAAAAAGAGCAATGCTATATCTCTAGAAAAATAACATCAAGAATTCTTCAAGAATAAAGAATAGCCAATCACAATGCACTATTTGCCACAATTCAAGGAGGTGTGACTGAAAAATAGGAAGTGGACAAATAAATCATCCAATTAAGATTTGCCAACTGTGTCTTGAAAAATTCTTGAAGCTATTTTTCTTGAGAAGTAGCATTTTCCTTAAAAAAAAGGTATCATCTCATAAGGACGAATCTAAAAATAGGGGTGGGCAAAAAAAACCCGGCTACTACTGAATCAAACAAAAAAAACTGAACTATTACTAATAATTTTGAAACTGAGTTGAAACAGTTCGGTTCAGTGCAAAATAGTTCGGTTCGATTTGAAACAGTTCGGTTCAGTTCGAAACAGTTTAGTTCAGTTCGGTACTAAAATTCGATTTCGTTTGTTTTTTTTAATATTTTTTTTCAATGGTACCAATAATAACAATTCGGTTTGAAACAGTTCAGTTCAAAATACAAACAGTTTAGTTCAGTTCAGTTATTTTAAATTTAACAAACAGTTCAGTTCGATTCGGTTCAGTTTTCATCCCAAACCGAACCATGCCCATATCTAAAAATGCGAAGCCAAATAAAATAATAAAACCTTACTCGGTGATAAAACTTCAACCTCGAACTTTCTCAAGTACTAATTCATCCACGTTGAAAATGAGGTGCCTTAGTAGTGGAAATCAAAGTGGACCCAAGCAATACCATACAGAAAGCATGTGACATAAATGTTGGTGGTATGTGGTGGGAAGATATGATTGATAACAATGAAGACAATCCAAAGAATAATGATAGATGTTTTGTCCAAGATGGGATGCTAGACGTTAATGTGGATGAGTTGATGCCAAATGGTCTTATAGAAAAATTAAGTTGGAGTATTTTCCACTAGTACAAAAATCACTTTTTAACTCAGGGATATTAAATAGGATGCTATCCACCAGACTTAAAAACTTCATCCAGCGGTAAAGTTTTAGAAAAGATAGTTTTTAGATAGGCTCACCTGACTTAAAAAAATGTTTTTAATAAATTAAACTAAAATAAAACTAAAAATAAAACAAAAAACGCCAAACCCACACACTTCACTTCAGGCTTCACAACGCGACTCTCTCTCTCTCTCTCTCTCTTCACACTGAATTTTTCTTCATCTCTCTCTCAAACCCTAACAAGTTTCCCTTCAACAACTGAACCGGCTCCTTCAACAACAACGACAAACGCATCCGAGTCAGGTTCGTGAAGAAAGAAGTGAAGCAAAGCATTCAGAACCGAGTTCAACTCAAAGCGTGAAAAGCAAGTTCGACGTCGCTGTTAACGGATTTGTACAACTACTGAACCAGATCGAAGTTTTCCGGTGCGTTCTTTGCCGTTTCTCTCCGATCTAACTGAGGTAACATTCGTTTCACTCCCTTTTTCTTCGATCTGCATCGTTTTCGTGCTTGTATGTGTGATAAAATATGAGTTTGTGAAAAGTTTTGTTTGTAAAGCCCTTTTGTGGATCTAGGACTATCGGTTCATCTTTTGTGTGTTTTGTCTGGATTTTTTGAAAGGATGAAGCAAAAGGAGTTTAGGATCTACAAAAAAAATTTAAGAAAAGGTAAAAAAAATAAAAATTAATTAACTCCGGCGGCGGCGCCGCCACCCTAGGGCTGCCGGCCACCGCGCCAGAGCTTCTAAACTCCTTCTTCTCCGTTTGGTTCTGTTTTTGGTTAGAGAGAGATGAAAATCTCTGGTAGAATTTCGATCATCTTGTGCATATTTCTGTGATTTGCTGATTTATATTTTCGGCTCCCATCCCCTTCTATATTTTCCCATTATTCAGTTTCTTTCCTGCTTCTTGTTGTGTTTCATGAAAGGCCTGTAGTGATGCCTCCAAGTTTTTTTTTTGTCATTTTAATTTGGCTGTTTGGCACTCAAAAATTCTTATATAGTGACGTTCTACAGAGAAAGAAATGTGGTTACATAGTAATAAGGTTATATCAGTGATTAAAAAGGTTGATGTATTCTGCATGCCTATACATTGTCATAATGCTTATACATTTGTTTGCCGCTTCTATTCAGATTGGTCCTTTTCAAAGATCCGGTGAAAGTAAGGCGGGAGTTGAAGTTAGAATTGACCTAAATTTGCATGGCATTGTCAGTATTGAATCATCTATAGTAAGTAAGAAGCCTAATTTTAATCTCTTCAATGTTACATCATCAGTTCTCTTAGAGATCTAGCTACATACATGAACCTTTATTTGTCTTCAGTTGATCGAAGATCGTGTGGAAGATTCTGTTACAACGCGTGAGTATCAATCCAATTCTGAAGCAAGGGATGTTGAACCCATTTCTGAGACAGAACAAAATGATAATGAACAAAGTATCAATGAGAAGTGTGGATCTCCACGTTGTTCTGTAAGTATGTTGTTGATGAACCCCTTTGTTAAATGGAATATCTCAAATGTTAATGATTTCTTGCAAATCATTCTTCAAACATGAAAAACCGTATAGCTAAATTTTATCTGATCATTTATGATGTTAAATTATATGCAGTCTCTCAGGCTATAACAACTGCTCTTTAATATATCTGATAATCATATATGTTTATTTTTATTTTGTGAAGATTGTTTTGATTGCAGATATGATTTATGTTGGTGATTTGAGTAAATAAAGTGTTACTATCATGCCTTTTTACAGTCTGATGGTACAAGAAAAGATAAGGCCAACATAAGGGTTCATGTACCAATGAGTGAGAACGTCTATGGTGGAATGACCAAGGCTGAAGTCACGGAAGCTCAAGATAAAGAACGCCAATTAATGCAGCAGGATATAACAATGGAGTTAACAAAAGACAAGAGGAACTCTTTGGAGTCTTACATCTACAACGTGAGGAATAAGGTATAGATTCAATATCTTAATAAGATACATACATGGTTTTTGTGACTAGATAATTTCTATTGTCACACATTTCATATCTAGCTTTGACTTTTGCTATGATAATATGAAAGTATTGAATGTTTCAAATGTGAATGAGAAAAGGCTGATGTATATTCAATGATGATTTCGTTTTCAGTGACTTGATGTAGCAAATGTTAGGTAAAACTAAGATAATGAAGTTAGTGCAGTCACACATTTCATATCTAGCTTTGACTTTGGCCTTCGTAATGTAAAAGTGTTGAATGTATCAACAGGGGCGTCCCTGAGGGGGTGCAAACAGCTCAAACGAGCTGGGCCTCCCTCAAGGATGGGCCTCAATTTTTTTTATACCCAGTAGTAATAGTATCTCCAATAAAAAATAGTATTGCTTTTTAGGCCCCCTTAATATCTCCATTCCAGCAACTTCCATTCCAATCATAGATGGCTGGAAAAGGACTTCAAGGCAACGGAACCTCTCAGCCCCAATTATGATAACTTGTCCATTAGGAAGTTCATAGTTTTTCTACTCTAGAAGCATTAGTTTTGCCACATTATCTACTCTAGATAATTATCACCAAATTGATCTCTTAATAATCTTACATGTCTAACCTCACCAAATATACAATACGAAGAGTTAATTGATGAATTTGCTTCAGTAAATACATGTAGGAAGTCTCGTTTTGGTGCGAATGAAGACTCTTTTTGAAGGTATTCGCCTAAACTCGTTTTATATTATCTATTGCTCTTTTAAAAAAAAATACGTTTTGATTTTATCACTGGCCTCTTTTCATTCCCTGAGCCGAGCCTCCGAATTCTCAGGGACGGCCCTGTGTATCAAATGAGAATGAGAAAAGGCTTCTGTATATTCAATGATGAATTGATTTTCAGGGACTTGGCTGTTCTGATTCATGAATAAATGTAAGGTTAAACTAAGATAGTGAAACTGGTGTCTAGGGATATTGTTTTATTCTGCTTTGTATCAAATCTGCATATGAAATGAAATTAAAATCTTTATCCTTCTGTCTTTTATGCCTATTATTTAATACATGGCTTTATGTGTGTATGTTCTATATTTCCTGATGGACTGGTATTTAATAATTTGTGCATTTTTATGAATAGCTCTTCAACGAATACCGAAAATTCGCAAGTGAACAAGAGAAGGATGGCATATCCAGGAGCCTGCTAGAGACTGGGGAATGGCTTTACAATGATTCAGTTGATGCTTTGGGTCATAGTGAGGTTATTGGCAAGGAGGAAAAATAGAAGGCCGATGATAAGACTTTGCAAATTCTAGGTTCTAAAGCTAGTGAATTGATTTCTTCTAGTAAGCTTGTCCATGTCATGTTAATAGCTTATTTTGTTAGGTGAACAATATTTCTCTTATTTTTTATTTTTTATGTTTACATGACGAGACATTGTGGTCCAGAATTATTTTGTAATTTGACATGTACTAGTAAGCACACATTAAGTTTTAATAAATTAATATTATTGTTTTATACCTTCATTGATTATATGATATTTCATATTATATTCAGCACCATAATCGTGTATAAAAAAAAATTAAAATATAGTGAGAATTTAAATGGGGTGAACCGATTTAAATTCAAAGATTTTTGACTCTGGTTAGCCTTTTTTAAATGGTATCAACCGATTTAACTTAAAAGATTTTAGATGGGTTCATCCGATTTAAATTAAACGATTTTAAATCGGGTAAAGGGGACTGACTTAAAATCAAATACACTTTTTAAATCGGCCACCTATAAATCGGATGTTCACCCGATTTAAAAAGTCATATTCACCTGATTTAAAAAGTGTTTTCTGCACTAGTGTTCCTTATTGATCTTAATTTTTTGGATTTGTAAGTTATGATGTAGTAGATAGTGAATTCAATTATGATGATGCAGTAGATAGAATTTTTTTTTATGATGTAGTAGATAGTGAATTCAATTATGATGATGCAGTAGATAGAATTTTTTTTATTTTTTTGGCTTTCGCACCGGTTTCCGACCCACCAAAGGTGGGCGACTAATCCGGCTCATGCGTAGAGGTATGTGCACTGGCCAAACGTTGTTCCTCTTGGGGATCGAACCCGGTATTCCCCGGGTACATCCCTGGAAGGAGCTCCTTACCACCGGAGCCCAACAACTTGGTTTAGTAGATAGAAATTTACCGTAAGATAAATAAGTGAGGAATCTAGAATTCAAACTTCAACTCTGCATATATTATGTGGTGTACTTACCAATTAAGTAAAGCTCAATGAGACTTTCCGTTTCTTATAATAGATTGTGTTGTAAAATACTTGATTATCACAAAGTGATGCAACATTATTACATGTTAAAACGTTTGAAATGTTCAAAAATAAATATGCAATTTATTGAAAGAGTTCTTCATTTATAAAAATGTGCCTTAACCAGGGCATGACAAAGAGTGTATGAAATTAAAATAAATTAATAGATATTCCAAAACAAAACAAAGAAAGATAATAGTAATACATTATACATAGGTACATGCTTCTATGGATCCCACAAATGGTTTGAATTGATTCTTATTTTTCCTAATTACAATAGAGATGTGACTTTTGGACACCTTTTCTTTCTCTTCTGAAGGAAACTGAGAAGAGATCGTTTTATGCAAAAGCCTTGTGATGCATGCATTAATAATACTTGAGGTTGCAATGAAAAAGACAATGTTGGAGTTGATCTTTTGCTACCATTTTTTTCTTCCATTTCTTGACTTGCCAACCATATTATCACTCTAATCTGCAATTAGTTTCAACGGTTACTTCTTCTAATACAAAATTAGAAATTAGTAGAAACGCATTTGTGTGAATTTTGTTTTTGTTCCACAAGCAATTATCCAAAGCAAAAATAAGGAAAATTAATTATTAAATTTAAAGATTTCTAAAACACAAATGAAGAAATTGTGATAAGTAGATATTACAAATATTAATACCTGAAGTTCACTTGCATCAAACATGTGTTTTCTATTATTAGGAGTGGTACCAAGTTGCTTGTTTACATTCAACGCCTCATTCCTACAAAGTTTGAAACAAAATTAAAAATTGCTAACAATTAGTGCAAGAAAAACAACCCAAATATTATTAGTTAAATAAAAAATAATTAGTGACAAAATTAAGGTAATTAATGTTTTTCATATTTAACTTTTTTTTGGTATTTACTTCAATTTTTTAACAGTATCATAAATGAAAGAAATGTTAGTTAAGACGGAAAAAAAAAATTGAAATTCCTTACCTTGAAGGGTGAATGTGATCCAAATAGCAATTTCGCTTCATAGTGATGATGCCAATAATGAACTCGACCAATGAAGCCCTCTTTCTTATGAGCAAATTTTAGCTAACTACATTATGACACAAATGTAATTAGAAACAATGAGAAATAGATACATATACATATTGGACAACACAAAATATTTAAATTATATATGCACAAGAAATTGGTTAATGCATAACTTTCTAGGGTTATATATGTAGGTGTGGGGAGAAAGAATATTTATCGGAAGGTGAATTGAATTGAATGAATATAAACGTTGGAAACGAGTAACACATGCCCAAAACTTTTGTTAAAAATCAATTAACACTACACACATGTATAGTATGAGTTAAGAAAGAAAAGAAAAAACTACACATGTATATTAACTCAATATGCATTTTTTTTTAGCCACATGACTTCTATTTGTTTGGCATCTTTTTTTGCTTGCCCTTTTGTAGTGGAAATTACTCAGAATCGGAAATTTGCTTTATTATGTGTAACCCTAGTTAATGCATTATGTCTTACGTGTATTTCCACTTCTTTCACGTGATGGAATTCATATGATCATAAAGATTGAGGGTGTCCTTTTACTTTACTCACTTTATAATATTTCATTGGAAGAGTTAATGAGCTAATGTATGATTTAGATAAAAAACAAAGGGAAAAGAATAAATAATTTCTCGTGCATAATGGGCGGCTTGAATGAATTTGTTCGTATTTTGAATTTGCTAATCACTTGTAAAAGAGTGTAAACAAAATGAGCATTTTTTCATGCAAAACATTCAAGAAGAAACTTCAATTTCTACACCTAGACACTGCATGCAATTTCTCAATACAGACAGAATTTCAACCTACAAAAATTAAACTGCATACTAATGATCAAAATGATCAAATATTTTATGCTTTCCATCTTCTTTATTTCCGTTTTCGAAAACATGGCAAATTTTACTTTACTGAAGAAAAGAATAATATCTAAAAAATTGGTAGTCCTCAATCTCTGATTCTCCAAACTATGAATCAAAAGCAGTTGTATTCTATATTTATTAAAAAAATTATAAACGATTAAAAATTGTTGGAAAATAAGGCAAGACACGGCACAAATTAATATCATAGTTCAAATTGAAGGCGTGTCTGATATCTTAACATTCGCACGCCACTGACTCTGTCGTAATTCAATCCTTTCCATTTTTTTAAAGGGTCTTTCTAGCAAGTGTTCTTAAAAAGATACAAATAATTTATAAATTTTATATAAAAAATATAACTTTTTAAATTTCCAATGTATTGAAATGCATCATTCTCAAAATAAAATGTGTTTTTTAGAGAATGAATCAATACATCTCTAAGTAAAAACAAAACAATTAAAACAATGTATTGAATGGCTAATATTTGTATTTATACATTAGTAAAAAAGTATGGTCAAAGTAAGTCAAGTGAATAGTGCACATTGCAAAAGTTGGACATGTATTTTGAAATGGAGGGAATATATATATTTATCTTGGCTCCCAAGACAACATGATATGTTACATTACATGAGTACCAACTTCATGTTCTACCATTCCTTCTTCGCAATATTCTCAACAGCTTCAGATAACAATACACATAACTACGAACTGATTTTGTAGCTATGAGTACTACTACAAGAACACTTATGATTAATACGTATGCTACTGCTTATTTTTAGACACTTCATTCCAATAGAATGTTGTAACTGTTGAAAATAATGTTGATGTGGAGACGGAAACCGTAGAACATGAAGTTCATCCTCACTTTTCACATCATTCATGCACACTGTGACTATTTTTGTTGAATACAAACTCCATGTTGTTATATATTGTTCAAAAGAATGGAATTGATATAAAGGAGAAGTGAAAGTGTAAATAGAATGAGTTATTTAAATAGAATGAGTTATGCTAATGTACTACCAACTTGGTTCATTCAAGATAAATTAAAAAATAGAATGTCTTATGTTTATGTACCAACTACCAACTTTCCTTCAATAATAAAAATGTACCAACTACCAACTTAGTATAGATGATTCCTCAACAAAAAAAAAAAAAAACTTAGCATATAGATGATGGTGCCATCCAATACGATAAATGTAGTTTAAATTAATCAGTCCAATTGATTTTTACCTACACGTACAATTATAAATTTGTAGAGTCAAATAACAATTAAAAACTAGATAAAATTAACACATATCATGATCTAAGACAGGTTGATTGATTCTTACGTACCCACAAAAGAAATGTAAGTTCAACTACCTCACCCCCTAAACTTTCCGAAACCAAATAAAAAAAGTTAACGTATCATGTGTTAGTTTGTTGAGATAGGTGAATTCATAAAAGTTGAAAAAGAATGAGTTATCTTGGAAAAAGTATTTTCAAAAGTTATTTTGTTTTTTACCAAGCATCTTCAATGGAGCTCTTACCTACTAAGTGATCGCCATGTAAATCATGTACTTTAGCCTTTGTTTGGTAAAAAATAACGAAAATGAGATAAACTAACTTATAGTGGATGACTTATAAGGTAATTGATAACATATAAGGGATAAACTAACCGGTTAAATTTATAGTATTCGATAAAACTAGTGGTTGAAGTAACTCATAAGTATGAAATAACAAAAAAAAAAAGTGCATTTAATTAATTTATATTTTTCAATTATGATCGGAGATGTAAAATGGAGATAAAAAGTGATGATTTATAAGATACTTGAATTAACTTATAAAATGGAGATAAAGAAATAGTTCAAAGAGTCGTGGAAGGACAAAAGAAGGAAAAAATTCTTGTAGCCATGGAAATCCACCCAAACAAGAAAACTCTGTAACCGTGCTATGTTTTTTAAGAGATTATTACCGATGGTGCTTGGGGTATAATCATTATGGACATTTTGATGAGAAGAAATAGAGCAAGATGTGAAGAAGTCAACGAGTTAGTTACTATCAATTTCGCATCGCGGGCTATGAGATCCGCATCGCGAGATACTATTAAAAGGCAAGGTATTTTCTATTGTCTATCTCGCATTAAGGGCTATGAGCCCCACATCGCAATAATGGAACAACAATCCAAAGGGAAGGTCACTGCCTATCTCAAATCGTGAGCCAGCTTCCCCTAAAAATTAGGGAATCTTTAGCCTATAAATTTGAGGCACCTAGGTTAGTGAAAAACCACATTTTGATGAGAGATAACAGCGACAGTGCAATTTAGGCTATTGTGGAGCGATCATAGCTCTTTTGGACCCGGGGAATCATCCACCTGTGATTCTTTTCTTATATTTGTTTATTCGTATGTGTTAATATGTGTTTATACGTTATGAGTAACTACATATCTCCAGGTTAGGTCATCAAAGAGGAACTTCTCTGTAATTGTTCAATACTTTAAATTAATCTATGAATTTAAGTTGATTACTTTTCTATTTTATTTGGTTGATAACCCTAATTTTGTTGGCTGAACTTATGTTGATCGTTCTACTATTGATTAGATTTAGACATAAACTAATGATAGTTGTTACTTACTTTGACGTTCCTAAACTTTTGAGTGTTATGAGCTTCATCGAGGCATCGTGATCCGACCAAAACATTGGCGTAGCTATTTTGTATAAAGGTATTAAAATGAAGTAATCAATTAATAATGTATCATAATTTGTAATCACCTAAAACAATTTAAAGGTAAACTGATATGACCTACTCTCTCTCCCTTTCTTCCTCCCTCTCCCTTCTTCCGTAACACCAACCAATTTGTCAAGGTCATCAGGTGAAACCGATGACTAACCTAACATGTACACATGAGGACTTAAGTTGACCGGGATAGCTATGGACTATGAAAACACATATTTAGATATTGTTTTAGCGATCATAGTCGAATATTATTGTAACATATTTAATCTAAAAAAAAAACGTCTAGCTAATCATGCATAAAAGTATCTTTCAATATGTAATATTATAGAGAAAAATTCAATGAAACAAAGAAGAAAAATAATATTGTCTTGGTGTGTCAAGTGCGTTGTAAGTTGTAAAGTTGAATGTTAAGCAACATAACAAATGAGATGAATCATATTTCATATAACTAATACTTAAAATTTTGAGAAAAGATATGATGTCAAATTCTTTGTGTAGTTGTTCTTTAACTCAATTTAATAATCTTCGAGGCTCCCATGATAGAAGAAAAACAAAATAAAAATAAATTTTTTACAGCTTAATCAGAGTTTTGGTCTTCCTATTTTAGACCATTTTTTGTCTCTCAATCGGTTTAATATAACATACGACATAATGATGTTGAATGATCAACATACATGAAATTACAAGAAAATCAATTAAAAACTTCAATTTTATTATTTTTTTGAAGTACAAAAATCAAATAAAGAGACCCAAACTTGATTTTTAAATGGAGACCAATTTCATGAATGAGTAAAAAAATTGGCCAAACTGTGTTCCAAACAACATCAACTCTAACAGAATTTAAATTAGTAGTTATTAGTTGATGTTGATTATTTGTTAGTCAGTAGTTATAAATAGACTTGAGGTAGTCATTACAAAAGTTTTATAATTTTATATCAAGTTTATTAATGAATGTCATAATTTTCATAAGAATAAAGGATAAAAAGAAGAAAATGAGATAACTATTGTGTAGGTAGAAAGTTTGATATGCATGAGAGAAAAATGTTAATGGTGTGAGGTTGGAAAACTTTATCATGGTGATGTAAGATTTTGTTCAATTGACCTTGATTCGTGAATTTTGGTACACCAAGGGTGATGTCAATGTCTAGTACTATGGGTCCACCTCATATACAGTAGAAACTCTTTAATTTAATACTCGGTAAATTAATAAACTCTCTAAAATAATAAATTTGTCCGGTCCCGACTTGGGCCAATGTAAAAAATTGAAAAACTTGATAAAATAATAAGATAATAATTTTTCGGGAGATCCCTTTATAATTTTCGGTCCCAAGAAAATCATAAATTAATAATTCATAGAAACTGAAAAAATATATTAAGAATACATTGAACACATTTGTTCCTCTTGTTTACATTTACTGTACTTCAAAAGTCATTATTGATTTCCAATGCATATGAACACAGTAGTTATTAATTTACGTTGAGTCCCAAGGTTCGCTGCAACGTAATTCTAAAAGGCATAAACTAATTTGCCTTTTTGTTTGGTATGTACAGTATAATTACTTAAAAACTCTTTAAATTAATAATTATTAATTTATCGATAAATTAATAACTCTCTAAATTAATAAATTTCTCCGGTCCTGACATTATTAATTTATAGAGTTTTAACTGTATATGGGTACTATTATTCTGCTACCAAACTAATATTTTGTTGGTGATGAGCACCAAAGATATTGACATCGCCAAACTAATCTCCACCTAATTCAACATTGCCACCACAACCACTTTGCACATCATTATTAGCAACATCAGCTTCCATAATATTTTGATACACAACAAGAGAATGTTGTCGGTGATATAAGAAGAAATTGTCGTCGACGAAGATGAGTGTGACTTTAATTCTTCTATCTTTAGTGAGAGTGAGATCGAAAAAGAAATGAGCATTCTAGATTTTTTTTGTTGTCAAGTTTGGTTTAGTTTGAGCTTTTTTATGTTTTTTTTTAAAATCTCAAAGAAACTCATGGACTTATAAAATCTTCATGGACTCGCGTGTCTATGCGAGTCTGTATGAGTCTACCTCAAAAATTATTCTATTCTATGTGCGATTCCACTCGTTTTTGTTTTCTAAACTCATACGAACCTACGAATCTACTCGCGAGTTTGACAACCATGGTGTTAACCCTTTTGGGTTCCCAGAAAAATAAGTTTTGGTAATCCAGAATTCTACTGTGAGATAAATATAACTTGACCATAAATTATTTTATCAGGAATCGAAATTGTGATTTTTCAAACGATTCCTTCTTCAATAGAGTTTATTAACCACTTAATTAAATTACATGATTTATTGAAAGAGCTATTTTACTTGTGACAAAACTTAGAAATATATCTTTAACTCCTGCCAAGAAAAAAAACGTCACTTCACCCCTTATATATTTCTCCTTCACCCATTCACAATTCACACAATCACACACTATTCTTCTTCTCTTTTAGTCTCTAACGCTGTCTATTAACTTCCTTTGATCCTCTCCCTTCTCTTCTTCATCAAACTCAATTTTTATTCAAGAAATACTAGTCACTTTCTCATAGCAAACTCTTCATTACTTTCTCTATTTTAATCTTCTTTTCCTATATATATATATATATATATATATATATATATATATATATATATATATATATATATATATATATATATATATATCTGTGTGTGCGCGCGCGCGCGCACTCGGATAAGAAAAATAATACTTGAATAGCACATGTGGTAAAGAAATGATCAAAAGGACAAAACCAAAACACTTTCTAAATACAAAACAGCTACTAATTTCAAGTGCAATTTGTATTTGTATTTAACTTTTTGACAAAGTGATGGAAACACCTGTTTTATCCGAATTGACATGTGACCTAGAATATGGACAAAGATACAAAAACTAAAGCAGTTAAATTCAAAACAAGTGATATCTGCATTATGTTTGGAAAAATATAAATTTTTTGTTGCTGGTGTAATATTATCAAATGATATCCTTTTGGTGTTGCGTTTGACGTCATCTTGGAAGTTGCATAACCCAGGTATTTGAATTCATTCAATATAAAACATCAGTTGTGAGAGTCATGTTAGATAGCCCGGTTCATATCATAAACATAAACCTATTCTTGATTTTTCCAACTTATCAATATTTTGTGTACAAATTGTCGTTAATTTTTTCCTGCTAATGTTATTTTTTTTCCTCATTAGATAGCCAACTAATCTAAGACAAAAATAGCATGATAGCCTAAATCCACAAATTTTGATTTTTGAAAGAAATTACCATTCATTTTATAGCTCTGTGGGGATCTTATGGTTGATAATTAATTAATTATGCCTCTGGCATGGTTTTTTTGAAACTACATGTGAAAATAATGCTTGCAAGCCTCACATATCACACTCTCAATAAGAGACTTTTCAATAATGCTCACACTTTTCTTATTTCTCTTTCACACATATCACACTCTATCTACGTAGTAGTTGTACAATTTTGTCAGTTTTTTTTTACTTCTATATTATTGAAGCAATTATATTGTACCATAATATATCTGGCACTTGCACATGCAGGTCATGTTTCTGGGATATGTCCAACTTCTTCTTGATAGTGTCATGTCGCAGGTAATAATAATATTCATCATGATTTTGTTGCTTTTATAATTCTTTAAATATATTGACTCTTGCAAGTCATTGACATTATTTTAAAAACCTTGATAAGTTCTTAGTTTAAATAAATTGTGATGGATAGTTTTGATTTATATTGTGACAAGTGTTGTTGCATATTACATTGTTTTAAATATATCACACATATTACATTGTTTGCTCATTTGATGACCTTTGAAAACTACAATTTTTGCAGGCAAAGTACAGGAGGATATCAGTTACAATAAGAGTTGTTGGACTATTTTCATCACAAATAGTTATAACGAGAATAGTCCAACAAACTTTATTGTTGAAGGAATTTTCAATGCAGCTTCATATGAAATCTTAATCTACATGGCTTAAGATCAATATTTTGTGTGTTTTCAGGTAATTTTAGTTGTGACCATGATCAAACACTAAAGTATAAAATCTGCGCGCTAATATCGATATTGGCTGCAAGCGGAATAGGGATGAGTATTCCTTTTCTCGCAACGGGTTTCGTTCATATACTCCCAGACGCCTTTGAAAACCTGACCTCAGCATGCTTAAGCGAACACCCTTGGAGGGATTTTCCTTTCAGTTGTTTTGTTGCTATGGTCACAGCTATCAGTACTCTCATGATTGACAACTTTTCAACGTCGTATTTCTTGAAACGACAATCGTGGGGAATGCAAGTTGAAAATAACATGGATGTTGGTAATAGTGAAATAGTAGAATTAGTTCACAATGAAGTAGTGCATGGTCATGCTTGTGTCCAATATTCATCTGATCACTGAACTTATGCGTCACAGGATTATCTCACATGTAATTAACTATAAAAAAATATAAAATACATTGATTTATGCTGCTGATTTTCTTCATAAAAAAACTTTGATTTTTACATTCAATTTTTAATCATATTATGTTTGATGATCGTTGCAAATAATTTTATTTATGAGAAAAGATGAAATTTTAATTTTGATATATTGTGATAGATGATTTTAATTTTATTATTGGAGTTTCGCTGGGAGCTTCACAGATTCGTGAAGGCATCAGCATTCAGCATTTCATCAGGACCAATTTTTAAGTTATTAAATTTTGGCAGGACAAAATGCCAGGATTAAGGAATACAATGACCATTTTTTAAATGACTTCTATTTGCCGGGACTAAACACATATAAAAACCTTTAATAATTTAATGCGATTCTATTCAAGAAGGTGGAAACATGGTCACCACTTTTCTTGGTTAATCTTTGAGCTATGAAATTGGAGTATCTTTTTAGTTGTTTGATTTATTCCTCTTTTCTTTTGCTGATTCTATTTGTCCTTTAATACTTTAGTTGTTTGCTTGGAACCCTAATAATAGAATATATTTCAACAACTTTTAAAATATATCTTTTACTTACTTCAGTTTCTGTCAAAAATAAAAACCTACTTTAAACCTAGGGCCCATGAATGTGATGTGTATCGTGCGTATGAACTTAATGTGCTTCAAAATATAAAGTTATTCTCAACAATCTTTCTTCTTCACATATGCATTATTCTCAACAATATAATCTATGTTATTTTGGAATAAACTTTTTGAAAATATGAAGTTGCATATGTATCAACCATAAATGTCTTCATAACAGTGCACATGGCTATCCTCAGAATCTACGTTCCAAGATAACAATGCAAGTTGTTGAGAAAAATGTGGACAATTTAGATAGATACTAGTTGGAAAATTTTGTAGAACAAGAAGTTCATACTCATGCAACACATCATGTGGTCTTGGGAGTTTAGATAGATACTAGTGGGAAAATTTTGTTTTAATTTAATTGTTTACGCGAGAGGATTAATAACTCGATGTATTATGTGTGTCTCAAAATTCCGTCTCATAAATTTTGATTTTGAAAGATAGAATTGTGAAATGTGATGGGTTGGAAATTTTTTGATTTCGTGCCATTGATCTATTATTTCGTCAGTCTATTTAAACTTAGATCATATTGTTTATTTAAATACGTTCATATGATATAAGTTTTTAAACAGGGTAGCATATCGTATCAGACTTTTAGAAAACCAGACTTATGCCTAAAAAGTAATTCGATGACAGGCCACATGCTAGGCTTAGGCCTTAAAAAATTTGGCAGGTCAGACTTAGGTCTTACAAAGCCTAACTCGTTCAAGCATATTCCCATCGTAGTGGTCATTGACCAATTAACAATGTGGATAAAAAGAAAATATGATTTGAAAATATTCCATAAAAATAAAAATAAAATGTGAACTGCTACTTCATTTGTCTTGTGGCTCTCATTAAACCCATGTTAGCTACTAGCTACATAGTTTGGCTTGGTTGGAGCATTCTTCTAACTTATCAATCTTTGAAGTAACTCATAGGTATGAAATAACATAAAAAAGTGTGAATTGAATTTATTTATTTTTTCAATTAAGATTGGAGGGGTAAAATGGGGATAAAGAGTGATGAGCTATAAGATACTTGAATCAGCTTATAAAATGGAGATAAATAAATAGTTCAAAAAGTCAAGAAAAGACAAAAGAAGGAAAAAAAACATTGAAGTCATGGAAATCCACCCAAACCAGACAACTCTGTAACCGTGCTATGTTTTTTTACAAGTTTATCCCCGATGGTGTTTGGGGTATAATCGTTATGGACGTTCTGATGAGAACAAATGGAGCAAGATGTGAAGAAGCCAAGGAGTTCGTTACTGTCAATTTTGCATTGCGAGCTCTGAAACCCGCATCGCTATACTATTGAAAAACAAGGTGTTTGCTATTTTCTATCTCGCATCAAGGGCTATGGACCATGCATCGCTAGAATGGAACAACAAGCCAAAGGGAAGCTCACTTCTCACACTGCGAGCTAGCTTCCCCTAAAAATTAGGGAATTGTTAGCCTATAAATTCGAGGCACCTAGGTCAATGAAAGAACACATTTTGACGAGAGTAAACAGCAAGAGTGCAATTTAAGCGGTTGTGGAGCGATTAAAGCACTTTTAGACCGTTGGACTCATCCACGAGTGATTTTTTTTTATGTTTGTTTATTCATATGTGTTAATATGTGTTTAGACGTCATGAGTAGCTACACCTCTCTAGGTTAGGTCATTAAAGAGGAACTTCTCTGTAATTGTTCAATTATGTAACTTTAAATTAGTCTATGAATTTATGTTGATTACTTTGCTATTTTATTCAGTTAATATTGGATGAGCTTATGTTAATCATTCTAATATTGATTAGATTTAGACATAAACTAATGATAGTTTATTTTTGAAGAAATAAACTAATGATAGTTGTTACTTACTTTGACGATCTTAAACTTTTGAGTGTTAAGGGCTTCATTGAGGCATTAGAGGACAATAATCGTTGTAGAGAGTTCGCAACCCAACCAAAACATTGGAGTAGCTATTTTGTTAATGGTATTAAAATCAAGTAATCAATTAATATTGTATCATAGTTTGTAGTTACCTAAACCAATTCAAAGAAGGTAAACTGATATGACCTACTCTCTCCCTTCCTTCCTCCCTCTCCCTCCTTCCGTAACACCAACCAATTTCTCAAGTGCATCTCATTTTTACTACAAATACCATAATCATAATAATTGATCAGGTGACACCGATGACTAACCTAATATGTACACATGAGGACTTAGGCTGACCGAGATAGCTACATGAACCATGAAAACACATTTTTTGATATTGTTTTAGGGATCGTAGTCGAATATTATCGTAACATATATTTAATCTAAAATACGTTTAGCTAATCATGGCTAGAAGTATCTTTCAATATGTAATATTATAGAGAAAAATTCAATGAAAAGTGCACCAGTTCTTCACAGTTGAAATAAAGAAAAAAAGAATATTGTCTTGGTGTGTGAAGTGCGTTGCAAGTTGTAAATGTGAATGTTAAGCAACATAAAAAATGAGATGAATCATATTTCATATACCTAATACTTAAAATTTTGAGTAAAGATGTGATGTCAAATTCTTTATGTAGTTGTTCTTTAACTCAATTTATTAATCTTCGAGGCTTCTCTCATAGAAGAAAAACAAAATAAAAATAAAAAATTATAACTTAATCACATTTTTGGTCTTCTTATTTTTACACCATTTTGGTCTCTCAATCAGTTTAATGTGATACACGACGTAATGATGTTGAGTGATCAACATACATGAAGTTACAAGAAAATCAATTAAAAACTTCAATTTTATTATTTTTTGAAGTACAAAAATCAAATAAAGAGACCAAAACTTGATTTTTAAATGGAGACCAATTTCATGAATGAGTTAAAAAAATTGGCCAAACTGTGTCCCAAACAACATCAACTCTAACAAAATTTAAATTAGTAGTTATAAATTGATGTTGACTATTTGTTAGTCAGTAGTTATAAATAGAATTGAGGTAGTCATTACAAAAGTTTTATAATTTTTTATCAAGTTAATTAACGAATGTCATAATTTTCATAAGAATAAAGGATAAAAAGAAGAAAATGATATAACTAAATTATTGTGTAGGTAGAAAGTTGGATATGCATGAGAGAAAAATGTTAATGGTGTGATTTTCGAAAACTTTATCGTTGTGATGTAAGATTTTGTTCAGTTGGCAATTTCTAGTACTACTATTATTCTGGTTCTATGGGTGTTGTCAATGTCTAGTAGTAATATTGATTCATCAATTCTGGTTCTATGGGTCCACCTCACATGGATGCTATTATTCTGCTACCAAACTAATATTTTGTTGGTGATGAGTACCAAAGATATTGACATCGCCAAACTAATCAACAACGTAGAAAATAGATAAGTTTTTTTTTTTTTGAAGTAGAAAATAGATAAGTTCTATAGTGCACTAAAGAAAAATGTCATCATGTTCAAATTATATGGGTGATAATGTGATTTATTGATCGTACGGTAGAATGATAATTGTGCATAGTGTAAAACTATTTTTTTTTTATTTGGTGTTAATCAAGGTTGTCAGACTCACAAGTTTACCTAAATTTGAAAAAGGTATGCAGACCTCGTATGAGTCTATGAAAAATTAAAATTGACTTTAAAAAATATGTAAGTGACACATAAAGGACATATATATTTATAATAGAACACTGATTAATATAAAAATTAAAAATTCTAACTCCATAAGAAACTTTTTAACAAAAAAAGAAACTCCATATTAAAACAAGCAAAGTAAAAAAAAAAAATATGATTGTTGTTCCTTCCTAATTGGATACTATGGGTGCGTTTGGCCCAACTTTTTTGAGGCATAGAAGCTACTTTAAGCTTAAAGTTAAAAATATGAGCTTTAGAAATGAAGTTAAAGTTGTTTGGTAAATGCTGCTTTTTATTTCAAAATCTATTTTATGTTCAAATGTTTGACAATATTTTTATTTAAAATGAATTTATTTTAAGAAAGTTCATATTTCAAAAGAAATTATGATAAATAAACAAATATATTTAAATGAAACAATCATTTTTTTAGGGGAAAATGAACAATTTTTTTAAAAATATTATAGATAAAGAGGTGAATAAGATATATAAAAATTCATACATTATGATTTTAAGTAATTTTTGAAGATATTTCGTAAACGATTACCTCACTTATGATTTTTTTTTTGGATGAAAATGCCTTGTTAAGATCTAATAACTATTAAAATATTTAAAAATGAAAGAAAAAATTCCTTATATATATATTACTAAACAATATAAAAAAATTAAAATTAAAAAACATATAATTTATTATATTTGAACGTTCAGTAAATTATTTTAGAAAATAGAAATCTTTTAATGATAATATAAATTATATTAAAAGACCTAAATAAATAATTCTTTATGACCTTTAAAAAAAATCTTGATTAAATATATAAATAATGGACCTCTAAATTTACAGCATAGTATTTCTTTAAAAATAATAATAATAGTATACCATTGTCAATAAAAAGTACGAGGATACCAAATTGTGAGTACTAGTTCTTTTTTTTTTGAAGAAATTGTGAGTACTAGTTCTTTATAACTAATTTATTAATACGGTTAATAGAAGATAACCATTTTTTTCGAACGATTCCTTCTTCAATAGAGTTTATTAACCACTTAAATTAAATTACTTGATTCATCGAAAGAGCTATTTTACTTGTGACAAAACTTAAAAATATATCTTTAACTCCTGCCAAGAAAAAAACACGTCACTTCACCCCTTATATATTTCTCCTTCACCCATTCACACACAATTCACACAATCACACACTATTCTTTTCTTTCACGATCTCTCTCTCCGTCTATTATCTTCCTCTGATGCTCTCCCTTCTCTTTTTCATCAAACTCAATTTTTATTTAAGAAATACAGCCATTTCCTCATAGCAAACACTCTTCATTAGTTTCTCTATTTTAATATGATTGTGTTTCTCAATGATATTAAATAGGTCTCTATACCTATTGCTGATCTAGGTGGTCCAATACCACATGTTGGTGCTTTGATCTAGGTGCCATAATTTTGCAAAAGACACATTCTCTAAACAAATTTCTTCATAAATTTTATTGTTTGGATGATAAATTTGGAGAATTTTCAAAACAAAAAGAGCTTAGTGTGGCTTTTGCAAAATTATGATAGCTCAGTGTGATTTCGACAAGGATCACCATAATAGTCAACATGCACACAATGAATTGTGACTTGTGAATTGTAATACTTACCTTGGCAACCTCTCTCAATTCTCTAAGCGGTTTGTTTGATTGTAAAACCTGCTGAGAGTCCTACTCAAAGCACCAACAGGTGGTATTGGACCATCAAGATCGACATTAGGTAGCGATACTTGTTTATTATCATTCAGAATAACAATCATGTTAGAATGAAGATAACCGACATTGTTCATGGCTTCGAAAGCTTGGCCAGCCGTCATAGCGTTGTCGCTGATATTAAGATAACCATCATTTTCAATTAGCTCACCCTTACTTCACGGGAAATTATGGTTTGTGTCTTCTCTCTCTCTCTCATAGTAATTTTATGTGTTTTCTTCTTTCAAAAGTTACTTCTGTTTATTCGTAAAAAATCATCAAGACTTATGAATCTTTTTTGAAGGACATGGCTTTTGAATCAAAATATGAAATAGAGTTTGGTAAAGTTGATTTTTCTTATATTGTTCATATTTTCATTATTAAAATACTATGAAATTCAACATTTTGTTTGATTGTCCACCGTAAAACAACACTTTGATTAATATGAAGTTGGATTCCTTTCTTAAGGTGGGGTAATTATGGGTGCATGTTAAATTACCCTTTGATTAATATTTTTCTACATAATCAATCATCAGAGCTTGTTTTAATTTTATGAAAATCCAACCAGTTATAATGGATGGGAGATCTAGAATGCAAAACATGAAAGAAGATAGAAAGAGAGAATTTTTAACAAAAATTAATCACCATTAATATTCACCTAGGGTTGTGATTTAACTCTCTTATCTATCGCAATAAAAGTCACACACACACATATATATATGGCCAATGTGTATAATGAGTGTGAACTTTGTCTTCTACAATTTCTTTCTTCAGATCTGGAAAAAGTGCAATAGCATAAGTTTCAAACCATATGAGTGTTTTCGTAGAAGTACACATAGCTACAAATTCGGTGAGTAAAAATTCAAATTCAACCATATGGATGATCATTCAAATTCGGTGATGTTAAATTCTAAAATGCATAAAAAAATATATGAATGAAATCGGTGAAGAATATCAAACCACCAACACAAGCCTTAATGAAAAGAAATATATGTATAAGTTTTTAGGGTTTAGTCAATTGATCACTTTGCCCAAAAGTAAAATACGAATATGAACCTTAATGTAATACACTAAGTTCTGGAAAATAATATATATATATATATATATATATATATATATATATATATATATATATATATATATATATATATATATATATGTGAGAAGGGATCCATTGACTCCAAGAGTAAGTTAAAAGACTTACTCCCAATCTTGACCATTGATTTTAATTTTAATTAATGATTGTGATTAATTAATAATGAGTTCTATGATATGATTATTCTACACCTTCTTCCTAAAACAACCCATGAGGCTACATCTGAGATAGAACTGCTCCCAAACCATGCTCTTCATCGTGTTCTTTTCCATCCCATTTCTTCAATTCCTCTTTTTCTTGAGATAAAACAATCCATTGTATTTTGTGCTTGATCAAAATTATAATGGTCTCTAATCAATCAAAATCTGAGGGATTTAGTTTAGGTTGATGTGCCAACCATGGAAATTATATTTGGATCTGGTCTCGTATAGAAATGATTGTCAATTTCCCTTCGAAGAAAAAACTGATTATCAATTTGTATTATAATATATTTGCCGATATAAATTTCATTTCGTTCGAATTTCATTTTAAATCAAAACAAATGTCCAGTTAATGTAATACATTTGTAGCTATCAATTGATGATATGCAGGTATCAAGCGTTGCATTTTCATTCAAGAGTGATTGTAGCATAGGGAGAAAGTGTGGAAATGTGGAAAAATCTTACCATAGAAATCTTTAGTAATTAATTATAGCCATTAATTAACATTAAAACCAATGGTCAAGATTGGGAGTAAGTCTTTTAACTTACTCTTAGAGTCAATGGATCCCTTATATATATATATATATATAATTAAGGCTTTTGACGATGGTTTGATATTGTTCACCAGTTTCATTCATGTATTGTTTGATGAATATTAGAATTTATGATCACTGTGTTTGAATGATCATCAATAGGGTGATTTTTCACTCACCAAATTTGTAGCTATGCGTACCGCTATAAAGACAGTCATATGATTGAAACTTATGCTACTGCGCTCTTTGTTCATCTTCTTTGTCAACATATACGTACATGAATTTACCCATAGGACATATGTTGACCAAGAAAATGAACAAAGAGACAAAACCAAACAATGGGACAAAATGAAAGATTGGCTATTGGGACATTTTATAGTTGATATATTGCAACTAGAGATGAGTAGAGTCGAGCGCTAACTCGATCACATCAACTTACCTCGATAAAATTGGCTCGGTTTGAGTTCGATACAAATTCTTATTTAACTCAAACTCGACTCGTTTACGGTTCATGAACAACTTGATTTGATTTGTTAGATTCAACTCGTCTGTTGAAATCAAATTATTTAAAATTCAATTTTTTGTCAATGAAGCTCAAATTTTAATTAAAAATAAATGAAATGGTTGAATTAAAGTAAAAGTGATCCAGAGCATAAGATATTTAAAACATAGAAACTAATCCAATAATTCTAGATTTGTAAATAAGAAGAAAAATGTTGAAGGTATTTTGTCTAAATATTTAGTTTAATAAGGTTAAGGTTAAGGAATATAGTTTAGGGGTAAGGTCTTTAAGTTTGACACAGTAGTTAAACTTACATTTTTTGTGGGTAAGAATCAACTTTCAACCTGTCTTAGCTTATGATATGATCATTTTCTTTAGTTTTTATTGTTATTTGACTCTAATTCAAAGTAAAAATCAAATGATTTTTTTCTAAGGGTAAAAATCAAATTAGATGATGCTTATGATATGTTGGTAGTTGGTAATAACTTATTCTTTAGTTTTTTTTTTTATTACCCTTCTGATTTTGACTATATAGGTCTTTCCAAGTTTTATTAAATAATGGTTATAGCAGTGCTATAGCTCAGCAGATTTTGAACAAACACCTAATGTTCTGTGATACGCTATTTTGTACAAATTTTGTCAAACAGTTGCAATAGCGGCACTATAACACTCTAGCATAGTAGAATTGTGCAAACGACTAGTTTTTGCAATCTGCGATTGACAACATTGAGTTTTTCATGCATTCTTATAATAGTTTTGTGGTAGATTATGTTGTAAAATATTGTTCATGAACTTTGTAAACCGTGGTCACCACGAACAACTCTTGTCTCACCAATCGAGTACCACGGATTCAATCACGAACAATCACCAGTCACAAACCTTGAACTTAATTAAAGCATATACGTACCACAAACATTTGAGATTAACCATAGACAAAGGTAAGCGTGTGCGAAGACACACTGTCCTCAATGCTTTCATATTTGGGCTAATTTGTGATGTTGTGAGTTATTAAAATAGATATATGTTACCATTTCTTTATGGGAAAGCCTTGAGGTTGCAATGAAAGGGATAGTGTTGGTGTTGATCTTTTGCTACCATTTCTTTCTTGACTTGCTAACCATATTATTACTCTAACCTGCAATCAATTTCAATTGTTAATTAAATGTTCTGATCTAAAACAAAAAATGTGTGCGCGCGCGGGAGCGAGAATTTCATCATTTTTTATTCGATCTTGAAGGGTTATTGTATGATGATTTTTTACGCTAGCTAGTACACATGATATCGACCATCATCAATTCATCAATTTTTGATATATTAATTAACATTGGTAGTGGTAATTACCTCGGCCTCCCCTCTATGGTTGGTCGGAACAAGAAATCTATCTTTAATTATATCAAGGACAGAATTTGGAGGAAATGTCAATCTTGGAGTGCAAAATCTTTATCACGAGCCGGTAAAGAAGTCCTCATTAAATCAGTAGCACAAGCCATCCCTTCGTATTGTATGGGTGCTTTCCTTATCCCATCCTCTCTGTGCGACGAACTGGAGAGAATCATGAATTCCTTCTATTGGGGCTCTAAAAAGAATGGTAGTCGAGGCATAAATTGGATGAGATGGGAAAAATTGACTAAACACAAAAGCGTAGGTGGCCTTGGATTTCGAAACATGGAAGCCTTTAATCTCTCTATGCTTGGTAAACAAGGTTGGAAACTCCTCAAAGATCCTAACTCCTTACTTTCACGCATTCTCAAAGCCAAATATTTCCCTAGGCGGGGTTTCTTGGATGCCGGATTAGGCCATAATCCAAGCTTTACTTGGAGGAGCATATGGAGTTCTCAAAATCTTGTCAAACTAGGCTTTCGATGGAAAATTGGTGATGGTTCCCAAATTCGTGTTTGGACAGATCCTTGGATTCGCACCCTGCCCTCTCTCAAACCATTAACACCTCCTCCTCTCAACATGGAAGGTCTCTTTGTACATGACCTTATGAACAATGATATGTCTTCTTGGAACTCTGACCTCATTCACACACTCTTTAATTTCCAAGATGCAATGGCAATCCTGTCTACTCCACTCCGAGATAGAAATCTTGTTGACTCCCCAGTTTGGAAATATTCGGTGGATGGATCTTATACGGTAAAATCGGCATATTCTCAATGTATGTCTCTTGCTGCCGAAATCTCCCCTAATCTTGCTGGTTCAGATAGAAATTGGAGCTCTCTTTGGAAGCTTCCTGTTCCTCACAAGGTCCGCTCCTTTCTTTGGCGTGCTGCTCACCGTTGCCTACCAACACGTACCCGTCTCATCCATAAAGGTGTTCAATGTGAAGAGACTTGTGTGAATTGTGACGCTTTGGCTGAAACACATATACATATTTTCTTTGTCTGCTCCAAAGCCTTACAGTGTTGGGAACTGCTGCAGCTTGACTCAACTGTCCGGGATTTGTTACAGAATGCTAATGATTTTATTAACTTATTATTTGACTTTTTTGACAGATTGCAACCTCAACATCAGCCAATTGCTGCTATGATTCTGTGGTCCCTCTGGAAAAACCGCAATTCAAAGTTATGGGAGAATGTAGAATCACCCCCACATATCATTATTCGGATGGCCAAAGAATCACTTTATGAGTGGCAGTTTATGCAGAAAGCAAGGCAACACTGTCAAACACCTCTCCCGACGGTTACTTGGGCTAAACCTCCACCAGCAACATTGAAGTGCAACGTCGACTGCGCTCTTTTCAACAACAATTCTATCACAGGTTACGGGTTCTGTTTTAGGGACTCTAGTGGTCAATTTGTGACAGGTTTGTCAAACTTTGAACCATCATCCTCGTCCCCCGCTGAAGCCGAGGCCTTGGGACTGCTTACGGCGGTTCAGTTTGCTATTGACAAGAACATGGTTTCAGTTGTGTTTGAATCCGACAGCAAGTTTGTTGTGGACACGATCAATTCTGCTTTTGTCCCCCACAACGAAACCGGTGACATTATTTCTAGATGTAAGGATCTTTTGGCAGCCCGCAATCATTTCATTGTGAGGCATGTCCGGAGGCAAGCAAATAGGGTCGCTCATACTATAGCTAGAGCTTCCTTATCTCACCCTAGCCCCCATATTTTTAATGATGTACCTGACTACTTGTACTCTTTGATTATTAATGAAATGGCTTAAGTTTGCCTTTGCTCAAAAAAAAATTAACATTTTAAACTGAATATTTGTTATTTATAGCAATCTTTGATATTGAAGATAAACGCGGTCAAAATGCATCCAATGCAGTGTTCATCATGCTTTGATATATTAATTAACATTTTAAACTGAATATTTGTTATTTATAGCAATCTTTGATATTGAAGATAAACGCGGTCAAAATGCATCCAATGCAGTGTTCATCATGCAACGGTTTTGTCAACATCAAAAACCATTATGTCCGGCCAATCAAATAATGTGGCGTGATACATTGACCAAATGAGCAGTTAATTTGTCACATCCTACACAAGAAAATAGATATTAACAAAATGGTAAACCAAATTGCTCTTCAACAACAATTGTAAAACATTATAAAATTGAATTCTATATCACACTAATTGCAACTCTTCTGGAAGAGCCTCAGGGACAACAAGAGTGCATTTTGTCTAGCAACATATTCAAGAAGAATCTGAATTTCCACACATAAACTACATACCCTATTTCAATCTAGATATGTCTAAGATTAACCTAACATGTACATGGACTATGACAGCACAATTTTAGATCAAAGTCGAATATTATTGTATACAAAAGTTCAAAACGGGAGATTGGTCACTTTA
Source organism: Medicago sativa (assembly GCF_051527215.1). NCBI lineage: Eukaryota > Viridiplantae > Streptophyta > Magnoliopsida > Fabales > Fabaceae > Medicago > Medicago sativa. The sequence goes on from NC_140754.1 coordinate 7,516,196, forward strand.
GTCCCTGAATAGGAAAGAAGTCATCACTTTAGTCCCTGAGTGCAGATAAATTGCAAAATAGTCTCTGAATGTAGACTTGTTAGTCAATTTAGTCCCTGAATGCAAACTCTGTTCGTCGATTTAGTCCCTGAATGTAGATTCTGTTAGTCACTTTAGTCCCGAAATTGACCAACAGAGTCCACATTCATGGAATGTTTTACAATTTCTCCGCAATCAGGGACTAAAGTGACTATTCATTTCTCATTCATGGACTAAAGTGATTAATTTCCCATTCAAAAACATATTTAATCTTCGTGTTGCAGAACCAATAAAGTTAGTACCCATATGAGGTGGGCCCATAGAATCAGAATTGATGAATCAGCAGTACTAGTCATACATCACCCTTCGTGTTCCAAATCAAATTTCGATATATTTATTTCCTCTACTTCAAATTGAACAAAATCTTGTGAAAAAGAACAAGAAAAATATCTCACATGGCATCAGAGGATCAAACCCTACCATTTTTAGCACAAGTGGGGTTGGACAATATTACTTATGTGAAGGAGAAGAAGAAAAAGACAAGTCATAAGCAGGTGAGATAATTCATCTTGGAAGAAGATAAAAATCTCATACGATCATGGTTAAGTATTTTTAAGGATGCAATTGGGGGTAACCTCCACACCCATATTAGCACCAACCAATATGAATCTTGCCCCGACTACATCATCTTTGTCGGAATAAAACTTGCGCGTAACCTCCACACCCATATCAGCATCAACCAAATCTCCGTCACATTTAATCTTCCCCGTCCCTGTAATCATCTCAGCATAAATAACATCTGCACTAACAATGCCTAACCTCCTTTGTTCCCTCTCCTCCTCACTACTACGTGCCAATGATTTGACCTTCTGTAATTCTTATTTTCCACCAACATCCAACTCTTCCGCAACAATCTCTCTTTTTTCTCCCTCATTAGTTTTTTCTCTCTCAATAATTTTCCTCCATCCATCTTAATTTTCGACTTATTTTTTCCTCTTACGGCTTCACGCTTCCTATCCTCCTCCACATCAATTACCAAATCTTTATTAACTTCACTGAACCTATCAAAACGTGCAATATTCATCCAAACTTTATAATAATATTATTTAATATGATATTATTTTTTCACTTTATGTTCAAGAAAATTATTAGATTAATATGATATTTTTTTTACACTTCTTCATGTTCAAGAAATTTTTTTTTTTTTTTTACTGTCATTATTGTTACTTTATAATCTTAACTTCCAATATATTATATGTTGAAAACGTTTTTCTTATTCCAAGATAGTGGAGCATGTTAGGTGTGTCCCCCAAAAAACGGGAGTACGATAGGTAGGTCATTCTTTTCTTTCACTCTAGGCACTACTCTCTTCTCTATATCATCTCACTCTTCTCATCAATTTCTTTCATTAAGGTTTGGATTCATAACTTTGTCTATCTTGATTCTTCTTCTTCTACCAATTCATATGGTTAAGAAAAAGAGATAAAAATAAAATTAGGTATAAATGATTAATTTGTTGAATTCAAAGTGCATTTTTTTAAGGAGCAACCCAAAGTGAGTGTAACATCCCAACATTATATAGGAGTATACGTAGTATAGTATTATATAAGAAGAAAAATACGATTAGGATCTAGCTCACTAAATAAACACAAGTTGCATCATCACTAAATATGCATAAGTTGCATCACATAGTAAAGATGTTACTTTTTGAGTCTTTTTCTTTCTCTTCTGAAGGAAATTAAGAAGAGATCGCAATGAAAAGGATAGTGTTGGAGTTTATCTTTTGCTACCATTTATTTCTTGACTTGCAAACCATATTATAATTTTTACTGTCCTCGTGAACTTAGCTCAGTTGGTATGGACAATGCATAAAAATATGCAAGGTTCGGAGTTTGAACCCCGGCCACCACCAAAAAAAAAAATTATATGCAGGGGCCGAGGTTCGAATCCGGACACCCCACTTATTCACCTTATAAGGTGAATTCTATCCACTAGGCTACCTGACCACAAAAAAAAAAAGTAGGCTACCTGACCACAAAAAAAAAAGTACTCTAACCTGCAATCAATTTCAATTGTCAATTAGCTATTCTAATCTAATACAAAAAAATATGTGCGCACGCGGGTGCGAGAATTTCATCATTTTTTATTCGATCTTGAAAGGTTATTATATTATTATGATGATTTGTTATGCTAGCCAGTACACATGATATCGATCATCATCTATTCATCAATTATTGATATATTAATTAACATTTTAAATTTAGTTCCCCATGTTCGTATAACCTATGGTCTTCCAAGCACTTCATTCTATAATGTTGCAACTCTTCTGGAAGAGCCTCAGGAACACAAGAGTGTATACACCAGTAGCATTTTGTCTTGCAACATATTCAAGAAGAAACTGAATTTCCACACATAAACTACATACCCTATTTAAATATAATAGTAATGATATTTTGACATCCATTTGATGACAACTTTATTGACAACCTTGTTTTTCTCACTTCTTATTGGTCAAAAACAATGGAGAGAGAGAAAGGAAGAGAGATGATAACAACATCATGTGAGTGTGAGAGAGAAAGTTGTCCAACAGTTGTCAAAAAGTGGTTGTCAAAATATCATTTCTCTAAATATAAATAGGGTGACACATATATGATTAAGACTAACCTAACATGTACATGTTCCAGAACCAATAAAGTTAGTTCCCATATGAGGTGGGCCCGTAGAATCAGAATTGATGAATTAGGGGCTCTAGTTTTAGAAGAGGGTCCTAACTCAAGGAATTGATTATGACTATTTTGTTAACTATCGTGGAACTAGAGAATCATTCATAAGAATAGATGCAGTATACCAATTAGGAGAACATAGATGATTCGAAAGACCTGATCCCATCTCTCTCTTATTCTTAAAACCAATCTTTATTTTCTGTCGTTACTTTATTGCAATCAAACCAATCATCTGCCTAGTCGCAAATCAAAATAACCTTTTACACCAGTAACATTTTTCTCTCTTGCTTATCAAACTCTCTACCTACACAATAACTACAGATGTCTAACATATAACTCTCCAATATTCTTTTTTTTTTCCTTCCTTCTATTGTTGCGTGCTTACACTTAACCCATTTAAAAAAAACGAAATAAAAACTCCCTGCATCCCTTATATATAGACCTCTTGGTTCACTCCACAACTCACACTACCTATCCCCCCCCCCCCCCCCCCCCCCCCCCCCCTCCTCTTCTCCTCTCTTGTCATCATATTGACCTTTTATTCAAGATATAACAGTAAAATACAACTCTATAAATTTCTCTAACTTTTTTTAATCTTCGAAACACTTGCAATATATGAACAACCTATCGTTAAATTTTTCTACTAATGTGCATTTTGTAAGTGTTTTCTGTATTCTTCTTAGTTAACTTAAAATACTATGATTTACCATAATTTAATCGCTACAAAAATGATTGTAGATTTTAAAAAGGATCTTCCACAATTCAATGGCCATTAACTTTTGAAAACTGTAAATTTTGTATGTTGAAGTAATATTCAATGTGCAGTTGGATCTTAATCTGTGTGGGACTGCATATGCAGGTCATGTAATTTCTCAATTCTCAACTTCTTTTTTAAAGAATCTCAACAACTTTTATTACGTCAAAAAACAAAAAAACAAAAAAAACTTTCAACGATTAGTTCCATTTAACTTGGGGCTAATAGTTGGTTGTTTATCTCTTATTATTGTCAAATGGGCTAATAGTTTCATATTAAAGTTCTGAATATATTTGAAAAACAATCAATTGATTCTAATTTTTCAATAAACAACCTCTCTCACAAAATCTTAAGTTGTTAGGTCTAAGAATGAACTTATATCTCAGAGACAATATTTGCTGCAATTACAATTGGATTTGTGAAGGAATTTGAAGGGAGAAAAGAATAATGTAGTCGCCATCTCGGCGACGGCGCTATGACGGCTGGCCAAGCTTTTGAAGCCATGAACTGGCATTGTTACTGGTTATCTTCATTCAGAATAACAATCATATTAGAATGAAGATAACCGGCATTGTTCATGGCTTCGAAAGCCTGGCCGGCGGTCATGGCACCATCCCCGATGATGGTGACTACATTGTTCTTCTCTCCCTTTAAATCCCTTCCAACAGCCATTCCTGTTTTTGGAGTAGAATGAAGATAACCAGCATTGTTCATGGCTTCAAAAGCTTGGCCAGCCGTCATAGCCCCGTCGCCGATATTAAGATAACCAGCATTTTCATTTAGCTCACCCTTACTTCACGGGAAATTATGGAAATCGGCGCAGATATTATTGGTGCAGGATGGAAGATTTGTAGCGAAACATCGTGTGGTTTCCTAGATCCAGGCTCCATCTCTCGAAGGATTCTAAAGAATGTTCAACTTCAATGAGAAAGCTTTTGATGGCAGTGATCCTTTGTGTGATTTCCATGACTGTTAAATAAAAATATATATGGCCTGCTATTTCATTTGTAAGAGTTATGTTAGATAGCCTACTAATCAATAAAAATATAGCTCGGTTCATATCATAAACATTAATTTTGTCTGCTAATGTTATTTTTTTTCCTCATTAGATAGCCCTAGTGGTTGAAGGGATACTTAATGCAGCTTCAGCAGGGATCTCTTCTGATTTCAAGAGCGAAAGAGAACAAAGGAGTGGTAAACTGCAATTTATCTCTTCTGACAGGGGCTGGCTCTATGAATGTCCTTAATTGCAAGATATCATGTGGGGCGTTTTTTTGTTTTCTTGTGTAAGATTCATGGTTTGTAATTATGTTGGTATTTGTTGCATAGATTTTTAACTTTATTCTTATCAAACTTAGGCTTAAGCTAGTTTGTTTTTATATCAAGTTTTGGTGTCGTTTGTTCATGTAATAATAACAAAGTATTTCTTTTGGGACTTGAAATTTAATTATGTTCTACAAACTTCCATGATATATAGCTGCATACCGATTAGCAATTAATTACTCAACTAAACTTAGTTTTTAGAAACAAGAACATAATGTACTGATTGCATCGCTGTATGCTATTGGTGGTCTTGGTGAGACCACACGACTTAACACACCTAAACTTTTATCTTTTTTTTTTGAAGAAGTCCTAAATAAAACTTTTATCTATTACTATGAATTTACATTTTTAACTATCATTACTGACTTGGGTAAATAAAACTGCAAGATCAATTGTTAATATAATTGAGAAATTAATAAAATAGGGGTCATATGAAAGTTGTGTATTTGAAGAATACTATACTATACTATTTATATAATGTTAAGAGGTTCACTCAAATAACACATGCCGTAATTCGTTGCAATGTAAGATAACATGCATTTTAATTTTGAGTCTATTTAATGATTTGTAAGTAATAATTTGGTAACATACTCTTTTTAAAAAGGAAAATGCTAGATATCAAGAATGATTTTATCAAGAAAGATTCAAGAATGACATGGCAGAATAATTACCCTTAGATTTCAGTCCCACCACCCCATGATTTCCGCACCACCCCATGATTTCCGGTCAGACTGAGATTTTATTGGCTTACATTAATTTCAGGACAATTTCTTGATAAAATCTAAGGGTGATTATTCTGCCATGTCATTCTTGAATCTTTCTTGATAAAATCTTTCTTGATATATAACATTGCTCTTTTAAAAATGAGTGGATGCACCTGAGAATGTGCGCTGACCTATTTTAGAAAATGTAGTTAGAAGGAGTGCATTAGCAAATTATAACAACATAATGGCTAAAAATACTCAAATATACCGCTTTGCTATAAAACTCATAACATACTCCTTGTAAAAATGAGTGGGTGCACTTAGCTGATAATGTACACCCACCTATTCACAAAATGCAGTTAGAAGGAGTGCATTACGATAAGTGCTAGAAAGTAGTTATTTATATGTTGTATTTTAGATACTTTTGCTACTTGTTTTACAAAGTTATCCTAGGAAAAGTCAAGAATTAATGAACAAATGTCCAATTATGCTTTTTATATCTTACTCTATTCCATTGTGCACGAAAATGGATGCCAAGACATTGAGCAAGAAAGAATTCTGCAAAGATTTGCAAAGGTTAGCTCGCCATAGCAAGCTTGGAGCGAGCAAAGGACGAGGAACTCCAGAAAGCACTATGTTCCAGAATTTCATGCCTGGCCACATCGATTTTTGGTGCCATTTGTTGATGTAATAATAACAAACTATTTCTTTTGGGATGTTGATCAATTATGTTTGTTTTTTTTGAAGGATTGAGATCAATTATGTTGTTCTACAAACTTCCATGATAGTTGCATACCGATTAGCAATAAATTCTCAATATTACAAACACGAACATGATGTACTATCGCTGAATGCTATGTTTGAAGACCAGTAAATCAAACAGCAAATACTTGAACCAAAAAAAAAAAAAAACAACAAATAAATATATTATTAAAAAGGCTACAATAGATAACTTTCATATATAAAAAATCAAATACACAAATTTCAAAATAAAACTTCCATTTTAAACTTCTTAACAAGTAGCCTTAGAGCACTTGTTAACATTTGCCCTTAGAGAAAAATGTGAATAAGGATTGGTAGAACAAGAAGTTAATACTCATGCAACACATCATGTGGCCTTGGGAGTTTAGATAGATACTAGTGGGAAAATTTTGTTTTAATTTAATTTTTTACTCGAGAGGATTAATAACCCGATATCAAATAACATGTTGACAAATTAGAGATGGAACAAGAGATGGAATTTATCTAACACGATGTACTATGTGTGTCTCAAAATTCCGTCTTTACATAAATTTTTAGAGGATTGGATATGGCAACGTGAATGAATGTATCTCTTAAAGAAAGCATATATTAATACTATGAACAATGAACTTTAAGCGTTGATTTCGTGGAACTTTCTTTACAATAATTGATTGGTTTACTGGTCAATCACGTGTTGAAATTTTAAAGATTCGTAACTATAAATGATCAAAACAGAACTATTTGAAATGTAATTTACTAGTGTTACTATATATGGCTGAGTTCACGGGTTGCTTCTTTTCAATAATGGAGCTTGGTTACTTCTTGACAGCTTCACATGGGCCATATATATGGTGCTTTAGTCACTTCCAGGATGCAGTGTTGATGCCCCACTTCAATGTACGAAAATCTTAAAGCTGAAAAAGTATTTATATTTCTCTCCTTTTAAGAGCATTAACAAAGCTTTTACCTATAAATTTCGAGATCTGTTTTTTCAATTATCAGAGTTGTGATAGTTTTACAATTCAGCTAAAAATATCTTATAGCATAGTAAGTGTTAAGGATTCTACAATAGATTGACACAATTTAGATTTCCAATATGTATCATTAGAGAAATGATATTTTGACAACCACTTTTTGACAACTTTTGGACAACTTTCTCTCTCATACTCACATGATATTGTTATCATCTCTCTTCCTTTTTCTCTCTCCATTGTGTTTGACCAATAAGAAGTGAGAAAAACGAGGTTGTCAACAAAGTTGTCATCAAATGGATGTCAAAATATCATTACTCGTATCATTATGACGTTATGTTAAAGATTGACACAATTTTTAATGTAATTTACACTTTTGGTATAGTAATATGTGTCCTTATCACACATATTAGAGGAAGTTGGGTTTAACATGTGATTCGTCCCTGCAAATAGGATTCGCTTAAAATTTCTTCCCTGCAATCGCTAATCCTTTTTTTTTTGCCCCTGCAAAGTTTAATCAGTTAAAAATTCGTCCCTTGACCCAGTTAATGACTGCCACGTCATCAAAATTACCATAATGGCATGGGAATTGACCAAAACCCCTGGGCTAATTTTTTTTTCCTTCAAAAAAAATGAAAATTCTTTTTTAAATTAAAAAAATCTGAAAATAATTAAAAGTCAAAAAAAATTTCGGAAAAAAACTGTTAAAATTAAAACTGAAAAATTTTCGGGAAAAAATCGTAAAAAAAATTCGGGAAAAAACTGAATTTTTTTTTTTGAAGGAAAAAAAACAAAAAATTAAATAAGCCAGGGGTATTTTGGTCGATTCTCATGCCATTTTGTTAATTTGATGACGTGGCAGTCATTAACTCGGTCAAAGGACGAATTTTTAACTGATTAAACTTTGCAGGGGCAAAAAAAAAGGATTAGCGATCGCAGGGATGAAATTTTAAGCGAGCCCTATTTGCAGGGACGAATCACATATTTAACCCGAGGAAGTTTGAACACAAATTAATTTTGTAATTTAAAAAATAAAATGGAAAACCATTAGGACATCTTACCCTAAGAATGGAACAAAAAAAAAAAAAAAAATCTTACCCTAAGAACCAGAAGATTAACATCTATATCCCCTCTTTTTTATATTTTAAAGCATCTCTCTCATACAACACGAATGGCTATCCTTTATATTTTAATGATAGAAATGTGACATGAGATTAGTACTAATCTTACGGAATACGTCGTCTACCCACTTGCTTACAATCAAGCTCTATGATACCGAAGCTACTACATTGTTCTTCTCTCCCTTTAAATCCCTTCAATTAGCTCACCCTTACTTCACGGGAAATTATGAAAATTAGCGCAGATATTCTTGGTGCAGGACGGAAGATTTGTAGCGAAACACTGTGTGGTTTCCTAGATCCAGGCTCCATCTCTCGAAGGATTCTAAAGAATGTTCAACTTCAATGTGAAAGCTTTTGATGGTAGTGATCCTTTGTGCAATTTTCATGACTGTTAAATAAAAATATATATGGCCTTCTATTTCATTTGTGAGAGTCATGTTAGATAGCTGATGAAAGTCGTTTCTTAGCATCAAACAAGATAAGTATTTTTGTATCGTCTCCACAGGGAATAGTGCATTATCAATGACAGTTTAACATCGACTATCATTCCAAGTATTAAGAGTACTTGTTTGTTTGAATTGAAATGTAACTAACTAAACTAATTGCAAAAAGTAAAAGTTGAGATAAATAAGGATTGAAACTTGTTAGGAGTAGCGTTCCTTAACCAAGCGTCACACGTAACCTAATGATCCATACGAATTCTAGCTTTGTAAACAACATTATCACAATCAATTCTAAACTATCCTTCGTGTCCAAAGCGATATAATTACTTCTAAGTTATCGTTTAAACATTCGTGTCCAAATCCCTTAAACGATAACAAAGTCGATCGGATAACCTAATCGACCGTGTCCAGCCTGATTAAGTATCCGAAAGCATTTAACTCTTGATTATGGTGATTATCACAAGATTAACAAAGATGTCAAGTAAGTTAACCTAAGATATATTGCTACTCTAGCTTTAGATTCAAGAGTTTGTGTCAAAAGCATCTTGAATCTCATTGAAAGCATTAACACAAGAATAACAACAATATTGAATATAAATTGCTAGAACCATATATTGCAAGATAAAAAGGATTACATGTTTAGCAAGATCAAGTACCTCTCATCCCAACAAAGGGTGTTTAGCTACTCATCATCATGGAAGCCATGCAAGGATGGATTGAAAAGGAAGAATTCATTACACTTGTGATGTCTCAACAAAGTATTAAGATCCAACTTCCAAAACCAATCTTACTCAATGAAGAACTACCTTACTTCTCCCTATGAAAATATCTAAACTAAAACCTAAGAGAAGCTAAGAAAATATCAAGCTAAGATATGATAAGATCCTCTCCAAAGAGTAGCAAGTGGCTATATAAAGACTTCTGCCCTGCCTGAACTCGCAGATGCGAGCTACATCACTCGCAGATGCGAGTTGCTTGCCTGGACCAATGATACGCTGCCACGTCATAACTGAGGGGATCAAACCGCCCTAACTCGCAGTTGCGAGTAAGGGAGCTCGCAGTTGCGAGTTACTCGCATCTGCTACTCGCATTTGCGAGTTTGAGTGCGAGTTGCATCTCTCCTGATTCAGCTTCTGCCCAAATAGTGTTTTTTCATGGTTTTGGTCTTTAAGCTCTGTCTTGAGGCTTATTTCTGCACAAATGGATAGAGTAATGATAAGTAAAGCGTAATAAGGCATTTAACGCTTATTTCTCGGCTTTTCCTTCAATAACTTGTAAAACAAGTAACAAAAAGTGTATGAAATATAACATGAATTTAACACTTTTATGACATTCATCACTCTCCCCAACTTAACTCTTTGTTTGTCCTCAAACAAAAGATTGAAAATCAAACAAGTAAATGACAAGACACAAGTACACAAGGCCTTGAAAACATCTTCAGATGAATGATTTAAAAGTGAATGCACGGGCAAGTCTAAGTTTCCAACTAATCTAAAATTCCACTACTAACATGAGATGAGTCCTAAGTACAAAGTTCATGTCAAACATTTCAAAACAATAATATATTTATTTACGAACCACACCTAACACACTTCTATGAAAGTAGATAAACAATTGAAATCAAATGAATGAGGGTTATGAACACACATCCGGCAATCAAGTTAACATTCCAATTAAGTTATGTGTCCATCCAAATATCGTTTCAAAAGGCATAAAAACATGGATCAAAAGGTCTTTGAGGGTTATAACTTGGCTTGGCTACAAAAGAAATGTCATATATGTGGGCAATTGAAATCAAAAAGCCTATCAAAGAGGAACATTCCTTGTATCAACCATTAAAATTCACAATCTTTCCTACCAATCATTACAAACCCTTGGTGCTTAAACATGAAGCACTTTGATCTTGACAACTTATTTTCTTTTTGGATTTTTCTTTCTTTTTCTCTTTTTCTTTTTCTTTTCATGTACACATTGTTTTTCTTTTCTTTTGTATTTACAACAACATGTTGTCTTGATCAAAGATAAATTTACACCATAGTACTTGACATAAGATTTACATCTACCTTCTCTCCCCAACTTGAATCAACAAATACCCTAATTGAATGTTCCTCTATTCTAAGGCAAAAGGGACAAATAACATTGAAATTTTAGGGTTCAACAATTAAAAACATATCAGAGTCCTAAAGTGCGTCAAGAATGAACTGAATTTTGAAAAATTTAAAGGCAACTTCATCAAGCATTGTGCTTATGAATTGACAGTTCATAATTGATGACTCCGATTCATTTGGCTCAAGTGGGTTAGCAAATACTCGCTCTTCTCACAAGGTAGGCTATTTGTGGTCAAGTAAGTTTCACTCATAAACAAAAATGTGCCTTGATCACTTCCATGCCTTCACACAATTTAAAACAATTATTGGATTTAACATAACACAAACGAGTTAAACAATGAAAGCCGGTCTCCTTGCATATGTACAAACATTTGAGGTTTCCTCACTTTAGGCTAGTACTACATGGTTCACAAACAAATAAATTATTGTAAAGAACTAAATGAAATGAAATTTACGCAAAGTACTCGTTCCATATTCGGGTAAAAACCTAGAAAAACTGGAAACTTGTACCTTGGCTTTGCGCTTTAATCACAACTATGAATTGTTATCAATCATCTGAGATTTGAAATTAAGCAAGAGTGATACGCAAGAAACTTCCACAATTTTTAAAATAAAACCAAATAAAGTACTTGAAAAATGCTTAACACATTATTATACTACAAAATAAAATTAAACCATACTAATATAAATACGAACATAATAATACTAATTAAAACAAAATAAAAGTTACCATACATCAATATCCAAAATACTTAACAAAGTGCTGATAACATAAAATGAGTTCATGTGCTAAAATAAAAACCAACAGAATATTGTTCACAAAGAAACAAAAGAGAAAAGAAATAACAGCTAAGGAAGACAACAAGAAATGAATGAAAGCTTTGATAAAATCACTCTTTGAAGAACTAGCTTTCAATTCTTTTCTTCTTCCTCAAGACTGCATGTCATCATCATCTGACCCATGAGGGGTTGAAGTAGCACTTGGCACATTTGCCGGATCATCATCATCACCTAAACCACCAATATCTTCCTCCATGTTCAAATCCTCATGACCTCTAAAGTCTCCACCCCCTCCAAAAGGCTTTGGCGTGTCCTCAGGCCAATTTGCATATTCTTGAAAAGCTGGAGGTGCCATGAATTGTGCCATAATCTCTGGAGGGTATCCATGCTGCTGCTGCATAATGTATTGAGATTGCTGAAAGTACAAGTTTTCTCGATGAATGGCCGACATCATATTATAATTAAGCACATTATTCTCATGTTGCCATTGAACATAGCTAGCAAAATCAAAACCAGCTGCTGGTGGGAATGGAAAAGGTCCATCTTGAGGCTCGGATTGTGAGGGAGGTGCCCTTGAGGATGAGGCTTGCTTACCCTTACCCTTATCTTTCTTTGATTCACCCATGATGTACCGGGTAATGAAGACATCATCAATGGGGTTTTTGATGATTTCATGATAATCAGAGGGCATCCGCATGTGGGTGTCTTTAATCAAACCCATGATCAAACCAGGAAAAGATAGGCGAGTTTTTGGCTCACCATGGCCTTGAAGCACAACCTTTTTTAGCTCCCAAGCAATAGTTCGGGCAATGTCCACCTTAATGCCCTTGAGAATGTAGTAAATCAAGGGACAAACATCTATGGTGCAATCAGCCATATGGCTGTTGGGCTTGACATTGTGGAGGATGAATCGGAAGATAAGTTTGGCCGGTGGTTTCATCAATTTATATTGGGCAATGTGCTCTCTACCCGCATCACTTTTGTCATAAGTTTCCCCCTCTAACATTACAAACTTTTTAATCTCATCATAGGTGTCCTCAAGGAGAAAGTGACCTAGGTTTTGCTTCTTGTGAAAATCATCAATCCCATCCTCAGCCTCAACATCTAGGTCAAAAGGATTTCCTAGGAATGTGTTTATGGCATCACGATCAAACTTGATTTGCCTACCCCTCACAAAGGTTTCAAAAGTGAATGGATCAGTTTGGGGGTTTTGAGGAAGGGCATTGGCATAGAATTCTCTCACCAATTCAGCATTGATTTTTACTATGGGATTGAGAAGTCTGGTCCACCCTTGGTCAAGGAAAAGTTTGTGAAAGTGGCCATATGGTCCCTCGGGTTTGATTTTAACGACCCTCTCCAACCACATGGTTTGTTTGAGCAAGGCATTGTACCTATTCTGATGATACCTAGACCTAAATTTCTCCTGGTCATAGGACTGGTTTTGGGGTGGGGGTTGAGATACGGATGACTCGCCTTGCTTTCTCTTACCGGTGTTAACTCTTTTAGGTGCCATGCCTGCAAAACAACCAGAAAAATACCACACCACAATGGAATATACAATTAAAATCAGTATGGAACAAAATAACACAACTGCAGATTGAATCACAGAAACATGCAGCAAGTTCTGCTGCAACTCGCAGTTGCGAGCAGAAGCACTCGCAGTTGCGAGTTATGGTTATCACTCGCAGATGCGAGCTGATTTACTCGCAGATGCGAGTTGCCCAGAAATTGGCACAACTCAATCCTTTCAAAATTTGTTTCAGTTTCATGATGTTCTAACCCTAAGTACAGCATTTTCGACCCTAGTATTGACAAAGAGAAGAGCAAAATCATGCATTAAGCTTGAAATTCGAATTGATCCACAAAAAACCCTAATTTTATTTGAAAATTATTTACAAAAGGGTTAACCAAAAAAAAAGAACAAATTTGTGGATTCAATTGGAAAGGAATACGAAAATGTGCATGATTTTGACTCATCTCAAACAAATGGGCTTTGTTTTACAGCATTAGAAATCAACAGAACAGTCAACTACCCTAAGGTTTGAAACATGCAGAGAATGATAGCAAACAAACCTGATTAATGAGCAATCTAAGTGCAGAAATGAAAATGAAATGCAATGAATCTTGACTTGGATTGACTTGAATGAATTTTTGAAGCTTGGGGTTTGTTGTTATACGTGAGGCACACCAAGGTTGAGAGAGAAGAAATTTTTTTGATTTGAATGATGAGAGAGAAAAGCAAAACGAAAATAAAATGATAATTGGTGATAATGGGTGGTTAAAGCAAGTTAATGGGATAGGATTTCGTAACTGTCAGAACTGCTGCTACTCGCAGATGCGAGCAGCTTTACTCGCAGATGCGAGTGTTTTGGTGGTCTACATGGTCAAAACCCATTCAAGTCGCAGTTGCGAGCTATTTTACTCGCAGTTGCGAGTACTTTTGGTTCAAACTTTTGCTCTCTGTTTGGATTCTGTTTTTGGATGTTTGGATGCATGCACATGACTCTAATATCTAATTATGCATTAAAACACTAAATGGACTTACAAAATTGGGTTGCCTCCCAACAAGCGCTTGTTTAACGTCGTTAGCTCGACGCCTTTTTCGTTAGGGCGGCCAAAATGAAACGGAAAGCACATCATCTTTTGAAACCCTACGTTTTGGTAGGAATTCCATGAACTTTAGGAACAACAAACTTGGAGTCCATGACCTCCCTAGCTTTGGTTTGAACAAGGCGTTAATTTCATCAATGACTCGATCGATTTCTACCTTGTTCATCTTCTTCCCTCTTGTTACCATTAAATCTTCCTTGATTAGTAACCGTTCCTTTTTCTCAACCACCGTTGCTTCTTCAATATCAACAGTTGTTACTACCTCATTGTGAACAACAATTTCTTCAACAATCTCTCCGACTCTCTCAAACATGTTTGGATTATTTTCTTGTTCTCCAAGAGTGGAGTGATTGTTGGCTTGGTTATCCATGATTTGTGCTTGAATCAACTCAATTTGAAGTGATAAAGTCTTCAATCTTTGGTTGGTATCTTGCATGTTTATCATGGATTGTTGCATGAAGACATTCAAAGTATTTTCTATCACCTTGTATCTCTCATCTTCATAAGAATGTTGCTGATACTGAGGATAGGATTCATACTCGGGTGGAGTATAGCAGTTGAAGTAACCATGATCAGCCATGATTTTGGCTAGGTGGTGATCCTAAAACGGAAACAACTAACAAGAAACTTTTCTTTGTTTATCAACAAGGGGTTAGTACAAACAACTATCAAATAAAGAAAAAATATTTACGGATTATATACAAATGCTTAAAACGATAAATCAATCGTTCTATCTATGATAACTAAACACCATTCCCCGGCAACGGCGCCATTTTGATGAAAGTCGTTCTTAGCATCAAACAAGATAAGTATTTTTGTATCGTCTCCACAGGGAATAGTGCATTATCAATGACAGTTTAACATCGACTATCATTCCAAGTATTAAGAGTACTTGTTTGTTTGAATTGAAATGTAACTAACTAAACTAATTGCAAAAAGTAAAAGTTGAGATAAATAAGGATTGAAACTTGTTAGGAGTAGCGTTCCTTAACCAAGCGTCACACGTAACCTAATGATCCATACGAATTCTAGCTTTGTAAACAACATTATCACAATCAATTCTAAACTATCCTTCGTGTCCAAAGCGATATAATTACTTCTAAGTTATCGTTTAAACATTCGTGTCCAAATCCCTTAAACGATAACAAAGTCGATCGGATAACCTAATCGACCGTGTCCAGCCTGATTAAGTATCCGAAAGCATTTAACTCTTGATTATGGTGATTATCACAAGATTAACAAAGATGTCAAGTAAGTTAACCTAAGATATATTGCTACTCTAGCTTTAGATTCAAGAGTTTGTGTCCAAAGCATCTTGAATCTCATTGAAAGCATTAACACAAGAATAACAACAATATTGAATATAAATTGCTAGAACCATATATTGCAAGATAAAAAGGATTACATGTTTAGCAAGATCAAGTACCTCTCATCCCAACAAAGGGTGTTTAGCTACTCATCATCATGGAAGCCATGCAAGGATGGATTGAAAAGGAAGGATTCATTACACTTGTGATGTCTCAACAAAGTATTAAGATCCAACTTCCAAAACCAATCTTACTCAATGAAGAACTACCTTACTTCTCCCTATGAAAATATCTAAACTAAAACCTAAGAGAAGCTAAGAAAATATCAAGCTAAGATATGATAAGATCCTCTCCAAAGAGTAGCAAGTGGCTATATAAAGACTGCTGCCCTGCCTGAACTCGCAGATGCGAGCTACATCACTCGCAGATGCGAGTTGCTTGCCTGGACCAATGATACGCTGCCACGTCATAACTGAGGGGATCAAACCGCCCTAACTCGCAGTTGCGAGTAAGGGAGCTCGCAGTTGCGAGTTACTCGCATCTGCTACTCGCATTTGCGAGTTTGAGTGCGAGCTGCATCTCTCCTGATTCAGCTTCTGCCCAAATAGTGTTTTTTCATGGTTTTGGTCTTTAAGCTCTGTCTTGAGGCTTATTTCTGCACAAATGGATAGAGTAATGATAAGTAAAGCGTAATAAGGCATTTAACGCTTATTTCTCGGCTTTTCCTTCAATAACTTGTAAAACAAGTAACAAAAAGTGTATGAAATATAACATGAATTTAACACTTTTATGACATTCATCACTCTCCCCAACTTAACTCTTTGTTTGTCCTCAAACAAAAGATTGAAAATCAAACAAGTAAATGACAAGACACAAGTACACAAGGCCTTGAAAACATCTTCAGATGAATGATTTAAAAGTGAATGCACGGGCAACTCTAAGTTTCCAACTAATCTAAAATTCCACTACTAACATGAGATGAGTCCTAAGTACAAAGTTCATGTCAAACATTTCAAAACAATAATATATTTATTTACGAACCACACCTAACACACTTCTATGAAAGTAGATAAACAATTGAAATCAAATGAATGAGGGTTATGAACACACATCCGGCAATCAAGTTAACATTCCAATTAAGTTATGTGTCCATCCAAATATCGTTTCAAAAGGCATAAAAACATGGATCAAAAGGTCTTTGAGGGTTATAACTTGGCTTGGCTACAAAAGAAATGTCATATATGTGGGCAATTGAAATCAAAAAGCCTATCAAAGAGGAACATTCCTTGTATCAACCATTAAAATTCACAATCTTTCCTACCAATCATTACAAACCCTTGGTGCTTAAACATGAAGCACTTTGATCTTGACAACTTATTTTCTTTTTGGATTTTTCTTTCTTTTTCTCTTTTTCTTTTTCTTTTCATGTACACATTGTTTTTCTTTTCTTTTGTATTTACAACAACATGTTGTCTTGATCAAAGATAAATTTACACCATAGTACTTGACATAAGATTTACATCTACCTTCTCTCCCCAACTTGAATCAACAAATACCCTAATTGAATGTTCCTCTATTCTAAGGCAAAAGGGACAAATAACATTGAAATTTTAGGGTTCAACAATTAAAAACATATCAGAGTCCTAAAGTGCGTCAAGAATGAACTGAATTTTGAAAAATTTAAAGGCAACTTCATCAAGCATTGTGCTTATGAATTGACAGTTCATAATTGATGACTCCGATTCATTTGGCTCAAGTGGGTTAGCAAATACTCGCTCTTCTCACAAGGTAGGCTATTTGTGGTCAAGTAAGTTTCACTCATAAACAAAAATGTGCCTTGATCACTTCCATGCCTTCACACAATTTAAAACAATTATTGGATTTAACATAACACAAACGAGTTAAACAATGAAAGCCGGTCTCCTTGCATATGTACAAACATTTGAGGTTTCCTCACTTTAGGCTAGTACTACATGGTTCACAAACAAATAAATTATTGTAAAGAACTAAATGAAATGAAATTTACGCAAAGTACTCGTTCCATATTCGGGTAAAAACCTAGAAAAACTGGAAACTTGTACCTTGGCTTTGCGCTTTAATCACAACTATGAATTGTTATCAATCATCTGAGATTTGAAATTAAGCAAGAGTGATACGCAAGAAACTTCCACAATTTTTAAAATAAAACCAAATAAAGTACTTGAAAAATGCTTAACACATTATTATACTACAAAATAAAATTAAACCATACTAATATAAATACGAACATAATAATACTAATTAAAACAAAATAAAAGTTACCATACATCAATATCCAAAATACTTAACAAAGTGCTGATAACATAAAATGAGTTCATGTGCTAAAATAAAAACCAACAGAATATTGTTCACAAAGAAACAAAAGAGAAAAGAAATAACAGCTAAGGAAGACAACAAGAAATGAATGAAAGCTTTGATAAAATCACTCTTTGAAGAACTAGCTTTCAATTCTTTTCTTCTTCCTCAAGACTGCATGTCATCATCATCTGACCCATGAGGGGTTGAAGTAGCACTTGGCACATTTGCCGGATCATCATCATCACCTAAACCACCAATATCTTCCTCCATGTTCAAATCCTCATGACCTCTAAAGTCTCCACCCCCTCCAAAAGGCTTTGGCGTGTCCTCAGGCCAATTTGCATATTCTTGAAAAGCTGGAGGTGCCATGAATTGTGCCATAATCTCTGGAGGGTATCCATGCTGCTGCTGCATAATGTATTGAGATTGCTGAAAGTACAAGTTTTCTCGATGAATGGCCGACATCATATTATAATTAAGCACATTATTCTCATGTTGCCATTGAACATAGCTAGCAAAATCAAAACCAGCTGCTGGTGGGAATGGAAAAGGTCCATCTTGAGGCTCGGATTGTGAGGGAGGTGCCCTTGAGGATGAGGCTTGCTTACCCTTACCCTTATCTTTCTTTGATTCACCCATGATGTACCGGGTAATGAAGACATCATCAATGGGTTTTTTGATGATTTCATGATAATCAGAGGGCATCCGCATGTGGGTGTCTTTAATCAAACCCATGATCAAACCAGGAAAAGATAGGCGAGTTTTTGGCTCACCATGGCCTTGAAGCACAACCTTTTTTAGCTCCCAAGCAATAGTTCGGGCAATGTCCACCTTAATGCCCTTGAGAATGTAGTAAATCAAGGGACAAACATCTATGGTGCAATCAGCCATATGGCTGTTGGGCTTGACATTGTGGAGGATGAATCGGAAGATAAGTTTGGCCGGTGGTTTCATCAATTTATATTGGGCAATGTGCTCTCTACCCGCATCACTTTTGTCATAAGTTTCCCCCTCTAACATTACAAACTTTTTAATCTCATCATAGGTGTCCTCAAGGAGAAAGTGACCTAGGTTTTGCTTCTTGTGAAAATCATCAATCCCATCCTCAGCCTCAACATCTAGGTCAAAAGGATTTCCTAGGAATGTGTTTATGGCATCACGATCAAACTTGATTTGCCTACCCCTCACAAAGGTTTCAAAAGTGAATGGATCAGTTTGGGGGTTTTGAGGAAGGGCATTGGCATAGAATTCTCTCACCAATTCAGCATTGATTTTTACTATGGGATTGAGAAGTCTGGTCCACCCTTGGTCAAGGAAAAGTTTGTGAAAGTGGCCATATGGTCCCTCGGGTTTGATTTTAACGACCCTCTCCAACCACATGGTTTGTTTGAGCAAGGCATTGTACCTATTCTGATGATACCTAGACCTAAATTTCTCCTGGTCATAGGACTGGTTTTGGGGTGGGGGTTGAGATACGGATGACTCGCCTTGCTTTCTCTTACCGGTGTTAACTCTTTTAGGTGCCATGCCTGCAAAACAACCAGAAAAATACCACACCACAATGGAATATACAATTAAAATCAGTATGGAACAAAATAACACAACTGCAGATTGAATCACAGAAACATGCAGCAAGTTCTGCTGCAACTCGCAGTTGCGAGCAGAAGCACTCGCAGTTGCGAGTTATGGTTATCACTCGCAGATGCGAGCTGATTTACTCGTAGATGCGAGTTGCCCAGAAATTGGCACAACTCAATCCTTTCAAAATTTGTTTCAGTTTCATGATGTTCTAACCCTAAGTACAGCATTTTCGACCCTAGTATTGACAAAGAGAAGAGCAAAATCATGCATTAAGCTTGAAATTCGAATTGATCCACAAAAAACCCTAATTTTATTTGAAAATTATTTACAAAAGGGTTAACCAAAAAAAAAGAACAAATTTGTGGATTCAATTGGAAAGGAATACGAAAATGTGCATGATTTTGACTCATCTCAAACAAATGGGCTTTGTTTTACAGCATTAGAAATCAACAGAACAGTCAACTACCCTAAGGTTTGAAACATGCAGAGAATGATAGCAAACAAACCTGATTAATGAGCAATCTAAGTGCAGAAATGAAAATGAAATGCAATGAATCTTGACTTGGATTGACTTGAATGAATTTTTGAAGCTTGGGGTTTGTTGTTATACGTGAGGCACACCAAGGTTGAGAGAGAAGAAATTTTTTTGATTTGAATGATGAGAGAGAAAAGCAAAACGAAAATAAAATGATAATTGGTGATAATGGGTGGTTAAAGCAAGTTAATGGGATAGGATTTCGTAACTGTCAGAACTGCTGCTACTCGCAGATGCGAGCAGCTTTACTCGCAGATGCGAGTGTTTTGGTGGTCAACATGGTCAAAACCCATTCAAGTCGCAGTTGCGAGCTATTTTACTCGCAGTTGCGAGTACTTTTGGTTCAAACTTTTGCTCTCTGTTTGGATTCTGTTTTTGGATGTTTGGATGCATGCACATGACTCTAATATCTAATTATGCATTAAAACACTAAATGGACTTACAAAATTGGGTTGCCTCCCAACAAGCGCTTGTTTAACGTCGTTAGCTCGACGCCTTTTTCGTTAGGGCGGCCAAAATGAAACGGAAAGCACATCATCTTTTGAAACCCTACGTTTTGGTAGGAATTCCATGAACTTTAGGAACAACAAACTTGGAGTCCATGACCTCCCTAGCTTTGGTTTGAACAAGGCGTTAATTTCATCAATGACTCGATCGATTTCTACCTTGTTCATCTTCTTCCCTCTTGTTACCATTAAATCTTCCTTGATTAGTAACCGTTCCTTTTTCTCAACCACCGTTGCTTCTTCAATATCAACAGTTGTTACTACCTCATTGTGAACAACAATTTCTTCAACAATCTCTCCGACTCTCTCAAACATGTTTGGATTATTTTCTTGTTCTCCAAGAGTGGAGTGATTGTTGGCTTGGTTATCCATGATTTGTGCTTGAATCAACTCAATTTGAAGTGATAAAGTCTTCAATCTTTGGTTGGTATCTTGCATGTTTATCATGGATTGTTGCATGAAGACATTCAAAGTATTTTCTATCACCTTGTATCTCTCATCTTCATAAGAATGTTGCTGATACTGAGGATAGGATTCATACTCGGGTGGAGTATAGCAGTTGAAGTAACCATGATCAGCCATGATTTTGGCTAGGTGGTGATCCTAAAACGGAAACAACTAACAAGAAACTTTTCTTTGTTTATCAACAAGGGGTTAGTACAAACAACTATCAAATAAAGAAAAAATATTTACGGATTATATACAAATGCTTAAAACGATAAATCAATCGTTCTATCTATGATAACTAAACACCATTCCCCGGCAACGGCGCCATTTTGATGAAAGTCGTTCTTAGCATCAAACAAGATAAGTATTTTTGTATCGTCTCCACAGGGAATAGTGCATTATCAATGACAGTTTAACATCGACTATCATTCCAAGTATTAAGAGTACTTGTTTGTTTGAATTGAAATGTAACTAACTAAACTAATTGCAAAAAGTAAAAGTTGAGATAAATAAGGATTGAAACTTGTTAGGAGTAGCGTTCCTTAACCAAGCGTCACACGTAACCTAATGATCCATACGAATTCTAGCTTTGTAAACAACATTATCACAATCAATTCTAAACTATCCTTCGTGTCCAAAGCGATATAATTACTTCTAAGTTATCGTTTAAACATTCGTGTCCAAATCCCTTAAACGATAACAAAGTCGATCGGATAACCTAATCGACCGTGTCCAGCCTGATTAAGTATCCGAAAGCATTTAACTCTTGATTATGGTGATTATCACAAGATTAACAAAGATGTCAAGTAAGTTAACCTAAGATATATTGCTACTCTAGCTTTAGATTCAAGAGTTTGTGTCCAAAGCATCTTGAATCTCATTGAAAGCATTAACACAAGAATAACAACAATATTGAATATAAATTGCTAGAACCATATATTGCAAGATAAAAAGGATTACATGTTTAGCAAGATCAAGTACCTCTCATCCCAACAAAGGGTGTTTAGCTACTCATCATCATGGAAGCCATGCAAGGATGGATTGAAAAGGAAGGATTCATTACACTTGTGATGTCTCAACAAAGTATTAAGATCCAACTTCCAAAACCAATCTTACTCAATGAAGAACTACCTTACTTCTCCCTATGAAAATATCTAAACTTAAACCTAAGAGAAGCTAAGAAAATATCAAGCTAAGATATGATAAGATCCTCTCCAAAGAGTAGCAAGTGGCTATATAAAGACTTCTGCCCTGCCTGAACTCGCAGATGCGAGCTACATCACTCGCAGATGCGAGTTGCTTGCCTGGACCAATGATACGCTGCCACGTCATAACTGAGGGGATCAAACCGCCCTAACTCGCAGTTGCGAGTAAGGGAGCTCGCAGTTGCGAGTTACTCGCATCTGCTACTCGCATTTGCGAGTTTGAGTGCGAGCTGCATCTCTCCTGATTCAGCTTCTACCCAAATAGTGTTTTTTCATGGTTTTGGTCTTTAAGCTCTGTCTTGAGGCTTATTTCTGCACAAATGGATAGAGTAATGATAAGTAAAGCGTAATAAAGCATTTAACGCTTATTTCTCGGCTTTTCCTTCAATAACTTGTAAAACAAGTAACAAAAAGTGTATGAAATATAACATGAATTTAACACTTTTATGACATTCATCAATAGCCTACTAATTAATAAAAAGGGTTAATTATGTTTTTAGTCCCTACTTAATTTTAATAGCATTTTTAGTCCCTATAAAAAAAATTTACTTATAATTTTAGTCCCTGCTAAAACAAAGTTTGATTAATTATCCTTAAACTCTTAAATTTTTGAACGATTTTTTTGAGACAAGATTAGAACACTATGAAAGGTTCGTTTACTAAAATTTAGAATTTTTTGACATGAAATGAATTAAATATGAATTTTTAAAACGATAAAAGTTAAAGATAAAAAGTAATAAAATCTGGATGTAGAAATCAAATTTTGCAATAATTTTTTGCGGACGAACTTTTAGTAATGTTCTAAACATGTCTGCAAAAAATTGTTCAAAAATTTAAGAGTTTAAGCATAAATTAAACAAATTTGAATTGAGTAGGGACTAATACTCAGTGCAGAAAAACAAAATTAGGGACTAAAAATGCTATTAAAATTAAGTAGGGACTAAACTTACAAGGTCGCTATTTTATAGGGACTAGAAACATAATTAACCCTAATAAAAATGGGTGCGGTTATGGTGCATAAGAAAATCCTTATGCACCCTGCATAAATCCAGAAATGGTTTTGGAGTACAACTCACAGAAACCATTTCCACAGTAAAATGGTTTTGGAGTACAACATACTATAATTTTATGCATGGTGCTAGAAACCATTAAGTACATCTAATGGTTTTGAAGTACAAACCCACTTGGGTTGGCCTGGTGGTATTGGCTTGGGTCTTGGGAGTGTGCTCCTCCGCAAGGTCTCAGGTTCAATTCTCTCCGGTGCCAATTTGGGTGGGTTATTTAGCTTCTTCAAAAAAAAAAACGGTTTTAAAAAAAACGGTTTTGAAGTACAACTCACAAAAACCATTTCTGAATTTTTGCATGGTGCATAAGGATTTTCCTAATGCACCGTAACCGCAGCCAATAAAAATATAGCTCGGTTCATATCATAAACATGAATCTATTCATGATTTTTCCAACTCATGAATATTTTATGTATAAATTGTTGTTAATTTTGTCTGTTTATGTTGTTTTTTTCCTCATTAGATAGCCCTAGTGGTTGAATGGATACTTAATGCAGCTTCAGCAGGGATCTTTTCTGATTTCAAGAGCGAAAGAGAACAAAGGAGTGGTAAACTGCAATTTATCTCTTCTGACTGGCTCTATGAATGTCCTTAATTGCAAGATTACGTTGGTTGAAAGATCATGTGGTTCTCGAAAGAGGTTGATATCTTTGTGCCTTTATTATACTAGTACTATATTCTTTTATTTAAGGAAATTGAAAAACCAAAATGGTGCCTTTATTTTGAGAATATCTTCACGGCTATTTAGGCTCTGTTTGGTAAAAATAGCGGATGACTGATAAGCTAGCTGATAGCTTATAGCTGATGACTTATAGCTGATAGCTTATAGCTGATAGCTGATGACTTATAGCTGATAGCTTATAGCTGATAAGCTACTTGAAGTGTTTGGTAAAATTAGCGGTTCAACTAGCTGATAAATGTAAAATGACATAAAAGGACAATTTTAATTCATAATAAAGTTTTTTTTTTGGTTACAATTCATAATAAAGTTTATATCAACTAATGTTTAAGTACTTAAAATTTAAAAATTTAAATTTATTAATTTAATATTATTATTAAATTAATTTTTAATCCCTAAATATTAATTTATATTTATTTTCATTTGTCTAGAAAAATTACATATAAAGTGTTAAAAATATATTAACACTATAGCGATAGTAAATATTGAAATAGTTAAAAAAAAAAAAAAAACGTTATGAGACGGAGGCATATCAAGTGCTATATTTGCCTTTGTGCACATGCTATAGTAGTGTGTTACCACTGAAGAAAATAAAACGTAACAATTATAAAAACAAAAAAAATAAATAAAAGTAGCGTAAACGTAACAGTAAAAAAATATCTTTCATTAAAAAAAGAATCATTCATATATGCATGTTTAAACCATATGTATTTTAATTTATAATACAATGAGTGTTAAAGGGTAAAAAATGGAATTTAGTTAAACTAATAAGGGTAAAAATGGAATAAAAGATGATAAGCTATAAGTTATAAGCTCAAACGCTACTTGGAATAGCTTCTGAAAAATAGCTTATAAGCTCCTGAAATAAGCTATAAGCTCATGGTGAAAAGGTGTTACCAAACAGAACTTTTTTTTGTCAAATGAGCTTATAAGCTATAAGCTATAAGCTATAAGCTCTTTTGGTGGCCTTACCAAACACACCCTTATTTTTCTTCATTGCATTCTTTCATTTACTTTCAAGTAATACAGCTAGAGTGGACCCACATGTAATTTATGATGTTCACATGTAAGTCTCAAATTTTTAAAATTATTTAAATTTATAGATTAAGTTTGTTCTCTGAAGTAATCTTTAAGTTTTCACTTTGGCCCCTTAAATTTTTTCTTGCATTTTGATCTCTTATAAGTTACACATGTTTTATCAAAAGTTACAAATGTTTAAACACTTCTTTGTTTGAAATCTAGATGACCAAAATAAAACGAAAAATACATAAAAGACTAAAGTGTGTAATATTTATAAGTTGGTATTAAGAAGTGTTATCTTCAGAGGGTCGATGTATTTATCTAATAGACATAGTTTTATAAAACGGAAATGAATTGACTTTTTATTGAGTTTGGTTCTACAATTTATAAACTAAGAAATAAACTAACTTCTAACATGCACGAATGTCATTTGTCTTCTAACTTTCAACTGCTTCTTTTAATATGCATGAATTGTTGTGTGTTTACCCTTCAACCATTCCTAATAAAAAATAAAAAAAGATTAATAAAAACTTCCTTCATCCCTTATATATAGACCCCTCTGTTCACTTCACAATTCACATCACTTTTCCTCTCTCTCTCCCCTCTTATCATATTGAGTTTTTATTCAAGAAATAAAATAAAAAAAACTCTAAATTTCTCTATTTTCATCCTCGAAACACTTGTGTTATCCTAAATGCACATGTGACCAGGAATATGGACAAAGATACAAAACTAAAGCACTTAAATACCAAACAAGTGATATATGCATTATGTTTGGAATGTGTGGAAATTGAGTAAAAAGATTAAACACAAATTCCTATGTTGGGTAGAACTAGTGTTGTGTGAATTGAAAAAAGTGGTAGTCCCACATCGGATGGAACACGCACATTAGTAGTGTTTATATAGCGGGGGTGTACCTCTAATAGGGGTACATAATTATGTGAACGAAGCAAGCACTAGAGAAAAAATATATATTGATATATATTTTATTATTTGGAAATGATAAATTAAATAATTAATTTAATCATTATTAGAAAGTGTTTTCTTAATCCCCAAGTTTTGCTAAAATATTGTGGAATGCAATCTAGAATATTTTGGAACACAATCTGAAATATTTTGCTAGGCAATCTAATATATTTTATTGCATGATCTGAAATATATTTTGGTACATAATATAATATATTTTTGTACTCAATATAATATATTTTGGTACTCAATTGAGATATTTTTGTACTAGATGTAATATGTGAATTACTTAATCACAAAGTAATGTATTACTTGTTCCCAAAGTTTCTCACTTATTAGTTGTGAATTTTCTCTATAAATAGAGAGCTCACACAATGTATTCTACACACCAAAGAGTTTCATTGAGTTGTCGGGAACTCTTTCTCTCTTCTCCCTTTTTTGACTTGTTTTGACGAGTCTTTCATCTCTTCTCCCTCCTTCAACTTGTTTAACAAGTCCTTCTCCTTTTTCTACTCCTTTCTGTCCCTTCGGAATTAAGAGGGTTATTAAGACCATAGTCCCTTTTTCGGTTTAATGTCCCTTCGGAATTAAGAATGGTCTTAAAAACATAGTCCCTTCGGTAATATATGTCCCTTCGGAATAAAGAATATTTTTAAGATCATAGTCCCTATTTGGAATAATGTCCCGTCGGAATCAAGAATGATCTTAACGGTATATAAATATTATAACAATATTTTTCTATTTGAGGAGTAATGGTGGCAACACCATATTTGAGTGGTCATAGTACCATATTGATAGTTTGGAGAACTTAAAGGTTAGAATGGTGGAAACACCATATTTGAGTGGTCTTAGCACCATAATAGAATGGTAATAATACCATATTAAAGTGGTTTCAGTATTAAAGAGTGGTCTTAGTACCATATTTGAAGGTGTAATTCTCGAACGGTTTTCTACGGTGCAGTAGTTAACCACACAGTTGTAGCTGGGCTTGTTTTATCCTGAAGGCGGCGTGGTTGATAGTCTGCCTTGCACAATTTTGGGTAGTGCCATGAAACGTCTTAAAGAGAGCGACCTGGTCGTGACTCAACCTAGTAACAACTTCGGTAGATAATAGAATTTGGAAATCCAAATACAATAGTTTGGAAATCCAAATAACAACAATTTTAAGACTTTTCGATTTGCTATATCTACCGAAGAAGGATAAATCAAGCTATTGAATTACATATTTCGACTAAAACGATGAAGTGCTTGTTGTTTCAAACAACAACACTAAAATTCACCAAAGAGCAATGTTGATCTTATTTGAGATTAAAAGCCATGTTCGCTCCAGTTGATTCGGCATGGCTTGTTTACCTTAAATATTACGAAAGAATACGTTGTGAAAGATCTTTTATGCAATTGCATAAAAGTTTGAACCCTACGTAAGACATCATTCTTGCCGTTGAAAAAAAACCAACATATGCAGCGAACTTATGGACGCTAATGTACTTGGAATAGAATTAGTTGGAATGAATTCAGTTGTTACTTTAGTGAATTGCTCTTGGAATAACCATATGAAAAATTGCTCAAATTTAATATTCTTAAATTTGTGTCCTTGGTTAATTGATTGAAGGAACTATAATGATTTTAGTTCGGTAGGGAGTGCTAAAATTGGGAAGTTAGTTACCCTGAAAAACAGAAAGAATCTGAATTTTAGATTCTATTGAATAAGACTGAGTTGACTCAGACTTAAAGAAAGACTTGTGTATCATGCATTCTTGTGGGAAAAGACTGCACCTTTGATGGTATGTTCAGAATTAAAATTCTCCTTCTATTTTATTAGTTGTGTGATTTTAATATTTGACATGTGAAAAAACGTTTGATTTTAAACTTGAGTAACTTGGACTTAATTCCAAAGTTATATGATTAGACAATTTTATTTATTGCAGTCAAGATATATGAACCAAAAGTTCATATAAATCAGAATTTAGAGAATATGAATCTCTAAACATAATAAATTATGATATGTGTGAATTTGATGACACAAAAATTAGAAATGATAAAATGATGATTTTATCATATTTATTGATGACTATGAATTTTGGAAAATAAAATTGATATGCTTGAATGTTCAATTTTTATAACAAAAATTGAAATTTTTAGAGTACCCAAGTCTAAGAACAAAAATTCTAATTAAGAAATTTTTGAAGAAAAGACAATCCAACTTGTCTTATTTTTGAACTTGGGATTGTCTGAACTATGTTTGGATTCTGGACCCCGAGAGTTGAACTCACTAGTAGAGCCTATGAATGTGTATTCATCGGGTATGCGATAAATAACGAAACAATAGGTTTTATGACCTAAATGTTAAAGTGATCATAGAATTTAAAAGATGTCGATTTCTATGTAAATGTTTACCCCTTTAACTAAAGAATAGTGGGGGCACTAGTGGGGGCAAAATAAATTCCCTTCTAAAAATTAAGAACTAGTGGGGGCACTATATCTAATCATATTCATGTAATTAGAAATAGTTATTAAAACATCATACGAGATGTTATAGAACCTCAAGGAGGTAAGAAAGCTAAAATTGCTAAAGAGTATGAACTTGGTTTATACATTGGAAGAAGATTCATTAAGCCTTAAAGAAGTTATATCCTCATTGGATGCTGAATTATGGCAAAAAGCAATAAACGATGAAATGAATTTTCTAGAGTCTAACAAAACATGACACTTAGTTGACTTGTCTCATAGTTGCAAAACCAATCGGTTGTATTTGGATTTCGGAAAAAGAAACTAAAACCTGATGGTACGGTTGATGAATACAAGACCATCCTTGTAGTCAAAGAGAAAAATATAGACTTCTTCGATACTCATTCACCAGTCACTAGAATCATATCCATGAAAGTACTAGTCCCTTTAGGTGCTGTTCGTAACTCGATAGTGCTCCAAATAGATGTGAAAGTTGCCTTTTTTTATGGTGAACTAGAAGAAGAAATCTATATGAAACAACCTGAATGTGTTTGATGAAAGTATATTTTTGCATCAAACAAGATAAGTATTTTTGTATCGTCTCCACAGGGAATAGTGCGTTATCAATGACAGTTTAACATCATTATCATTCAAAGTATTAAGAGTACTTGTTTGTTTGAATTGAAATGTAACTAACTAAACTAATTGCAAAAAGTAAAAGTTGAGATAAATAAGGATTGAAACTTGTTAGGAGTAGCGTTCCTTAACCAAGCGTCACACGTAACCTAATGATCCATACGAATTCTAGCTTTGTAAACAACATTATCACAATCAATTCTAAACTACCCTTCGTGTCCAAAGTGATATAATTATTTCTAAGTTATCGTTTAAACATTCGTGTCCAAATCCCTTAAACGATAACAAAGTCGATCGGATAACTTAATCGACCGTGTCCAGCCTGATTAAGCATCCGAAAACATTTCACTCTTGATTATGGTGATTATCACAAGATTAACAAAGATGTCAAAGAAGTTAACCTAAGATATATTGCTACTCTAGCTCTAGATTCAAGAGTTTGTGTCCAAATCATCTTGAATCTTATTGAAAGCATTAACACAAGAATAACAACAATATTGAATATAAATTGCTAGAATCATATATTGCAAGATCAAAAGGTTACATGTTTAGCAAAGATCAAGTACCTCTCATCCCAACAAAGGGTATTTAGCTACTCATCATCATGGAAGCCATGCAAGGATGGATTGAAAAGGAAGGATTCATTACACTTGTGATGTCTCAACAAAGAAATAAAGATCCAACTTCCAAAATCACTCTCACTCTATATGATCTACCTTATTTCTCCCTATGATATGTCTACCTATGAAAACTATATGAAAAACTAAGATAGAAACTAACTTAATATCTAGAAAAGAGAGAAAATGAGCTTTTATACAAATCTGCAAAAGTCAATTTCGCCTGGCAGAATATTGCTCGCCATGGCGAGCTCAGTTTTCTTCACCAATGGGATTCTGCCACGTCACCAAAAATCAGATCAAACCGCCTTTCTTCGCCTTTTGCCTCGCCAGAACTTCGCCTGGCGAAATTTCTCGCCATGGCCATCTCAGTGGCGAAGTGGCCTGGTGCTCTCTGGAAGTCCTCGCCATGGCGAGCTGGCCTTTGCCCAAATTTGTTGTTTTTGCACTTGCTTGATGTTTGGACACTCAATTCCTGCACAAATGGGTAGAGTAAGATGACTAAAGCGTAAAAGGTCAAAATTTCACTTTTCTCTCGGCTTTTCCCTGGATAACTTGTGAAACAAGTAACAAACGTGCCATAAATAAACATTAAAAGTACTACTTCCTGGCACTTATCAAATTCTCCCCAACTTAACTCTTTGTTTGTCCTCAAACAAAATATCAAAAACATAACAAGCTACGCCAAGACACAAGTAAGAAAGACTTTGAAAGCTTTTACAGATGAATGATTTGACAAAAATGCGCGGGCAAGTCTGAAGCTTCCGACTTATCTAGCAATCCACTGCAAATGTGAAATGAGTTCTAAACACAAAGTACATGTCAAATAGCTCAAAACAATAATATATTTATTTACGAACCACACCTAACACACTTCTATGAAAGTAGATAAACATTTGAAATCAAAAGAATGAGGATTATGAACACACATCCGGCAATCAAGTTAACATTCCAATCAAGTTATGTGTCCATCCAAAAATCGTTTCAAAAGGCATAAAAACATGGATCAAAAGGTCTTTGACGGTTATAATTTGGCTTGGCTACAAAAGAAATGTCATATGTGGGGCAATTGAAATCAAAAAGCCTATCAAAGAGGAACATTCCTTGTATCAACCATTAAAATTCACAATCTTTCCTACCAATCATTACAAACCCTTGGTGCTTAAACATGAAGCACTTTGATCTTGACAACTTATTTTCTTTTTGGATTTTTCTTTCTTTTTTTTCTTTTTCTTTTCATGTACACATTGTTTTTCTTTTCTATTTGTATTTACAACAACATGTTGTCTTGATCAACGATAAATTTACACCATTGTACTTGACATAAGATTTACATCTACCTTCTCTTCCCAACTTGAATCAAAATACACCCTATTTGATTGTTCCTTTACTCTAAGGCAAAAGGGACAAATAACATTGAAATTTTAGGGTTCAACAATTAAAAACATATCAGAGTCCTAAAGTGCGTCAAGAATGAACTGAATTTTGAAAAATTTAAAGGCAACTTCATCAAGCATTGTGCTTATGAATTGACAGTTCATAATTGATGACTCCGATTCATTTGGCTCAAGTGGGTTAGCAAATACTCGCTCTTCTCACAAGGTAGGCTATTTGTGGTCAAGTAAGTTTCACTCATAAACAAAAATGTGCCTTGATCACTTCCATGCCTTCACACAATTTAAAACAATTATTGGATTTAACATAACACAAACGAGTTAAACAATGAAAGCCGGTCTCCTTGCATATGTACAAAAATTTGAGGTTTCCTCACTTTAGGCTAGTACTACGTGGTTCACAAACAAATAAATTATTGTAAAGAACTAAATTACATGAAATTTGTGCCAAGTACCCGTTTCACATTCAAGTAAAAATCTAGAAAAACCGGAAACTTGTACCTTGGCTATGCGCTTTAATCACAACAATGAATCATTATCAATCATCTGAGATATGCTCACTTTGGCTATCTTTCAAGCACATTGCAATTTGAAGTTTTGAGCATTTTTTTAATTTCTTTCAAACAAGCAATAGTAATAACCAAAATAAACTTCCACAAATTTTTAAAAATAGCTCAAAATGAAGTACATCCACAAAAATAAAATAACACAATACGTTACTAAAACAATACTAACAACCCGTAATTAAACACATTGTCTAAAACAATAACACAATACATAATCCCATAGTACGGAACAATACATAACTCAAAACATCACTACTAAAGTCATACATAACAAAGTAAACATCAACAGAAGCAAATAGTTCAAAGAGTAATTATCAAAAAGCAATAAAAGATGAGTTCTAGAAATAAGGAATTGACTGAAAGCATCTTCAAATGTTCTCAATTCAGATGTGCTTTCAAGTTCTGCTCCCTAAAACTCCTCCTCTTCGTAACTCTGAGTGTCTTCACTAGAATTTGTTGCACTCACCACCTCATCCGGATCATGTAAATCTGCCCCACCCTGATCATCATCAGCTGGATCATCAATATGCATATCTGAAGAACCACCCCCTCCATAGACAAATGGCCTGTCCCCAGGCCAAGCACAATAAGCCTGAAAAGCCTCTGGGAAAGGAACCTGATGGTCTGCCACCTGTGGGTAACCGGCATGTAGCTGCATCCGGTACATAGAGTCATGCAATGAAGTCATCGCCCTCTTGTTAGCATCCAGGTAGTCCCAAGTGTAAGTAAAACACTGCCTCTGAGCTGGGTCCATGTGTGAGAAATCATCAGCTGATGTTGGAGCTTGAGGTTGGTGCGATGAGGAAGCTCCGGTACCTTTCTTACCCTTTTTCTCTTTGTCACTGTGCCTTGCAATGATAGCATCAGTGATTGGATTCTGCAGCTCCTCATGGACATGGCTAGGGATTCTAATGCGGAGGCTAATGATCAACCCCATTATCAATCCAGGAAAGGCTAAAGGGACCCTATCCTTGTTGCTTAAAGCAACATCTTTAAGTTCTTCAGCAATGATGCGGGCAATGTCAACCGGTTGATCGGTGAGAATGTAGTACAAGAGGGGTGGGATATCTATGGTGCAAGTGGAGAGGTGACTTTTGGGTTTGACATTAAACAAGATCAGTTTCAAGAGGGTTTGAGCAATGGGGGTCATGTTACACTTCTTCACTGTATCCCTCCCGGTCACACTCTTCTCATACCCCTTCCCCGGTTGTAGAATTGTTTCTTGAATGGCTGAGTGATCCCAATTCCCTTTGTTTTGTTGGATGTGGAAGGGACACAGCTCATCTGGGGTCTTGAGTTTGTACGGTTTCCCAAGGTAATCATTGATGCCTTCACGATCAAAGGTGATCTCCCTGCCCCTTACCATGGTTGTAAAGCTAAAACCCTCTCCTTCTAGAGGCATGGCGTTCGCATAGAACTCACGCACAATTTCAGTGTTGAGTTGAGGGTGTGGGGCAACCAGTTTCTCCCATTTTCTCTTTTGAATGATGGCAGCCAACACTTTGTATTTCCCTTGAGCTGAGATTTGGAACTGCTTGTCATGCCAAATCTTTCGGCTGCAGAGTTCCTGAAACCTTTCCTGATGGTCAGCACTAAAGAACCTGTGCTCGTCATATGGCCTTGAAGCTTCAACAGTTTCAGATTGTTTCCTTTTTCCCCTAGCGGAAGCAGATGCTTTTTGTGAATTTTTAGGTGCCATACCTGTTAAAAACAAAGCCAGGAAACCCATACAATTCACTGGACAAAAGATTAGAAAGAATTACAGTCAAAGCAGAATAAAAAAAAAATTCTGGGTCCAGTGAATTTCGCCAGGCGAAGGCTGAGCTCGCCATGGCGAAATTGGTTAAAATTTTCTGGGTTTTTTTAAGAACACCTCGCCATGGCGAGGTGAATGGCGAGCGTACCCAGATTTTGAAATTCAACCTATTTCTCAAAAAAAATCAACAGCTCTCCCTTGTTTCTTCCTATTGCATGATTGTTCTAACTAAAATCAACAATTTTCGACCCTAATCATGACTAAGAGATGAATTAAATCAAAGTTTTGTCACAACAACCCTTTTTATGCGAAAATTTACAACACTAGGGTTAGAGATTCAAAGTTGTGATTTGAGTGTGAAATGAACACAGATATTACTTTGATTTTCGTTCATCTCTGTTACTTAAGGATTAAAAACTACAATAAGAGAGAATCAACATTGTTCTTGTCTTCTAACCTAGGGTTTGTTCTTAGAACATGCAATTTACAATAAGCAATGAAACAAATGAATCACAAACCTGTTGTTCAGAGTAAATCAAATGCAGATTTGATGCAAAATTGAAAGCTTGACTTGATATTACTTGAATGGAATTTGTGTGGACAATTTCTTTGTAAGTTTAGGGTTTGGAAGAGAGGAAAATGGGTTAGTGGAGAGAGAGGAAAAAGAAACCGAAATTTTTGAGATAATGAGGGTTAATGGGTGGTTGGGAGGAGTTATGGTGAGTTAGTGGCATGGGAAAACGTAACTGCCATTTTGGCATTTTCGCCAGGCGGAGGCTTAGCTCGCCATGGCGAGGTTTCTGGTAAGCAGGTCAAATGACCTGTAAATTTCGCCAGGCGAAGGCTGAGCTCGCCATGGCGAACTTGAAAATTTCAAACCCGAATTTTTTTTTTCTTAGGTTGCTTTTGTTTTGGATTGACTTTGTTATGCAAATGACTCTAAACCCTATTATGCATTAAAACACTAAATAGACTCACAAAATTGGGTTGCCTCCCAACAAGCGCTTGTTTAACGTCGTTAGCTCGACGCCTT
The DNA here is from genome assembly GCF_051527215.1 of Medicago sativa. Lineage (NCBI taxonomy): Eukaryota > Viridiplantae > Streptophyta > Magnoliopsida > Fabales > Fabaceae > Medicago > Medicago sativa. Next base: position 7,550,589 of record NC_140754.1, read on the forward strand.
TTTCGTAGGGTGGCCAAAATGAAACGGATAGCACATCATCTTTCGAAACCCTACGGTTTGGTAGGAATTCCATGAACTTTAGGAACAATAAACTTGGAGTCCATGACCTCCCTAGCTTTGGTTTGAACAAGGCGTTAATTTCATCAATGACTCGATCGATTTCTACCTTGTTCATCTTCTTCCCTCTTGTTACCATTAAATCTTCCTTGATTAGTAACCGTTCCTTTTTCTCAACCACCGTTGCTTCTTCAATATCAACAATTGTAACTACCTCATTTTGAACAACAACTTCTTCAACAATCTCTCCGACTCTCTCAAACATGTTTGGAATATTTTCTTGTTCTCCAAGAGTGGATTGATTGTTGGCTTGGTTATCCATGATTTGTGCTTGAATCAACCCAATTTGAAGTGATAAAGTCTTCAATCTTTGATTGGTATCTTGCATGTTTATCATGGATTGTTGCATGAAGATATTCAAAGTATTTTCTATCACCTTGTATCTCTCATCTTCATAAGAATGTTGCTGATACTGAGGATAGGATTCATACTCGGGTGGAGTATAGAAGTTGAAGTAACCATGATCAGCCATGATTTTGGCTAGGTGGTGATCCTAAAACGGAAACGACTAACAAGAAACTTTTCTTTGTTTATCAACAAGGGGTTAGTACAAACAACTATCAAATAAAGAAAAAATATTTACGGATTATATACAAATGCTTAAAACAATAAATCAATCGTTCTATCTATGATAACTAAACACCATTCCCCGGCAACGGCGCCATTTTGATGAAAGTATATTTTTGCATCAAACAAGATAAGTATTTTTGTATCGTCTCCACAGGGAATAGTGCGTTATCAATGACAGTTTAACATCATTATCATTCAAAGTATTAAGAGTACTTGTTTGTTTGAATTGAAATGTAACTAACTAAACTAATTGCAAAAAGTAAAAGTTGAGATAAATAAGGATTGAAACTTGTTAGGAGTAGCGTTCCTTAACCAAGCGTCACACGTAACCTAATGATCCATACGAATTCTAGCTTTGTAAACAACATTATCACAATCAATTCTAAACTACCCTTCGTGTCCAAAGTGATATAATTATTTCTAAGTTATCGTTTAAACATTCGTGTCCAAATCCCTTAAACGATAACAAAGTCGATCGGATAACTTAATCGACCGTGTCCAGCCTGATTAAGCATCCGAAAACATTTCACTCTTGATTATGGTGATTATCACAAGATTAACAAAGATGTCAAAGAAGTTAACCTAAGATATATTGCTACTCTAGCTCTAGATTCAAGAGTTTGTGTCCAAATCATCTTGAATCTTATTGAAAGCATTAACACAAGAATAACAACAATATTGAATATAAATTGCTAGAATCATATATTGCAAGATCAAAAGGTTACATGTTTAGCAAAGATCAAGTACCTCTCATCCCAACAAAGGGTATTTAGCTACTCATCATCATGGAAGCCATGCAAGGATGGATTGAAAAGGAAGGATTCATTACACTTGTGATGTCTCAACAAAGAAATAAAGATCCAACTTCCAAAATCACTCTCACTCTATATGATCTACCTTATTTCTCCCTATGATATGTCTACCTATGAAAACTATATGAAAAACTAAGATAGAAACTAACTTAATATCTAGAAAAGAGAGAAAATGAGCTTTTATACAAATCTGCAAAAGTCAATTTCGCCTGGCAGAATATTGCTCGCCATGGCGAGCTCAGTTTTCTTCACCAATGGGATTCTGCCACGTCACCAAAAATCAGATCAAATCGCCTTTCTTCGCCTTTTGCCTCGCCAGAACTTCGCCTGGCGAAATTTCTCGCCATGGCCATCTCAGTGGCGAAGTGGCCTGGTGCTCTCTGGAAGTCCTCGCCATTCAGCTCGCCTTTGGCTCGCCATGGCGAGCTGGCCTTTGCCCAAATTTGTTGTTTTTGCACTTGCTTGATGTTTGGACACTCAATTCCTGCACAAATGGGTCGAGTAAGATGACTAAAGCGTAAAAGGTCAAAATTTCACTTTTCTCTCGGCTTTTCCCTGGATAACTTGTGAAACAAGTAACAAACGTGCCATAAATAAACATTAAAAGTACTACTTCCTGGCACTTATCAGTGTTACGATTCATGGACAAGAAAACAAAGTCTGTAAGTTAGATAATTCTTTGTGAGGTCTAAAATAAACTCTTAAGGAATGACATGAAAAATTTGGCATTCTAATACTATCGAATGAGTATAAAGTGAATGAAAGTGACAAATAATATTTGCACGATCATATGTCTCTATGAAGACGACTTACTCATATTTGGTTTAAAGATTCATGTTATGAATTATGTGAAATCATTGTTTATCAACAACATTGATAAGAAAGACCTAGATAAAGTTGAAGTAATTCTCGGTTTCAAGATTACTAGATCAGAAAAGAGAACCTTTTTGATAAATCTCACAAAGTTGTAATTATTTGACCGTAAACTTGCAATCATATATTATGATCCAAGTGTTAGAACACTTGAGATGGAGTTAGAAAATCAGAATATGTGAGGATCATTGACAGTACTTAGGTATGCCATTGAATGTATTAGATCCGACATTGCTGATGTCGTGAAACTCTTGTGCAAGTTTACTAGTATACAAATGAGAAGCATTGACATGCTATTGAAAGAGTCATGAGGTGCCTTAAGAAGACTATGACTCTAAGATTAAATTATGAGGAGTAATCTTTTGTACTTGAATGGTACAAGATACAAAATAGAACATCCTTCAGATGAGTCTTAAAGTGACCAGTGACTGCATATTGAGCATCATTGGAGGAGTTATTTGTTGAAACAAATGATATTGACTCAGTCTATTATGGAATGAATCTGAGATGAGAACACTATAGAAAACTAGTGAAGAAAGCAAGTTGATAAGATGCTTGCTAGGTGAGAACCCTTAGTGGGTATAACTGTTTCCAGAAGTGTTAATTCATTGTGATAGTACTGCAGCTATTACAAAAATTGAGAATCGTTAGTACAATGGAAAGAGACGATAATTAAGGAACGAACACATAAAGGGTTAGAGAGCTAGCTACTCTCAAAGGGAATGGTTAAAGTAGATCATGTATGTACTGATAAAGAATTAGTCAATCCTTTGACTAAAGGAATTACTATAAAGAAAGTCCTAAACACATCCAGTAGGATGGGACTGATGCCCAAAGGAAGTCACAAGAAATAGGTTCAATGGGTAATAACAAGTCATGAGTGATAGAACATGCTATGAGAAAATTAAGAAAACATGAATCCTGCAGCGACAGAAGGATGAGATAATAGAAACTCTTAATGAGATCTATACTCTATGTTGAGTGGAGTACATAGCTACAGGAGTACTCTTGATAGACTCACCTATACGAATGTGGAACTGAGACCGGTTTCTATGAGATTCGGGGCAGAATACCTAGAGCGTTCGTTAAACCGGGATACACGTGCAAGGCCATAAACGCACGGGCTTTTAGAATACATCTTAGAAAAGGTTTGTGTGCGGATTCTATGTCTGAGATAGAGTTCAATGCTGTAAGCAACTCTTGTTAAATCGGAATATTATCCGCTATGCAAAGGTTCAAGTTGTTGGCGACACCTTTGATTACTAGCAAATCTTATGGAGACGTTTTTGACGTTATTTCTCAAACCATTTTTTAAATTCAAGTGGGGGATTTTTGGAACATGTGTGGAAATTGAGTAAAAAGATTAAACACAAATTCTCATGTTGGGTAGAACTAGTGTTGTGCGAATTGAAAAAAGTGGTAGTCCCACATCGGATGGAACACACACATTAGTAGTGTTTATATAGCGGGGGTGTACCTCTAATAGGGGTACATAATTATGTGAACGAAGCAAGCACTTGAGAAAAAATATATATTGATATATATTTTATTATTTGGAAATGATAAATTAAATAATTAATTTAATCATTGTTAGAAAGTGTTTTCTTAGTCCCCAAGTTTTGCTAAAATATTGTGGAACGCGATCTAGAATATTTTGGAACACAATCTGAAATATTTTGCTAGGCAATCTAATATATTTTATTGCATGGTCTGAAATATATTTTGGTACATAATATAATATATTTTTGTACTCAATATAATATATTTTGGTACTCAATTGAGATATTTTTGTACTAGATCTAATATGTGAATTACTTAATCACAAAGTAATGTATTACTTGCTCCCAAAGTTTCTCACTTATTAGTTGTGAATTTTCTCTTTAAATAGAGAGCTCACACAGTGTATTCTACACACCAAAGAGTTTCATTGAGTTGTCGGGAACTCTTTCTCTCTTCTCCCTTTTTTGACTTGTGTTGACGAGTCTTTCATCTCTTCTCCCTCCTTCAACTTGTTTAACAAGTCCTTCTCCTTTTTCTACTCCTTTCTGTCCCTTCGGAATTAAGAGGGTTATTAAGACCATAGTCCCTTTTTCGGTTTAATGTCCCTTCGGTATTAAGAATGGTCTTAAAAACATAGTCCCTTCGGTAATATATGTCCCTTCGGAATAAAGAATACTTTTAAGATCATAGTCCCTATTTGGAATAATGTCCCGTCAGAATCAAGAATGATCTTAACGGTATATAAATATTATAACAATATTTTTCTATTTGAGGAGTAATGGTGGTAACACCATATTTGAGTGGTCATAGTACCATATTGATAGTTTGGAGAACTTAAAGGTTAGAATGGTGGAAACACCATATTTGAGTGGTCTTAGCACCATAATAGAATGGTAATAATATCATATTAAAGTGGTTTCAGTATTAAAGGGTGGTCTTAGTACCATATTTGAAGGTGTAATTCTCGAACGATTTTCTACGGTGCAGTAGTTAACCGCACAGTTGTAGCTGAGCTTGTTTTATCCTGAAGGCGGCGTGGTTGATAGTCTACCTTGCACAATTTTGGGTAGTGCCACGAAACGTCTTAAAGAGAGCGACCTGGTCGTAACTCAACCTAATAACAACTTCGGTAGATAATAGAATTTGGAAATCCAAATACAATAGTTTGGAAATCCAAATAACCACTACTAGAAATCTTGCATTTTGCTAGGGAACAATGCCAGGAGCTTCAACTCCTGGCAAATTTGCCAGGGGTAATGCCAGGGAAACCCCCTGGCAAATTGCAATTTCAGAGCGGACCAACAGCCAGGAGCAGGCCCCTGGCTAATTGCAGCAACCCCTGGCAAATTTTAGGCGGGAAAATTTGGTTCAAATTGGGGGACAAGTTTGCAGTGTTGCAGCGCCTAAAGTCAAGGGAATCTCAAAAAATTTTACTAAATTATGAAAAGCTGACATGCCAGGGGCTTAACCCCTGGCAAAATGCACAATCTCGTGGCAAAATGCTGACAACTTTTTGGTAGCTCTGTGGCCTACGTAGGAAGCATGGAGACCGAGCCTTGCCAGGGGTAGCTCCTGGCATTGCTCCTGGCAAATTGTATATCTACAATTTTGTAAATAACTTCACCGTTTCATTCATTCATTGGAGATTCATTTTTTACACTTAGAAAAAATGGCAACATTTCAACCTTATAACACTTAGAAAAAAAATTGTTCTTTTCCATCTTCATTAAACTTATTTCATTAGGTATAACTCTTTTGACTTGTTATAATTTCATGTTTATATTTTTTGATTGCTTATTTACTTATTTTTTTTCACTTATTTAATTTGCAACAGTGTCCAAGTTTATTGCCTCCTGTTGTTCCCTTGCCAACCTTGTTGCTGTTTGGATCTGTTCTACCATCAAGTTTCAACAAGTTAGTAGTTTTTCTACTTATAAATACTATTGATATGGATGATGTTATAATTTTTGCATGTTCAAGTTTTTTTTGTCAACTATATTTCAATTTTTTTGTAATAAAATTTTTAAAGAAAAAATTTCTAAGGAAAAAGATGTTAAAATTAGGAAAAAAAATTGTGTAATTTTTTTATGATGATGATGTTGGATATTATTTATTGGTTATCTAATGTAAAAAAAAAACAAATTTTTAATGTTTATTTTGGAATATTTATGCTACTGTTAAGAAATATATATATTCTTACATGATGTGTCAAATTATTTTTGCAATATCTATATTTGTGCTGATTTTCTTTTGAAGAAATTAATGTTGTTGAATATATGATTTATTTTCGCTGATGTCTATATATATAGATTAGTAGGAATAATTTTGTTTTTGAAGATGAAATAATTTTTAACTACACACTACTTCTTAAGTAAAGAAATTTGTTTATTAAAATCATTTCCGCTTTAAAAAAATTACCGCGTCAAGAAATTTAGCGCAATTTAGATTAGTTAGTAAAAATAATAATTTAGTTAGTAATATGATTTGCGCATAAAGAAATTTAGTGCAATTTATGTTAGTTAGTACAAAAACAACATTAAGTAATATTTTAATATGTGAACTTTATAGTTTAAGTACTAATCTTTAAATATGTGAATGTTATAGTTGAACGTGACAAAGATGGAGTATTATCAGTATTATCGTAGTTGGATGTATGACAGAACGTTTCCAGGAAGAAGAGGATTAAAACCCCATTTTGTCGAAGGAGTTCACGGATTTATTTCATGGGCATGGGGACAACAAGTTTGTCAAAATGAGGGAGGGATAAGATGTCCTTGTCTTAAATGTGTGTGTAGATATATAAAGACTGACCCCAATGAAGTGAAGAAACACTTGGAAAAAGTTGGATTTATGCCTGATTATTGGGTTTGGATTTATAACGGTGAACAATTTCAAAATTTTGGGGCGGGAGTCAATGCGCAAGCTTCAAGTAGTGGAATAAATGTGGATGACAATGAGCAATTCAACATGATGAATGATATGGTCGCTGATGCTTTAGGTGTGGAATTGTCTTACAATGATGATGTTGAAGATGAACAAGGTGAAGAACCCCCAAATGAGCAAGCCCAGAGATTTTACCAGTTGTTGAATGAATGTAATGTCCCACTGTTTGAAGGGTGCACGCAATCAAAGTTATCAATGTGTGTGAGACTTTTAGCTCATAAGGCAAATTATGGTGTTGCTGATAAAGGTGTGGATGAAATTACGGAGATGTTGTTGGATGTGACTCCTTTTAAAGATAATTTGCCAGCAACTTATTATGACGCTGAGAGGTTGGTGATGAAATTGGGATTAAAAGTTGATAAGATTGATTGTTGCATAAACGAAATTGGAACATCTAATTTTCATAGGTCTAGTTGGTTTAGGACATGAGTTTCTTTAGCATCACGAAATCAAGTTGTTTCTCATTTCATCTTATGGTGCATGTGTTAATGTAGAATACTCATGTTGGTATGTGAATACATAAGGTGGTATAGAAATTCAATACATTGAAATAAATGGTTACATCCTGCCATGACATATTCCCTTAAAGCTTCCACTTCACATTTTGTCTATAGTTTTTGTACTCCAATTCCATCATTTTGCAGTGTTGTTGTTTGATTGAACATGCTCGTAATATGTAAATTAAAATTCTGCTTGTGTTGCAACGTATTGTGTTTATTTTCCTCTCAACTGTTACAGTTAACGACAAACATGCTAATAATCTCTAGTCAGATGCTTTTCCTGTTTTTTTATCAAATTTTCTGTTGGCCTTATGTTTTGCTGTGTCTCTGAAGTATGAATTAGTCTAGTCATTCAACAAACTGGTTTGTGGGTTGTTTTTGAACATCAAGGGCGGTACAGAAATGCTATGGTAGTCTGTTTTGCCTTTTCTCTATTGCTTTAAATTTGACATAATTTCTGCATGAAAAATTGAAAGTGATTGCTTTTTAATGTTAGCTAACATTGTAAATATATATTGTCTAAATATACTCATGACATTTGAATATCGTTTTGTTTCCTGATGATTCTCTTCTAGGAACCAATATACTTTTGTAAGTATAAATTTGAAGGCTGGTCAATAGGCTTTTCAAGGTATGAGAGTATCTTTTTGGTGTTGCTGTATATGCTTCTTAAAAGTATGATTTAGTCTTGGTGAATGAATAATTTGTCCTTTCTGTTTCCTTGGGGTACTGATAATTGGTTCTTGACTTTTTATGTTTCATATCAATCAACCACCATAAGATCATCCTAGAAATATCACGTACTTACCAAACACATATCTCTCCTAGTAATAGGATTCCGGATATTCCTGATTGTACAATCCTAAAATGACTTAGTAGCATGTTTCACATATGTCAATACACAATTTTTGATCTTTAATACTTGTTATCATCTATTAGCAAAAATTATAGAAAAAAGATAATATTTTGAAAATACACATTGAGACAAATCCACATCTTATATGAAAACATTTGTCTTTACATATTAGTAGGAAATAGAGTCAATGTATGTTATGTGAATGTTATATATATCAAACAAGACCGGTCATTTTAGGATGAAAGAAGTACTTTTTCTAATTGTACACTAATACTTGCATTATGAAAATGTTAATACATCAATACTTGATAAGAGTAATTTTGCAAAAGTATTATTATTTCTCTTTCATTTATATATTATGGTAATGTGTTTATTTTACTTTCAACTTAGAAAATATCAAATACCATGTAGTATTTTTTTTATTGAAAAATAGTATTTTTAGTATACTGCAGTATGTTAATATTGCCCCCACAATCTAAATTTTCTGGCTCCGCTACTGTTTTTGTTATTGATAAATATCTAGGAATGCCTCTGAAAAATAATGGAAAGAGCAAGGGCAACAAAAGGAAGCGGTATAATACTCATGTTGTGGACGCAACAACAGAAGCTAGATTAAACCCCATGCCTGTCATTTCTACTGCAACTTCTAACCAGGGATCATCTGGGTCCTCCCAGACTAGTGTAGCTGCTCCTGCTATGGGTTCTTCTCCTCCCACTTTCATGTGCCCTCCAGTACATCCAGGATATTATGGCACCATACCTCCTTTTGGGACCACCTTCACTCCGAGCTATCATTTCCCACCATATTCAGTCCCACCACAAAACCTTACCTTTCCCCAACAACAACAAATCCCTCCACAACCTAACCCACCACAACCCCAACAACAACAAAACCCACCACAACCCCAACAAGAAAATGTGGTCGAAGAGGATGGTGCAAACCAAATGAATGGCGGTGGAGAGCTGGTTCCTGTTGATGATGTTTTCCCGGATTATCCGAAAGATTCTCTTGGTCGATACATCTTAAAGCCTAGTGGAAACTCGTAAGTATTATCATATTATCAATTTCAAATATTTTATGTATATTTTAAGTTATAGTAATGTATTTCGTTTAATCATTTGTCAATATGTTTTCAGTCTAATTGACCAAATGATGAATGTTTTAAATCAGTGAGACCTCAAACACTGATTTGAGTTCTATGAATATTTTATTTGAATAGGAAGATTTGATGCCTTATATAAGCATTAATGTTGCCTCCTTTGTTTTTTCTTCAACTTTCGATATCTTTTATTTGTTTTGTTATTTTTTTCATCAATGTAGCTTGTGATTGAAACTATATATATGGTTCTGAAATCCAAGTTTTTCTTGCATTTGTTGAAAATTTTGAACTAGGACAGTCTGAGGCTAATTAAATTCATTTTCAACAACATAGTATTTTGTTTTTATATTTAAGTGTGTGTGATTTCTGTATCTGTATTCATTTTCAACAGTATAGTATCTGTTTGGTTCAAATTTGATCAAGTGATTGTTTAGGGTATATTTGTATTTCTTGCGTTCTAAGAAAGTTATTGATTATATTCATTCATCTTCATCATAGCAGAAGCCTTACGGTCCTAGCCAAGTTAGTGGAGAATTTTTCATTAAATTCATTTTTATTCCCAACAATTGACTAAATCTTTTCTAGATGTTCCTTCATAAGTATGTGTTGCTATTTTCTTCTCTTGCTATTTTCATTAAATTGTGTGTTGCCTTGTTATTTTTAATTATGAATTTTAATTGTTTCAGCTTTTTGCCTTGCAAACCGGCTGCCGAAGCTATCAGATCCATCATTCATAACTGCTATCATCACTTTTGGAAGACATATGGTGATGTAGATGATAATGAGAAAGACCGCTGGTTTAGGCTCTTTGAGGTTACTTCAAATCTATATCATAATTTTTATTTTATTTCATATGTACAATTGTTATAGTATCCTAATTTTGTTTAATATGTTATAATGCAGTGTAAGTGTTCTTGGGAAGCTGGGTATCAAGATATAATGCGGCGTAATTTTCATATTAGAGCTGCTGCCCGTTTTTCAGATTTACTTAGAAGAGCCCGTATTCGTTTTGCGGAGACAAAAAAGCGGCCACATTGGATTGGCCCGCCTATCTTTGATGAATTGGTTAAGTACTGGTCGACTCAAGAGTTCAAGGAAAAATCAGAGAAAGCAAAGAAGAACCGGGCGTCGGAAAATGGAGGATGCATTCACACTGGTGGTTGCTTGAGCAACGGAGAGCATGCTGAGCGTTTGGTAAAAATTATTAAATTTTATTTATTTTTCAATATCATATTTAAATTTGATTGCTTTAAGTCACTACTACTAAATTTATGCATTTGACCATAAAATTTAATGTTTAATTAATTCATAATTTTATTTGTTGTGACAAATAGGCTTGGAGGTTACGTCGGGATCCGTATATTAACGAGCTTCACGACGAAACACACAAAAATAGTTCCGGCCAATACTGTGATGAGCGTGCTAAGAGAGTGCAGGTAACATTGACTGTTTAAAAAGAAACTTATCCTGCAAGTCTAGACCCTTAATTAACTTGTTTATCCAAATAGAGCTTTTATGTCTGCAAAAATCAGTATGCTGTTGTTCCATATAGTTGTGCCCTGTGGATGTGTTGGTTTGTGAATATGCGAAAATAGCTATTGATATGTGAATGTGAGTTAACTAACTTGGTATGGAGTTGTTTTTCTGCTGATGAAAAGAGAAATGTTAAAAGTTCTTGTGACTGTGAAGTCCCAATGCATGTAGTAATAAATTGAGTACTGCTAGTCTGCTGCACTTTGGATGAATTTATTTGGTCTTATTTCTCCATCTTATACTACTTTGGCTGTCTCATTTTCTGATTTCAAACCATGTTAGCACTGAAAATTGTGATGCAAAAGTCATGTTCCTTTGGGTGTTAAACTGAAATTGAGATTGCCATTTCTGTCACGACTAGCCTAATTGTATTGAATTAATTACCATAGCTGGCAGAGAATTCTGATTACGTAGAATTTATTTGTTTACTGCATCAGTACACTCTTTAGGCAGATAAACTACATATGCTCATGCAATATAAATAGGTGTGAATGATGCATACACATTGAATACTCCAGCTGTGTCCTTAAATATTTTGTTATTATTTGAACAGGAGGAGTATGACCGGCAGCTTGCCGAGGCAATTTCTCACGGGTCTACTATTGATCACTCTTTGACCTTCAGAACTTGGAAAAAAGTTGCTGGAGACAAGAAGAAGGGAAAGCTATACGGTCTTGGTAACTTAGCTGCTAACTACCGGAAGGGTAGTGTTGCATCAACCTTAAGACTAACCCTCAATCATGGTGAAGGATCTTCCCAGCAGCCTGAGCTGACGCCAGAGATGCGGGAGCTTATTCACAGAATGACACAAGAGCAATTAACGCAACAGATGGCGAGTCAAGCGTCCGTTATACAAGATTTGCTTAACCGTCAAAGATCATACGAGGAGCAGCTGGCTCAGTTTAGGCAAGCACAGGCTCAGCATCCCTCCCACACTAGTGCGCCGCTTTTAAGTCCCAATGTCGACCCTTATCCCGTAGATGAGGAGGATGATGTGGATGATGATGAGGATTGAAGTTTTATGGCTTTATCTATTTAATTTCTAGGTCTGTAATATTTGGGGAAGTTTCTTATACTTCCCGGCACAATTTCTGCTGTTTTGATACTTTTGGTGTGTAGTATTTGGCACAATTTTAATTTCAATGCTGCTAGACAATATTATATATTTTATGTGTGCTATTACTTTAATTGCCAATAATTTTTATTATTAAAACAATTTATAAAAAAAGCAATTTAAAAACGTTTATTTTAAATATTTTAATAATTAAATAATAATTAAATTGAATTAATTTTCGAATAAAAAATTTAAATTCTTTTTAAAAATTATTTTAATTAATAAATTTTAAAATTTTGATTTTTATAACATAAAAAACGTTCTTTTTTATATAATTCGTACACAATTTGCCAGGGGTTAACCCCTGGCAAAGCTCCTGACATGTTTCTGAAAAGGACTGACGTGACACTGACACAGGCTGCATTGACCAGAATGCGTCAGAAAAGCATGTGTTCTTTTGGACACATTTTGCCAGGGGTTATGCCAGGGCATTTGCCAGGAGGGAATTTGCCAGGAGCTAAAGCCCTGGCATGTTCATTTGCGATGGGTGTATTTGCTAGTGATTCTGCTCCTGGCAAAGCTCCTGGCAAACGTCCATTTGCCAGGGCTTTTTGCATTTTGACAGGGCTTCTGCCCCTGGCAAACTGCAACATTTCTTGTAGTGAACAACAGTTGTGTGTTTACCCTTCAACCATTCCTAATAAAAAAATAAAAAAAGATTAATAAAAACTTCCTTCATCCCTTATATATAGACCCCTCTGTTCACTTCACAATTCACAACACTTTTTCTCTCTCTCTCTCCCCTCTTATCATATTGAGTTTTTATTCAAGAAATAAAAAAAAAAAAAAACTCTAAATTTCTCTATTTTCATCCTCGAAACACTTGTGTTATCCTAAATGCACATGTGACCAGGAATATGGACAAAGATACAAAACTAAAGCACTTAAATACCAAACAAGTGATATATGCATTATGTTTGGAAAAATGTATTCTTGTTATCATTAAAAAATTTGTTGCTGGTGTAATATTATCAAATAGTCTCCTTTCTGTGCTGCATTTGACACGATCTTGGAGGTTGCATGACCCAGGTAATTGAATATATGCACTGCTATTTCATTTGTGAGACTCATGTTAGATAGCCTGCTAATGGATAAAAATCTAGCTCGGTTGTGATCATAAACATGAACCTATTCAATATTTTATGAACAATGAACAACCTGTCATTAATTTTTTTTTACTAATGTTATTTTTTCCTCCTTAGGTATCCTATTAATTTAAGACCAAATTTATGTTCATTTTGTAAGTGTTTTTTGAATTCTTCTTAGTTAACTTAAAATACCATGGTTTACTTTACCAAAAGAAAAAATATAAGAAATACCATGGTTTTCCAGAATCCATAATTTAATCGCTACTAAAATGATTGTAGATTTTAAAATGGATCCTACATATTTTGATGGCTGTTAACTTTTGAAAACCGTAAATTTTGTGTATTTGAGGAATATTCAATATGCAGTTGGATCTTAATCTATGCGGTACTTACACATGCAGATGGAATTTTTGGTGTTCATAATTTACATGCAGTTGCCTGAATCATTCTTATTAACAATTGAAAATGATTTGAAAAATGGTTTGGTTCCTTGCGTTTTTCGGCGCTTGTACGGCTTATAATGTGTTTCTAATATACATTATAGAGTTGTTTCCGACATGTGTGAGGAACACAACAACTTCATTGGTGAGACAAGTGATTGTGTTTGGTTGCATATTCTGTCCCTTTTTGATATCTGCTGGGAGGAAAAATAATATTTTCTCTTATGGTGTGTTTGGAGTTGTTATCATGTTGTCCAATTTCACATTGCTGTGTTTGCCAGAGACTCAAGGGATTGTTCTTTGTATTCAACATTCTTGGACAAACAAGAGAGGTCATGACTCATTAAGTATATGACATAAAAGAAATGCAGATCATGGATTTAACATATAGTATTTGACATAAAAAATGTACGTATAAATCAAACATAAAGTTCATTTGAAATAGAGAAATCTCATTGTACTTTGTTTAATCAAAAGAGAAAAGAAAGTCCAATTAGGTAAATGATCCTAAAACCAGTACGATATTGGAAAAGTTTTTTTTTTTTAATAATTGGTATTGGAAAAGTTGATAACATGAATCTCTTCTTAGAAAAGTTTTATAATTTTTCAAAAGTTTTTTACCAATTTCATGTATGAGTACAAAAGTTTTATAATTTTTTATCAAGTTTATTAATGAATGTCATATTTTCTTAGAAAATTATTGTGCAGGTAGAAAGTTGGATATGCATGAGAGAAAAATGTTAATGGTGTGAGGTTGGAAAACTTTATCGTGGTGACGTCAATGTCAATGTCTATTACTACTGATTCATCAATTCTGATTCATCAATGTCTAGTACTCCCTCCGTCCCGGAATAACTGACTCATTTTCTAAAAAAAAGTGTCCCAAAATAACTGACCCATTTCAATTTTCAATACAACTTTCATTATTCCCAATACAATATAACACTAAATAATACTACTTTTATCATTCCCAATACAATATATTCCACTTTCCCCTTTATTTATACACTTTTCTTAATCTATGTGAAATGAGCCAAGGGGTCAGATAAATTGAGACGGATTTTGGAACACCAAGGGTGATGTCAATGTCTAGTACTATAGGTCCACCTCATATGGGTACTATTATTATTCTCATATTTGCTACCAAACTAATATTTTGTTGGTGATGAGTACCAAAGATAATCAACTCACTCGAAAATGAATATTTTAAATTTGTATACAATAGCTTGTTATTGTGTGCTTTAGTTGTGTATCTTTGTCCATATTATTGTGTGCTTTTGGTCATGAACACCTGTTTTCTTAAAAATGGTACATATCACAACAACATAGAAAATAGATAAGTTCTATAGTGTACTAAAGAAAAATGTCATCATATTCAAATTAAATGGGTTATAATGTGATTTATTGATCGTACGGTAGAAATGATTCTTGTGCATGGAGCAAGACTGGTTTTTTTTATTTTGTGTTAATCAAGATTGTCAGACTCACAAGTTTACATAAACTCGAAAAAAGTATGTAGACCTCGTATGAGTCTATGAAAAATTAAAATTGACTTTAAAAAATATGTATGTGACACATAAATGACATATATCTATACTATATATAAAGAAAACTATCTCTTTCAGCACTTTTGGGTTGGATTTTTCTTTCCAAAACTACCATCAATTTTCAATTCAAATAACACATGTAACAAAAAGATAAGAATATAAATTTAAATACTAAAATAAAAGTGTAACAAACACAAATCTTTAGTTTTTTTTCTTTATCATTTAAAAAGTGGAACAAACTAGACAAGTTTATCTATACTTACATTTGCATTATTCCAATTATACCCTTAAACAACAATTTTTTCTATAATAAAGATTGTTGTTGGTGTCATTAAAAAACAAAAGAATTTAGATTATATTTTTTTGTTATATTGTTGGTCTCATTGAAATAAATAACCATGATTAGTTTGGTTTGTTATAACGTGAAAGCAACTAACATTTATATTTTTAGTTTTAATCAAAATCAAAATGTAATAAAAAAAAGTTGTTCATAATTTTCAAACGTTATCACAAAAATAAAAGCGGAAAGACAGACACGTAAGTGCCCATCTTTTCGCTAGTATTTATAATAGAACACCGATTAACATAAAAATTAAAATATCTAATTCCATAACAAACTTTTAACAAAAAAAAAAAACTCCATATTAAAGCAAGCAAAGTCAAAAAGTAAGTAGATAAGATCGTTGTTCCTTCCTAATTGGATACTATATATAACAAAAAAATCATAAAACATGTATGTTAATGGCTTCAAATAATCAAACATCATGTTTAGTCTTGTTCAGCATTAAAATCACCACCAACGTCATTGTCACCAACATTCTGACCAACATCATCAAACTCAATCTAAGATAAAACACGTTATTCATCATTTCAAAAAAAAATTGTAACCCAACTTGGATTATTTTAATCTCCACCTAATTCAACATTGCCACCACAACCACTTTGCACATCATTATTAGCAACATCAGCGTCCATAATATATTGATACACAACAAGAGAACGTTGCCGGTGACAGAAGAAGAAATTGTCGTCGACGAAGATGAGGGTGACTTTAATTCTTCTATCTTTAGTGAGAGTGAGATCGAAAAAGGAAAGAGCATTCTAGATTTTTTGCTGTCAAGTTTTGTTTAGTTTGAGCTTTCTTGGGTTTAAAAAAAAAACTAATGGACTCATAAACTCTTCATGGACTCGCGAGTCTATGCGAGTCTGTACGAGTCTACCTCAAAAATTATTCTATGTGCGATTCCACTTGTTTTTGTTTTCTAAACTCTTACGAGTCTACTCGCGAGTTTGACAACCATGGTGTTAACCCTTTGGTTCCCAGAAAAATAAGTCATGGTAATCCAGAATTTTACTGTGAGATAAATATAACTTGACCACAATTATTTTAGCAGGAATCGAAATCGGATTTTTTCAAACGATTCCTTCTCCAATAGAGTTTATTAACCACTTAAATTAAATTACTTGATTCATCGAAAGAGCTATTTTACTTGTGACAAAACTTAGAAATATATCTTTAACTCCTGCCTAGAAAAAGAAAAAAAACATCACTTCACCCCTTATATATTTCTCCTTCGCTCATTCACAATTCACACAATCACACACTATTCTTCTTCTCTTTTACTCTCTCTCTCCGTCTATTAACTTCCTCTGATCCTCTCCCTTCTCTTTTTCATCAAACTCAATTTTTATTCAAGAAATACTAGTCACTTCCTCATAGCAAACTCTTCATTACTTTTTCTATTTTAATCTTCTTTTCCTATATGTGCATTCGGATAAGAAAAATAATACTTGATATCACATGTAGTAAAGGAAATGATAAAGTGCAATTTGTATTTGTATTTAACTTTTTTGACAAAATGATGGAAACACCTCTTTTATCCGAATGCACATGTAACCAAGAATATGGACAAAGATACAAAACTAAAACAAGTGATATCTGCATTATGTTTGGAAAAATATATTCTTTCTATCATTAATTTTTTTGTTGCTGGTGTAATATTATCAAATGATATCCTTTTTCCGAATAGAGATTCTTGGTGCTTTGGTTTCTATGCAATTAATATGGCTGCTTACTGGGATTCTTGTATATGAAGCCATTGCTAGACTCATTGCAGGTCCTCAAGAAGTGGATGGTTTTTTAATGTTTGTAGTTGCTGCATTTGGTCTTGTGGTGAACATCATTATGGCTTTGGTATTGGGCCATGATCACGGCCACGGACATGATGATCATCATGGGGCATATCTCCAGAGTATTGGTGTAATGATTGGGGGAGCAATCATATAGTATAAACGAGAAGCACTAGACGTCATGACTCATTAAGTATATGACATAAAAGAAAAGCAGATCATGGATTTAACAAATAGTATTAGTAATTATATTGATTTAATTTTTGTATTCATTCCCCTAAAAGTACAAAATAGTATGATTTAATTTTTGTAATACAAGGATGTTAGCATATAGTATTGATAATTAGCATGATTTAAAACCACAAATAATTATACTGTTATAATATCGATTGATACATGTGCCTCAATTTTTCACAAATGACTATAACTAGTTAGATTGAGACTTGCGTATTGCGCGGGTATAAGATAGTTAAATTGTAAATGTTCAAATGAGTGAGAGGATAATATTTTTTCAAAGGTGAAGTTTTAAATTTAAACATGTTACGAGTTGGATTTTGGAGGAAAAAGTTTTTTATGGGTTAACTATACTTTAATATATATTTGATATTTTATAAAAATTGAGAGAACAACATGATACATGGAGTAGAGGTATCGCTGCTTTATTTTACTTGTGATAAAAATCGTCTAGACACTTCATGTCAAATTCATAATGATCTAAGGAAGGGAAACACAAAATTTTAAATTATATTGCCTACTATGTAACACGTTTCCCTAAAGTTCAACCGATTCAAATTCTCTCCTTCCCAATAATTCTTTCGTTGGTTCTTCTATGATTATGGCGATGTTCGTGTGGCTGGGTGAAAGCGAACTTCGACGCCCTTCTTATCATCAGACAACGCACTAAAGATATAACAGTTTGTTATACTTTGTACATCGGAAAAGAGAGGAAAATGTACAAATTTTAATATTGTTTTATTTCGCAAAATTGAAAATGAGCATTTAAAATAAATAAAAATTGATTAGGGACTTTAAACATAAAAATGACCGGGGTTTTTCCAAAATCGCCCCAATTAAATTGTTTTTCCTATTTTGGACAGTTCAAACAGATTTTCCTAGTTTCCATCGTTCATAATAGAGCAACAATTTTTTAGTGGTGCCACCGTACCGGTTCAATTGGTTCATCTGACGGTTCGGTTTTTTAAACATTGGATTCATCGGACTTCAATAATGCACACACTTTTGTTACTTCTCCCACATTCCTCTTTTTTTTTTTTTTTTTTTTTTTTCTCCCATATGCTTATCACACTCTCTATCTACATTGTAAGGCGTACAGTTTTGTCTTGCATCTCTTCCTTTCTATTTCTTCTTTTATTGATATAACATATATAGCATCACTCTGTTATATATTTACATCTCACCCTTATAAGGCCATAAGTTAGGTTACTTGAGGAACCTGGTTACTTAACTTTATTCATCTTTTATTTTGCTGATTTTTCCTCAAATGCTTGGTTGTTTGCTTGTACTCTTAAAATAGAACATATCTCAACAACTTTTAAAATATATCTTCAACTCATCTCACTGGTTTCCGTAAAGAATAAAATAAGAACCTACTTCAAACCAAGGACTGATGTATGTACAAAGGTATGTAAGCATTTGGTCCCACTTTGTTACAATATTTACTATACAAATTGATATAGCTTCTATATAATTTAGACAAGGGTTGTGTTAACCGGTGCCCCGGGACACTGGTTAAGGAAACCAAAAAAAGAGAAATTTAGTTTAAAAATAACACTTTTTAAACCTTTAAAGAGTTGACTTTACAAGTTCCAATGCAGTATTACTATATATGCTTCCTTAACCAGTGCCCCGGGAGCACTGGTTAACATTTCCCTTTACACAAATACAATTTTTTTTTTGGTTACAGACAAATACAATTAGTACAAGCATGATGAGTATTTCTTTTATTTTTTCCGGTAGGATTTCTCTATTATAGATAATCTTACTTGAGATAATGTATTAATTGTGGGAATCCCACTTAAACGGAATTTGAATCTTAACTCGTTAAATTGTGAGAGTTTAGTTATTTCTGTTTGAACAAACCCTCATTAAGATTAAAATGACAAATATTTATTGCTGTCAATTTTCATATGTGTAATATTTTTTGGATCGATAATGCTAGAGCGCGCGAGGGAAAAGCTCGGGAAATTTCCCGAGTGTGTTGGCAACATTTTGTCCCTTGGATTTTATTTGATTGTTTGCCAAACCGCTACTTAAAACAAAAATGGGAACCACGCTGCTATTTTTTCTGGACAGCGGCAATTTTTATTGGCTAAACTGTGTTTTGCTATCCCTTCGTGAGAATATCTCTCGGGAGTTTTTGGATTTGTTCCTCACTACAACATATATAAAATGCTACTAAATCTAAATAGTAACATTTATTTGACGGCATTATTTTTTGAGCAAAAAAAATTTTAACTGCGCCATGCAGGGTCTCACGCTAGTTTATAGAAAATATTGTTCTTGTTGCCTTGCTTTCTTGAATTCCAGAGGATGGTTATATGTGTGTTGAAGGTGGACTAGAACAGATGAGAATAAAATTGTAATTAAACAGAGAAACACCCAGGTCACTTCATTAATTATATTATATTTCATCCCATTTGGTATATGTTTATTATTACAATGGGTATACCCTCGATCATGTGACACACCATAACTCTCTTTCATATTTTGCATTCTAGATCTCCTCTCTTTAATTTTTTATATAAAATTAATCTGTACAATTAATATTCATCCAAGCGTCGTGATTTAACTCTCTTATCTCTCACAATTGATGAGAATAGTGTTCATCTATTCTTCACATGTCCAAGTAGTCGTGAGATCAATTGAACAAAATCATACATACGTCGCAATAAAATTTTCGAACCTCACACGATTAACATTTTTCTCCCATGCTTATCAAACTCTCTACCCACATCAATATCTCCAATAATTCTTTTTTTTCTATGGGCACATTTTATATCGTTACTTTTCTTTCCCTTTTGTTATATGTTCGCATCTCTCCCCCTAAATGTATAAGGGGTGAAGTGCCTTTTTCTTTTTACTGAAGATAAAGATATATTTTCTAGACTTTGTCTAATCTTTATAAATAAAATAGTCTTGCATCATGCCACACCCCTACTAGAAATCACCTAGGATATCTAGCATGTGTGTTAAATTTGGTGTCGGATACATGGAAAATATAAAATAAATAAATATTCTCTGAACAAATTATAAAATTTCTCGCCTATTACCTCCATTGGCGTGTACCTTACATGGTCCAGCTAGGTCTGCTTCTTCATCACGAGCCATTCTATCATATAATAACTTGTACATCTGAAATAAATAAAAGGGATTAAGGTGAGCACTACAAGAAAACAGCTTTTTAGCTTCAGATTTTAGAGTCGGCCCCCGACACCGACGCTAATAGCGTCCTCTTAGAGTCGGCTTAACCCACGCTATTTGACTATTTTCTTTTTCTTTTTTATTTAATAATTTTAGAGTCGGACTAGCCAACTCTAATCCATATTATGTCAGACGTTCAAGTTTTTGGAACATTGATTGAATATTTAGAGTCTTCCCATCCGACTCTATACCTTTTATTGGTAATTCACATAAAAAAAAAAAATCATCTTTTCCCTCCCACTCACTCACAAAAAATTCAGTCATACTTTTTCTCCCTTTTTTTTCTCTTCCACTCACTTACCAAAAAATTAAATTACTCACCAACAAAATCTCCCATTCACCCGTAAACCCTTATTCACCCCCTTTCAGAACCCACGGTCTCCATCTCTCGTTTCATCGTTTGTTGTTTTCTCACTCACCACCACCACAACCACCAGCAACACCATCCTTCACTTACTCACCACCGACACCAACCACCGAAACCCCCTCGGATCCGTCACACATGAACCGTTTCAATCACAAGCTCTCTCACGAACCCTTTCACTCACTTTGTAACGTAAATCTCTTCCCAATCCCTCTTTCTCAATTTCAACCCTAGTTTTTCAATTCCTTTTTCATTGTTTACAAATTCAACTCAACATTTCAAATTGATGTTCGTTTTTGCAGCATTGATGTAGAAGAGGGGCTGGGTTAATCAACAATCTCGTGATTTTTCATCTTACAACAACAAAGCAAAGGTATATCAACTTTTATATTTTTTTTTTAATATTGACAGATGCACGTGACAGTGTATTGACAGCTTCTAGCAGCGATTTTTTTTATATTTTAATAATAGCTAATAGTAGTATATTTAGGTTTTGAGATTTGATAATGAAGTTTGAAACTTTAATTTAGGGATGGGTGTGTTGAAAAAAAATTAAGTTCATGGATAGTTGGTGAATCTTGTGATTCTACTGGAATTAAGAATAGTTTGTTAAAGGGTCATTGATGGTTTCATCTCTTGTGAAGTAGTAGTTGAGAAAGAGTAAGCCTAATGGATAGGAAAGGAAAAATTAATTAAGGATATACTTCATTAACTTTTAGATCCTTTAGAATGGTATGATAGTTAAGTGATTTACCAATGGTCAGAAAGTATTTTGGTAAGGTAAGGTGAAGTTGTAGTTTATGAAATAAGACACGGTTGGATAGACTACCTTATTCATAAATTGGAAAATAAGAAGGATCAGTGTGATCAGGACTCGAACCAAGTAAATTTTGTTGAAAAAGTTTTCGGATTTAGCAATAGTGAGTAAGCTCAGGTGATTCTGAAGAGGAATCCTAAGAATAAGTTATGTTTTGAACGGAAGTAGATTAGATGGAATAATTGAACCAAAGTGAGGTGACTTGAAATAGCATATTACTTACGCCTGTTCGAGTTGCATGGTAGACAAATTTCTTTAAGTAGGATGTGTCGAAATGTTACACCTTAGAATGTGACGAAAGAAGAAATTGAGAAGATTCATTTTACTCATTAGGTACGTTAAATTTCGGGGACAAAATTTCTTTTAAGGGAGGTAGTAATGTAACATCCTGTTTTTCGTAACTTGATAGATTTCACTAAACTTTAGTTTTCTTTATAACTCAATAGTTTTGAGAATCCTTAATATTTTTCATATCGACAAGTTTTCTATTTTGATCTTTGAAAGTGTTTGAAATGAGCTATTTATTTATAAGAAAAATAGTAATTATTTTATTGTACTAGAAGTAATATTTACCCAAGCTATTTATACTAGTTTATGAGATCAAAATCTTATGTTAATATAATAACCCTTCATGTGTGTTAAATAAATTGAAGGAAGCTATAAAGGTGATAATTATATATGATTTGGTTATAAGTAGATATTTTCTATTTATTGTTCTCCTTTTACGTGTAAGAACATTCTACAACTATTATCATTCTTTCTCAACCTGATATAGTATATTTAATTTAAAAAGCTATATTATAGATATGAATATTATATACTTTTACAAGAGTTTTATTATCAAGTTATCATGGTTATTTTGAGTGACCACATTGCCTTATTTTCGTTCCATTTACTTTGGTTTATATGTATTAGTTATTAAGGAAATATTAAAAGAGTCCTTTATACATAAAGATGATAAATCTCTACTTGAATACTTATATAATTAAGGGATTGGCTAACATTTATATTTATAAACTTATCTAGAAAAATATATACGTTTAGATAATTAGGTAGATGTATATTATACTACAATTGACATATTAGATACATATTTGGTACATAAACAATTCACGCAGCATTATTCTTTTTGGTATACTTCAATGGTATATTCTTACTAAAACTAATATAAAGTAATATGCCATTCTTCATTATTAAGAAGCTTATCAAATTATTACACCTCATGCTTCTGTTCTCTTTTACGTTGGAAGCATATAGTTGATCCACATCCATGAGCCATTTACTTATCATCTCTAAAGTGTGTAATCGAATCCACCTCCTGCTTATAAACTCTTAGTATCTAGAAAACGTGGCAATTGGCAGATAAAAGCTTCATGAGTAAGTATTAAGAAAACAATTGTTTATTACTTCCAAAACTAGTATAAATATGGGAGCTTTGATCCCATTTTCATTCATTCATTCAGTTTTCAAAACATATATTTCGTATTGTAAAAATGAGAGTCTATCGCTCTTAAGTTTTGAGTAGTAACAGGTTCTTTTGTTTTGGTTCTATTTCGATCAAGTTTAAGAGTATCGTTATGATGTCGATCTTTTCGGAGCATTTAAGTTTGCTTCCAAAATTTATCGAGGATTATCATCGGAGTGCCGTCCGAGGCAAAACTTGAAGAGCAATACTAAAGCTTTTGTCCACAACAAAGGTGGGGCAAGATTCCGTACACGTTGGGACGGTTAGCGTAAAATAGTTTTATATATGTGCGTAGGGTGACCTAAGCCCTACAGGATATAAATTGGGATGAGTATCCTTGACAGCGTCTGAAGGCCTGAGTCAACATATATTTTAGAATGCATAAAAACACATATGTTATGTTTGGGGATAAACTTTGAGATATAAATAGTAAAGTTGAATATGATGGATAAAGATAGCTAAGTTGAATATGATGGATAAAGATAGCTAAGTCTATAAATAGTTATGTTTGATCTAAGAGATATACTTGAAGATGATAGATATACTTCAGGATGAGAGATATCGATCAAAGGATGGTACGTTTGTATGACTAGTTGTGTGTTTCATGTATATATTACTGTTTTAAACCCATCCCCTCTGTTAAACCTGTATGTAAATCGTAGCTCCCATGTTTTCTTGTCTTGTGTTTTATCTATGTTTTTAGATCGTGGTAAAGAGGAGTTCAAGGCTGAAGACAGAGTGTTTCTTTCTACTCCTTATGCAGCAGGCGATGTAGATGCCATTATCGCATGGCGAGTATGGTCTTGTTTGTATAGCCAGTGTGTCTTTTGAGGTCTTATCTTTTGGGTCTTTTGATTTATGATGTATTCTGGATAATTGGTTTCACGAGTACCACGTGGTATCTGATTGATCCGCAGACACCTTTGTATTTATGACATAGATATATATAAATAATAAAAGATTGGTTCTATTTATGTGTACTTGATGTTTATGTATCTAAATTTTAATTCCTCTCTAATTTTCAATAGAGAGATTATTAATATAAATGAGTTAGGATGGTCATTAAGGTTTCACCGAGACGTTAATTGGGGCGTTTCAGTTTATGAGTACAAATGCAATGGATCATTGGATTCAAATTTATATGGTGATTTCTCTTTCTCCCAATACTAAATTATCTCATGATAGAAATATATATTTTTAAATTTGCCTTGAATAAAGTCATTCAGCATGCAATTTTAATTCTAGTCCTTATCTGTCTAGGTTTTTTTGTTTTTTATATTTCTAACCATCATTAAACAATTGGAAAATGGGATTAAAGCAGAGTATGCTAATATCATTATATTCTCCACGATACATTTGGTGATTGCAATATGATATTTGAAGCACTTTACTGTCATTTACTCGATTGCATATTGATCGAATACTTGACATATTTCAGGGCGGCAAAGGGATCCATTAGAATGGTCTGCACGGAAGAAAATTGTTGTTGGAGCTGCTCGTGGGTCAAGGTATCTTCATGAAGAGTGCAGAGTAGGTTGTATCGTCCACCGTGACATGAGGCCAAACAATATTCTCATAACTCATGATTTCAAACCTCTGGTACGTTAGTTCTGCCTTCTTTTTGCAAATAAAAAACACCATTATCATTACTTCACTATTGCATATTCATCTGTCTATATTTCTTTCAATAAAAAAAATCAATTAATTTAAGTGGATGTGGACATATTTTAAGTTTACTTACCAAAAGATGAAGGGCGTGAATCTGAAGTGTGTTTCGAGGTGCATCAAATGTGTACTTCATTTTCTAACAGTATTGAATTGTGATGAAATATGCAAGGTTGGTGATTTTGGACTGGCGAGGTGGCAGCCTGATGGAGACATGGGTGTGGATACTAGAGTAATTGGAACATTTGGGTACGTTTTATATCGATCTTGATTTTGTTTCATTGCCAAACTTGTGAGTGCGGTATGAGATTACAACCAAGAATGCGCAGACACTTGAAAATAATAATAACCACCTCAATTACAAATTGTGTTAGATACATCTAATTGTATTTAAATTTTTCAAAATTTTATGTTTTGAACGTTTTTAAATAATAACTATCTCAGATATGGATATGTGATTTTTGTTTTTATATTATATTAGTATTTTGTACTATATTATAACTGTGACATGTCCTATATAATAATGTATAACATGTCTCACATAGTTATTTATTTTTATAATATATAACAATGTACTATATTAATGTTATATTTTTATTTATTTTTTGATATTGATGGGAAAATATAAAAAAAAATGGGATTTTAATAATAGCTTAATTAACACCAACTTTTAGATCAATATGCGACGAGTTCTTTTCTATGTGACTACTACATTACATTGTCTTACACTAGCACAAACTTGTAATTCTCTATTGAAGTAGATGTCAGTCTTTGTTTTCGGTTGTCGAGCCTTAAGTTTTCTTGAAGTCTCAATATGTTCTGGAATATCATACATGTAAGCACTCGGTTGACAATGTGGTTGTAATCGGGCCTGACTACAAGTTAAAATATTCTATTTATTTTTAAAAAATATTATTCTCTGCTAGTTATATAAGTAAAATGTAAAATATAGTGGCTGACTATGAAGTAAATTGTTAGAGCATTTTTTTAATTAAATAAATTGTTCAATTCAGATACAAATGTATGTACTTTGATGCTCAATTTAGCTTTTTTGTAAGTAAATTAATATGTATGTAACAATGTCGATGTGTCCGTGTTAATGTCGTGTCAGATGTCCGTGCTTTATAGGTGGACTGGCTCTAAACACAACGATGTTGGACTGCTGCAAAGGTATTTTAAGACATTTGAACCTGAAGTTTCAGTTCAAGTCATGTATTGATCCATTGTGGGAGAACTCATCATTGTCTTTCTTCGGTATATATGTCATTTTAAATGTAAGTGCTAACTTAAAAAACTAATAAATTACTATGCAACACATATTGACTATGGAATAGAATTATAATCACACTTATCACACTTGCTAGCTATGCAGTTCATTTCTTGTTTCCAGTACACTTAACTTCCTAAAATGCAGTGTTCAGTTTGGAACAGGTGTGAAAGCATTTGAGTCTGCAGCATGCAGCTTTTACAGTTAGCTTTTAACAATTTTTTCTTTCATTTTTTTTCTCTTTTTTTGTGTTGTAAGCTTGTAATATATACGAACTTTTTGTGTCTGGTGTACACAGGGCAGATAAGTTAGTGGAGAGCTACCTGAGAGAGTTACAAGTTACGAAGGCGTGTTCTATAATTACTTCACCATATAGGTACTTTGATCTATACAAGTTATGGCATGATGTATTATAAATACGTTTTTGTTTTCCTCTTTTTTTTTTTTGTGTATCTATCATGTAGAGACAAATGTGACAAGTTTTTTTGGCTTAGGGTGTGATGCTATGTGTTGTGTTCAGTCTCACATCTACGTATTAGCTACTTTCACTTGTTTGTGAAAACAGATAGAAATAATGATCTAGAGTCCTCTAGATACTGGTATGCAGTCAAAGTTGATTTGGATAGTTCTAAGTTATAAATGATTATTGATATCTAGTTAATTTATAATTTTTTTTAAAGTTTAAATTGGAGTATGAGTTTCACGAGATTTTTCGACAACTTCCTAGAAATTCATTCATGATTGGCCATCATTGTTTTTAAATTAATATGTAGGCAATTCTTTAGGTAAGGTTCCTCATTCCCTGTTGCTGCTGAAGCTCTTGATTCCAAATTTTGCCTTTCCATAGGAAAAGCATAGATACTTATTTATTTACATTGTGGGCTTGTTCATAGATCATTAATTTACGGTTATGATTTTGAATTGTGTTAGGAAAGGATGAACTATTATGGGCTGGTTCATTTATAGCTTATGGCTGTGTATGAATTACATCACAAATAACCAAGGTTATAGTTAGGATGTGTCTGAATTCAGCTGGAATAACCAAGGTTATTGGTTACAATTGTTTAATTACTGCACTTTTTAGATGCTTATACTTTTATTTTCGAACTTTTCAAGTCCAAATTAATGAAACAACTGATTTGAAGTCTTAACCGGTTTATTAGAACAATAGGGAAAATAGGGTATAAAGTGCAAATAATTTACTTATTAAATAAACATTTAGCGTCGGCCTGACCGACTCTAAAACTTTTTGCTGACTTTTGAATATTGACTTTAGCATCAGTGTGGCCGACTCTATAAAATTTTCGTTGACTATTGAAATATTGCCTTTAGAGTTTGCCAATCCGACTCTAAAAAATTTAATTAGCGTCGGTTCAGCTGACTCTACTTGATTTGGTTGACTTTTCTAAAGTTGGAATTATTAGCCTCGGCTCACTGTAGAGTCGCTATTATACTCGGTGTAACCGACGCTATATTAGCCTCGGAGTCCAGAAATCCGACGCTACCCAGTTGCTTCGAGTTTTTTAGCATGCCCCCGACCTCGACGCTAGTCCGACTCTAATTCAGTGCTAGCGTCGGTTTTTACCCTGTTAGAGTGGGTTTCCGGCCGACGCTAAAACGCTGTTTTCTTGTAGTGGAGACGAGATGTCTCAGCGAGTTTCATCTATCCTAGGTTGTAGGCAATCTCGGGAACCTAGGATCACCATCTGTTTCTAACCTCAACCCATTTTGGGTTTATACGATCTCATTATGCATAACTGAGCGATCAGGGGATAATTAAAATCGCTGTCGGAAATAATATTGTTATCATATAAGAAATATAGTCATACTCTTAATTAAATTCCACATTTTCAACGATTAGTAAAATGCCCATAAAATATTGCTTCATAGTTAATTCATTCCAAACATAATTTTCATGTCAATACACTTCTCTAAAGTACAAAGCTACTGAAATTTGACACATTCTCGTATACTTTATCATCGCATTCCATGATGTGAATTTACTATCAATAAAGTATATAAATTATTTTCTCATTTATACAACTCAATATAAATTATCTCATCAATATAAAATATTTTCTCATTTGTACCACTCAATATAAACTATTTCATCATTTATCTCTTTTCATTATTTGTACATAAACCACATTATCTCTTCGTTGTGGCGAACGGGAATATACCACATTATCTCTTCGTTGTGGGGACCGGAATATACCACATTATCTCTTCGTTGTGGCGAACAGAATATACCACATTATCTCTTCGTTTTGGCGAACGGAATATACCACATTTTCTCTTCGCTTTGGCGAACGGAATATACCACATTTTCTCTTCGTTGTGGCGAAAGGAATATACCACATTATCTCTTCGTTGTGGCGAACGGAATATACCACATTATCTCTTCGTTGTGGCGAATGGTGATTATTTATAATTACTATGAGTGCATTACTCATAGGCAGCATTCTCTCTTCGTTTCAGCGAACAGATATAAATTTTAAAATACTATGAGCACTTAACTCATAGGCTGCATTATCTCTTCGTTGCAGCAAACGGATATCAATTTTAAAATACTATGAACAATTTGTTCGTAGGCTGCATTCTCTCTTCGTTGCAGCAAACGACTTTTCTATTATAGTACTTCTATCTTATCTAATTAATTATTATTTACTTGGAGTTTGATCAATCTCCATAATCATCATCGTATCTGCTACAACAGTCCATTATTCATCAATAACACTTAACATCAGGTATAATGAAACTTTTGTAGTATTTGCCTAAACATGGTACCTTACTAAAATTTATCATCATTCATATAAATTTAGAAGAACATAGAGAATAATGTCAAGCATTATGGATGCTATAACTTCAGTGAAACTATGTCGGCTTAATTGATCTTTCAACCGGTTAAAATCATAAAATCAGTAAGACCATCTGAAATTCTACAGATTTGACTCAATTTTCATGCATGTAACATGCCAAATTTCATCCAAAGACAGTCCTCACACAGCTCTAAATCAGTTTAATCATCAATTAAGAATCAAGAATAGTATTTCAAAGGTAATAAACATAGTTTAATCATTCTAACTATCTTATATTTATTCCACTTCAAATGTACCATTTATATGGCATAATAGACATGTTTGCACAAAAGGCAAATAATTCATAAAATGGTCTAATTATTCATGTTATCTCAATAATCTAACATAATCATAATTGATCCCCAAAGGTGGGTGTCAAGCTAAAGGAACTCACCGCGACTTATTTGACAACTTTCAACAGCTTGCTGCAACTATTGCTTAAGCCTCCGCCAAAGCTCTTACTTATGTCTTCTTCGGTCCTCGGTACATATAGCTCACATATGCAAAACCCTCGATCATGTAACACACCATAACTCTCTTTCATATTTTGCATTCTCGATCTCCTCTCTTTAATTTTTTATATAAAATTAATCTGTACAATTAATATTCATCCAAGCGTCGTGATTTAACTCTCTTATCTCTCACAATTGATGAGAATAGTGTTCATCTATTCTTCACATGTCCAAGTAGTCGTGAGATCAATTGAACAAAATCATACATACGTCGCAATAAAATTTTCGAACCTCACACGATTAACATTTTTCTCCCATGCTTATCAAACTCTCTACCCACATCAATATCTCCAATAATTCTTTTTTTTCTATGGGCACATTTTATATCGTTACTTTTCTTTCCCTTTTGTTATATGTTCGCATCTCTCCCCCTAAATGTCAAAGTGTATATTTGATTTTAATTATGGACAAAACCAAATTGGATTTAAAGGCATAAATATATTTTTGACATGTTTGAATATCCTCACGTAGAATTAATTTTATCTTTAAAATTTATTTGATGCTAAAAATTGTAGTTTTTGATTTGAAACATGATTTGTACGTTAAAATTTATTGTTTAATTCATTACTTATGCAAATCTATCCAAACATAAATCATATTGATTTCAACTCATTTTTACATGAAATCAGTTTTTGTGGTTGTAAAATCAAAGGCACACTTATAGTGTCACGTCTTTACCTTATCTTTAAGTTGATATTTTGGTGGTTTAATGCTTTGGTTGTTTTCTTCACCCATATTTTCTCCCTCTTTTGGTTCTTGAAAGAAGTTGATCACTTTGTGCCTTTATTATACCAGTACTATGATGGATAATTAGGGAAATTGGAAAACCAAAATGGTGCCTTTATTTTCTATTTTGCATTTTCCCTTTTCCTTACAAGTAGTAAAACTAGGGGGAACCCACATGTAATTTAGGTCATGCAAAAGTAAAAAGAAATAAATGGAAAAGTATATATAAGTATTTATAAGTTAGTTGCATACATCGGTCTTTCTATGTTGACATATATAGTTTTATGGAACGGAAATGAATTGTTTTTATTGGAGTTTGATTCTACAATTTACAGACTTATAAGAAATAAACTAACTTATAACATGCATGGATGTCATGTATCATCTAACTTGCAAGGAACTTCTTCTGCAAGTTTCTCTCTTTGAATTTGAATATTTGACCCCGAAAAACTCATAATTGTTAGTCGGAAAACTTCTTAGATACACTTCAAACTATTGGTTTTTAAAAGTTGTGTAACTTGAATTTTCTAATGACTCTCGATGTTGTTTTTGAGCGTCTGATTTTGATTCTCGCAATAGGAGTCTTCAAAACGCTAGAACTTAACACAAAATTATTTCTTTTGGTCTTGGAATAAAATGGGACCAACTCCATCGAACATGAATATTTGAAATTTGTATATAATAACTTGGTTGTTGTGTGCTTACACTTCACCCATTTCAAAAAATTAAAAATAAATAAATAAAAACTCCCTGGATCCCTTATATATAGACCTCTTGGTTAACTTCACAACTCACACTACCTATCTCTCTCTCTCCTCCCCCCTTCTTCTTCTTCTTCTTCTTCTTCTCTCTTGTCATAGTATTGACCTTTTATTCAAGATATAACAGTAAAATACAACTCTATAAATTTCTCTAATGAATAAAAATCTAGCTAGGTTGAGATCATAAACATGAACCTATTCAGGAATTTTCTAACTTAATTATCAATATTTTATGAACGTCAATGAACAACCTGTCGTTAAATTTTTCTACTAATGTTATTATTCTCCTTAAAAATGATTGTAGATTTTAAAAAGGATCTTACATAATTCAATGTGCAGTTGGATCTTAATCTGTGTGGGACTTGCAGTTGGATAATAATTCATGTAATTTCTCCAGCTAAATCCGCGCAACTTCGTAATATCGCTGGTAATAATAATATTCATATATGTTGTTGTTTTTATAATTCTTTATATATTGACTCTTGCAAGTCATTGCCATTATCTTAAAAACCTTGATAACATATTCAATTTTTAATCTTATTATGTATAATGATCGATGCAAATCTTTGATTCATAAGAAATTTTATGAATTCTCATTCTATAAATTCATAAAAAATGATTTGGACATTTTATAATTAAGTGATCATTTTTTGTCAATTTAGCACGATAGTTGAGATATCTTCACAACTTCAAAAGATATCGATCTCAATTCTCAACAACATTTTTTTTAAAGAATCTCAACAAATTTTGTTACATCAAAAAACAAAAAAACAAAAAACTTTCAACGATTAGTTCCATTTAACTTGGGGCTAATAGTTGGTTGTTTATGATCAAGAATGTTTGTTGCTTATCTCTTATTATTGTCAAATGGGCTAATAGTTTCATATTAAAGTGAGCTTAGAATTTCTCAATTTTTGGTGTCATTTGTTCATGTAGCGACAAAAAAAAAATTAAGGAGTAACTACAAATTATTTAACTTGGGGATTTAGTTTAATCCTTCTTTAGTTTTAAATTATTTAACGACAAATTATTTAACTTGGGTTTTGGGAGAGGAACATAGAAATTGCAGTTGTTTGTCTAAGCAGATGTCTCTTCAGTTTTGAAATTTTGAAACTTTCTAATTATTTTCTTTGTTTAAATTTTGTACCGGACATGTGAAATATGTCATTCGATTGCGCATAAATGATATGTTGGAAGAAAAAAAATATTAAATGTGTAGTGTTCAACACCTATTGGTATTTGACATTGATACATGTAATTACATTTGATCGCTTCTTCCCTTTAAATTATTATTAGTGTTTACGTGTTAGTTAGAGTGTCGTGTTTGATATATATATATATAAGCTTAATAATCTATATTTTATGTACAAATTGTCGTTAATTTTGTTTGCTGATGTTATTTTTTTTCTCATAAGAAAGCCTAATAATCTAAGACAAAAATAGCATGATTTTCCTAAATCCATAATTTACTCGCTACAAGATAGCCTAAATCCACAAATTTTGATTTTTGAAAGAAATTACCGTAAATTTCCATTCATTTTATAGCTCTGTGGGGATCTTATGGTTGATACTTAATTCCATAATCTTTCGCGACATTACACTATTTTCTTACCGGATCAATTGCGGCCGTTGAAGTTGTGCCAACAGTTACACAAAGAAAGCAAGGAACCAAACCATTTTTCAAATCATTTTCAATTGTTGATAACAATGATTCAGGCAACAAAGTGAATGAATTTAACTTATTAGTCTTAATAGCTCGGAAATTTTTCGAGTTAGTTCCTATTATATGAGCTGCTTTTTGAACCGCACAATGTGTTTGATCAGAGCCATAAACAACAAGTTTACCTGCATTTTCACTACCAATTTTGCTAAGAATTTTATCTCTAGCAACAACTGGAGTTCCCAAAATACCTTCACAAGTTGTACCTAACAAAACACCACCACCACCACCTTTAAAAAGAAAACTCTTAGGAAGATTTTCAAAATTTCACCAAGCCAATCTATAACAACTTTTTCTAGTTCCGTAACATTTTATCACCAGTTGATTGAATGTTGTTGGATTTAACTGGATTTCATCACCAGCTGCTACGGAACTAGAAAATGTTGTTATAGATTGGCTTGGTGAAATTTTGAATCTTCCTAAGAGTTTTATTTTTAAACGCGGTGGTGGTGGTGTTTTGTTAAGTACGACTTGTGAAGGTATTTTGGGAACTCTAGTTGTTGCTAGAGATAAAATTCTTAGCAAAATTGGTAGTGAAAATGCAGGTAAACTTGTTGTTTATGGCTCTGATCAAACACATTGTGCAGTTCAAAAAGCAGCTCATATGATAGGAATTAACCCGAAAAATTTCAGAGCTATTAAGACTAATAAGTTAAATTCCTTCACTTTGTTGCCAGAATCATTGTTATCAACAATTGAAAATGATTTGAAAAATGGTTTGGTTCCTTGCTTTCTTTGTGTAACTGTTGGCACAACTTCAACGGCCGCAATTGATCTGGTAAGAAAATTGTGTAATGTCGCGAAAAATTATGGAATTTGGGTTCATGTTGATGCTTCCTTGAAGGCATCGGCCTTGGAAGCTGCCTAACATCGTTGAAACATAAAGGCATATCATCGACGTTCCTTTTCATAGCATTGATAGGTGCATTAGCATTTCATCAGTTCTTTGAAGGCTTCGGCCTTGGAAGCTGCCTATCACAGGTACTTTATTTGTTTGTATAATATATCATATATATTAAATAAATAAAATAGTATATTCCATTAAAAAAAATTACTGCTGTATCATTTGTGAAAAGTATGTTAGCTATCAGCTACAATTTGCCAATTTTGTGAGAGATGAAAACAAAAAGAAAATGAAAATGAGAAAGAAAAAAGGAACAAATATAGATGTGAAAATAGAGGACATATACAACTTACAAATGAGAGCACGTTGTGAAAATAAGAGAAAGTTGAAAGAGGGAAATGCTTAGAGCAATATAAATTAGTACCAAGCCAATATGATTTTAATAGTTGGACTTGGGCCATCATAATAATAATAATAATAATAATAATAATAATAATAATAATAATAATAATAATAATAATAATAATAATAATAATAATAATAATAATAATAATAATAATAATAATAATAATAATAATAATAATAATAATAATAATAATAATAATAATAAAATCTATATAGTTTGCACCAAGCCAATATGATTTTAATACGACACTGCTTAGAGCAATATAAATTAGTATATATCATGTTTCAATGATGTAAAATTGAAAGAATAGTAAACAAAACTTAACTATTCGTTCCTTCAAAAAAAAAAAACTTAACTATTCATGTTGGTGTGTAAATTAGAAAAAAGATCCTACTTATTTTATTGGTTGTTGATATTTGAAAAATGCAAATTTCGCAGGCAATATATCAGTAGCAGTCATGTAATAATAACAAAGTATTTCTTTTGGGACTTGAAATTTAATTATGCTCTACAAACTTCCATGATAGTTGCATACCGATTAGCAATTACTCAACTAAACTTAGTTTTTAGGATAAATTCTCAATATTACAAACACGGACATAATGTATTGATTGCTATGTTTGAAAGACCAATAAATCAAACAACAAATACTTGAACCAAAAAAAAAAAAATCAAATAACAAATAAATATATTAATAAAAAAAATATGTCAAAAATGTTTACCAATTTTCGCAGAGGAATATGTTGGAATGCTCTATTGGTGGTCTTGGTGAGACCACACGACTTAGCACATCTAATCTTTGATTTATTGTGAATTTACATTTTTAACTATCATTACTGCCTTGAATAAAAAAAATGTTATAATTGATCAGCAGAGGTGTCTATAATTTTATAGAATTAATTCATTCAAAATCAAATTCTCTTAGGTAGAACTTTATTTGAAGTTGTTGTGAATTCGATGAAAAAATCACACCAATAACAAACTTGATGTGTGGAGCAAGTAATAATCAAGCAACCAAAACAAAGTGTATGGAAGTTATAAACACAAGACAAAAGTAGAAAACAACAAGAGAAAGAAAGAGATAACACAAAAGAATTTGTTGACCCAGTTCGGTCCAAATTGACATAGTCTAGGGAGAGAGCAGTCCTCCGTTTCACTATAATGATGAGTAACCTTACAAAAGAGATATCAATGGGTTACAAGAATAAGTTTCCCGCCTAATTCTACCCAAAGTCCCAATCTCTTCCCGTAACCAAGAGACTCAATCCTAATAGTATTTCCCAAGGTGAATCAACCCTCAAACCCTAATGTTTGTTGCCAAGAGACAAACTTTATACAAACCTTAGTTTTGTTGTTGCCTTTCTAAACCCTTGTTTCAGCCCTCTCTATCTCAAGGTTTACATTGATACAATGTCTATATTTAATCCTTAATAAAACTGGAACAAATCTAGGCCCAAAAATACTTTTCTATTTTATTTTCTGCTGTCAAAATCGGCTACTGAACACCATAAATCGGCCACCGATTTTTGCTGAACCAACAGACAAAAAACCAGAGTGCAAAATCGGCTACCGAGCCCTGAAAATCGGCCACCGATTTTCTGCTTCCAGAATTCCAATTTCTTCAATTTTGAGGCACTTTCACAACAGAAGTTTGAAATTGCTAACCAATTCACATGTATATCATCGTAGTAACTTCATCTCTTGGTATCTTTCTTCTTTTATTGGCGTCACTCTGTTATACATTTACATCTCATCATCACTCTACTTTCTTATTTTTATTTTATTTTTCTTGCAAATTGTTATAAGAAAACTCTTCTCACCCTTTTCAGGAGAAAAGTAATTTTAATTTTATAAAGAAAAAGGTAATTTTAGTTGGAGAGGAATCATCAAAGTGTGTTATGGTCGATTCACTTGATGTTTGAGGCCCACACGTTTTTGCAAAGTGTGATGTTGCCATGCTGGTTGAGTATGATGTACTGTTTTTGGTTAGTTGAGCCTGATTCAGTTTGTGATGCTGGGAGATTTATTTATATTGTTTTTTTTTTGTTGGTGGATGGTGTTAAAGGAAAGATATAAAGTTTATAAACCCAAATTGGAGATGCATCCGATAACCTGCTAGTATATACATGCATACTTTATTAGTATTATAATTATTTATTTTACTTCTTTTAGAAGAACATTAATAACATGAATGTTATAACATTCATTTTAGGAATTTATATTTAAACAATGCCGGATGATACATTGAAGACTTCTTCCAACACTAATAAAGGTTCTTGGACTATTATTTTCACATTAACATTAGTGATCCATATACCAATTTTAATTCTTATCAAACTCCATATATGTGCACTTCAGTACAACAACTACTAGCACATAAAAAACGTAACCCTGACCCTAAAAAAAGTACCTCTCAAAAGACATGCAACCGTCCTAGAAGAAGAGATAGATAGCATCATGGCTGGTAGAATTTTACCACTCTTTTGTACTCTTTCACTCTTGAAATCAGCAGTTAAAAGATCTACAAGGGCCATATATATATATATATATATATATATATATATATATATATATATATATATATATATATATATATATATATATATATATATATTAATATCCAACAACACATTGAAGATTCCTTCAACAATTAGGGTTGTTGTTGTTGCCTGTAAAAATGATAGTTTTCAAAGTCAATTAGGATCCTTTTTAAAATTTACAATGAACTAGTTAAGGTGCACTATAATATATTACAAATAAAAATGGGTAAAAGAAAGAAAAGAAAAAAACAAAAGAGATGACGAAATTGTAGAACTACCAAGTAGATAGAGTGTGACATTATTGACATTATTCTCAACTACTACTACACGTGAACCTTGGAATGTAGTTTCCAAAACGCAAAGGCATATGTAATTACAGATTATATATCAACCATAAGATTAAAATGTAGAGAAATCTATACAAAGTTTGTCGTTGATGAAAAATAGTTTGTGAATTGTGAAGTGAAGGGGTGAAAGTGAAAAATATAAAGGGTGAAGTAACTTTTTCTTTTTACCAGAGATAAAATATATTTTCTAGGCTTTGTCTAATCTATATAAATAAAACAGCACTGCTATATATAGTGAAGTTCTAAATAGCGAACATCCCGATAGTGCCCACCTAGACCTTTTATAATGAGCAATGCTATATCTCTAGAAAAATAACATCAAGAATTCTTCAAGAATAAAGAATAGCCAATCACACTGCACTATTTGCCACAATTCAAGGAGGTGTGGCTGGAAAATAGGAAGTGGACAAATAAATCATCCAATTAAAATTTGCCAACTATTTCTTGAAAAATTCTTGAAGCTATTTTTCTTGAGAAGTAGCATTTTCCTTTTATAATAGAAGAAAATGGAATTATAGTGCGTCTGGACCGGAATACATGGGTTATTGGCCAATGAAAACGTTTCGCTGTGAATTCGTGAGGATATTTCTCGCTAGAAATATCATTTTCCTAAATAAGTCTTACACCATGCATAAGTATCTTTTTTATCATTGGATCAATAAGTCACATTATATTTTTGTCAAGAAAAAAAGTCACATTATATTTTATTTAATAGTGAGATTTATTGATCAAATTGTGGAAACTAGTTTGTACAAGGTGCAAGACATATTTCATTTGTGCATCATAGAATTGACCTATTTTCTTAGTTGTAGCAAATTAAATATCCAAGCATTGCATGAGAAAATGAATCAGTAAATCAATAAAGGAAGAAAGTAGAGTGATGTGATGCCTAATGTAAGGTAACGTTAAAAGCATTTTTGGGAGAGATGTAAATGTATAACAAGAGTGACGATATTGTACAATTGTTCGTAAAGATTGATAGGTTAGAAGAATGCTCCAAGTCTCCAACAAAGCCAAACTATATAGCTAGGAGTTAACATGAGTTTAATTAGTATGCACATATTTTGAAAGAAAGAATTGTGACATGTGATAGGTTGGAATTTGCTTGATTTCGAGCTTTTGTTTGATAGCTTAATTTAATATGTATATTTCAATTTGTGTTATTTTACTACATTTTTGTTGTGTTTTGTTTATTAAGAGAAGTATGGAATGAGTGAATAAATTGATGTAAACACATAACTCATGTGGTAAGCAGTGGACTTGTAAGGGTATTGTTTGTGGTTGGATCAAATTTTATGGTTATAATGTAGTAATTCCAAAATACATTTTTCTAACTAAAAACAAAATTGAGAAAATTATTGATTTAAGAAAATCATAGTATTTTAAGTTAATTAAGAATAATAATACGGAAAACACTTTAAAAATGAATATGAATCTTAGATTAGTAGGCTATCTAATAGAAAAAAGAAACAAAAAGAGGAACATTAATAAGAAAATTTAATGATAAGTTGCTCACAAAATATTGATATGGTAGAAAAATCCTAAATTGGTTCGTGTTAATGATCTCCAACCAAACCAAATTATAGCTAACATGACTTTCACAAATTAGCAGTACTAATATTTTTTACCTGAGTGATGCAACTTTCAAGGTGATGTTAAATTCTCAAATGCATTAGGCAACGCATGTAATTTTTTTATTTGTTTTTTTTTTATATTTTTTAATTAATTTTTTTAATTTTTTTTAAATTAAAGCATTACACACGTGACATTTTAATTTATTTTTAAATTGAAAATTTCACATGTGGCGTCCACGTCAACATTAAATTGGTCAAAATTAGTCTAGGGGGTCAAAACTGCAAAAGGGGAAGTACTTAGGGCGCTGAATTGTATTTTATTTTGTTAGGGGGTCAAAGTCGTAACTTCCTAATACTTAGGGGGCCAAAACTGCCATTAATCCTATAAATATTAAACGAAAACTGTTTTTCAACCTTTTCGAAACCAATGATAACACCGGAAAATATTCAACAAAAATATAGCACATCTCTTCCAAAAATAATTATTAAACCAGAAAATATTCAAACAACAATACAACACAATCAAGTTGCTTTTTTATTTGGCAGAACAGTGTTTAACAACGGAGGCTAAGGTTCTATAGAATATCAATAATTTAACATCACAACATTACAAAAATTACAAGAAAACAAATATAAAACCTAACGGACTACTAATAACTTAGTAACATAAAGGTCCAATAACTTAACCTCAATCTTTTATTATCTAACACACATCACACAAAATAATTGAAACCATAGAAACAAACAACTTACAATGGTGATAATACTAATAGCAATAATTATGAACTCAACAATGAAAGAAATCACTAGGAGGCATTTAGGTTGTTGGACAACTTGCAAGACAGAACAAACTGATTGAAGTAAAGTGAGAACAAGCAGTAAAATTCCAGCAATGGAAGCAGCAGTTTGCCAAGGAGTTTTGCAATAATCACGCCTGAGAGTAGCCTTCAACTTATGCCAAGGATTCCTACAATAAGCATTCAATTCTTTGCAAAGAATAGAGAATTTAGAACTGATGTTAGAATGTATAACATTTTTGCAAAGACCATTAAACAAGATAGCCACAGAATGAGTCTCCAAGCCAATTTTGCAGTATTTCCCTCTGAGCAAGTATATCCACATCCGTACTAGTATTTATAAGGTAATCCAAAAGATCAACATAATCAATAATATATGACTCTTTAGGGTAATGACACTGCTCCAAAGCAATCATATTCCGAAAGAAAATTTCAGTCCCATCCTCAACTGTTAATAGAGGAATTTCAAGAACTCCTCCTGAAAACCTCAAGTCAAGTAAACAATTGCTTTTAGTGTTCACTTGAAACCTAACTCCAGCTTCTAACAACTCAGTTGCACTTGGGAGATGTATCATCCGTTCGTCGATCTTGATCTGGTGTCTACTCGGTCGACTTTCAATAGGATGTTGCAAATGAAATATCCTAATCAGATCAGTGAAGTGCCTTATACTAATATCATTAATATTATCAAAACCCAATTTTGATTTATTGAAATATTTAAAGTAATCAATAGTGAGTTTAAGAAAAGAAGGGATCACAGTGTTAGGAACACTAGCATTTGTAGAACTCAAAGAAAGACTGTAAATTTTTTCAATAACGAAAAACGGAAGCTGATTTTCAAGTAACAATAAATCTAATACTATACCAACATATAACCAAGGTTTAAAGAGATGCACACCACAAGAGTAACTCCAAAAAAGTTGAATTATAAAACCGGAATCGATTAAAATTAACTTAACAAGTTCATCATGAGAAAATGGTAGGGTTTCGGAATAACAGCGTTTGAAATCAGATAAGATAGAATCTACGTAGCAGACTAAGCCATTTAAACATGCCTCTGTTCGTTGGAGAAAAGCTTTGAATTGAATGAGTTTCTGACTTTCCATGTTTTCGAGCTGGGGTTGGCCGTGGTGAAAGGGGCCAATGGAAACGTCATTGGGGGTGTATGCGTCTTCGTTGAGTTTGCGAATTTTAGAAGGGACCTTGTAGATGCAACAGTCAACCGTTGATGATGGCTCTGCTGTGTTGAGCATCGCATTGATATCATCCACCAAGCGGGAGAATGACATATTGAGAGTCTGCAAGAAAATGAAAAGCTTGGTCTTTGGAATTAGGTTTCAAGTCTTTTGGCACTCCCTTGTATCCTTATTATATGAAGGTTTTCAAAAAGATTTTCATATTTCGTATTTAATATTTGACATCATTTAATAATGTCAAGTTTGGTATGGTCAACATGTTTGCCATTGTCTCAAAGAACAAATGCTAAAGATCTTTCTTTTACATTAAATATGACTAAGGACACAACAATACATCGACGTCTGAACTTTCTTTCCAACTCACATTCTTCATCTCATTTATCAGCAATTCTCTCAAACTTCATTGAGTCTTATACTCTTTCAAATGAGTGATTTTTTACTCTGCATGGTGGGTCCTTTTAATCTCTTTATATGATGTTTTTGTACCATGTTTTAGTGACACAATTTCATCATTACTTCACACATGGCTCAATACGGGTTTTTTTCACAAAAATAAAAAACATGCCTCATCTTTTAAAAAGCATCGAGTACAAGGTTTGAAGAAATACATTAATTACACCTAGAAATCTTATCAAGGTTTAGCTTGGGAATCTTATCATTAGTTTATGCTAGTAAATGAATGTCCCTAACACCAAAAAAAAAAGTAAAAGAAGATAAGATAAAGATAAAGATCCAATGGAATAATTTTAGCTTTAGTTAAATTATAAAAATACTAAAAGAAATTAAAAAGAAAAAAAAAATGATCTTGAGTAATACTTTGATGATTAATTGTAGAGAATGATAAAACTGACAAAGGAGTCAAACTAGGAGAAAAACACAGCCTTATTTGTATGTGTGTACCCATGACTTTTTAAAAAAAAAAAAATCAAAACAATATTGATTGATTCAAATTGATAAAGTACATTAAATTCAATAACATGATAAAATCTAAGTCACCAGAATATTCATGCTTTCAATGTCTCCTTCTTCATAGATACTCATATCCGCTTGAATATATCAAAAAGAAAATCTCTAACAAAGTCATTCTTGTATTTGAAACTGGAAAACTCCTTACAATGAAATGCATGCTCTCCAAAGATATCCAAGTGCGGCTGACAAGACACACATCAATAAAATTTACCATGTTAACAAAAACTGAAAATAGATGGAAAAACCATAAACTATTACATCATTTTGATCAATTTTACTTCAAGGAATCAGCCAAATTGAATGGCAATGGAGGCCACGACTATTTAAAATGTGTAGAAGACTACGATAAATTTTTGTAGGTTGAACTTCTATCTAGATTGTAATATTGTATGTAGTTCATGTGTGAAAAATTCAGATTCTTCTTGAATATGTTGCAGGACAAAATGCTCCTGGTCAGGGCTGGCCCAAAGGGGCCCCAAATTTTGCTTCAATAAATAATTATTCGGTAATAAGTTTTTATAACATATACCAAATTACATTCCCAAGCTCACGTACATATCAATGAAAGAATTTTGTAAACTTTTGAAACAAAAAAAGAGACTCAAGCAAAACGATGTCGTCATTTTTATCTTTTGAATTCTACCACGTGAAAGAAGTGGAAACAAAATGCATTAGCTATGGTCAGTGGTCACACATAAAAATGCAAATTTTCAATTTTTTATCTTTTGAATTCTACCACGTGAAAGAAGTGGAAACAAAATGCATTAGCTATGGTCAGTGGTCACACATAAAAATGCAAATTTTCAATTTTAGGTAATTTCCATCACTAAATGGCAAGCACAAATAGATGCCAAATAAGTTATGTGAAAATAATACTTATTGAGTTACAATACATGTGTAGTGTAGTGTTAATTGATTTTCAGTAGGCAACAAAAGTTTTAGGCATGTGTTACTCATTTACCACGTTCATACTCCTTCAATTCAATTCACCTTCAGATAAATATTATTTCTCTCCACACCTATATATATAACCCTTGAATCAATTCCTTTTGCATTAAACAGTTTCGGGTGTACATTCTAAATATTTTATGTTCTCCAATATATATGCAATTTGTGTCCACAATATCTAGGTAACTCGATTGATAATTTGCATTATTAATATTGCCGTAATCAATGTAAGCCAAATAATAAATTTGATCATTGGTATATTTGGCATTGTGATACCCGTGACTATATGGGTCCTTCGGTGTGCCAGAATTGAAATGAAAAATAATTTGATCGAAATGGAGCCCTTCTC
The DNA here is from genome assembly GCF_051527215.1 of Medicago sativa. Taxonomy (NCBI): domain Eukaryota; kingdom Viridiplantae; phylum Streptophyta; class Magnoliopsida; order Fabales; family Fabaceae; genus Medicago; species Medicago sativa. Next base: position 7,593,278 of record NC_140754.1, read on the forward strand.
ATGAATTTAGTCACTAAAATTGGTGTTATCACTCGTGATATTAATCATGTCTTTTGTAATCCTCGCAAGAACAATACAATGACTCTTCCAAAGGTGATAGCATGGAAAACGATGATGATGAAAAATCTGAGAATTATAGGATACACTACTTCGAACTAAAGATGATAATGTATGCCAAGAAATGTGTAAATTTTGACGTCAAATGGCATTACATTATATTCAAGTAAGGCTTTGTTTACCCTTTGATTTGTAATGTTTGATTGTATTCTAGGAGAATTTGATTGGACTTGGATTCTTTGGTAATTGGTAGATCTCATCTGTGTGTCTGATTGACGTTTAGTTCTATAAATGGATTTGTTATGTTCCACTTCAATTGTTGTTTATTAGTTTCAGTCTCAGAGTTTCAGCCCTTCTCAACAATCATTGAGTTGATCTTATTTATTTTTTAAATGTTAGTAGTAATGAATTATCACATATAATCACAACTTTGGAATAGGCTTACTAACCTTTTAATAGGTTTTTCTCAACACAAAAAATCTTTTAATTGGTTAATATAAGTTAATCAATTGTATATCAAGTGTGAGTTAGAAGTCCTACATCGGTTTAAAAAGTGTAGGTTGAACACTTTATAAGTGCGATTAAACCCTTCGTCTTAAGGTTTTAGATAACTGTGTGTCTATCTCATTTGTCTGGTTGCTCTTATCTAATGTGGGTGGTCCCTCGGAATCCTCTCGTGACACAACATAATGAAAACACAAGAGACATTGAGTTGTGGAGCTATGATATGTAGTCGTGACATGAACTAGAATACACTTGCATGTTATAGAAGCAATTTAAAATTGACAACATGAAACTTGGCATACTGTTCATAAAATATTGGACGCTTTTCTTCTCATAAGGAGTCCTGTACTATGAAAAAGGCTCTAATTCTAATCATTTTAAAATGCTTTAGTACACGTTCCAAGGGTTAGCAAATCAAGTTATAGGGAAATTAAGCTCCACTTAATTTGTTTCAATCTCTTTTGTGCAAAAATGTGTGTATGATTAAAATATAGAGATGACGAACAAAATGTGCACCAAGATAACTAGACTTATATACTGTATATTAAGATTGTTGAATTTTGTTTTATGCTAAAGCTCTAACACAGATGTTGTTTTGGTTTCTGCTATTATAGTTGAGAAGAACAAATTCATTATTTTGGTGATTGAGTTTTGGGTGGTGCTAAAGGTCTAACACAATTACTGTTTTTGCTTCAGTCATTCCCGTCTTAAAAATCTATATCTATTTTATTTTGGAATATGATTTCATACTTTTAGTATTTGGAATAATTGCTGGCATCTATTTCTGAATTCAATTGGGTCATTAGGTATAACATATTGCAAATCAAATCATATTCTCAAAGTTAGAATAGGTTGTGTTATTAGAAAAATTATGCATGATGTTAAATTTTATAATTTTTCTATTATATTCTGTAGCATTTCCCTAATCACATCTCAAAGAGCATATTGAAAAGAAAGTATCTTCGCATGAAACTCGAAGATGTCGAAACTCACAAGATTTACAAATGTAAAATAAGGACTGCCGGAAGAAGGAATACTGAAAAGTCTATGTGTGGTGAATGGCATAAATTTGTCATCGATAGGGGTTTGAAAAAAGATGACAAATTGATTTTTGACTTGGAGAATCCACCAACAAAGATGTGGGTTGAGCATGTACGCATCCACTAGCAAGTTTTTTGTAAATGAAATTTTCCGATTATGAAGTTGTTTTAGCTATAATCTCATGAATGCATGCTGCAAAAGCAATATTTTGTTATTTCGGTTACAATTTAAAGTTAAATGACTTAGACAATTTTATGTTAACATGGTTGATAGTTTCCCATTTTCCATTTATTACTCGTGACAAGTCGTCTTCATCTATTATAGTCTATAAATATCTGTTATTTCGCAGTTTATCCATCCAATATAATATTTTTCCCAAAAGCATAAACATTATAAGCAATCATTCATGAGAACAAAATATTACATATTTAGAGTACTCCTGCATCACGGGTTAGAAAATGAAATGTTCAAAATGGCTTATCACGAGTAACAAATGAAAATGTCAATGACTTTTTTTGTAGAGAGAGATACAAAGCAAGTTGCAGCGAAGACAACAATTGAGAAGGCTAAACGTGCATTGGAAAAGTAGTGGCTTTCAACAACTCAATAACTGTAAAGTTAATTTAGTAGAATAATTGTGAACTGTGTACTTGATCTGATCCACCACCCTTGCACTATGCAGAGTCAATCTAACCTCGTGGGTACCCACTATACGGGTACTTGTGGATATTCAGGTATCCATGGGTACCCATGGAGTTTTGAATTTATTTATTTTTTGGTACAAATAAAAACTTTTTTTAATTACCAAAAAACTTCAACTTTTAAACATCCATATATAATCCGTTCAAAATTTCATAAATCATACCTACTAATATGGATACTATGTTTTCCATCATGGATCTATTTATGTTTTTGTTTTAAGCGACTAAATTTGATATAAGTGATCATTTTCTTCATTGATGCACTTTTATGAATGATCATCTTCCTTCTTCAAAAATTGAATTTCACGCTATGAAATTTTTCGACAAATGAATGTATGAAATTACTTATCTGCAAATATTTTCTTAATCTGGACAATTCTCCTGGTGGACTTTAGTCATTCAGATATTAATCTTGATGAGTTGGGGAAGGATACAATCAAATCCGTGTCTGTGTCCATATAATAATGGGTAGTCAAATACCCGTTTATTATACCCGTGGATACCCGTTTAGCTACCCACTCCATGCCCGTGACGGATTTTACCCACGGGTACCCGTGGGTATGTGTATTTTTGTCACCCCTAGCAAAGGTAGATATTAACTGCAATTTAGTACCACGTATATAAATCCTTTTACATGATCTACAACAAAGGTAGATATTAACTGTAATTTACTATCCAGTTCTTTCAAGTGAACAAACTTCTGCATCAGACAGATAGCTGGATGCCTCTCTACCTGATTTATATCATTTTGTCTTTCAGTTTCAACGTATATAAATCCTTTCACATGATCTATAGTAAAGGCAGATATTAACTACAATTTAGTATCGAGTCCTTTCAGGTGAATTATACGTACTTTTAAAAAACTTGTTTTAAAGGAGAAATGTTCAAATTACGGAATATCATTCTTCGTAAATTTGATAACGAAGGTCGCATAATCCAAATATTTGTGATGCATGGTCTAAGGCATGGGGTTCAGTAACGTATTTTGTAAACAAAATTGTTTATAAAGTAAATTAATATTGTATATAGCACAATCTTACAATAATTGGTCTAAATAATTGGAATCAATATTGGTTAATACTGTATTATTTAATCGAGCTTAATTTTTATCACCAGGTAGTGATACTATCTAATATGTTTATGAACTGTAATTTTACTTTTTGATAATGCCAAGGATAACGGTATAAATTTAATATTTGTAAAGTTTTTAAATTATATTGTAATAGACCTTAATCAATAATTGAATATTTAATCACCTTTGAAAAGTTCGATTATCACCATATTGTGTTTTTTATTCTTCCTCCATTATTCCTTAGTTGAAATGATTAATATTTCAGATTAATGTATCCACCATATAATTCTTACAATATAATTTGATGCGTCAGACTTCAGAGTAATCTACACATGGCTGTGCTGTTATAATATTATAACAGCTATTTCACTTCTAGAGTGGCTATTTCTATGTGCTTTTCTGAAGGATAGCCTGCTGGAGATATCTTAGCAAGTTTTTTGACACCCTCCATATGCTGCTTGTTAGCAGCTTCTGCAGACCTCATACTCATGTTTTTTTCTTCATTGCGAATTTCAAGCTCTTTGGAATTAATTTCTCTCTCACATTATTCTACGGTGTTCCTTTAATGCTCAATCTCAGCCTCAACATGAGCTTTTTCTTCACTTAGTTTGACCAGCATGTTAGAGATTATCAGCAGCAGACCTGAGAAGTTACTTATTCTCAGTAATGCAAACTTGCCAAGCTTTCAACGCCATATACTATTATACCAATCACATTCCACGCCATACCCTCTCTTCAGAATAACTTCGGGAGCAATATAATCGAGTGTTCCAACCGTAGAATAGGTCTGCAATATCACAAAGATAGAAAAGCTTAAAATGTCATTAATGATGAATCTAAGTAGAGCAGCCATACAATCAAAAGAGAGAATAGTCTTTAAAGGATAAAATATAAAGCAATAACCCAAATTGATATATGATGTAAATGATGCTAGACTCGTACTAACCAAACAAAAATATCACGAAAGAACCGAAGTCCAAACATAACGAAAGAATAATGACTGAATTTTTATTATAACTGAAAAAAGGTGTAGGCCGCTTTGAATAAAGTAATCATACTTATTTATGAATACGTTTTGTGAGTACTCATGTGTTGTGAGTCTCGCCGTTTTATAATAAAGTTTTCTATGTTAAAAAAAAAATCATGCTTATTTATGAATGTGTTTATTTGAGAGACTTACCAGCATTCTGCTGCGATATTTCCGTGAATGCTCCAGTTGCTGCTGTTGTGATTGGTTAGGAGATAAAGCAAGTTCATCACTTTGAAGGACTCCACTTATGTTAACTCCATTAGATAAGTCTTTTTCCTGAAGGTTACTGCAGTCTTTTTCCTGAAGGTTACTGCAGTCTAGCAGCTTACATAATCCAAAATCTGATAATTTCACGTGACCATTTCTATCCAGAAGCAAGTTGTCGGGCATGATATCTCTGTAAAATGCAATTAATCAGAATATTAAATATTTCTTGATTAACATGAATACCTCCGAATGATCGGTATTCAAGATCCATGTCGTAAAGTTAAGTACCCTACAATCTAACACTGATAATTCCAAAACAATAGTGATTTCGTTGAAAATAACGGTTTGTCAAAACTCAGTTAAGCTACAATCTTATACTAAATAGGATTTCGCAAAACAATAGTGATTACAGATTAAGCGCACCTATGAATATAGTTATGTTTATGAATAGACTCTATGGCTAGCACAGTCTCCCCGAAATAGAATTTAGCTTCATCTTCAGTCAGTACTTCTTTCCGCATCAGCAACGTCATCAAATTTCAACACGCATGAGGGAAAGGAAAAGGGAAACTCACCTTAAAATTGAAGCTTGCCTTCTTCTCCAATTTCCCTTCTTCCTCCATCGGCTTCTTTTCCCTCTCGTTCAGTTTTTTTTCTTTTTTCTTCTCTGTCCCGTGTTCTGTTTTCCTTCTTGTTTTTTTTTCCTTTTCTTCATCAACAAAAAAAACACATATATAGGTAGGCAGCTCCATTTACTAATTTACGAAAATGCCCTTATTAAGGGCAAAAGTGTAGAGTGGGCTGAAAAATGCTTAAGCCTTACTTTCAAGTGTCCATGTTTGATTCCTTTTAATTTGGGAATCACTTCTGTTTTATTCTTTTTAGTTTGGTGATTTTTCTTCTGTTTTCATATGTAGAATCAATATATAGTTGTATGTCCCTTACATTTGTATTGTAAATAAATTCCTCCAAGGAAATCAATACTTCATTACTGGCTCCTTCATTCGTTCCAATTATTTTAATCTTAAGTATTGTGTTGAATTCCTAATCTCATAAACAATATATATATATATATATATATATATATATATATATATATATTTAAATGGTTTGATAAATATTTTACAAAGACACAAATAACAACCTATTATAAAAATGCAACTACCTCCCTTAATTTGTGCATTTTTCCTTTGGAACATTTTTTTTTGGCCGAATACGTAATTTAACCCGTGCGAAGCACGATTTTTGCCATTATTGCTATTTCAATCAATATTGTTACTCATGCACAAGAAGCTAAGAACATAAAATGAAGAGGGAAGAAGGATCGACTCTTCTTCCAGCACCACATCTACCATGTTTTCCTATGAACTTACTTCTGTCATAACATTACCTTATTCAGTAATGATGGTAAAGTCGCAAAGAGCTTGTGCTGAATCTTTGACAGCCAAAACCAAGAGATTGTGGAATCAATGCTTCTCCTATTGGCAAGATGATATCAATTTCTAATCCTCGATGTGAAATTAAAGTTGAATCATCTCCCACTCACAGTAGTGGCAGAAGCTCGATTGTGGGAGACACATATTGTACTAATAATTAAGTTATTCAATGTTTGTCACAATCTGACCTACTTCCCGAATATGTTACACCCTCATAATGGCTACTGTAACTGGAGTAAATTGTAGTGAAATAGTTCCAATGGAAACCAAACTTTCATTAATATTTTGATAAAGATTTATAATATTTGTGCAATATTCGTTCATTTGCTCATTTTTTCTTTGAAACAATTTTTTTGCAATGGTTTCGTTTATGATAGACCTATCTAAGATTTGATATGTTATGGATCATGATTTTTTATATTTATATGCATCTAATATCTAAATTTCGAATCAATTTACTTTTAAGCGTATTAACAAATATGTGTTTGCCAACAAAATTATCCGAAAAAAAACAATCCACCCCGTGCGAAGCACGGGTTTGTAACTAGTACTACATTAAATTATAATCTAAGATAAGATTCCATAGATATAAATTACTAATTAGTGCATGCTAGAGTGGAGGAAAGGTTTTCTTTCTAGAAGCTTTTGTCCTTACTCTCCTTCTAGATAATGAATAATGAAATTGGTTGCCGGTGGTACTTGTCATACCGCGATGTGAAGCTGTGAGCTGTGAAGGGTGGGACACAAATTATTGAGTACCCTACAAACAATGCAAAATTGGACCCACAATGAGAATTATCACACCCTTATTTTCTGTAGCAGTGCCCTACACGTACAGAACCATGTTGCTAGGGTTTCTAGAAGGATTTTCATATTAATATATCGGTATTGTTATTATTGGTCAAATAATTTAAAAGTAGTAACTTTTGAATTTTTTTAAATAAAAAAGTAGTAACTTTTGAATTGGAAAGTTCATTGTTTAATACACAGTCGTAAAAAAAATATATTTCTTTTAATGGTGCTCCAAGTTGTCAAAAAATATTTAAATTCGCTTTCATTCAAATTATGGAAAAGAATACATATATTGGCACTGTTTGGTAAGGCCACATAACTAGCTTATAGCTTATAGCTTATAGCTTATAAGCTCGTTTGAAAAAATAAGTTCTGTTTGGTAACATTTTTTACAACGAGCTTATAGCTTATTTCACGAATTTCAATGAGCTTATAAGCTATCTTTCAGAAGCTACTTCAAGTAGCGTTTGAGCTTATAGCTTATAGCTTTTCATGTTTTATTCCATTTATACCCTTACCACTTTAACTAAAACCCATGTTTACCCTTTGTAATAAATAGCTATTTTAAAAAAAAGACATGTTATGTACTTATGTTTAATTATGTTGCATTTGTATAATAAAATGATAATTATTTTAAGATAGAGACAAAATGATAAAAGACAATTATTTTGAGACGTAGAGTATAAACAAACCAAAACACTTAAAAATAGTAGCAATATAATCTCAACCTTAACTATTCATAAGCTTAAAATTAGCCTAGCTTAAATTTTGGAAGAAAATAAAAATCCTTCATTTTTCATTAAACTTGATTCGAGGTAAGCTTAGCTTTGCTCAATCTGCTTATTTCCTAAGATTATTACTGATTTATAATATAATCTCATCATTTCAACATATGGAGTTTATTCACAAAAGACTATGTTACATGATCATTCCTCTCAGGGTAAAAACACTATTACATGATCATTCTGTCTGTAGACAATTTTAATTAAAAGTTTAACTTAATATTAAAATTCAACACATATTGCAATGTATTTCTCATTATTATTTTAATATATTTGAAGCTATTCATTATCGTACCTTACCATTAGGGTGTGTTTGGTTGTGAGAAGAAAGTGAGAAGAGAGAAATAGGTGAGAGTGTGTGAAGAACTAAATATCATATTTATGTTCTAAAGTTACTTTTTGCAGACTTACAGTTGCTTCATAAGATTTAAGAACAGTCACTTATTTTTATGTCAATGCATTGGGTTCTTAACTTATTTTATAAGGTCTTAGGTCTCGCAATTGAAGTGTTTCTTTGGCCTAAGAACTGATCCGCAAAGGAAACTCTTTGACATATTGTAGTGCCACATATTGTAGTGCCACTCAACTTGAATGCAGAAAAAAAATCAAGACAATGTTCTTAACTTATTTTAGAGTTGCTCTTATATAGATTTAATTTGACATTTGTAGCTTCTCTTCAATACTACTTTCTTTACTACTTACAGCTCAGGTTTAATGAACATAGAGTTTGCAATTAACATCTAATCTAAGAGTATTGTATTGGTAGGTCTAATGTTTGCTTCATAGTTCATCAGTTCATATCACCAAATCTTTGTCAGACAATGTCCTTAGAGAGATAAATTATAATTTGGTTATACCTTAAACAGATCAATAGCTCCTTTTCCAACCACATTTTCATATCATATGCATCAGATAATTGATTGTATAACTCTAAGGTCTGTTGAAAGCAAAATTTAAAGTTCATGCATACACCACTGTCAAATCTCCACGCTCATAACTTGTTAATCAGACATGATATGATGAAAAAGTTGGTAACTTCCCCTTTTCTTTCTACCTAAACTAAACCTTGCATCAATTAGCATCCTCAATAAAAGGCAATCACTTCTCCCTCATTCCTCACAAAAGGTCACCAATTAAGTACTATTAAGTAGTAATCTCAAAGTGTCTACACTACACATCAAACACTCATAGCAATAAAATCTTACCTATCATTGGTTCCTTTCCAAAAACAGATAAACTATCTAGTAAGATGAAGCAAATTCTCTTCTTCACACTCTTAGTACTCTTCGGTCATATATTTTTTAACAGTACTTTAGCTCAATCACCTGCTGCAGCACCTGAAGCCCCGACAAAACCTGCCCCTGGCACACCAGCTCCTGCAACAGCACCAACAAAACCATTAGTCCCTTCATTACCTCAATCACCCTCAGTTCATGTTCAACATCAAAGGAGGACTATGCTTAAATTTTGGTGGAGGAAGCATTAGTGTTAATGGCTTGTCCTTATTTTTCTCTACCAACAGTATCACATTTAACATACTATTATATTTGCATCGAAACAATGAATGGTTACAAAGTATTCTTATTTTAACAGCCCAAACTTATGAAGATAACACACAATTAGAGCACAAAATGTACACTGCCTGTCAAAACAGAACAGCAGCACCACAACATAATAAATGTGTCCAATACAACATAAAAACCAGAAATAACAGGAAAAAACAACCCGAAAAACTGCCCCAAAGGAACAAAAAAATACTCCATAACAGTCGCAAAAGAATATCAGTTACTATGTTCGTGCATACCAATTACAAACCATATTGGAATGCAAAAAATAGCCTTGACTAACACAAAATCTAGACCATACCAGAAGGAAAACCAATATAGATGATAACAGCATAAGAGTAGTGTTGTGTTTTCATAATCACAATCACCACCTAGATCCTCGATTCCTCAACCTTTCGTGGAAAAGGAAAAACGATAATAATAATCTTTGGCTAGCAAACATACATTGCAATCAAACATACATAAAAACTTGAAATCAACGATTAAAAATCACTAAATAGGAATACAAAATTAAAATCAACACGAAAATCAAATTAAAAACATAAAACTGATTGAAGAAAATTGAGAATCATACCTAATATTGAAGGTCATGTGTAAATGGTACCAAACAAAAAGCGGTGAATTGGAGTTTGGCGATGAAATTTGAAGTCATGAGTCTCCGTTCCTCCTTTGCATTAGTGGGACCAGTAGTTGTCTTCTTCACCTTCTCACGCTCTTCCTGCTGCATCCTCTCAAAATCCTCTTCCTTTGCATTTCTTTTATCATGGATGCTACTCATCCGTTCCTTGAAGAATTGCTCTTGCTCATACATCTTCCATCAAGTAACAGGGAAAATGGTGAGAAAAAGTAACAATCAGAAACATATAAAGAAATAGAAGTAAATTTAAGACAAGAAACCCATAAGGGAGAATGTGGATGGCCATCCAACTTTGCAAAATTAACACAACAATTATGATTCAAAAGAAAAGAGATAAAATGGGTTAAGCATTTTATTGTAAAAAGCGTGAACAACAACTTATATGAAATTACCAGGACACATGATAGAGAAATTATCTGATTGATTTATAATAAACACAAACTGGTTCATCAATAGTATGCATCAAACCTCTACAACAAAACATAAGTACTCAACCCAAATCCAAATCTTTCTAAGACTCTGCTTTCATTTTAAAGCATTGGAAAACAACACCTTTGGATAAACGTCAAATGTATTTTGGCACACGTTTCATTATAGAGTAACATTGAATAGTTGTCTTGATGTTAAACAGTGATGTGGAGTCCTACAAATGCATTATAGAGAAGTAGCTTTTATTGATGAAAAACTTATGAGCCATTTTTTGTATGGTAAATACAATCTTTGTTATATATATCTCTCCTTTGACCATGTTTTTTGAATAGTTGTCATGATGTTAAATAGTGGTGTGGAGTCCTACAAATGCATTATAGAGAAGTAGCTTTTATTGATGAAAAACTTATGAGCCATTTTTTGGGCTTTTGTTTCTTATCTATCTATCTATCTATATATCTATCTATCAAGGTACATCAAGTTATCATTCAATGCCCTGATCATAAACAAAAACCCATTCAGTTCCTTATTTTTTCCGCTTAACTGTGTGCGAAAACAAAAGTATGATTCATAAATATTTCTTTTTTTACTCTATCAAGTAAACATATAAAGTTTGTTGCTTTCATTCTAGCAGTTATGTTCAAATCCAGTAATGTGAAGAGTTTTTACTTCACGCCTCAACTTCTGTTTCTAATGCAAGATTGTGTATAATTGAAGAATCAAACCTATTCCACGACAAAGGAAAATAGAGGATCTTGTTTATCTAAAATTACCTTTACGTAGACATGAAATCATATGACCAGAGGGGGACAAAGAGCAATATACAAACCTCTTTTTCCATACTCAATGGTTGATGGAGTGATCCGACACGGAGCTGTAGCTCCCCAATCTCTCTCTTATACTTTTCATACTCTAAAAGTGCCTGCACAAATTGAGATTTTTCAGACATCAGACGCAGAGGAAACAGAAGATCAGGTAAGTGGCTAGAAAAAGGTAACAAAACAAAAATCACACTTGAAATAGTACAGGACAGAAAAGCATGTAATAACAGAAAATCTTGGTTTCATTTTCAGTGCAATCCAAAAGTTCCGTCACAAGGACAACTCATGCCATGAGTTGGTGATATAGAGGCAGAAGACACTTTTTCCAAATTCACACCGAAACTGATGCACTTTGTAGGATTATATTTAGCTCATTCTTGTCGTTTATTATTATCATCGCTGTAAATATTGCAGTATAGCACCGGGAACTGACCTCTTTATCATGGCTCATGTGTGCATGTGATGATCCAGTGTGTAGGCATGACTATCAGAAGGGCTTGTACCAGGTCTAACAATAAATACCAATACAAAACCAAACAAAATGAGCAATAACATAAGTCTAGGTAGCAAAGAACCAGAAATATTCAACGCTTAATTATCCAAAGTCCAAACTAATCATGTGCAGAAATATTCAGGAGTGGAAAGTGAAGCTATAAAAGCAGATAGCAAGGACCAAATAGAGATAACAGGAGAACAAATAGACTCAGTTAGACTCACATCTCTGCTCTGAGACAGCAGTGAAGTCAACCACTTTTGAGACACCGGAAAGCAAAGTTGCTGCTTTCAAAAAGTTATATGTGCTTATTATATAGGTGCATGGTCTCAAATATTGCTCATGTTTTTTATGAGAGATATACTATACTATCTGCCAAGATACGATCACTTTATGAATACTAATCATGGTAGTTAGAGATGCTATATTTTATGTATGTGCTTCCGAATGTTACACATATAAGGAGAGGTCTGATGCATAAAATAGAATACTTATTCTGATAGTTACAGAAGCTAACAACTATTATTTCTTCAATTTATCTTAGAACCTCAATTCGTAAACACATAAACCATACTCAGCGATAGACACTAATTATCAAAGGTATCCATCAAACTGATATAAAATTTCAAGCCGTTTAAAGAAAAATACTATTATGATTGGAAAATATTGAAACTGTGATTATATATAAGTTTTTTAATGAAATATAAGTTACCTTGAGGTGTAACTTATATTTGTAGTAGGTTATTTTATAGGCTCTCTTTTATATATGTTGTTACAGGATGATCCATATCTGATATATACCAAGTTTTTGACATTCTTCCAATGATGTCCACACACCCTTCATATCAAATTCCACAATCTCTGATACTTCAATAGGGTATTTAACTTCGCCTGGTTTAGTAATTGGCCAATGGATCAAAATAAGGTCTAAGTATTTTAGTTGAAGAGTCCTGCAAAAACAAACACGTATACATTCAAATCAATATTCATAATTCATGAACAAAACTACAAATATAGCTAATTATTTAAGTTTTTTTTAATTACCTTAGAGATTTCTGCAGAGTAGGAACAATGAGCTCATGATGATTATCAGTAACCCATAATTTAGAAGTAACAAAGAGATTGATTCAGCTGATGGTGAGGGAATAAAAGACTATCACGCCATAGAGAGATTGCAAGCAGCTGCAGCATGTTCTGAAAACATTGAAACCATGGAAAAAGAGACACCAAATTTCAAACATTGAACAAAAGAAGAGCAAGAACAACAAATTCTTTAGCAACTTTTAGAAGCTTCAACTTTATATATTTTTTCATCTCTTTCACACTTAATTTGTTATCAAATTCAATATTTTTTAAAACCCCATTTTGAAAATTCAAAACTCATCTTGGATTGGAAATTATGGAAGATACAGGACATTTTGAGCTTAAAAATGCAATCAAAGCAATGAATGAATGATGATAAGGTCGTTTTTTTCAATTGCATGCCAGAGTGTCTATGACTCGAAAGTTGCAACGGATATATGACATGGAAATCAGCATATTTTGTTACGAAATATCTATATACCATTTTTACTCAAATATTTTGAAACAGTAATAAAAATTTGATCCGTTACATATTCTAGATCAGATGCCTCAAAGGTAGGAATTACAATTTCCTGGATAGCCACCAGAAAGTGTGATCAACAATGCAACATAAAATGTATTGTAAAAATATGAAACGAAATGAGCATCTATCAGCTGCAAAACAAAATTGTGAGGATAAACATAATGTGCCATTTCACATCTCATTTCAAGAACCAATCATCCATCTATTGACCAGAATTTAACATTTAATCAAAATTCATTAAATTGATTTTTCTTCATAACATAAAAAAAAAATATGTAAGTAATTACTTGATGGCTAAATATAATCAAAATTAAGAACCAAAACACCAAAGTCAACCTGCACAATGCTCCTAGGACGGCCACCAAGATCATCTTCCCTTCTGTCAGATCTCAACCAATCTGCAGCAACCATTTCCATAAAAGCAAGTGGTCAAATTTCTGGAAAATATTAGACATTTAAGAACCTCAATTCTGCTATCAATTGCTAATTCTTCAAAAACCATTTTAAAAAAATGAGACATTATGATAACTTCGAATCCTGCTTATTTCAAACCACTGCATCCAACAATTTCTGAACCATAAACATCAAAACCTTATATATCATGAAATCACTAACATTTTACTCAAAAGAAAAAACACTAACATTATCACATAACTAACAACTTCCTAGTTTCTTTCTCATCTCCTTTGTCACATTATCCATCAACCAAACCTCAATACATTGTGTTTCTACTGACCTCAGTCAAATGAACCAAATTAAGAGAAAAAGCTATATCTGCGCCAAGGCCACAAAAATATCTTGTACGAAATGATCATAAATTTGATGCAGCCATGACAATTTGCAATAATTTGTAAAAAATATTCTTATAACAAATATTTATAGTCAAACCAATCAATTTTGAAGAGGCGCAAACCAAACAACATTGAGCATTGGAAAGTGCTTGCCTTCAAAGTTGAAACTTTATGCAATAAGAAAATCACTCTAAAATAATTCAAATAAATCACTCTAAAATAATTTTTAAGTATCATAGCAAAGTATAACAAATATAGCCTCCATATTTGAATATTAGATCTTAATCCTGCACCCAAAGAATAGAAGCTAAAAACAATGATTATTATTCAAATTCAGATAACATATAAAGTAATATTTACCATATCATGATAATTATGTCTAAAGTTAGATTGTTTCTTTTCATTACTTTGTTCAGTACCTTCTTCAACTTTCTCTACTCCATCTCCTGTCACCAAAAAAAATAGGAACTAAAATAACAACCAACAATCTTTTTCAACCCTAACCTTCAGAAACACATAAAATCAAGCAACATATAAGCAAAACTGAATTTTGAATTCTCTTGGAACTATACATAGACTAACATTTTGTAGGCTGATCAAAAGACTTACCTCATTCCTAACCTTCATCAATAACTCTATAAGCCTGCCAAGTAATATTAGAGAAAAACATAATTTAGAATTTCAATTAATGAAATGCAAATAAGAATATAATTAAAGCAAGAAAAATGGGGAAGAATCATACAATTTAATCCTATATATCCTCAAGTCCTAAACTTATAGAAGCAGAACCCACTATGCTTTTAGTACATCCCAAGTAACATCAGAAGGACTCAAAACAACTTACTAATCTTCACACTAAAATCCAAACTGAAAAGGTAATTGATAGAGCCAGAGAGTTAGAAACTCATCTGGACAATATTTTGGATAACGAAGATGGTGGATTCAAAGAGCAAAATTATCTTGGCTTCAAAATGGTGTTAAAAATACTGATCAAAGTCATGTCAAAGACATAATAAAAGTAAAATTGAGATTCACAATGATGCTAATGGTGTTGCTACTAATGTCGCGGAAATTAGGAACATGCTAATCAGACATTTTCAAGACATCTTCACTTCAAGCAATCTAAATAACACTGAGGAGTCTACTCAAGTTGTTCAAGGGAAAATCACTGATAATTTGAAGAAATTATTAAAGATGGAGTTTCCAGAGGAAGAAATCAACCAAGCCATTAAAAAACATGAAACCTGAGGCTATTTTTTATCAGAAAATTTGGAGCATAAAGAAGGAAGTATATACATGGCTTTAGGTATCCTCAATGGTAATGATGAGGTCAGATTCATAATTTTGCAATAAGAAGTAAATAATTTATTTTACATAATAAATCAAAAGAACCTCTAAAACAAACAACTCAAAAGAAAACATTAATCAACCTTTAAAACATACACTCATATAACAATTGAGACAATCACATATGGCGTACTATAATTGAGACAATTGAGTGAAAGGGTCACTTGTTTAAAGAAAAAAGATACTATAATTCTGTGTAACATAATGTCAGACATAATTTTGAATAAAAAAGATACTATAATTTTACTAAATTCATTTTTTACTATATGAATGAATGAAAGAAAGTCTAACATAATATCAGAGATGTGTGAATCAAATTCAAAGAAAGTTAGGGAAATTAGAGCTGATCCAATCCAGTTAACATCATAATCTTAACATCTAAGTTTCTATGAATATAGCGTGAAAGCAATGAGACTACAGAGATTACTTATGATGGCGTTCTAAATTTCTAACTGGATCTAAGGCATATCTTTCATGATTGAAGCATATTGACTGCAAATACAGAAACAGAAGAAATTTGAGCATTCATTTTAACAGGTAATGCTTTTTTAACATACTTAAAAACAAATCTTCAAACAAAATCAAATAAAAAACCAATTCAATAACAAAAACATCATGTCTGCTTCTATACCAATTTTAATAACAAAACAAATTTTTTAGCCACTTTTAACTACCACATATGTAACTGATCTTATATCAAAATATTAATACTTACCCAAATACAATTGTTTTCCACAATCCATGCATCACAAACAGAACCAAAACTGATAACCCAGAAAAGCAATCAACATCAAGAACATGAAAATGCACCTAAGATCAAATATTTCGAGCCAGCTTCCATGGAAAATTACAATTCTGCAGATTTAACCCAATTTTCCTGCATGAAACATGTCAAAATTCATCCAAAAACAGTCCCCAAACAGCCCAAACCAGTTTAATCATCACTACCTACAAAACTATTCGGATTGAGCAACATTTTCGTTCGCCAGCCTTCAATATCCAGCTATAACTCACAACATACAAGCAGCCATCTATTCATTTTAATACTTTAAAAACACAGCTAAAGTTCCCTCAACCAATTTGCTGATAAGAGAAGTAAGAATTATACAAAACCATAAAGTTAAATATGATGACGGTAATACCAATTCAAAACAGTTCTCAACAAATAAAATTCCTTTTGAAACATGGTACCTCAATCTCATGAAAGTCAGTGCGATAGCGTGAGAGCCCATCATAACTGTAAATTTAGTGAAGAAACCTACATTCATACCATTATACAGTTAGAAAATGGTAATATAAATGAATAAAAAACAACAGATATAAGATCATGCCAGTTACATTGTTGGATTTCATCTTCTATTTTAAGACTATGTCTTCACTGTGAATAAATTGCACCAAGTTTTAAAATATTGAATTAAGCATTATTGATGCTCTTCACCACCTCACTCAAGTACAATTCAAAATGTACATTATCAAAGCAACAAAGAAAATCACCATCGAATAAAAAACAAATTCTGGAAAAACCCAAAACCAAAAAATCAAACCTTCAATTAAACATAGTATCTAATTGTTAACATGGTATAACAATTATCAAATTCTGGTTAAATACCCTCAAATTCTGGTTTCACATATTGAGCAAGATGTTTCAGTCCCAACACGGTTGATTGCAGCAACAAAGTAACTATTTGCTATTGCAGCATTTCGTGCCTGAAAAACAATAACACCTATGAGCCATAAAATCATGCCAATTTTCTTATTATTTTTAGTCATTTATGAACTAATTTCCAGCTGAATGTCAACCTGTAGGTATAAGCATAGAATAATATGTCATGAACATTAAGAAATACTCAGAAACCAATCTAAGCATCAGAAACAATAATTAGTAGAAAGGAGTCTAACATGTCTTCCATTAATACAAAACAACTGACCTCTATTGGCCACATAGGTTCGCTGAGTTCACCAACGGTGGCAGCAAGGTTGAAAACAATTTCTGCACCATTTAAGCCAAAAGCTAACCAATTTAAACAATGGTGCCTACAATAACATATATTAATGGCAATTTTTCCAAATGTTGTTTGAAATACCCTAATTCAGAAAACAAACTGAAAAATCAATCAATTTTTTTTTGCAAAATTGAAGAGACCCAATTCAAGAGAACCTGATAAAGAAGCAAAATTCATCACAACTTTTTGTAAAAAATTTATATTTAAAATCTCACTTTCACAATCTCAAAATCCAATCTACCAAACACTATCCATAACAGATTGAATCAAACCCCAAACCCACCACAAAAATTGGATCCAATCCAACAAACTCAACAAAAAAAAAATGTCACTTTCCAACCAAAATACAAAGTTGTACAAAAAAATTACATTCCTGAACCTCTTCCACTATTGAAAGTGGCTATGCCACTATTGTGGGTTTTAATAGAGAAAAAGGCCATGAAATATCAAAGGGATTAGAGTGATAGATTAGTTTTCATTAGTAATAAAAATTTAGATGGATAACTCTTATAGTCATATCAATCATAAGCTTCATGGAGCAGTTGCATGTCTGCTAAACAAATTCTGGTTAATTGTTATAACATGCTATATTTTCAGTCCTGCCAGTTGTAGTATAGCAACCTATGAATCAGAATTTAACAACACTTGCTTTCATACAAAACTGAATCCAAATATTTAAAATATCTAAAAAAAACTGAAGCAAAATCAATCCAAAACTACAAACACAACACTCATTTGTACAAACTTCCACAAATCTAATTTCTATCCACCTTTTACTGCATGAAAATGAAAATAGAAAATCATACATCATAGAAATTCAAGCCATGATTAAAAACCAGGATTATACCTTCAATTTGATTGCCTCTCCAACATCATAAATAGAAATTCACACCCTTGCTATACAGACGAGCTTGTCACTGCTTCTAGAACATAACAATGTCAATAAATTTGCAAGCTTAGTGGAACCAAATAAAACAGAAAAAACAGAAGAGGGGATTATCTAAGAACAACTGCAGCTAAAGCTAAACATTAATCCCACCCTCCACACAAAAAATCTAAAAAATTTCTACCAAAGCATAACAAATAGTAGCAACCAATCATAAAAAAATTCAATGATTAATATTCATTCAAAAGGTTATTCAATTTTTTCTTGTTCAATAGTCCTCCTAAATAAAATTATCCAGCAACCTGCAGTAGGGAGGAATCTCAACCAATAATTAACTTAGTTTTTTCAGAAGTGCCATATTTACATTTGACCATATACTGACATTTTAACTCCCTAACTACCTAGTGCCTAACAGAAATAAAGTTTCTTCAAACTACATAGTGTCTAAATACTGCCAATGAATTACCAATACATATGAATTACCAATGCAGATGAAGAACAAATCTGATTTCTCAAATGCCACATTGTGTACATGCCTAGAATTTATCATGAAGTTCATCAGAATTCATAACTACATTATATAAATGTATATTCAAAGAATCAATGGTAACTATTTCAAATTTATTTCATTAAAAATTATTTAAATTTCTTGATGACATGATAGTGTTACCTGAATGCTATGACTTCAACAAACTCTGTATCAATCTGCAACATCAAAGCAGCTAGCATCAAAAGGAAGTCTTCATTTTAAGCAATTGAAACCTATCATGCAACCTTATGAATAAGTTCAACATAAGGCTTTTTTAATTTAATTTACATCAAAACTTAGGAATATCTTTAAGTTAAATCAATCTTACCCCAGTTTCTTCCTTCACTTCTCTTACAGCTCCTGTATAAAGCAAAATTAAAGCCGAAATTCACCCAGAAAATAAGAAAAAAATGCCATACACAAACCCTTAACATCAGATTGAAAGAAAAAACATAAATTCCAACCTAAATTAACAAAAACTGATTCAATAAAGCATTTTTAGAGACATGCATGATCTTAGATGAACAAAAGAGAGAGAATAATGATTGTACAAAAAAATAATTGAACCAATTAACAACCCAGAAAATTAAACCAAAATCTCTCAATCCATCAAAACAAACACAACATACAGACCAAACAAACACTGAATCAACCAAGCTACATAAATAAAAGAGGCAAAACAACAACAAAAACAACACAAAGAACAGACATGCAAGCAGAAAAAGAAAAAAAAAGCGATGATGATGATGATGAACAGAACAGGAACCGAACCTGAGAAATAGAGCAACCGGAGAGAAAGACGAGAAATACCGGAGAGAAAGCAATCGGCGCCGCCGTTTTTCGCAGCAGTTGTGACGGAGGAGAATTCTCCTCCCTTTCCTCCCGTTCCCGTTCGTCCTTCTTCTCCCGTTTCTTTCTCTTTTTTTTTTTTTTTTGCTTTTCACATATATATAGGGCAGGGGACCGGAGAGAAAGCAATCGGCGCCGCCGTTTTTCGCAGCAGTTGTGACGGAGGAGAATTCTCCTCCCTTTCCTCCCGTTCCCGTTCGTCCTTCTTCTCCCGTTTCTTTCTCTTTTTTTTTTTTTTTTGCTTTTCACATATATATAGGGCAGGGGAGCTTCAATTTCTAATTTACCAAAATGCCCCCTCAAGGGTAAAATGGTAAAACGCACATACAATTATTTTTCTATTATAGATGAAACTCAGTAATTGCTTGGAAAAATGATGAAACGGATTCTTACATCCTCAATGTGGATGGTAGCCTCCAAACCAATCTAGGAATGAAAAATATATATCTTATACAATAATATATTTGCTTTTAAAGGTAGCATTACTTTTATCTGTGCCAACAACAATGGTTAAAGGAATTTCTTAGCTTTGAATATTATGAAGAATCAAATGTGCAACTATATGGAGGATATATTTTTTAATAATTGCTTGATCACTTTAATATAGAATGATATATTTGATAGTGTTGAAAATGAAGAAAAAAAAAATTATACAACACTTTTAAAAAATATGAAGTCATGTATAGAACAATTATAATTCTTAAATGTTAAGGTGTCTTTCATTTTTAAATAAAAAATGTATAGTTTTTGTAATCTCTAACTTTTTAGATAAAGAACATCATTATTTGACCCCTTATGTATTTCTTTTATAAGTATTTATTAATAACAATTGACTTCGGTCCAATTTATTGAACTTTATGGATACTTAGTTGGCTAAATTCAAGATAAAACAATTAAGTTGCAAATCTAAAAAAAAAAAAGTTAAAAGAAAGAAATAAAAAGGAAAATTCATTAAAAAAAAATTTAAGGACAAATCATTAACCTATAATAGCATTAGTATAAAAAAAATGTAAGAAACATCGTAACAAACAACACAAGATAATACCACCAATTGTTTTTCTCAAAAATGACCAAGTCTTAGTTCCAATAAACAACTAAGTTTATTCTCTTTGCTAATATATAATGATCTAAAAAGTAAACAATTTAAATCCTTCTAAAAAAAAACTATTCATTACAATATTTAATATCTCATTGTGAATTAATTCACAATTTGTTTGAATCAATTAACAAAGACACGCATTTTAGAAACATACGGAATCATGGTCAATGCATGTTTGATTAGTTAAAAAAAGATAAAAACACAATTAATATATCATTAATTTTAAATCAAATTTCATTTTAGATAAATCACACACAATAGAATTTATCTCATTGTCATGAATTAAAAATGACTTTTGGACCGATGCATTTCAATCACAAACAAAATATCAACTACATGAACGAACCACCAATATATATGAAAAATAATACATATATCTCTCATTCTTCATGTATAAAATATGATTATTGGAGTTCCCCACTTTAATCACAAACAACAACATCAACTACAACCTACATGCATTAAATATGATTTTTTTGATTCATAATTCATGTGATAATAAATATTATATAGATCAGAAATACAAAGCAATTGTAGATTTTAACCATTAATTATCTATCAAATAACTTATTTTATTTTTAGCTAAATTGCACTTTTAACTCCCCAACTATCGCAAACTTGCAATTTTAATGCCTCAACTTTCAATTTAGCCTTTATAGCCGCCCTCCCCAGATAAAGTTTGAGGGTCAAATGTGGTTTTTCAAAAGTTTGGGGCAAAAATTGCCAGTTTTTGAAAGTTTGAGGGACAAGAGTGCAATTTAGCTTTTATTTTCATATAAATAATTATATAAATTTTTTAACGTCCTATTATTTTATGCGTAAATTATAAATTAACTTATTAACCACAATTTGAAATTAGATGAGAAACATAAACATTATTTATTTCTTTCATCTTTTATATTCCTTCCATCTATTCTTTTGTATTTTCTTCTTTTTGTAGAAATGGGTAAAGTAAAAGACATTTTTATTAGTATTCTGTCAAATATTTATCGCTACAAATTTATATATGTGTTTTCTCCTCTGAGGATATAATTTGCTTTGCATATCAGTTCAACCGTAATGAATAATGAACATCAATATAATTAAGATGTACTCTCTCTGGTCACATTTATAAGCAACTTTTACTTTTTTAGATTCATTAAATAAGTAATGTATCTAGACTATATTATATTCTAGATACATTACTTATTTAATGAACCTAAAAAAGCAAAAGTTGCTTATAAATGTGACCGAAGGGAGTAGTCAAGAGAACCCTTTGGTGTCTTTTTTTAATAATAATGATGATGATGATGATGATGATGATGATGTTTTTCTCTCAAAAAACTAATAATAATAATATTATGACTTTTTTGTCAAAAAATAATAATATTATGACTTTGACCTTTTTCAACAACAAAAAATATATATATGACAAAATTCTCAAATACTTTTGTGCATTTGACTTTAGTGTATCCAATCAATCCCACCGCAAAACCAATTCATTGTTTATTGATTTGGATTTTATCTTAGAAACATGTGAATCCAACACAAACCAATCCATATTTGAATTTTATCTTAAAAACATGTGAATCCAACTCAAACCAATCCATATGTTATTTTGAAAGGGGAAGAAGGAATGAACAATCGTCGCTCGCCGGAGATGGCCGGCGCCGACAAGTTCAAAGATCTACCAGAAGATACTCTGATCAATATAGTTTCTTCTCTCACATCGTCGGAAGCGGCTGCTGTTGGTAAAACGGTGGAAAGATCTTTTCAATAAAACGTTTTGCATTAAATTCGACGAGCAATTCGACATCATGTTTGTAGAGAAGATTGAGAAGTATATTTTGTCAGTTCTCAAAAGTTTCTACAAAACCGATTCTTGTTCTGTGAGCAATTTGGTGACGGCCATCTTTAAGCATAGTGAGATCGAAGATTTGAGCATCGAAAATGTTGTTGTTCTCTCTATCCCAATTGACACTTTTTCTTTCTTCGTTGCATTGTATCTTTGTACATTTTACTATTTCAAGAAACGTGTTACGTGCGTTAGGATCATATAATTTAAGAAAAATTCAATTCAACAGTTCGACCACTAATAGACAACAACCATTTGGGTCTTTCCCTAAACTGGTAAAAGTTGTTTTCCATAATAAAAAAAATGGGAGTATTTTCTTAAGTTATATGCATACTTAGTTGTATGCACGTTTTCTGATGTACCCAAGTCATCATCCTCTCAACGGAGAATTTCTTAATCTGATTGTGATTGGCTTCTTATCATGTTCACATCTTATAAAAGCATATGAAAACAAGTTTCCTTTTAATTGTTTTGTATAGAAATAGTCATAGTTATCTATAACTTTTGAAATGGAAGGTGTAACATTTGATGTATATATATTTTTTTCTTTTTATATATTTTTCTACGATTGTGTTGCCAAAAAAAAAAACTCAAACCGATCCACTTATTTTTTTATCGATTTGGACAACTGATTCACTCAAAACCAGAGAGGACAAACAAAGCCCACAAACATCCCTAGATGTAAAAAAATCATTGATGTTCGTCGTTTTGTGCGGCGTTGTTTGATTTCTCGTCTTCTTGCGTTGTTCATTTGCAGGGCCGTCCCTGAGAATTCGGAGGCTCGGCTCTGGGAATGAAAAGAGGCCAGTGATAAAATCAAAACGTATTTTTTTTAAAAGAGCAATGCTCTATTTATATTTTTTAAAAGATAAATACAATGTGCCGTATATATGCGGTACACCCATAGGTGAAAATAACTACCGTATACATGAGGAATCCCCACCTAACACCAAAAGCAAGAGGAAAATTAAACCTGCACAAAACAATCAAAAGTCATGCGCTGTTTGCACCCCTTTTATTGCAGGATAGTATACTACTTGATAGTATACTACTGGGTATAATTTTTTTTTTTGAGGCCCATCCTTGGGGGAGGCCCAGCTCGGTTGAGCTGTTTGCACCCCCTCAAGGCCGGCCCTGTTCATTTGATTCATATTGAAAGATCGATTGTTCAATCAAAGATTTGGTCGTTAACGTTGCAGATCCGGAGGCCATAGATATTCCGGTCACTTTAATTTTATCATATATTTCTGTAGGCATTATGTCGTTATATGCTATTAACTTGGATGCTGTAAGTTTGTTTGCAGATTCATCCTTTATTTTTTTAGCGGTGTTGAATGATGTAATCTCTCGATTTGAATGAATGAACATCATTTTGTTTTTGTCAAAAAACAACCCAAAATCATGGAAATATTGGTAATAGTTTACACGCCGAAATTTGAATCTAGGAATCAGCTTCCATGGAAATATTGGTAATAGTTTACACGCCGAAATCATGACTTTGATGTATGGATTCAAATTTCTTCGGAGGAAGGTGTTAGGAGTATTATGTGTTACACTGGCTCTTTGCATATTATCCACCTAGTATATCATGTCGATGTATCGACGCATCATTATGGTATTGAGACAGTGGTGACCAAAAATAAGGATCACACTTTTCATTTGTATCATACTCTCAAGGAAAGTAATGTGTGCTGATTACATCGCCAAACTTGAAACATGACCTAATAGTAGACTGGTGACTCTTCCGGTTATTTACAGTCCTTTTTTCTGTTCGTTCGATTTTTCGTTATCTCATGTAACAAAAAATATTAGTATTGGATCATGCGAGGTTTTTTTTTTTTAACTTATTATCCTATTCAAACCAAAACAAAAACACACATAATATCCTTATGTGATTTATCTAAATAACCAGTAAAGAAGAGCAGCTTTATTATGTTGAGGTTGTCTTGTTCTTAGATAGATGAACTAACCACACATTACAAAATTGTGATGTCATAAAGAGAAGCCTACACCACTCCGAAAACTTGAAACTATCTCAACCAATACAACACGTAGAGTTTATTAGATATTCGCTTTCGAATAGAAATAAAAGAAATTGCTATTAAGATGTAAGACTTCTATAAGAATTATATTTCTCTTGCATAAATATGTGTTTTATTGCATACTTTATTCAATGCACAGATTCAATGCTAAAATTCCTACCGTTGGACCATATTGCTGGTGATTATTTAAATTATCACAAAAAAAAAAAAAACTAGGGTAAATGTCGTTGGTATCTTTTTGTTTATTAAAAGATATCAAATCTAACCTTTTTTATTTTACAATATTACATGTATTAAATCTTATCAATTTTCCAATAATCCAATTTTACAAAATCATCCAAATTTACAAAACTCTTATTTTTCCGAAACCAACAAAATATCCTAAATGGTGGATATATTTATTTTTTCAATGACAAATATTAGTATGTTAATTGTTTTCTTCTTTTTTTCTTCTCTTTGTCAGGACTTGAATTCTCGATTTTTAACTCATCAACTCATTTAATCTCTTAGTTCAAATTAGTTAAGTTACCCAACCCCATTGTCATATCAACTTCTCATGTTTCAGTCACCTGAACTAAACCTCGCCATTGATCATGGATTTCCATTGGATACCAATGATGAACAATCTTATGAAAAAAGAACAAGAAACAATATCTCACATGACACGAGAGGATCTCCATTTTAAGCACAAGTGGGGTTGGACAATATTACTCAATGAAGGAGAAAAAGTAAAAGACAAGTCCTAAACAACTAAGAGTAAGATTCAGCTCGGAAGAAGATAAAAAAAATCTCATACAATCATAGTTAAGTATTTTGAAGGAGGCAATTGTGGGGATAAATCAAATAGCTACAATGAGCATCATGCTCATTTACAAGAGAAGAGGGTCTCAACAAGTGACATACATAGTGGCCCTCATTTAAGTCTTACTTAATACCTCCACAAAAGAACATAACTTTGTGATAGGAGAGTTCATCAACAACTTCAACATACCTTATGGAACATAATTGAAAACTTTTCTCTAAAAAAATTAATCGAGAACTTTTTGTTTGTGATACTCAGCAAAATTAATTATTTTTTTAACATTTTATTTTTATCTATTTGTCATCATCCTGTCAAAATAAAAATATATTTCTCAACATTTTAAATAAAATACAATTCATGAAAATTAGCAATTTTCTTTTATAATTGTTAAATTATTGAAAAAAATATGGTGCAAACAAATTAATTATTGTTAAAATGTAATAACGTAGAGTTATTAGTGGGATCCATTTACTAATTTTTTTAAAAAGTTGTTGTATTAAAAAGAATGATTGCTTATTAGACATTAACATAAAAAATTAAGTAAATAAGCGATGTATATACGTAGGGATCCTAAGTTACATCTTAGTAAAAAACAAAACAACTCTTGTAAATTCCCTTTTCAATTTACCTTGAATGAATCAGGTTGGTAGATAACTCATTCTTTTTCAACTTTTATCAATTTACCTATCTCAACAAACCTAATATATGTTAATTTTTTTTATCTGGTTTCCGAGAGGTAGTTCAACCTGACATAGCTCATGACATGTTAATTTTATTTAGATTTTAATCGTTATTTGACTCTAAATATATAATTGCGTAAGTAAAAATATAATGAACTAATCTAGTTCAATCTGCTTTTATCGGATTGGATAGCATCACCTATACTAAGTTGGTAGTTGGTACATGAACATACCTCATTCTATTTTTCAATTTACCTTTTCTTTTTGAGATTTTTTTTTTCAGTTTACCTTGAATAAACCAAGTTGGTAGCTGGTACATGAACATATAACTCATTCTTTATTTTTATTTTGTGATTATCTTTATTTTGTGAGTATATTGTCAATTGCAGTTTCAAATTCAATAAAGCTTTCTCACTTTTGAACACTTTATAGTTGAAAGAAATAGTGTACGTTTAGAGCTAAGTGGTATGTCTTGCTCCGAACCATGTTGTGTAAGATCGGTGTCAAATACTTCGTCTAAGTTTTAACCAATCCATGCCTTCTTTTGTAAGATTGTAGTCACAAAATACTTTACATATTTTATAAAAGTCTCTCTATTATATAGAAATTATGTCTTATTTAATCTCTTGTCTACGAGATATGACAAATAAATAATGACGTTTCCCAAATGTTTGGATGGAATTTCCAACGATATGATTCATGTAAGGAGTCATATCATTGGGTATTTCATCTCAATATTTGGGCAACTACATTATTCTTTTGTCATATATCATAGACAAGATGTCAAATAAAATATGATTTCTAAATAGAAGAGAAAGACTTTTATAAATGATGTAAAGTATATATTTGATTTCATAATTAATGTTTTAAGCAAATTATATCTTTTTCATCTATGCAAATATACTTAGAAAAAAAAATCATTCTATTTTAGTCCTTGAAACAAATGAATGTTTTAAGCAAATATCTTTTTCATCTATGCAAAAATTTATCTTTGGTGGTTCTTTATTAATTTTATATGCAGACTTGTATTGCTCAATTTATAAGTTGTAATTTTTTACACTCTCAACGTATGGTGTGTTTTGTGTCTTTTTTTAATGACAAATATGGGAAGGAGATCCTCTTCACTAAATTTTTTGTCCAGTTTTTATCATTGTAGTTCAACACATAAAAAAAGAAAGGAACGACGCAGATGTACACTGGACCTCCTCCAGTGAAATGTTCACGGAAGATGATTCACATTCGACAAATATTAGTAGTTAGTTGTTAGATTAATTCTTGAGATTTAGAAAGAGAGTTCTATAATTAAAGACATAGGCAATATACTGTGACTTGTAATTGTAAGATATCATTAGTCTTGGGTAATATATTTCTTTGGTTTATTGACTTTATTCTATAAAAAAAAAAAAGAAACCCATATTAAAACATGAAAATTATTAAGAAGTGTCATTTTGAAATTGTTCAGGGAATCAAAATAAGTATATTTTGTATAAGAGAGTTGGGTAACTCAACTGTTGTTTTGAATTTAAGGTTAAGGAATTAGAGATCTTGGACTTCTTAAACTCGGATAAAGGATCTAACAACTAATTATTAACATTCATCGTTAAAAAAATATACTACTTTGCATTGAAAAGTATGAATTTATAATCTACAACAGTGTATAAAGGGAATACATGGGTTTTTTGGTTGGATTTTTCATCATTCTTGTTATACCCTTACACAAATTTGCTATTAAGAATGTTATATTATTGATGTTATTGAAAATGATAAGAATTTTTATTAAATTTGTTATATTAAAAAGCTACAAGTTGTGATATTCAAAATATCACACATAAACTTGTGATATTCTTATTATGTATCAAGTATTTATGCATCTCATATGAAGCTACAAATTCTCACAAAGAGTAACAAACTACTATAACTAACTTCCAACTGTAAAAACAAAATTATGAAGTTCTATCATTATGTTACTTGTGCAGCAAGCAATCTTATAAACTCTAATTTTACATTACTTGTGCATCTCATATGATTCATGTAAGGATTCATATCATTGGGTATTTCATCTCAATATTTGGGGAACTTACATAGAAGAGAAAGACTTATAAATGATGTAAAGTATATATTTGATTTCATAATGAATGCTTTAAGCAAATATCTTTTTCATCTATGCAAATATACTAAGAAAAAAAAAATCATTCTATTTTAGTCCTTGAAAAAATAGACAAATTTATATTAAAAGAGGATTTAGATTCTTCCATGACATTCGGTTGATCTTCTCTGGATTCAGATTGTCTCGTCTTCTTCGTTGTTATTGTTCTATTTTGGTTGGGTATGACCAAGATTGAAGAAGTGTTAAGGAAGGTGCCATGCAAAAATTTATCTTTGGTGGTTCTTTATTAATTTTATATGCAGGCTTGTATCAATTTATAAGTTGCATTTTTTTACACTCTCAAGGTAGGGTGTGCTTTGTGTCTTTTTTTAACGACAAATATTGGAAGGAGATCCTCTTCATTGAAGTTTTTGTCCAGTTTTTATCATTGTAGTTCAACACATAAAAAGAGAAAGGAACGACGCAGATGTACCGGTAAAATGTTCACGGGAGAGGATCCGCACCTGACAAATATTAGTAGTTAATTCTTAGATTAATTCTTGATATTTATAAAGAGAGTTCTATAATTAAAGACATAGGCAATATACTGTGACTTGTAATTGTAAGATACCATTAGTCTTGGGTAATATTTTCTTTGGTTTATTCTATAAAAAAAAAACATATTAAAACTTGAAAATTAATAAGAAGTGTCATTTTGAAATTGTTCAAGGAATCAAAATAAGTATATTATGTATAAGAGCGTTGGGTAACTCAACTGTTGTTTTGAACTTAAGGTTAAGGAATTGGAGATCCTGGACTTAAACTCGGATAAAGGATCTAACAACTAATTATTAACATTTATCGTTAAAATAATATACTAGTACTTTGCATTGAAAAGTATGTATTTATAATCTACAACAGTATATAAAGGGAATACATGGGTTTTTTGGGTTGGATTTTTCATTATTCTTGTTATACTCTTACACAAATTTGCTTTTAAGAATGTTATATTATTGCTTTCAACAAAAAAAAAGTTATATTATTGATGTTTTTGAAAAAAAATAAGAATTTTTATTATATTTGTCATATTATTGGTAAAAGATAAACATCGTGTGCTACTATTTTATGCCAGAATAGGTTGTTAATTATCAAAACAATGAAATTGGCAGAGAATTTAAAATCCATCTTGTAGAAACAATCTCTATATGTAGAGAGACTATTAGAATTTGAACTATTCCCTTAGTTCATTCACACACAGTGATTTTGTTCAGTTATGAATAACAGAGAAGAAGAAGAATAAGAAAATAGAGAGGGAGAGGATTTTAGTTTCAATATATCAGACATAAAGTTGTGATATTCTTATCATGTATCAAGTATTTATACATCTCATACAAAGCTATAAGTTCTCACAATGAGTAACAAACTACTCTAACTAACTTCCAACTATAAAAACAGAATTTTGAAGTTCTATCATTATGTTACTTGCGCAGCAAGCAATCTTATAAACTCTAATTTTACATTAGTTATGTTAGAGGCAACCACATAATTTTGACTAAGCTAAGTTGAATTAACTCCCGAGAGACAAGTTCTTATGTTACAAACCATTGAAGAAACTTCTCAAACGTCACTTACGAACAACAGAAACAATAACATCAGCTATTAAACTTCACCTTCACTTTCTTCAACAACCCTTTTCTCCTAGCGTCTTGTATGCTTGGTTTCTTAGGTTTCTTAGGATTCAATTAAAAAAAAATCACTATTTTGTCACTTAAAAAAATATATTTATGAGAGTTGACGATGTGGCAAAACAATGAATTCTCATTAGATGTCGATGTATAACTGGTTTAAGGTGCATCTAAAATCAATCAATTTGTTTATTTTCAAACCAAATAATTGAGCTCAAGTGACAGTGAACTTCAGTTAAAGTTAAATGGTTAGGGGGAACCTAGGTTAAATTCTGGCTATAATAATGTTGGTTATACTTTACTTACCTTTCGACTGAACTTCGGATTATCATGGTCTTATTTCTATTTTATGCCAGAATAGGTTGTTAATTATCAAAACAATGAAATTGGCAGAGAATTTAAAATCCATCTTGTAGAAACAATCTATATATGTAGAGAGACTATTAGAATTTGAACTATTCCCTTAGTTCATTCACACACAGTGATTTTGTTCAGTTATGAATAACAGAGAAGAAGAAGAATAAGAAAATAGAGAGGGAGAGGATTTTAGTTTCAATATATCAGACATAAAGTTGTGATATTCTTATCATGTATCAAGTATTTATACATCTCATACAAAGCTATAAGTTCTCACAATGAGTAACAAACTACTCTAACTAACTTCCAACTATAAAAACAGAATTTTGAAGTTCTATCATTATGTTACTTGCGCAGCAAGCAATCTTATAAACTCTAATTTTACATTAGTTATGTTAGAGGCAACCACATAATTTTGACTAAGCTAAGTTGAATTAACTCCCGAGAGACAAGTTCTTATGTTACAAACCATTGAAGAAACTTCTCAAACGTCACTTACGAACAACAGAAACAATAACATCAGCTATTAAACTTCACCTTCACTTTCTTCAACAACCCTTTTCTCCTAGCATCTTGTATGCTTGGTTTCTTAGGTTTCTTAGGATTCAATTAAAAAAAAATCACTATTTTGTCACTTAAAAAAATATATTTATGAGAGTTGACGATGTGGCAAAACAATGAATTCTCATTAGATGTCGATGTATAACTGGTTTAAGGTGCATCTAAAATCAATCAATTTGTTTATTTTCAAACCAAATAATTGAGCTCAAGTGACAGTGAACTTCAGTTAAAGTTAAATGGTTAGGGGGAACCTAGGTTAAATTCTGGCTATAATAATGTTGGTTATACTTTACTTACCTTTCGACTGAACTTCGGATTATCATGGTCTTATTTCCCCTGGAAACTAGAAGGTTAATTGCAATGAGTTACACAATCACACCGTTGCGGATTTTGGAGAGTATTAGTCTGAGACAGTCCACAATCTGACTTTGTGTAGTGGAACACTTATAAGTTATTGTTGTGAATTCGGACAAAATCACACCAATGAATAACAAAGATGTGTGGAGCAAAGGAAGTGGTAATCAATAGATAAAGTGTCTCCAAGCAACAACAACAAAAACAGATCTAAATCTAAGTGTAGAGTAACACCACAAGCATAATCAAAGCAATAAAGATAAGCAATGAAAGAAAGGAACAAACACACCAAGATGGTAACCCAGTTCGGTCCAATATGACCTACTCTGGGGGAGAGAGCAGCCCTCCAATCCACTAAGATGAAAGTGATACAAATGGGTTACAAGAAATTAGCTTAAAAGCTCACAAAAGAACAAGACCTAATTTCTACCCATTTTCATGTCACCCACACTCACAATGAATCCTAAGAGAAAACACAAAAGGAAGCTTTTGATCCTTCCAATGGTGAGATCTCACTACCCAAGGTGTTTACAATGTTTCCCAACCCAAGAGATCCTCACTACAAAGACACTTAACCCTAAAGTTACCTCCTTTGTAATCCAAGTTTCTCTCTCTTCAAGCTCTCTTTCAAAATCTGCAAAGAAACACTTATATAGCAGTCTTCAGCTGTCAAAATCGTGTCACGTTTGTCCAAATCGTGACACGTTTGATACGTACGACCCAAGGTACGACCAACCTTATCCTGAAAACGTGCCCAGCAAGCCGAAAATCGTGTCACGTTTTCCCAAAATCGTGCCACGATTATACACCAGCAAAACATGCTTTCGGCATAGCCAAAATCGTGACACGTTTATGAAATCGTGTCACGATTTCTCTGTTTCTCAAAACCACAAATTTGAAGCCAAAACAACATTCTCCACCTTGACTTCTAATTTGGTGATGATGTCAGTTTAACCATCAACCACCATGCTGCTCTCTCCAAAAGGGAATTACTCTTCAACAAACTTGATCAAGTCCAAGCAATGCTTGAACCTTGATCTAGGCAATGACTTGGTAAACACATCCGCCGGATTCTCTTCCGATGCCACTTTTTCCACCACAATCTCTTTTGATTCAATCATGTCTCTAACAAAGTGCAAGCGAATGTCAATGTGCTTTGTCCTCTCATGATACACTTGATGATTCGCCAAGTGAATGGCACTTTGGCTATCACAATGTATCTTCACACATTCTTGAGTAATTCCTAACTCACCAATCATCCCTTTCAACCATATGGCCTCTTTCCCCCCTTCAACAAGGGCAATATACTCCGCTTGAGTGGTAGATAATGCCACCACGGATTGTTGATTTGCCTTCCAACTAATAGCCGTGCCATAAAGAGTAAACACAAAACCCGATAGAGATTTTCTTGTGTCCACATTTCCCGCATAGTCCGCATCAACATACCCCTCCAAAGCATCTTCATCTTGAGCTGCTCTTGTGTATTTCAAACCGCACTTCAAAGATCCGTTTAAATACCTCAACATCCACTTCAAAGCTTGCCAATGCACAATACCCGGATTTGCCATAAACCGACTCACAATGCTAACCGCATAAGCTAAGTCCGGCCTACTACAAACCATTCCATACATGATGCTTCCAACCCCACTTGCATAGGGAGTACTTTCCATCGCTTTCTTCTCATCCTCGGATTGAGGACATTGTTTTATGGACAACTTTGTGTGGTGACCCAAGGGAGTGCTCACGGTTTTAGAGTTTGACATTCTAAAACGCTCCACCACCTTCTTTAAATAACTAATTTGAGATAAGAAAAGTTCACCTTTGTCACGATTCCTCAAGATATCAATTCCAAGAACTCTCTTTGCCGGACCAAGATCTTTCATCTCAAATTCACCATTTAACTTTTCTTTGAGCTTCACAATCTCATCCTTGCTAGAGCTTGCCATCAAGATATCATCCACATATAAAAGGAGATAGAGAATGACTTTCTCACCCCTCTTCAACATGTACACACAAGAATCATACCCGCTTCTTACAAAGCCGGTCTTCAAAAGAAATTCATCAAACCGACGATACCATTGCCTTGGGCTTTGTTTCAACCCATACAAAGATTTCTTCAAAAGACATACCTTAGACTTGTCCTCCACAAAACCTTCCGGTTGCTCCATGTAGATTGTCTCTTCAAGGTCACCATGTAAGAACGCGGTCTTTACATCCATTTGTTCCAACTCAAGATTGAATTGATTCACAATAGCCATAAGTATCCTTATGGAACAATGTTTCACTACCGGTGAAAAGATCTCATTGTAGTCGATCCCCTCCACTTGAGTGAAACCCTTGGCCACAAGTCTTGCTTTGTACCTAGGACCTTCAACTCCCGGAATACCTTCCTTTTTCTTGAAGATCCACTTGCATCCAACTACCCTTTGGTGTTTAGGTAGCTTCACAAGTTTCCAAGTTTGGTTCTTTTCCAATGAATCCATCTCTTCATTCACCGCCTTCAACCAATACTTGCTTTCTTTGCTCTCAAATGCCTCCTTGAAGTTTCTAGGCTCCGAGTCTTGCACATCTTCAGCCGCATTTAGAGCAAAACACACCAAGTCCGCAAAACCATATCTTCTAGGTGCCGTAATGATCCTCCTCTCTCTATCTCTAGCCAAAAGATAATCGGGATCCACTACCGGTTGAGTTCCATTTGTATCCGATGTTGAAGCTTCATCTTCCACATCGTCTTTCTCTTCATTTGGAAGCTCCACCTCAAACTGAGTTTCCTCCACCATTGTTTCCGGTTCTAAAGTCTCTAGGTCTTTACACTTCATCCCCATGCGGGTCTCATCAAAGGTAACATCCCTACTAATCAAGACTTTTGATCCTCCACTAGAGTCCAATTTCCACAACTTGTAACCCTTCACACCTTCCGGATAACCAATGAAGACACATTTCAAAGCTCTAGGCTCAAGCTTGTCTTGCTTGATATGCGCATATGCCAAAGCTCCGAAAACCTTCAAAGAGGAGTAATCTGCCGGTTTCCCACTCCATACCTCCATAGGTGTCTTGAAGTCTATTCCCGTTGATGGACATCTATTGATCAAATAAGCAGCAGTTGTCACTGCTTCACCCCAGAAACTCTTAGGTAACCCAGATCCTAGAAGCATGCACCTCACCCGCTCCAAAAGGGTCCTCTTCATCCGTTCAGCAAGACCATTTTGTTGCGGTGTTCTCGGTACGGTTCTATGCCTCTTGATTCCTTTTAACCTGCAAAACTCATTAAATTGCTCTGAAACAAACTCCAGGCCATTGTCAGTTCTCAAACCTTTTAGTTTAGTTCCCATTTGATTTTCTATGAGAGTGTGCCATTCCTTAAACTTCTCAAATGTGTCACTTTTGTTTTTCAAAACAAAGACCCACACTCTCCTAGAATAATCATCAATGATGGAAAGAAAATAGGAACCCCCTCCATGAGTAAGAGTCTTGGAAGGACCCCAAAGGTCCGAATGCACATACTCAAAAGGTCTACTAGAATGATGCATACCACTACCAAACTTCACTCTATGTTGCTTGCCTAGTATGCAATGCTCACAAAATTCTAGCTTGTCCAATTTATCTTTTCCTAGCAAACCTTGTTTAGCTAGTTCAACTAAACCTCTTTCACTAACATGCCCCAATCTCAAATGCCACAATTCGGAATTATTATGAGGTACTACACTAGCTACCGATGCATTACCAATTACTATGGAACCATCTAAAATGTATAAACCATTCATTTTAGACCCTTTAACCGTAATCAATGCACCATGCGAAATTTTACAAACCCCATGCTCAATTCTAGTGCTATAACCTAGACTATCAAACATGCTAAGGGAAATTAAATTTCGCTTAAGTTCGGGAACAAACCTCACATCCTTTAAAAGGAATTCATGGCCATCAAACATCTTTAGACGAACGATGCCCATGCCTTGGACTTTGCACACTTTGTTATTTCCGAGTCGAACAACTCCTCCTTCTTTTAGAGCCAAAGTCTCAAAATATTCCTTCCTAGGACACATGTGATAAGAGCATCCCGAGTCCAAAACCCAACTCTTCTCCGGTTCCCAACTTGTGACCACTAGTGCACCCGCACTCTCATAACCATCTTCATCGGACGCCACCGCAACTTGAACGGAAGAACTACCATTGCCTCCTTTATCCGGGCAATCCTTCTTGTAGTGACCTTGCTTATGACAAAGAAAGCATTTATACTTTGATTTGTCAAAGCCCTTGGACTTAGACTTGGACCTCGACTTCCCCTTGCCTTTTCCTCTTTGCTCACTTCTCCCTCTTGTAACATTCAAGCCTTCACCACCATCATCAACCTTCAAGTCCTTGAACTTGGTCAATTCCTTGGTTCTCAAAGCCGATTGGACCTCCTCCAAAGTAGTGGTGCCCTCCTTACCATAAAGGATGGTATCCTTGAAATGCTCAAAAGACTTTGGTAATGAACAAAGTAACAACAAAGCCTTATCCTCATCTTCCATATTAACTTCAATGTTGGCCAAATCATCAAGAATTTTGTTAAATTCCGCCAATTGCTCCGAGATTGTTTTAGACTCCACCATCCTAAATGAATAGAGTTGTTGTTTCAAGAGTTGCCTATGAGCCAACGATTTCGTCATGTAAAATGACTCCAACTTAGCCCACATCGACGCCGCGGTAGCCTCCCTCGCGACATCCCTTAAAACCTTATCTCCGAGACATAAAACAATGACACTCTTTGCCTTGTCTATCATCTCACGCTTCTCCGCTTGTGTCAAATGTGCCGGCATCGCCGCTTCACCCTTCAATGCTTCTACACACTTTTGTTGTGTCAAAACCGCTTGCATCTTAAGCTTCCACAACCCGAAATCATTACTTCCGGTGAACTTCTCGATGTCCCACTTTGAACCCATGATACCAACTTTACCAATTCACGCCTATGCCCCACGGTGGGCGCCAATTGTTGTGAATTCGGACAAAATCACACCAATGAATAACAAAGATGTGTGGAGCAAAGGAAGTGGTAATCAATAGATAAAGTGTCTCCAAGCAACAACAACAAAAACAGATCTTAATCTAAGTGTAGAGTAACACCACAAGCATAATCAAAGCAATAAAGATAAGCAATGAAAGAAAGGAACAAACACACCAAGATGGTAACCCAGTTCGGTCCAATATGACCTACTCTGGGGGGAGAGAGCAGCCCTCCAATCCACTAAGATGAAAGTGATACAAATGGGTTACAAGAAATTAGCTTAAAAGCTCACAAAAGAACAAGACTTAATTTCTACCCATTTTCATGTCACCCACACTCACAATGAATCCTAAGAGAAAACACGAAAGGAAGCTTTTGATCCTTCCAATGGTGAGATCTCACTACCCAAGGTGTTTACAATGTTTCCCAACCCAAGAGATCCTCACTACAAAGACACTCAACCCTAAAGTTACCTCCTTTGTAATCCAAGTTTCTCTCTTTTCAAGCTCTCTTTCAAAATCTGCAAAGAAACACTTATATAGCAGTCTTCAGCTGTCAAAATCGTGTCACGTTTGTCCAAATCGTGACACGTTTGATACGTACGACCCAAGGTACGACCAACCTTATCCTGAAAACGTGCCCAGCAAGCCGAAAATCGTGTCACGTTTTCCCAAAATCGTGCCACGATTATACACCAGCAAAACATGCTTTCGGCATAGCCAAAATCGTGACACGTTTATGAAATCGTGTCACGATTTCTCTGTTTCTCAAAACAACAAATTTGAAGCCAAAACAACAGTTATAAATCAATACATAGTTATCCCTACTGCAGGGAAACTAGGTCCTTAAAGTCATCCTTTGTGCTGTCATCTTTAAATAACAAATGTTACCACAATATGTTGGTAAGATATTCTGTTTAGTATTTATCAAAATATGTCGTTGATAAGTAGCAATTTGCCTTTGCCCTGTTGAATTTTGAGAAAAATCTCAGATTGGTCAAGTTTATAACGATAAATACAATGCCAAAACACAAGTTTTTTATCTGGTTTTTGACTAGTTTAATTTAGAACCTCAAATTGGTTGAGTTCTGCTGTGACATTTTTTTTCATGCTTTCTTCGACAATTATACCAATAATCTGCTATGAGAATGACTTGATATCTTACAAATTGACATTTCCCTTTACTCTTTTCTATAAAAAATACAATTGACATTCCTTCACAACAGAAATCAGCATAAAATTTTGAAATAGCTTCTGTCACTTGCTTCTTTCTTTTTTATCATGGGATCCAACAAATTCATGGTAACTACTCATAGGACAGCTCCTGTCTTTGTACTTATGTCAGTACTTATGATCATGAGTTAAATAAATAATGAAAAATTGCAGTGATTTGAGATGCAATCAACACAAATATAAAGGGGGATAGTCATATTATGTTTTAGGATGATCATATTAATGCATTACATGAAAAATTGCATGCATTATCTCTTATTCTGGACTCTGATTTGTATATGCAAAAGAAACAGTATTAAATCCTTACATGAAGTTACAAAGGCATCTTATGTCTTGAACAATACGACACGATACATGGAAGAAAAAAGTTAGTAAAGAATGTCATTGTAATTTTTCAAATAACAAATATTTCTGAAATATTTTGCTATTTCTGAAATGATCTCTATCATACAATCTTTTCCCTTTTGTGTTAGAACAAAGAAATAGATACATAACTTTGCTAGACATGTATTTAAAATGATAAAATGTAACTTTCATTTTTATCTTTTATCTAATGTTTGTTTTTATATTTTCTGTGATGTATTTTGGTATTTTAACACGTTAGAGTCCTTTTACATATTTCCGCTACATTTTATTTACATATTTTTCCGCTACATTTTACATGTGATTATTTATTTATTTTGACAAAAACAAAACTATCTCATTTCATTTAAAATAATATTTTGGATATAATCATGTATATTAATGAAAAAAGACAGAAACTAGCATAAGATGTAGCCGTTTTAGGTAGACTTTGAACAACCTTATTGGATTGTCTCAACCAATTAAGCTACTCATCCCAAAAAAAATTCTTAACGTGAAACTAGTTTATATTATTGTGGTGTTTGAAATTTGAGATATTAGTTTCACCTCCTTGACATTATTTAGGCTATTTTCACCTTAAATATGTCAACAAATGCTCTGCTTAATCATGGACGGATATATGTTACTTCATGTGTTGACATGTGTTGCACAAAAAATCTAGAAACACTTTTTTTAGTATTATAATAATTTACCAAATGGTTGACATTTTGACTACATGGCCAACACTTATCACAAATTATATTTCTCTCTTGGCATACATCCATCGTCATATATCTCAAATCCTTTCTTGATAATATTCATATTATCAAGAATCGGATGCGAAATCGAGTGGAAGATGACAAATTAAATGATTGTTTATTTATATAGAGAAATATATTTTTATTTATATTTAAAATGAGAAATCATTCAAAATTTCCAAAATATAGAAAATCGTAAAAGACAATTTTATGTATGGTGCCCCCACTATTCAAAAATTTTGAATTCGTCACTGTGCTTAGTTATGCACAAATTAACCATAACTTAATTTATAAAAATCTTAACTTCTTTGCGCTTTTAGTAAATTTGAATACAATCAATTTGATTTTAAATATATTAGACTTAACCAAACATATATTAGGCAAGTTAAACATTATTGAATACAATGAAATATCACACGTATTTGTTAAAAAACTAAAAGTTTCAAACTAATATTAAATTTTCATCTAAAAAAGTGAGTCAATGATAATATCTCAGATATAGTCCACTTATATTGTCCTTAAAAAATTTGGATATGTGGCAGAATGTGATTGGTTCTATGGCACAATGGCACCATTTGTTATGGCACTGAAGTATTTCCCTATTGTCCCGCCTATTAAGTGATTAGATGCTAGGTTTAGTCTTGCAAGCATGTCATATCATATCATGTGTAATATTGCACATGTTAAAACAACTAAAAATAGTAATTTATTATTGAAAAATATCAATTATTTATTATAAAATTATATATTTAATGCAAAATGCACAAGTTTCAATACTAAATGACTATTTTGAATTTTTTAACATGTGTGAATTTGCGTATGATAAAAAAAAATGCTTTTCATTTTACCATCACATAGATTGCACACTAAAACGTTTGAAGTTGAATGGCTCGATTTGGATATATTCTTAGAAGTGAACCGTTTCAATCACCTAAAAAATCCATTCAAATCATCAGACCATCCTCCACCAAATGATTTAGGCTGCAATCAGGGTGATGGTAGTTCAAGAAGGTGTGTAAATTAAGGGATAATGATCCAAGGTGTGGTGGACTAAATCGACCTTATCCCGGCAATATATAAGCTTCAACAAGCATATTAGAGGTGTGTATAATAGTATTCTAATCTTTTTTTTTGTTTAATTTTGTTTGTGCGAAAATGTTTGGCTCCCATTTTAAAATGAGCTCACGGCCAAGACAAAAAATCAAAAACTCATCTTAAAAGTAAGGATCACATCTTGGTCCCAAAATTAATTTGGAACATAAATTTTGAACCTTCAAACATAGAATTTGAAAATTAAACACAAGATAGAGACTTAAATTCAAGGATTAACCTTCTGACATAACTTTTGATCATGAATTTAACATAAACTTGAACATAAATATAATGCTTGAGCCTAAATAAAATGCTTGAACATAAATATAAAACTTTGACCATAAATAAAATTCTTGAATATACATATGGAACATGAAAACAAATTAAATTGCTTGGAATATAAGCAAGTATTTGAACACAAAAAAAGAGCTTGAATATAAATAAAGAGCTTAGACATAAACATAAAACATCTACTATCTACTGTTTTTTAAGTAAATATCACATTTTGGTCCCAACATAATATTGAAATTCTTCAGTGACACACATTAACTTGGCCAAGGAAGAGAGAGAGAAAGGAGAGGAAGAAAACGCATCACAAATTTCTATATAAAATTTTCTAACCGACTAACATAAAATTGGGAGGAATGAGGAAGTATTTAAAGAGAAAGAGAGCAAGTGTCTTGGTTTTGTGTAATTAGGCTCATTTTGAGGGTTTGGTTGGTCATTATAATCCTTTGGTTAAGGTTCGGTTGGTCAATTTCTTCTTATTTCCTAGCTAGTATCTAAATGTCCACATCTCATATTTCTTACGCATAAATCATTTATGTTTTCTTTCCTTCTTTTGTTGATAATGACTCAAGTTCATTCAACAATGTAATTTGACTCATTAACGGTAAATATTCTTCTTGTAAAATTTTTTGAACAAAAATCTGCTAACATTTACTTTATGACTATTATTTTTTCCATCCTATGAGGTTCTCGGTCGCCCTATGTTATTTTCAAAAATGGCCTTCGAATTATATAATTCGAAACCCAGTTTGGATTATATAATCCAAACTGGATTGTTGCAGTTTGGATTTTAAAATCGGAACTATACTAATAGAATTTTTTTCTTCAGTTTTGTGTATTTTCTATTGATTGTGTGTTACCCTTTAATGCATGTTACATGTATGGAACATGTTGAGCGCACCAGGGGTGATGGAGAAGCAATGCATGCATATGTTAGGAGAGAGCGTTTGGAGAGATTGCAGGCGGAGGGTGGAGTGCCCAGGCGTGGGGGTGGCAGGCGAATGGCACGTCATGCTGGTGCTAATGGCGAGCCTCAGTCTGAGCTACAGTACGAGCCTCAGCCTCATATGGAGATGGAGATCGAGCATCATATGGAGGATGATGTTGAGGCTCAGGAGGAGGTGGGTGATGATGAGCAGCAGCGTGTCCTAAGACATGTTGCGAATTATGTTCTTGTGCGTTCATTGAGTTCGTAGGTTGCTTAACGAACGGGACGAGACCGTATGACGTCTTTCGACGGGTTTTAAAGCAATAAAGGTGCATTAAGTTTAAATTGCAGAAACTTAAAGAAAAGAAAAAATACAAATGCAAGTGCATTAAAAATAAAGGTGGTTTGACAAATCCTTTACATACATTCTTTATGACTCTTTTATCTCGCGTCGGTACTTCGATTGTTTTAGAATTCTGTATAGGTGATTTGCGACTCGTTTTCCCTATGGAAAACTACTATTTATACATAGGAAATAAGTGGAAAGAAACTAATTCCACGATCTGCACTCTTTCCATGTAGGCAACCGCTTGTCTCCCACGTTCTCCCTTGAGGAAACCACTTCTCTTTTGAAGTTCGAATCTTCCCGCTTCAAAGGCAGTTGCTTGACTTCGTCGAGTTCGCCTCTTCCTCCGTATCTTGTCAAACTTCAATGCTTCGAGACTTTTCAATGCTGAGTCCAGCATCTCGTCGAAACTCCTTTGATTGAAGAAAATACTTTGATTCCTGCAAGAGTAAAAGTCAACTAATGTTGACCGCATTAAATGAGGCTGGTGAAAATACCAGCTAATAAATTGCCCCCCAAAAATGTCATTTTCGACCAAATATTTTCAAAGGAAAGATTTGGCATTTTGAGAAAACTGTAAGTATTTCAAAGCATGACATCACGCTACTCATGACTTTCAAGAGTAGTCATTTCAGGTTTTCTTCGACAATTATACCTATAATCTGCTATGAGAATGACCATGATATCTTACAAATTGACATTTCCCTTTACTCTTTTCTATAAAAATCCAATTGACATTCCTTCACAACAGAAATCAGCATAAAATTTTGAAGGCTTAAATATGCAAACCGTCCCTGTAATTTGGGCGAGTTTTGATTTTCGTCCCTGTAAAAAAAAATATTAAAAACATCCTTGTAAAATTTTTTTTGTTTTAAAAAGGTCCCTGGCCCCACCCAAACGTTGAAGTGGGATGGTTTTGGCCGCGTGGCAGTTGCTGACTGTGCAACTTTTGCCACGTGGCGCTGACGTCGCATGCCACATAATATTAAATTTTAAAAAATATTTTAAAAATTCTGAAAAATGTTTTTTTAAATTAAAAAATCTGAAAATAATTTTAAAAAATAAAAAAAAATCCTAAAAATATTTTAAAAAAAATTTCGATTATATAATTCAAAAAAATATAATTTTTTGAAATATGAAAAAAATGGAAAATTATATAATTTTTAAAAATCAGAATATATAATTTCAAAAATTATTAAAAAAATGATTTTTTTTTAAAAAACATAATATTAATTCCGAAAAAATCTGATTATATATTTTTTAAAATTATGTGAAAATAATCTGATTATATATTTTCATAACAAATCATAATGCGTTTAAAAAATCTGAATATATAAATTAAAAAAATTCTTTTTTCCAAAATTTCAAAAATTCTTTTTTAAATTAAAAAAATCTGAAAATAAATTTAAAAATCATATACAAATTCGAAAAAAAATCTGGAAAAATTTTTTGGAAAAAAATTGTTAAAACTAAAAATTTTGAAAAAAAAGTGAAATTTAAATTTTCGAAAATTAATTTTTTTTAATTTGAAAATTATATATTACATTTTTTCGAAAAAGTATTTTCCAATTTTTTTCTTCATTTAAAAAAAAAAATTGGAATTTTTTATATTTTTTATTTTTTAAAAATTTATTTTCAGTTTTTTTAAATTTTTTAAAAATAATTTTCAGAAATTTAAAAAAATTAAATTTTTTAATGACGTGGACTGTCACGACAGTGCCACGTGG
This sequence comes from Medicago sativa, assembly GCF_051527215.1. Taxonomy (NCBI): domain Eukaryota; kingdom Viridiplantae; phylum Streptophyta; class Magnoliopsida; order Fabales; family Fabaceae; genus Medicago; species Medicago sativa. The sequence goes on from NC_140754.1 coordinate 7,636,056, forward strand.
CAAAAGTTGCACAGTCAGCAACTGCCACGTGGCCAAAACCATCCCATGTCAGCAAAAAAGTGGGGCCAGGGACTTTTTACAGGGATGTTTTTAAATTTTTTTTTTTACAGGGACGAAAATCAAAACTCGCCCAAATTACAGGGACGGTTTACATATTTAAGCCAATTTTAAAATAGCTTCTGTCTCTTGCATTTTTTTTTTTTTTTTAATTATCATGGGATCCAAAGTCATGGTAATTGATCATAGGACAGCTCCTATCTTTGTACTTATTCAAGTACTTATGATCATGAGTTAAATAAATAATGAAAAATTGCAGTGATTTGAAATTAAACCGTTCTAGTTTTGTATATGCGAAAGAAACATTATTAAATCCATACATGAAGTTAGAAAGACATCTTATGTCTTGAACAATATGTTACGATACTTGGAAGAAAAAAAGTAAAGAATGTCATGGTAATTTTTCAAATAACAAATATTTAGTAACACCGACCTCGAGAAAAATCGGTGTAATTGCCGCCAATTACATCAAACAAAGGCTTCTAACTGTTAAGGAATTGGAGATCCTAGACTTAAACTCGGATAAAGGATCTAACGATTGAATTGACTCGAGACTTCTTTCTTCAGGTATGTTCCTAGACGCATTTTTTGAATAACATGACATTAAGCATCGGTCGGTTATCCCCGGTTTCGGTTTGAAAATTTTCATAACAGATGAAACCGATGTTGGAAAAATAGGAACCATTCTCGACCGCTGAAGGCACCGGTTTGAGCGGGTGACGGGTTGCGTCGGAGACGGTTTTCACGGGTGGGTTAAGTCGGTTTGATCAAACGGAAACAACCACAAATCCAGCAGCGTCGGCACATATCATTGTATTCAACCCAGAACACCTATATAACCCCTTCGTATCTCTCTTCTCTCCTTCTGTGTAGAAACTAGAAAACAACTTTGTAAGAAGAAAATAAATACAAATGGACATAACTTCAGAATAAGGAATAAGGGAAGATTCAAATAGGACAACAAATAACCCAAAAACAATTGGTGAAGATCTGAAAAAAAAACTTTTTGCGAGAGGCTTCTTTTCATGAAGACAAGCTGTGAGATACTTACTAGTAGTAAAATTTAAAATAAGGTGAAGCATTTAATTTAATATTATACTAATTTTTTTTTAGAGGAATTCATATTATATTTATCAGGTTACTTATTGTAGTTGGATGGGACATTGGGAGAGGATAAGAATATAGGAACTCGCAAAAGTATATAGAAAAATTGAAATAAAGTCTTTGCAAGTTGTACTATTAGACATTGTAAAGTACAGACTAAAAAGATAAGCTTTGACTGCATGCTCATTTTTTATCAGATATATATATATACAAAATACATATTTCGGGCGGGTGTGGGTATTCGTGGTTTCAGATTTTCAAAACCGGGCCCGACCGTTTAAAACCATATGGACTCGCTTTTCCTTCTTTCTCCACCCGACGCCCATACTAACCCGCCCCGTAAAACCCATGGTTATTCGGTCTGTTCGGTTCTTGGGCGGGTGCGGATAGCATGCTCAGTCCTACATTACACGTTTCCGCTTGAAAATAATAATATCTTTGAGATATTATTTTGAGATTTCCCAGGTACTGAGAATTGAATGGTGGTTTTCAGAACTCATTCTCAAGGCAGGATTAACTGCAACTGTAGAGATTCCTGCATTAGAGGTAACAATTAGTGTCCAAAGTTTTATGTATAGGTGTGCCTAAATAGGTGTTGTTTTAGACAAGTGCATGTTAAGATTCACATTTTCCAAATATAATACTCATTTTTGCCACCTCAGTGAATTCTAAATTGCATTGAATTTTGATGCATTGTCGGTGTAAAAAGATTTACATTGTCAGCAAATCACAACTAATCATGTGTGACTTTAGTCTTTATGATTAAGTCTTAACGCTTTTAATGATTCAAAATTCTAATTGATAGACAAAATAAGCATTCCTTCCACTTTATCGAAATTAAACCGTTCTAGTTTTGAAGCTTTTGCTTCTAATGTGATTAGTAGCTCAAAAACATTTACTTTTCAGTGTTCACTTGCAGGATTTAATACGGCAGAACAACACTGAAGAACTTTTGTGGCAAGTTTCTAGCTAGCTTTGTAAGCTCCAAAATAAACTGCAAAAGAGTAGGATGGTATCTTATTACACATGGAACATACATTAATTATGGACCTTGTTAATCATTTCTGAAGTACTGATCATATTAATGCATTACACCTGCATTTGCTCTTACTCTGGCCTCTGGTTTGTATATGCGAAAGAAACAGTATTAAATCCATACATGAAGTTACAAAGACATCTCATGTCTTGAACAATACGTTACGACTTACGATACTTGGAAGAAAAAAGTGAGTAAAGAATGTCATGGTAATTTCTCAAATAACAAATATTCAGTGTAATTAACACTGACCTCGAGAAAAATCGGTGTAATTGCCACCAATTACATCAAACAAAGGCTTCTGACTTTTAAGCTCAACGTGTACCGGATATAAGTTTGTATTGAAAATTTTGTAACCACATGAAAAGAAATTTTCGTAACCATCTAAAAAGAAAATTTGAAATTTGATTAAAATAAAGTAAGTTCCTGAAATAAGCAAAACTACAAATGCACCTATTCATCAGGTTCAGAAATGTGAGCATCTAGAGCTGCTCCTAGTCTTTTACTCATTTGAATTTGGTTTCATGTAATTCCTAAGGACATCTCGATAAAAATCAGCGATGTTCCATCGTAATGGAGCTTTTTCCAACCCATCCTCATCAACTTCATTTTGCCCAGTAATCTTCTTATAAAATCGTGAACATTTGTAGGATGCCCGCTTTAATCGAACACTCTGAGTTCCACCAAGCAGATACTTGATGAAGTCCCTAGCTAGCTTTGTAAGTTCCACGCCATTGATGACGTAAATGTACTGCAAAAAATGTAGGATGTGATCATATCAGACATGACACATAGATCATTATCAACCTTGATAATAATTTCTGAAGTGATCCTAGATAACCAAGCGTTGGAATATGAATGTTTATTGTAAATGCAATTTATATTTGCACTCATCTTCCATCATGTATGCATTAGTGACCATGAAAACAAACATTGTTATGTTAGCTAGATCACTTCAAGTTTTTCCTTATTTTTTGACAAGAGAATAAAGATTTATGACTAATGAGTAGATTAAGTGAGTAAGGAAGCAATTAGGTACTAAATAATACACAGTTCAAGAGAGCGTACCACAAACATAAAGCCAATTGTTGCGAAAACGATTTGAAGGGTCTCATCTGACATCCCTTCCTCTGATCCATCAGAGTTGCCACCACCGCCACCGCGACCCCGTCCACCTGGTGGCTTGGACCCACTTCCCCCACTGTATTCTCCCTTTTGAATTTTTTCTTGTAAACTTTTCATAGCTTCCTCAAGAGATTTCCGTTGGGAGTCCTAATTATCAATGTTAAACCAAAATATCAATCTACAAATATAGTTTAACGACATCCATGCTATTCCAGAACGAGGCAGCACAAATTTGGCTAAAAGCCGACAGGTAGCTTTAATGAAGAAATCTTAACATGTTTTCTAAAAGAGCATCTAAAGAAAAATTAAGCATTTATAACAATAATATATAACAACTGATAAAGGCAAAATACAATCATAGTATAACTCAAACGAAAGTGTATTACCTCACTGTTGTCCATCATTCCTTTTCCACCAGCTAAACAAACATGTCGAGGTTTTTGAGATTTCAAAACAGGGGCAGTGGTCGCGCTCTGCCTAACACAATATAAGCCAGATGAAAGTTTTGCTCTTGGAATTAGGAAGGTCCTAGAGAGAGGGTTGGCATTCATTGACAATCCCTTTGATGTAGAAAGAAAATGGTGTGGCTGATAGTTTTTCCTGACATAAATTGCAGGATTACTTGCAGCAATTTGGATGGCGTTCATCTTTATTAGATAAACCAGGCACCACAAACTTCACTCCTGCACATCATCAAAGTATGCTTTAAGTCAAATTATTAAGAGAGAAATATAAACTGAAAGAGGAGGAAACTTCGTAACGTAAATCAGAGCTCGAATTAAGGTTTTGCAGATCAATCAAAGCAACTGAACGGCTCAATTAAACAGATAATATGTACCATATATATTTTTTCAAACGGAAAATGTTAACATTGTTGGTAATTAACAACAAAAGCCAACTTATTCAATCAGAAAACTAAGAAGTTCCAACCACCACATCAACTAAACCAGTAAAAGGCACGTAATTTTTCCAAGAACTTCCAAGCAAAAAAGTAGGGTCATGCATGGTTTGGTTGTAATGAAAAATCAAACAATACCCTTACTGAAACCTATTCTATGAATTGGATTTCAAAACTGTTTCTGATTTTCCCCTCAAAACCGCTTTGTTTGGCATTAGTCACAAGTTTTGAAACTGCTTTCATGCACAACTAGTCTTAAACCTATTTTCAAACTTCATTACGTAAAATGGACATATCTGCTCATGGACAAGCAAAGAATAAACTGATAGGAACTGGTACCAATAGTGTATAACTGAATAACAATTGAATAATTGTTGAATACTCTAGAGAATTACTCTCAAACAGAGGCAGAACGCACACAAACACACTTGCACATTGAACAGAAAGAAAGAACAAGGCAATTCTACAAAAAGTTTCGAAAGCTTGGTTCTGTCACGCCAAAATGACCCTTTCTGCCTTCCTATTCCTATTTATTCTGAATACAACACACACGTGACTAACAACATGATTAATTAACAAAATAAAAATGCATATAATTGAACCCTACATGCATATAATCCCTTATTATGGAGCAAACAATTATAGGACTACATTTTATAAAGAATTTAACCCACAATCACAAACCCAATAATGTAAAAACAAAAAATAATCCTTCCTCTAAAGAAATTATAAAAATTATTTTCTTACTCCATCAATATCATTATCATTTCAAGCAAAACAAAGAAAAAAGAGAGACAATCATAAAACTCCATCAATATCATTGTCATTTCAAGAAAAAACGTAGAAGTTATTTTCAAACTTCATCAATATCTCAATCATTTTAAGCAATACAAATAAGAAAACGGAGAAGAAAACAAAGAAGCAATCATAATCAAGCTTAAGCGAAACAAAGAAAACAATGTTCTTCATTTAGACATTTTATCAAACACAACAAAGACATTGTCATTATCTAGACACTGTTTTTGAGAAAGTTGCTATACATCAATAATAATAAGGTAGGGAATGGATGAAGGATTTATTTTCCATTCAGACATAGAGGTATGATCAGAGAGATTCAGATTCCATGTAGTAACTGTGATACAAAGTTAATGATCTTAGTCGTCCGATCTCAAATCAATGATGAATATTATTTAAATATAATTTGGTGAAGGTCTAATATAAGGCAACTGATCTCAAATCGATGGTTGAGATCAATTAAAGTGTATATATATATATATATATATATATATATATATATATATATGTGTGTGTGTGTGTGTGTGTGTGTGTCAATGTGCGTGCGTGTGTGTGTGTAATACACTAATACAGTGAATCCAGAACCTAATCACAGAACTTGCACAAAAATATGACCCAAGTAAGATGAACTTCTCAAGAAGCACTAACAGAAATCACACGAACTTAACAATCTCAATTTATGCATAAAAATTGAAAATAATTTCTGCATCTAAATTTATGTATCAACTAACTCATCTACATAACTTTAGAGCTATATTAACACCACAAATCACCACTTAGCAATCAAATAAATTTCAGCTATCTACTTTTGTACCAGCTGAACAACAAGAATTTGAAAGATCCCTGATGTAGACTAACAAACTACTACAACCATTTCAATATAACTAATCATAATGATCATCACATATCAAAATGTAAAAATCATATCATATAATTGAAAACAAGCTAAAAAAACTTATTTAATAAACACATTTAATAACACAGATTTCAGATTTTTCCTTCTTCAAAGATCACATCAAAGTTCAATACTTTATTACCATACCCCCAATTCAAATAGTTCATCTTCAAAATCAACTTATCAAAACCAAGCTAAAGCTAAAACACCCATTAAAGAAATCATTCAGATCATAAGAAATAATGCTTAAAAATACAATTTTTAATGTAAAACATGAACTGGGTCACTGAAAAACAGCACAAAATTATAATCCCAAGTCATATAATTTGAAATAAAATTAGAAACCCTAATCAAAAGAAAACAGTTCAAAAGGGGGATAGGAATTTAGAAGTAGAAGGTACCGATTATGCGGAAAATTGGAGAAATTGGGAGTGACAGTGGCACGAACAGAGAATCGTTGATTGATTTGATTGGTACCACTCGATTCGATCGCAAAACAGAAACCCTATATCAAAACGATATCGTTTTCGTCACTCATCTAACCCACTCTATCTTACACACCTATATCATGTCACTTTCTTTATGCGGGTTACTTAAATCAGTTGAATGGTGATTATAGACAAATACCAATAATTCGTAACAGGAAGATTTGAGCAAAATTTTATTTACATTTGCGACTTTGCCTAGTAATAGGATGGTTGAGAAATTCAAATTCTTAAATTAAATTAACCAACCAAATTACCGTCCAACAGAGGCAAAAAAAAAAACCCCAAAAACACAAACCTAATATACCAACAACTAGAAAATTCCAGTAACATGAACATGCGTATTGTCAAATTCTCCTAACCAATAGCATATGATGTTACTACCCAACAGAGGCAAAAAATAAACCCAATACATCATCAATAACAAAAAAATTTCAAAGAAATGAACATGAATAAATTTCAAAGTAAATTTCTCGTCTCAATAGTCAATATTACAAAATGAATGGATAATTAAGATGATTATATTGAATTGAAATTAAAGAAAAATATGCAATGATCACAAAACCCTAAGAACAGAGAAAACGAACTTACGAAAATGAAGAAGCGTAGAGAATGAAGAGAAGAGGAACGGAACACAAAGAAAGGGTTCTTTTGCTGAGAGAATTTGTGTTATTGATCACCAAGAAGAAGATAAAAGGAAAGTGCAATGTGAACATTGTTGTTAACGTTAATTACTTTTTAGTCCCTATTCAATATTCATACCCATTTTTTCTTTTCTTTTTTCCACAATTTTTTTTTTTCGACAAATTTTTTCTCTAAAATTTAAAAATATTATATATATTGATAGTTGATAGACGAAATGATAAATAATCAAGTAAACCATTAAATTGGTTTTTGTCTTTGTAAGTCACTTTTAGATTAGTCTCTCACTCTATTAATATTTCAAACTAGATTAGTCTCTCACTCTATTAATATTTCAAACTAGTTTTTGTCTTTGTCAAAAATTTATCAATTAAGTCCCTTATCATGCGACAAAAACAGTAAGACAGAGACCTAATCGAGAAACTTTTGACAAACACAAGGACTAATTTGAAATATTAATAGAGTCATAGACTAATTTGAAAATGACTTGCGATAAGACAAAACTTCTTTAAACTAGTGTAACCACCCGTGCCAAGCACGGGAAATAAAAAAACTTTTGTTTTATCAAATGTATAGGTTTTATATTATTTTATCTTAAAGTTATAAGTGTGGTTGTAATTTCAATCGGATATGGAAAAAATATCATCTTAATTTTGTTTATTTTGTATACATTTTGAAATGTCTAAACCCTGCACATAACGATTAAAGTATTTAGAGTTATACTAATTATTTGTAGTTTAAGATGTTGATCATTTTTAATCTCAACAAATGTTAGATTTTTTTATACAACAGTCAGTGTCACATGCATACACGTAGTCGGTAAATGCAAACGTTAAATTTTTTACGGTAGATTTTTTTATACAACAGTCAGTGTCACATGCATACACGTAATCAGTAAATGCAAACGTTAAATTTTTTACGGGTGTGTATAAACACAGTTTGGGCTACAGAAACAACAATTGTTATTTGTTTTTAATTTTTACAAATCAATGGTCTAATGTAAATATTGTATTTCAAGGCAACAACGATGTAAAAAAAGAGGTTCTGCGGACTGTTACACATGAAAAATGAATCAATTAAAAGTCAAAGGCAGGAGAATGTGCTTATATAGAAATTGCATGTCCTGTAATGACCAGTACGCCTTACAAAGAAATAAAAAATAAAAAACGACTTCCAAACAATACGCAACTTTAGTTTTCTAAATTATAGCAACAATAATTCTAAAACAAAACCAAGGATCATACTTTTTGAAAAACTTCACGATACACAACATTCGTGGTCTCCTTGCAAACATTATTATCTTCATCCAGGATGAGCATCTTCAAACCTTCTCTAGAAGTAACTCGAGAGACAGCGACATAAAGTTGTCCATGCGTGAAGACGGGCTTAGGAAGAAAAACCCCCACTCGAGATAAAGATTGACCCTGGCTTTTATTTATTGTCATTGCAAAACAAAGCGTCAATGGAAATTGCCTGCGCCTGAATTTGAACGGTAGTCCTGGATCACTCGGAATAAGATTCATCCTGGGAATGAATACCCTGGTACCTGCCCTTTTTCCTGTAATTATGGTAGCAGCTATCGTGCTCTTCCCTAAATGTGTAACTGTCAGCCTCGTACCATTACACAGTCCATTGGCCTGATCGATGTTTCTCATCAGCATAACTGGACATCCCACCCTTAGTTTCAACCGGTGATTTAGAATTCCAGAGCTCTTAATACCATTAAGAAATTCCGTTGTGAACCACTCGCTCTGGACATCAGAATTTTTGCTTGATCGACAAACATAATCAGAGCTTAAATACTCTTTCTCTTCATCTGGAATCAGTGATATCATATATTCGTTAACATGCTCAACTGAATCAAGCGTTGGTGCGAGTATTCCCCTTTCTTGGAAAAAGAATGGGTCACCAATTTTATCATTCAAATCGGGATATACAAAGTCTATTAGTGACATGAACGAATTTGTTGTGTCGGATATGAGCAAATCTTCAGGAATTTCTTCCTTCATTTCACTATTCTCATCCGAAGTGTCGTTGCCGTCTCCAATTGAGAGTATCCACTTGCCAAAATTAGCAATTCTTCCTGCTCTGCAGGTACCGAAGATGCACCCAATCTCATATTAACAGTGAGCCTCAACACATTACAATAAGCCCATATCTTTGATGAATTGATTGATGCATCAACAATATCCTGCATTAATCCTTTTCGGACAATAGGCAATATCTGCCTGAAATCACCACCTAAAACTATCCTCATTCCACCAAAAGGTCTAAACTCGTTAACGGGATCATTCTTGGACATGACCACGCATCGATTGGTCAACTGCATCAAAACACCGTCGGTGCATCATTAGCAGCACGCACCAGGTCTGCCCTAGGATTATTCTTATCCATGGTCAGAGATGATGCCTCATTAATCTCAACAGGGACTGTCAGCGTTGAGTGTGCGGTTCTTCCACCTGGTAATAGAAGAGCCGCTATACCGCTGCATGCAACATTCAAAACAATTAACCCCTTCGATCTAACAACAGTCGACAATGTTTTTCATATAAAGGTTTTTCAAGTAGCATCGTAACCATATAAGAAAAAGAAACCACCGTCGTCAGAACCAACGGAGTCCATGATCTTGTCATGCACACATCTTTGTTCATTAGTCAGTATCAATAACATATCAGCGTGTGTCTTTGCCAGTTCATCCTTGTTGTAATTTAGCTCATCAACGATAAGTTTGTTTGTGAAGGTTGACATGTCTGATGCATTTAGACTTGGCATAGATTTGAATTCAGTAAGCGACCGTCCGTTTTCCTGAAGCAGCATTTCAATTTGAATCAAACACAGATTCTTTAAGTCATCTTCACTGATACATAAATCTGCATATTAAATGTAAAGTTACAAAATTAATATTAACATCTTTGCATGCATCTGTGTGCACGTTGAAGAGAAAGAAAAAATATTAGCTTTATATGAGAAACCTTTATATTTAAACGTATCATTATGTGTTGAAACATGCCTATTTTTACTTCTGTCTTTGACATAAAAACTAAAAATGATAGGGTAAATTGTAGCCTCTTGTGGGTAGACAACGTAAGTTCTTAGAATTATATGCAATGCAATGAAAAAAATGATATTGAAGTTACAACTCAACTCTTAATCGATAAATGCTTCTTTCAACTTAACTCAAACTAAAAAAATAAGCTTATTTGTAAAGGATTTCCCAAGTCATTAGTTACTAAATGTACAGAAGAAATAGATATAGGAACTTCTACAAAATGATGTCATGAGTGGAAACTAATGTAGATAATGTGAAAAGTTAATCAATTAACGAACGGATAATGTGAACAAATTAATTAAGATATACATAGTGGAAAGCTATATACCTACTTTGTTAGGTAGCCTGGAATTTATCTCTGTTTTACTTAAGCTTATGTTTTCTTACGTGCATTCACTCGTATTTAACTTCTTTCTTTCTATTCTATATATATATGTTGTTGTATAAACTTATTCTCATCAAATCAAAAATATTTAATAGTGTATTTGTTTTTTTTTTTTGAAAGACTATTGGGTTTGTTTATTATTACTACTTAAATAGATAAATATATTTATGGAGATAGGCATACAATACTTTGAGCATGAGTATGTTAATCATTTTTCTAAACTTTGCCTTTTTAGCCCGAGAAAAAAATGCAAAATTCAGATCTTACACAAAACAAAATGGTGCATAGATTTCGAAATAAGTACAATAAATATTACCCAGAACATTCAGATGCCTCCTACGTTCAAATAAGATACCATTGGATAGCAACTGCCATGTCACATCCCATACAATATTAGGGCTCATCATTGTGCTGGTGGTTAAGAGATGCACAAACAACCAACGTAATTGTTGACCCGAACCTAACTCACCATTTTCCGTTATACAATCTATAAACTTCCTGTCGTCATCAGGTAATCCTAAAGCAGAGCATGCTTCCTAGAACGTGTCATAGGTATGTTCATTAACTGTTTTTATGCAACTATATCTCATGCAACCCTTCTGAATGGTCAACATTATCCTCATGTAGTACAGCTCCCCTATACCAGGCGGCGTGTAATGGAGCCTTCCAATGCAAGCCGTATAAACACTCTAAAAACTTTCCTTACGTGACCATTTGGATCCCTTCCTAAAATCTTTTCTCCTAATGGTATATCCTGCACTAAGTATTATAAATCCTCCCAAAACTTTACTCTAAGGTTTTCTTCTAACCCTACATGAGGTGCATAAGCACTAATAACATTAAAGGTATCTTATTCCACTACAAAATTTAGGACTATGACCCTATCTCCCAACCTTTTTATATCAATAATATCCTTATTCCACTCTTTACCCACAATAATGCTTTCCCCATTTCTCGTTCCAACTTTGCAGTATACAAAAAGTTAAATTCTGAAATATCTAATTTGTTCTCCTTTCCAGACACCCATATATTTTTATGTAGACACATAAAATTATTCATCCTCCTTGCGAGTGTGCACTATTTTCATAATTTTTTTTTGTTAAGAGTTTCTATATTCCACGTTTCAAAATGAGAATCTTACTCTCATGAACTAACTTCTGTACCCATGTTCGTTCACGAGGATTTGGCTAAAGAAGTTAGTTCGCGATTATTCTAAAAGATAAATAAAAGTTAATTAACATAAATTATAAGGAAATGTTAAAGTGTGCCCTTAGGACATTGGTCAAGAAGATAAAAATAGAAATATTGCATTGGAAAATGAGTTAAAATATTATTCTTTTTAAAAAAAGTTAAAAAATTGTTGAATCCAATGCAAACCTATTATATAACACTACGTGCCTAGATATTTTGAATGAAGATATAATATTAATCTCACTTGGGAGGTTTCTCATATAGTCTAATACGATGATACACCCCAAGTAAGCTCCATGAGAAGTACCAACATTATAATGATTTATTTTGTTATTTTTTGAATGTCATTTGTTTAACTTTTTTTATTTTAAATTTTATATTTTTGATTTATTCACTTTCGTGCAATTTTTTTATCATGACAATATTTTTTTTAACATCTATTATTTCAAATTTCTTCGCCTTTTTTAGAGTATGAGCAAAGAAGAAAGTTAATTATCAAGTGCCAATCTAGTTGAGACGTCATGCCTTTCTCTTTATGCTTTTGCATTCTAATCATTTATTAAAAAAATCTTCACCTTTGGTCTTTTGCGGGATCTCACAAAAGGAAAACGTAGATGTGTTATACTAAGTTAACAAAATAAATGTTTATTATACATTTAAAATTGATATGGAAATTTTTAATAAGTGTAATATTATGGTAGTATAGTTACCCAGTAATCTCCAAATCATTAAACAAACCCATAAAACTAACAACAAGTTATTATTTTCCCTTATTATTTTTCTATGTTCAAATTCATTTTTCATCTTTTTTTTTTGAAGAAGATAAATTAGCTCACCTAAATTGACTTTTTTTTTCTAATTTACTTTCTCTCTTCTCATAACTGAAATAAAAAAAACATCCCTCTTTGAAACCGCTACCAACCCACCTTTTTAACGATGTTGTGCCTCTGAACTTATTAGACTATCTCACCAAGTCACAAATACAAAGAATCTCACACTAAAAAGGGAGAAATTAATGTGTCATGTGTGAGTAAAACATCTATGTTGGATCATGTACCTAATGTCTCAAGATTTTGGGTCAAAATATGGTGTTATGTCATTTTTGAGGATTATCTTAACAAAATGTGATGATCCAACTCATTGTATACTCCATCAAAACTCTGAACATTATGATGAATTGCTTTCTTAGCTTTTTTTATGTCATTTGTTTAATTTTTTATATTAATTAAAAAAATTAAATTTTTTATTTTATTTCAACTTCCTTCACTTTTGGTCTTTGGTGGGGAACAAACCATGGAAAAACGCCAATGTGTTATGATGAGTTGACAAAATAAAAATAAAAACGCTTAATTTTCTCTCTATTTATCTCTTCCTCCCAACATTTTTCGTACAATTTATTATATTCTTCTTCCCAAAGTTTTTCGTACTATTTCTTTTTATGTGCTTGTATGACACTTCAATAACTGAAAATGAAGACAAACATGTGTACTAATCGAATAGACGGTGACAATAGATGTCTAGTAAAAATAGATGCTTAGAGCATCCCCAACGGTGAGATCTTCACCATTTAAGATCCGGTAACTAATAGGTATCCCATGGGAAATTTTTTGTTAGGGTCTTCTAATACGGAGAGTTTCACTTGAGACCCCCAATTCATAAGTGGACCCGACAATACTTTTTATTAAAATAATATGTTAGTGTTGAAATATAAATGATGAAGAGTTATTGGTGGGAACCATTTATACTTTTTGTTAGAGGATCTCCATTGGAGTGATTGAGTACTTATTATGTATTTTTACTAAAAAATTATAAAAGAATGATGTGTACATGTGGGACCCGTTTAAAAACTCAAAATTGGGGGTCTCCATTAGGATGCTCTTACAATTTGATACATCAAAATCAAGCAAAAGACGAACAACTAAACTCTAAGATTAATGGTTTCGGACCCACTGAAAAATGAGAGTAGTATTTTTTATTTTTTACAAATAGTGAGTATTGTTTTTTTAAATAACAATACTCACTATTTGTAAAAAATAGTGAGTATTGTTGAAAACTAAAAAATACAATAAAATTGAAAAGAATTTTGAATTCTTTGGTTCAATATTGGAATTGTGTGAAGAATGATGAAATTAGAATCAATACGTATGGATCCAAAATTTACTGCAAAAATAATTAATAATATATTTTATAAAAAAATTACATCATGTGAAAATGAAAAAAAAAAGTATTAAGTTGTTTTTAAAAACATATGAGTAGATAAAAAAGTATGGGTAATTTATTTTTTTCTCATCACAAATGTTTTTATTTTTTTTCATAAATAATATGAACTTAAATAATGTTTTTTATGTACCATTAAATCAATCATTCCTTATATATAAAGAAAAAACCGTTTTTCTCTGACCCTTCTTATCACCCTTGTTTTTTATTTTCTTGCTTCTACAAATAATATGAACTTTTTTATGGAAAGAAATAATATGAACTTAATCGATGCTTTTTATACACCACCAAATCATTCCTTATAGAGAAAAACAAAAATGTTTTGCTTTGAATGATGTTTCCTATGTGAAATATAGACATTGATTCTGCTAATTTTTGCTCCCTTGTTAAATTATAGCTACTATGTTGGTACATGTAATCCTTCAAAAAAAAATAGTTGGTACATGTTATATTTGTTTTTTTATCTCTTTTTTGCATATCTTGTGCCTAGTTTAGATGCTATCAATATTTTTTAATTTTATTTTTTTTATTTTATAGAGAGAAAAAACCTTAATTTTCGCACATAAATTTTTCAAATCACATGAAAAAATACAGACGAAATTTTATATCAATTCTAATGATGCAAAACAAAAAATATGTAAACTATAATTAGTTATGATAGTGCTACGTATAAGAAATTTTTATACTGAGTTGAAAAATGTCAATAAAGTTTAAGGCATTATTGCATACATATAAATTTCTATCACAAATTAATTTCATTTCATGTCCATTAGGTGTAAAGTTAATTTGATTAAATGTCATAATATTTTTAAATGAAATTTAAGGTGACAGTAAAGATAATTGGGACAAAGACAATCATTGAAATTAATGGAAAATATTATGTTGCCTCTTTCTTTGAATTCGGTTTATGTCCATAATTGTTTATTTGGCTAGGTTTATGTCCTTTAATTTTTTTTATTTGTCATCTTTTTATTTATAAATTTTTAGCCTAAAAAGCTCGTTAAAAAATATGCTTAAAATATCTATAATTTGCTATTTTTTTTTACAAATATAATTTGCTATTTTAAATACAAAAACTATCTTGAATACTATATACAAATGAAAGACATAATATTTTATTCATTATCATAGTTGAAAAGTGATATCTTTAATATATTGAATTGATAAAAAAAATCATATAAAACAAATGATTTTTTTAATGAAATGTTAGTAATTAGTTGCAAAAGGAAACCATTAATTACATTAATTGGAACATTCCTTTAGAGTTAGAAGTCGCGATTATGTGTCTCGAGAAACCATGCCTACTGGTCAATGACTGACTGAAACTTTTGATACATTCTATTGAAGAAACTGTGATAAATGAAAAGCCGTCATAGTAAATCATGATGAAGTTAAAATATGTTCTTATTATAAAAGGTTTGTCCAAATTAGATGATCTGAATCAATTGCATGCAACCATTAATATGATGTGTAACATATCGGGAGATGTGTTAAGAATTTATCAAATAAGAGCTCATGTGTAATACAAACTCTAAGCTAAATATTTATAAAATAAGAGTTCATGCAAGATAAATATTTATAAAATAGTTACAGATAAAAGCTAAATTAATCTATTTTTTTCAGGGAAAGCTAAATCAATCTATTGAGATTAGTTTTTTGACAGATCAATTCATTAAGTAATATTCAACCAACATAAGGTATTTAAACTCTAACATCTCGATTCTATATAAAATACAAAACATTGCTTCGACTTAAAATTATATTGCTGATTTTGAATGCCTTGAAGTCGAAGAATGGAGATACATGCTCTCCAATGGGACCTGAGAAAGTAGAATTAACAATTAACAATTAGATACAAATAAAAATTAAAATCAACCCCATAATCTACAACAAAGTGATTCAATATTCATGCTTTTTTTTGACAAAAAACTTCCATGCTTTAAAAACATAGAAAATTCTTTTTTTTTTTATGAATTTTTTTATGGGGGGAAGAAATGGGGGAAGAGACATATGAAAATAATGGAAAACAACTTATCTATATATAGGGAAAAAATCATGGAATGATCAATTTTGATTGGTCTATGAAAACTAAATGCGTCATGATTCATTTTGATTGGCTAATAAAAAAGAAATGAGTCATGATTCAATTTGATTGGATTATAAGAAAGCATTAAATGAGATGAAGAATGTTATTTACTTTTTTTTGAGGGAAGGTTTAACGTTTATTTTAGCAAGTCCTTAAATACAATCATAAGTTTTCATATTTTTGATATTCTTTGCCAATCTCCCATTTATGTGCGGTTGTCCATACTTAAAAATAAACATATCTAAACTATTTCTTTTACCGATACTTAAATATGAATTTGAAAAGAAAAAAAAAGTATTTGTTTTTGGAAAAAAAATATTTATTTAATAATTTTAGTTTTATTTTGAATTTTTAGTTCTTAACTGGGATATTTCGAAAATCGTTTGTATTTTTTATTATAACTTTTTACTCGGTTCAAACAAAATAGAGGTATATGTTTCTTGATTTTTTTATTATATTTCCTAACTCGGTTTTTAAAAAATAAATAAACATAGGTCATGTAAAAAAAATCGATATCATGTTAAAATCATTTCAATGCATAATTCTTTGACCAAATCATATCAATAATATTTTAATCAATATGAAATATATATTGCCATTTTCGGTTCATGTCATATTAATAATAGTATTATTTTTGGAAAAACAATGCATCAATTTAGAATATTTCATAAAAAAATAAACATAAAATAATAGCAATAAATATCAAATGCATAAGAATGCTTGGTTTAGTTTATGGTGCCACGTGTCATAACCATACTTTGAGGGGTTCATTAGTTTATGATGCCACATGTCATAACCAAAAGAAGAGAAAATAACTTCCATAATGGGACATGAAATAGGTCCTAAATTTATATTATATAGATTTCTTTCACAATAAATTTTCAACTATTGAATAAATTATATAACTAATTTTAATCACTAAATTTATTGTTTTTTTAAAGCCTACACATATCAATAACTTTAATCACAATAATCGAGTAATAAAATGAATCAGTTTACTGTACCAAAAAAAAAAACAAAAAATTATTGATAAAAAAAAGAACTATAAAAACTAAAAACAAATGGAATCAAACTACCTTATTGTCCATTAGAACCATTTCCAAGGAGTAAGGAAGTTGATCCTTTTTCATGCCCCTCACAAACTATAGGCGAACGACTCGAACCCTGATATTCCAGTTTTCTTTCGAAGGGGATATATCAGAAATCAAGTCGATCTTTGGTGCCATTTCAGCTTAACAAACTAATACGAAAATCACGCAAAGAAAAAGAGAGGAATATGAAAGATAACTACAAAACAGAAGTTGTGGTGTGAAGAATGTGTTGGCCAAAGGGTCTAATTTATAATAGCTTTTAGAGGACAATTACGTAAAACAACAACATGTAACTTAATCAATCAAATCATATCTTAGCTATTAAGTAAAATATAATTTTTTTTACACGATTTGCATATGAAAAAAACTAAATAGGACTATGAATTTTACGGCATTTGATCTGTTTAATAGTTTTTTCAATTATTATTTTAAATGCAAAAGTAAATAGGACTAATTATTTTACGGCATGTACTAAATGTCTTAATATTTTTTTTTAAGGAGCGTAATCAACTTTTTTAATCAGCCAATGGTTTAAGGTTTATTTTAGCACATGTTTAAATTTATATCTTAGTCATTAAGTAATACATATTTTTTTTTTGTTAAGGAGCATATATAATTAACCTTTTCAATCAGCCCATAATTAACGTTTTTTTTAGGGAAGGTTTAAGTTTTTTTTAGGGAAGGTTTATTTTTCTTTTGTTAAGGAGCATATATAATTAACCTTTTCAATCAGCCCAATGATTTAACGTTTTTTTTAAGGTTTAACGTTTATAAGGAAGGTTTACTATAAAATATCTGTTATAATTGCTTATAAAAATATCCTGCCTCCCTTTGATCCTGAAATTTGTTGATTTGTTATGTTTGGAGTTATACTTATTATTGAACATTATTTCATTCATTTATCACCAATGATACGTTTTTAACTCCAATTAAATACATCCAATTCCTATTTTTTATTTTGGTTTAAGGATTATTTTTTTAGGGAAGGTTTAACGTTTATTTTAGCAAGTCCATCAAATACAATTAACTGAAATCAATTCTGATTTTTTTTTTGTCCTGAAACAAAATATCCGATTTTTTTTCTTTCCCAAAATAATGATTGAATAATTCTTACTATGTTACTATACAATATATATTTTGAAAATAGAATCAAAAGAATATAAACTTAAATTATATAAAAAATTAATGGTTACTACCAAATCTAATTAAATTATTTTAAAAAGTTACACTTTTATCAAATCATATATTTTTTTTGAGAAATCAAATCATATTTTTATTATTTGACATATATCAATTATTTGATCTCTTTAATATTTAAATATCTGAATTCAAATATTTTAATTTAAATATCTGAATTCAAATATTTTAATTTAAATCGTATTACTTGTTTTATTTTAATATCCGAATTCAAATATTTTAATTTAAATTATCTGATTATTCAAAAAAAGCATATTTTATTAAAGTTTGTATTTTTTGAATACGAAATGTTTGATTTCTAATTTAATTTCAAATATTAGAATTTGAAATTGTAAAACTTCCTTTTATACATAAACATTAAATACAAATTTGTGAGGATGAATGTGGTGAGAGTATTTTGTGAGGATGAATGTGGTGAGAGCATTTGTAAAAAGAAGAGAATGAGAATGCCACTTGTCATAAGAATAAGAGAAGGGCTATGGAATCGGCCGTAAATTTATATTATATAGATTTAAATCAATCTTGATTAGACGATCAAATTTCTCCTGATTGCATCAATTTTGTTTAAATAAAAGTTATTGTCTTACTCCATCAATATCATTATCATTTCAAGTAAGACAAAGAAAAAAGAGAAACAATCATTAAACTCCATCAATATAATTGTCATTTCAAGAAAAAAAGTAGAAGCTATTTTCAAACTTCATCAATATCTTAATCATTTTAATCAATGCAAATTCAAAAACGGAGAAGGAAACAAAGAAGCAATCATAATTAAGCTCAAACAAAATAAAGAAAACGATGTTCCTCATTCACACACATTTTATCAAACAAAACAAAGACATTGTCATTAAAACTAAGTTAATTGACAAAAGTTAGGTGTTTGAGCTTACCTTGGGGTATCAAACACAACAAATATTTGGTACTTTACGAAATTGCCATCAATAACATTATCATGTTCGATCTGAAGTGTTCAAGAAAGAAGAGGGTGAGAGATAGACCGAAACATATAAAGAAGATTGTAATAATTTTGTAAAATTAATGTGCACAATCTTTAGCAAATGAAAAGTATATATTTCTTCGATCTATACCTTCCTGACATTGAAATGAAAAGTAAAAGTTACTGATGAAGTAATGCACTTCTGTTAGACGAGCGAATCTGGCAAAGAATAAAAAAGTTAGGTGAAAAAGATTTATTAAGAGTTATTGGGGATTGCAGCTTCTCCAAAGATTAATTGTGAAAAGGAAACGTATGATCACGACGTCCCAAAATAAAACCATCGCATACAAATCCAAAATACCAAAAATCACTTTTTCAAAACCAAACCAAAACTCATGAGTAAATATAATCCCTTACTCCTTAATGTTATTAGGTTAGCAATCACTAAACCCTAAAATTTCCCTCTAAAACTGGTTCATTAATTGTTGTTAGTGTTAACCCTAAAAAATTCTTTCAATATTCCACCATATGAATTTCAAGAATCAGAGTATTATATAACGTGCCATTTTGATAAATTGCTGATACAATGAATCGCATTTATTTGCACCTATTGTTATGCCCTATGGAAAACAGAAATCTCTCCACTCAGCCTCTCTTTTCGGTTTCCAACACATGTAGAATGGTTTTCCCATACACCTTATTCACGTTTAACTTTTATGTTTCACACCTAATGCATAATCACTTTTCTTCTTTTTTATTTTCTCTCCATCGCTGCTCCTCTCTCTCTCAGGGTGCGTTTGGCCCTACTTTTTTTAGGTCTAAAAGTTACTTTTAGAATAAAGTTGAAAATTAAAACTTTGAAGTTGAAGTTAAAGTTGTTTGGTATTTGTTGTTTTTTTCAACTTAGTTATTACTTTTAAGTTAAAATATGTTTGGAAAAACATTTTTAAAAGAGCTTTGGGATTTTATTACAAATGATCATAAATAAAATAAAAGGCATTTTTTTTAAAAATAAAATAAATTTTGCGAAGACCTATTTTTTTAGACCGAATGAAATTTTATAAATTATTATATAAAACATTGTCGTAAATTAAATTGAAAGAGTTTGAAAATAATCCAATATTAGAAACATAAAATATCATAAACTTGAACGGTTTTTGTTTTCCAACAACTTAGATATCAATACCAAATGAAAATAAATTTAAAGAAAAGTTACTCAAATATTGCATAAATATCAATACAAAATATTGCATAAATATCAATACAAAATTCTCAACCAAAAGTAAAATACCAAATGCCAAATAACAAAAGTACTAAAGATAAAGCATAAAGCAAAATCTAAACATAAAGCATGAATGCAAATATAACTAGAAAACCCAACGCCAATCTTAACCTAAATATTAGATGGTTTCTTATCAACATAGTTGTATAGAATCCATTCTACCAAATCTTCCTTCGAATCTTTTAAGGTTATTAGTAGGACTCGATTTTGTTCATCTTTAAGCATTTCCAAAGCATAACTAAATTGTTGACCATTCAAAAAACCATCATCCTTTGCACTTTTCAATAATTTAACGCAATCTGGAATAGAGTACTCTCCATGGACATGAGAGGTGGCCGCAATTTGAGCCTTTTCAACTTCATTATGACCTTCAGCTGCTTCAACTAACCTCTCAAATGTTTTTCTCATAGTTGTTGCCGTCCCAACCTTTGCCTTTCCCTTTGTCACTTTCTCTCCAATATCTGGTGAAACCTTTCTTTTCTTTTTGGCTTGAGTATTTTCCACAGGGCTATAGTGGTCACCAATATCAAATTCACTATCATCAGAGTCAATTATTTCTTGTGGCACGTCTATAGTAGTATTTTTGCCACTAGATTCAAATGGCACGCCCAAAGCAGGAGACCATTGGCGTTGACTTGTTGCCACTGCATCCCCAAATATGAATTCCAATTCATCACGAAATTCTAAACCTTGATAGCGAAATTTTGCATATTTTACATTCTCCTGCAAAACCAATAACAAGAAATAATATTCAGACAAACCAAATTCTCTTATTCAATTTTCACGGGATAAAAATTCAATATTTAAAATACTCACTCTTATCTTAGCATCCCACCATGAAGCATCAGCATCAATATTTCCTATCTGGGGATTCCATCCCAAACCTGTTTCTTTACCGATTAATTGTTTCCATGTCGTCCATTCAGTTCTCAAAGTTTCCATTCTATTTTTCAACTGCTTTTGGTTATAGTTTTTATCAGCACGATTATTGAATTCTTCACGTATTTCCTCCCATTTCTTATTCTTAAAAGCAATACCGGGTTTTCCACATTTACGGATCTCACTCTTACAAATGTCAAGTAACATTTTGGTATCTGATGGAATTTTCCACGTTGCTTTTACTAAATTTTCAGTTTTACAAGGAAGAATTTCTTTAGTAGCCATAGCTGCAAAGCGTTTTGAAAATTATAAATGATTAAACGTAGACTAATATTTTCATTGCGTAAGCAAACTGACTATCATTCTAAACGAAAGAAAAACAGATCCAACAAAACGAATAGGTAAGCAAACTGAATGCACGATAAAGATCCATATGATCATATGTAATCAAACGTAATGATAAACAAAGAGAAAGCCGATACTTATAAGATAAATGATATATGGAACTAAAAGGCATAAGGAATTCTAAGTCCATATAAGATAAATGATATACGTAATATTAAATCGATCTGAAATTTAATATGGACTTTTAACAAATTCAATATAAAAGGCATACTCATAACAAAATGCATACTGATAAACAAGATTATCACTATCACTAACATAATCTGAATCTCAACATGGTAGGACAAAGAAACTAAAGTATAAAAACTCCAAGTACAGTACATATATTATCATATAAAAGACATAAGAAAAGAATAGCAACAAAAGGACAAAAAATAAGAAAGATCTATTAAAATCAAAAGAATAAAATATAAAAATTACGTACCTGCACCAATGGACAGGCAGACAGCGGCGGCAGCAATAGGTGTGACAGAAAGCATGAAATGGAACACGTATATATTAGGTCAGTTTTGGCGGTTTCCTGAAAAGGGAAAAAATGTTTGGCGGGATTTTACCAAAAAAATAATAAAAAAGAGGAATATAATGGCATGTGCGGGAATCGAATGTGTACAAGCCAAATCCACCTCCGAAAAGTTGCCCCAAAGTTCACTTTCACAACTTATTTTCTAATTGACTTCTATTGGATTTCCTTCTTTATAAAAAAGACACTTATTTTATTAATAGCTTTTTTAAAATTGTGTTTGGCCCCACTTCTTCTTAGAAGTAGAAGAGAAGTGGAAAATAAGTAGGGCCAAACATGCTCTCAGTCTATATTAGCCATCGCTCTTCTCCTTTCTCAGCCGCTGCTTTGCTCTTCTTCCTCCTCATAGCCTCCACTTCCGGCAACCTTATGTAAACCACCACAAGGATAATAAGTTGAGAGTGAAAACATCCAAATGAGAAACCACATCAAATCCAGATCTCGAAATCATCTGCATCTCAATTAGTTGGTTTTAACCCATGAAAACACGTTGATATTGTTGACCTTCTTTAATTTCTCAAGGTACTCAATCAATTTTTTTTTTTTTTGGTTTTATTGTATAAACAGTGGTGTTGTTGATAATGAAAACTGATAAAAATAATGGTGGAGTTTTGTTTAATCAAAAGAAATGGTGTGTTTTTTTTATGGTTAAACTAGATTTTTGTGTTCTTTCTGATGTCTCTTTTCCTCCAAATATTTGATTGTATCCATTTCATTGAACCATTGTTGTTGATTGTAAGTTTATGTCAAATAAGATATTCTGAGTTGGAGATCCGAATTTTTAAATATGTGTTGTGTTTTTATCTCATTGATTATTTGCAACCAAAGTTTGCAATTTCCAGGGAATTAAGAGGTTTTTGTTAGTAATTTTTGTCCATTCATTGTGTATATATTTTAAGTAATTGGTGTTTATTTTATGGTTTTTTTTTTGGTTTACAGTAACGTCATCTTAAAAAAGCTCAAATGGAGCATGAAATCTACTTGCCGTGAAGAAATGATGTGATGCTCTACTTTTCTTTGGGTTCAAATATGCTAGAAATAGTTACATGTCATTTCACCTATTTGATCAAATGCCTCATTGAAATAATACATTAATGAGCCTCTTGATTCATCTATGCCTCAAGATGCAGTTTGGTGACGATTTGGTTCCTCCGTTGAGGTAATTGCTAGAAGTGCTTATCAATATCATATGATATCAGATCATTTATTGTGAAATTGAGAGCAACTAAATAGTTTGTTTTTCTTTGATTTTGACTTTGTTTGGTATAATTCATTAAATATCAGTATGATTTCAAGTTTTTGTTGATTTCTTTATTAACCCTATTTTGAAAATAAATATTTTGGAGTGAATGCGAAATCTGATTTTTTTTAGCTTGACTATTGTATGTGTTTTTGTAATTGGTTAATCAAATACTTTAGGAAGGGCATCATATGACTGATGGTTTACGAACGTTTGATTTTTATTTTTTTATATCTTTGAGAAAATACCTTTGATGTTTGAAATAAACATGTCTATCATTCAGCTGTAACTTCATGTAATTGGTTATGGCATATTCTGAAAGGAAGAAATGCATTAGTTTTGGAGTTGTACTTCTGTTTGATTGACGAGTATTTTGTGCATGCAACAAATAAAAGATGACAAACAAAAGAAAGAATGGTGGTTATGTTTTGTACAAAAGAGGAATAGGGTAGGCCACTGGTTGTGCCGGAGTCAAGATTCCATATGGAGGAATTGTATGTTATCGTACAAGATAATGTTGCCCAATCTTATACTTCGAAGATTTATTTTTATGAATTGGCTCATTCAACTACTTTTGACATAATTTTATGATGAACTGAAACTTAGGTCCTGTTGTGGTGCAAGTCACTATTTGTACAAAAGAATGATGCAAGCTACTCTATTTAGTGCGGGAGAAATAGCCACTGCTGGGCTGCTGTTGTTGATTGCTGCAGGATTCCTTGCTGTTTTTATAACGCATCAGAAGGTCCGGCAAGCCTCCACCGGGTTTCCATGCTGCCATGCTTCTTTGTCGCGCTGCTAGCTAGGTTTAGGGCTGGATAGCAGGCTGCTGCTGTGTTGTTTTTCTACTGTCTGTGTTTTGTGGTGCGCGTTGTTCGGTTGGGAGGTTTGGCTGCTATTTTTAGGCGGGTTTCTGTTTGTTGGGAGTGCCTTTCTGTTGTCTGTTTTTATGCTGTTTTGAAGTACTCTTTCACATGAAAGTGTCACGGCTTATAATTAGTGAATTTATTTACTATTACTGTTTTTTCTTTTCTAATTTTCAGCATTCATTCAAGGTATTTTGTTGGCCATAAAATTGGTATAGTCCTTCAAAAATTTAAGGTCGATCAGTCAATGTGTTTAGGTGGTATCTTCAATTTGTGCTGCTACAAAGCTGATTTTTAATGTAGTTTTAAACGAAGTAGAAGAATATAAGAATAAGTACACTTAGTTTATATATTTTAATCATATGCGCCCATTGTTCAGCATTCTAACTATAAAGCAACGCTTAAGCGAGTCAAAGGAATGAGTGTTGTTTTGTTTTATAAATGATGTATTATAGTGTTGGTTGATATATCGTGATTTTGATGTAATATGATTCTAAGTATGAGACTTAGCCTAACTCTGTGTGTCAATAAAGAATTATGTACTTGCATATGAATTTTTTTTCCATAAAGAATTATGTATTTGCATATGAATTTTTTTTTTTGCCATAAAGTAATATGTTGCATTAAGAGAAGAAAACGTAACAAATATAAGTTACATTATTTTTACAGAGATGATAAGTTACTTTCTTTAGTAAAAAAAATGATAATTAACTTGAGAGATGTGGTACTTTTGATTTTTTTTTTTTTTTATAGTTTGTATAACTGTCGTTGAAGGCATAGTTCGCTAACCGTTATTGGCTTTGTTTTCTTTTATTTTTGAAGGCGTAGTTCTTAAAACTTAATTGGCTTTGTTTTCTTTGACTATTAGAGATTATTTGGTGAAGGTAATAATATTCTTTTCGTGAAGTTATCATTTCATTTTTTTTTAAGGATCATTTCATATTTATCATTTGGCTTTTCTATTAATTTGCAAAAAAAAATAATATGCAAACAAATGAATAAAATGTTTGAAATAGATAATATTGATCAATATCTTAAGGTTTAATGATAGCAATACACATTACACATTACTTTTTTGTTTTGTTTTTGAATTGAATTCATAACTATAATATTATTCATGTTAATTATTATTTTACTGTTTCATATTTATTATAACAGTAATTTTAGTTGAACCTGGTTGCAGATGATCATTCATTCTCCACTATTTTTGCCATTATGCCACACAAGTTTTGGTTGAATTAATTTCGCTTTTTAAATATATATTCAGGACACTAATTTTTAATTAATTACACCTTATTAGCAAACCTCTAAAACCACTCCCACTTCTTATCCCAACTTTTCCACTTCTCATAAACTTTATTTTCCTCTTACACTTATCATTTTTTGTTCTTAAATATTGGTTCAAACAATTATTATAAGTTGAAATTACATAATTAAATAGTTATTTCAGCTCATAAGACCCGTGCGGCGCACGGGTCATCAATCTAGTACTTATTGTTTTTTATTAGTAGGATGTATTACATTAATTAATCTATTAATTTTGATTTGTAATGTTGTTTTGGTAGATAGGTCTAACAATTTCAGCATTTTCACCAGCTGAGTTAGGACTTATTGGATTTTTAATGTTTTTTACTACTCTATACTACTCCATTTTGGATTCTTACTAATTAATTAATTTTTAAAATCCTCATTTTCTCTCAAAAAATAAAAAAAACCTCATTTTCCTTTATTTATTTTTCTTTTTTAATTAGAAAAAAAAACTATTGTTTTTTTGAGTTTTTGAACTATTAATTAATAATAAATTATTACACCAGTTTTTCAAAATCCCTTCACCTGTTACCACCATAACAAACTAACAGAACCAAAATTTTCCGTTCTTTCGTTTTGAGTTCTTTTCCAATGTCGTTTTGATTCCTTTTCTCCGATTCAATCCAAACCCTAATTTCCCTCTCCGATCCCAAATTGAGGAATATCAAAATTGCAGCAATGTCAAATTCGATTCTTCTTCTAGCAATTCTCACCCTCGCATTGACAAGTTTCGTCAATTCGATGAGGTTTGATCTTCAAATGGGTAGCACTAAGTGCATTTCCGAAGATATTAAGATCAATGCGATGACCGTTGGAAAGTATAGTGTCGTTAATCCTAATGAAGGGTATCCTCTTCCTGATAGCCACAAGATCACTGTCAAGGTAAAAAAAAAACAATTTTTTGATTCAATTACCAAATCTTAGTTTTGATTTGTGTTCAATTTTGGTTAATTTGTTGTTTTTCCTCTTTTTTGAGTATGAATTAACGTTAAGACATTGAAAAATGTATTGGGTAGGTGAATATATGAGAATCCCTTTAAAAAATTGATTTTTTATTCAAAGGGGAGGTTGATTCTCAAATGGGATAGCTTTAGAATGTTGGTTGCTAATTTATGATTTATTTTGAGTTACAACACTATTTAAGGTTTCTTACTTTAGAGTGTTTCACACATATTGAGACGATGGAGCTTTATAGCGACGAGGTTTCATATCGAAGGTGTGTCTGGTGTCCGGTACATGTTGTAGGACACCGATGTATGTGGTTATATTTGATCACTTTCATTTTCTTAAATTATTATTGGTGTCTATGTGTTAGTGTCTTGACCTAGAGTAGGGAGTATATGAGAATCCTTCCCCTTCAAAATTTTGAATCTTTACCCGAAGGGGGGGGCAGGGTTATCTTTAAAATGGTTGTTGGAAGTTTGTGATTTTATTCAGTTATAACTTATAATGTTATTTAAGGTTTTTCGGAATTTTGAGTTTTTCACATGTGTTGGGATGATGGAACTGTGTTGCATTGGCACTTTAGATTGAAGGCATGTTCAATGTCTGACATATGTCGATGCCCGACACTGACACTTTAGATTGAAGGCATGTTTAGTGTCTGACATATGTCGATGTCCGACATTGACACTTATGGTTACATTCAATCAATTTTATTTTCTTAAACTATTATTAGTGACTAGGCTTAGGTGGTTTGGGCATATAGAGAGAATGACTGTGGATTCTGATTCTGTAGTAAAGAGAGTGGATCAGAAGGAGGGGAGTCAAATCACCAGAGGTAGAGGAAGACCTAGAAAAACTATAAGGAAAACTATGAAAAAAAATCTATAGATTAATGAGTTTGATAGAGATACGATATATGATAGAATATTACGGCGTTGTTTGATCCATGCAGTTCACCCCACTTAGTGGGATAATACTTGGTTGTTGTTGTTGTTGTATCCAATGGGGGAGGGAGGTTTATTCTCAAATGAGACAGTTTACAATGTTTGTTGGTAGTTTTTGATTTTATTGAGTTATAACTTATAACATTATTTATGGTTTCTGAATTTGGAGAGTTTCACACTTGTTGGGATGATGGAACTATGTAGCACTAACACATTGGAGTGAAGCCGTGTCTGGTGTCTTACACGACACTAGCACAGGTGGTTATGTTCAATCATTTTCATTTTCTTAAATTATTATTAATGTCTACGCGATTCAATTAGCAAGGTAACAAAAAGGAAAGAAAAAAAAGTTCATGATTCAATTAACAAACCCTAGTTTTGATGTGTGTCAAGTTTGGGTTAATTTGTTATTTTTCTTTGTTTGACTATGAATCAACCTTAAGAAAACGAAAAAGGAACTATTTAAAGTATTGGGTAGTGAATATACGAGAATCCTCTTCAAAATTTTAAACTTTATCCAAAAGGGGAGAGGGATTTATTCTCACATGAGACAGCTTTACATTGTTGGTAGTTTATGATTTTATTGTTTTATAACTTATAACATTATTTAAGGTTTATGAACTGAGTATTTCACACTTGTTGGGATGATGGAACTATGTAGCACTGACACATTGGATTGAAGCCGTGTCCGATGTCTGACCACCAACACTTGTGGTTATGTTCAATCATTTTAATTTTTTTAAATAATTATTTGTCTGTATGTCAGTGTTTCGTAGTGATGGAATCCTTTTGTGCGTGAATTGTGTGTGGAGGCTTGACTTTGTTGTTTCTGTGTTTTTGCAAATGCAAGGTGAGTTCTCCTCATTCAAACACTAATCATTATGCTGAGCATGTGGAATCGGGTAATTTTGCATTTACTGCACCTGAGGGTGGTGACTACACAGCTTGCTTTTGGATACCGAGTAGTAGGATGGCCCCGTCAACTGTGACTATTGAATTTGAATGGAGAAGTGGAGTTACTGCCAAAGACTGGTCTAAGGTTGCCAAGAAAGGGCAGGTTGAAGTAAGTAGTGTTGTTCTTTTGTTCCTTGGTGTTGCCTTCAGACATGTATTATTGGTATTTTGTTATAGTTATTGCATTTTACCTTTGTCTGTGATGTGCTTTATTGCAAATAGTTACGTACCTAGTCCCGAGACTGGATATTGATGATGTTGTATCTATAATGGGAAGCTTGCTGCCATTGGAAAACAATTTTGAATATAAATTACATTAATGAATGAATGAATGGTAAATTTATGTTAAGCTTTATGTGAAACTATTACAAAGGCTTACTCTCTAAATGAATTTATTGAAAATTAAGGCTTTTGATACAGCCTATTGCATATCATCGCTCTCCGAATGGATTTATTGAAAATTTAGGGTCTTGATAGAGACCAATGGCTTTTTTGAAGCATGTAGCCAACACCGCCAAACGGATCCTGTTGCAACTCCTCTAGACATATTGCCTAAGTGGTGTTTCTTTCCCATAAATCATATATAATACTTTGTGCCCAGATAAATTTTCACACGCTATTTAAATGATTTTGGATACCTGCCGGATTATTAACTGATGCTACGCTGCTTTACTCTCATTCTATCTTAAATGTACTAATACAGAGTAGTACTGTCATGGTTTAATTGTTTAGTGGTTGAAACTGTTGATAATTTAATTGATGGGTAATATCACAATGTTCTTGGTTTCCCATATTGGCTCTTTTAATTTTTTTAAATCTTAGCTTAGCTTTTTCATTCAGCCGTTTTTTTCTGTGATGTAATGCGCAAGACATTCATATGAAAGCGGCTAGTCAATGGAGCTTCCTGAAAATGTAGCTCAGGATGTGTTCATAGAGAAAACAAGGAACGACATAACCTTTTATGACAAAGAATGTGACAGCAGCCTAAATTTTGTGTTATATCTCGGTTTTGAATTTACTTTTATCTTAGCCATCGCATTCTTTACTTTAGGCTGTATATTTTTTGTGTTTAAATTTTCAAATTAGAGAAGTGAGAACATGTGTTGTATTATTGTTTATTTGTGTCTGTTGTTATAATGCCTTGTGTGGTACCTATAAAATTTAATTTGAATCAGCACAAACCAGTAAGCTGATTCTAAGTGCCACCTTAATTTGTTTCGCCTTTGGAAGTTGTAGGTATTTTTTTATTTTTAAATTTAAGTATTTTGTTCTTGTATGTTTGTTAATAATATTATATCCTCACATTACCTAGATAATGGAATTTGAGTTGAAGAAGCTGTATGATGCTGTTTCATCCATCCATGACGAGATGTTTTATCTCCGTGAAAGGTATAAATTTCATGAATTCTTCTGCTAACAAATCTGTCGATATTACTACATCATTCAGCTACTATATAATGCTTGTCCATGTGATCTTTTAATGGAAATGATGTTTTGTCGAGTTCATTCAAAATTTCTTTTAATCTATTGCATTCCACTTACACACCAAATACATGTAACATGTATGACTACTGTTATGCATTGGATCAACTATTTCCTTTGCTATGCTATGCCAACCAAAAGTAGTCTTTTGTTCATCTAATTTTGCCTCTCTGCCTTTGATCCATTCAGAGTGTGCATAGCAAACCCCTTAGACCTAACCAGTAAGATAGAAAAAGAAATGATTTTTGAGAAGCCTTGCGGCATTGATATTTTTTCCTCCCTAGGTTTAACAGAGATTATTCTCGTCACTTATTGTATCTCCTTTTCTAATCATTTAATGGATTGGAGTGGATCAGAAGAAAATGTTTGATATGTCAGCAACATGTTTCCTTTGCTCATCCACCCTTGTGAATGAGAGCCTGATTGTTACGTAATATAAAGAAAGTAAACATTCATTAATTTAGAGATTATTAAAAAAAAGCTGAAGCTATTTTGGGTTTGTTTATCATAAAGAAAATCATTTTTTTTTTTAAATATCTGTGAAAAATGATTTTTAAGAGAAGCTATTCATTTAAAGCTGATTTTAGATTATGCTCAGACTATCATTTCTTTTAAAATATGTAACAAACAGATGAAAACTCCTAATAGTGATTAATTTGTTTTAAAAAAGTGTTTTTTCTTAAAAAAAGTTGTAACAAACAAGCTCTAAAACTCCATTGCTTACATGTTATCTTGTATGGTTCTTGTGGGAGTGGCCAAGTGTATAGTGAAAGAAAATAGTTGTATATCACAGATGGCATGCTTCTATTTCATTCTAATTATGTTTTTTTATCCATTTGTCCGATACAGGGAGGAAGAAATGCAAGATCTTAACAAAGCAACCAACTCCAGGATGTTCACCTTCGGTTTCCTTTCAATCTTGGTTTGCTTGTCTGTGGCTGGTTTACAACTATGGCATTTGAAGACATTCTTTGAGAGGAAGAAGCTCCTCTAAGATCCTTAACACAAATTTTGCTCAATTTATTTTTTCTTCCATATTTCCTAATTCCCATGGCCTAGCCGTTTCCTCACACGGATTTTTGTCATCTTCATCTTTTACAATTTGTAGATTTTTAGAAATACTAGTTACATTCTCAATCTGAGAACTGGTTCATGTCTTGATGATTCAATAGTTTATTGAAAAGTCCATGTGAACCTTCAAAATATAAATGATGAAATCAACAATATTTATATATGGTCTTCTGCTTGTTTTGGATTGAAACATGTAATGTAACTACATGTCTTCATCAACATTTGAAAGAGGATAAGAGCAGATAGAGGAGACATAACATAATGCTAAATTCAATTGATTCTTTTTATGCATGAAATGCAACATGCTCTTCTGTTGTTTTGGTAAGTTTCCATGAAGAACCTAATTACAGGTATTGGCAACTAGTCCATATAGCTGAAGGAGTAGGGATGTGGAGCTGCTTACAGCTAATTCTTTTTTTTTTTTTTTCCAGTTCCATTTTTGCTAATTTTTTTAGAGTATTATGTATGTCGCTATGTGCAACTATATAGAGACTAATTTCTTTGATAATTTAAAGTACGTGGAGGTGCAATAACCAATTTAGTGACCCGTCGAATTCGAAGATATTAGGTCGGGTTTTTTTTTTTCATTTTCATGTCCAGGTTCAAACCAAACCAATGAAACACAATCTTTGTTGGTTTCGGTATCGATTCCACATCATTCAAATTGAACATGAGATCTTGAAGATTAGTACACTCTAAGGTCTCAAGCCAATAACACTATGCCAACTCAAATTATATATTATTTAAAAAGTATATTTTTAATTATTATATATTACTCAAAAGATGTTATGATTTTTTAGTGGTTCAAATTTTGTTTGTCTTCAAAACTGAATCAAACGACCCATTGTATCCCTAAAAGTATCTTTTTAGTGATTTTTCATATGGATGAGTAAGTGATCGAACTTATATTAAAAAAATACCAGTTTTAAGGACTCACAGTGCTTACCCTTCAAACCATACAAGTTTAAACAAGTGAGGGCATACCCAAAATACCAGTTTTGTACTTTATAATGCTTCTATATTATGCAAAGGCAATGTATAAGCTTAACTTAAAAAAAAAAAAAAAAAAAAAAAAAGACATTGTAAAAGCATTCTATGCATTTAATATATTTTCCCACAACTTTCAAAAGTGAAAATAATCGATTTTTTTCCCTCGTTAATATTTCAAATCTCCCGGACTTTCGCTCTCAATTGTTAACTCTCTACTCCCACCTTCTGTTACCATGCTCTTCTTCAAAATGCGTTGTCCATTAATTACAAATCAAAAGATAGAATGAAAATATTGTATAAGCCTATAACTCAACTTGTAAAGTATTGTTTAACTGCGTTACCCTCAAAGTGCATCTAATACAACCTTAAAAGGTTAATGTTGCTCTTACACTTTATGTTTTACATGACATAGAATTACCACACTCCTGCTTATAACAAACTTCTTTGGAATGACTTTCATTTATTTATCATATTAAATAATTAAACAAGCATGGTGCATTAGTGGGATGCATTAGCAGGCAATATCATATCAGGTATAATCAAATTCAAACATTTCCAAACAGAGAAATAGTGTAACATAACAACTCAAACATTAGGGATATTATAATAACTGAAAAGCCAAACAGCAATACATTTAGTTTAGACCAATAGTTCTGAAAGCTCAATACTTCATAATATAGTCCAAACAAGAAAGGAAGATATCACGCTATGAGTCAACCCTTTATTTAGTAGGTAATTATGGGAAGACTTCCATTCAAACAGCAACGACAGTCATGTTGTTTACTCGTCATCATAGCTCTTGCGATGGTGACTCTTGTGGTGATGCTTCTTCCTCCCCTCATCATCATCGGAGCCTTCATCTCCTCCCTGCATCGTACAAAAACATCATTCAATGAATACCGACTAAAATATTTACAATTACCGAGTAAAACATTTTACATTGCTTGCAAAACCCATAAAATGCACATTATTGGAATGTTAGGAAAAAGAAGCACTGCGTAGTGCATACTACAGATAGAAATAATGCAAAGAGCCAACAAGTGAACAATTTTGAAATGATATAATTCTGTAATAGAAATTCAAAAGTTTCATCGAACAGAGAAATTTTCATTAAGAAACCGCGAGTCTAAAGGCCATGTTTGTATTGGCAGTAAGTGATCGAATGAAATGGAATGGTAATAGGTTCCATGGCATCCCTTAAACCTGTTTTTCTTCTCTGCAAATGGGGGTAAGGAATGGAATGCAGCAAAAGTCAGACTAGTTCAGATTAGTTTCATTAAAAAAATGATTTGTTAAATGATATTCTATAAATAAATATGTTTCAGTTCAGCCTATCATCCCTGAAAATTTCACAGATTTATCAGAGTAAGTTGGAAAAGTTTCATTATCTTTTTAAACAGTGCATCAAAGTAATCGTATCTACTTAAAGAAATAATGCAGCTAGCGGGTTATGGTTTTTAACTGTCAGTAAGTGGACTGAGCTTTAAGCATTTCAAATCTATGAAACTAACATGCCATGTATTATATATTATGGCAGAAATCATTAGATATTCAGCACGTATTTCAGCTGTGTAGTAAATGGCAGATAACGGAGCGTAGCATCTGAGACCCAAAAGCTCAAAATAGGGAAACAATACAAGAAGATTATACCATAGTATCATACACATAAAA
This sequence comes from Medicago sativa, assembly GCF_051527215.1. Classification (NCBI taxonomy): domain Eukaryota; kingdom Viridiplantae; phylum Streptophyta; class Magnoliopsida; order Fabales; family Fabaceae; genus Medicago; species Medicago sativa. The sequence goes on from NC_140754.1 coordinate 7,669,803, forward strand.
GCTCAAAGCAGAAGAATAATCAAATTAAAGTCAAACTGAGAACTAATAATCGAAGTTCATTGTTATCAATTGAGGGCATATTCAGACTTTAACAAGAGCTTCACTATATAACAGTCACTACAGTTGCTATGAAAAAAAAGGGCTCACCTAGCACCTAGGAGCCACTACAAATGTGACTATTGTCTGCATAGCGTTTAAGAATTAGGCACTAGGATCATCTGTTTAATCAAATGCTTACTCAATAAGCACATAAATGTCGCTACAATTGAAGAGAGTGTGGAAAAACTAAACAAAAATTGTTACTACAACCAAAGAGGGAACAAGGAAAACTCCACATATTTCTATCAACAATTGTGTGAAACTTGTGAAAATAAAAATAACTTTATGTCATGAAACAAGTGTGAAAAAACACTACACTATAGCAAATTACCAATTAGTTCACGCAATTACACTATAATAACGATTTATGAAGTGAATTATCATCATCATAGTGGGGTACACTATTAGGATTTAGGGGCAAGGGGGGAAATGCCATTTTTCTCAAGAATTTGAAGTGTACCAATTTGGCGATTATTAATTCAAAGCAATGTAGTCAAACTATATCCTACCTAGGATTGGAAGGGGTTGTAACTTGTAACGCAAGGATCATAACACAGATTGTAAGATCCTACCAAAGGCCAAAACTATAAGTGTACACACACACACACACACACACATGAAAACAACATTATCATATCTCTAAATTAGAATATTAAACTATGTCAATTAAAATTTCATAACCATAAATCCATAAGTAAGATTACTCACATATTTCTTACGACCGTATCCCTCATCATCATCACCACGCCTCTCATAACCATAGCTCGGTTTCTCCTCATCATCACTCCTTCCATAGCTAGTTTTCCTCCCATAGCTCGGCTTCTCCTCATCATCACTCCTTCCATAGCTAGGTTTCCTCTCGTACTCAGCAGTCCTCCCATAGCTTGGCTTCTCCTCATCATCACTCCTTCCATAGCTAGGTTTCCTCTCATACTCAGTCCTCCCATAGCTCGGCTTCTCCTCCTCATCACTCCGTCCATAGCTAGTTTTCCTCCCATAGCTCGGCTTCTCCTCATCGTCACTCCTTCCATAGCTAGGCTTCCTCTCATACTCACTCCTCCCTCCTCCATACCCTTCTTCCTCCCCATAACCACTCTTCTTCCTCCCATAACCCTCACTCTCCTCCTCATTCTTCCTCCCATAACCCTCACTCTCCTCCTCATTCTTTCTCCCACCATACCCAGACCCATATCCAGATTCTTGCTTCCTCCCACCATACCCAGACCCATAATCACTTTCCTCATTCTTTCTCCCATATTCAGACTCCTGGGTCCCACCATATCCAGATTCTTGCTTCCTTCCACCATAACCAGACCCATATTCACTTTCCTCATTCTTTCTCCCATACCCAGATCCAAATTCAGAATCTTGCTTTCTCCCACCATACCCAGATCCATATTCACCCTCCTGGGCCCCACCACCACCATACCCAGATCCATATTCACCCTCTTGCTTCCTCCCACCATACCCAGATCCAATTTCAGATTCTTGACCACCATACCCAGATCCTTGTTTCCTCCCATACCCACCACCACCACCACCACCAGATTCAGGATGAAAACCACAAGGAGCAGGTCTAGGTTTAGGTCTAGAATAGCTACTATACTCAGTAGCAAGAGCTTCATCACCATAAGCAGAAGGTTGAGCATAAGATTCAAATTGAGGACGATCATAATCAAAATCATTGTTTGATGAACCTGATGGGTAACATGTTTCATCGGAAGGTGGAATTGGTCTACCGTAGGTAAGGTGAATGTCGTATCCACCACCGTATGGTGTTGGATCGTATTCATCGAAATCGTCGACGCTTTCGTCGCCGTTTCCGCCACGAGTGAAGTATGACATTTTTTCTTGATTGGTTTTTTTGGATCAGAGAATTGAATAAGAATGATGAAGATGATGAATTTTAGGATCTAAAGTGTTATTTATATTTGTCTGAGAAAAATCAGTGGCTGAAAGTTGAAACTATTTCGAATGGACAAGTAGCGAGGATATGTGTAAGTTTTGATGTTCAAACCCCAACCACCACAAAAAAATGACGAGGATCTATAGTCATTTAATAAATAAATTTTGATCTTCATTTGATCATATACATCATTTAATAGATACAAAAGGGTGTTTTAGTAAAATACAAGTATGTGCATCTTGTTAACTTGCACCTTAGTGTTTTTAGGTGGGTGTAAGTTAACAGCTCCCATGTGTATATATATATCCTCTCAAAAGAAAAAGAATTCTATATTCATAAATGGAGTTTCTTTAAAAAAAAAAAAATTACAAATGAAGGTGGTAAAAAGAGAATTTTGACCAACAACAAATAATTTTTTTTTTTACTAAAAGAAATTATTGCCAAAATTCAAAATTAGTTGATTATCTCAAATGAGTTGATATTAAACTGTTGTAATTAATTTTATTTATGCACTTGTTAAGGATTCAAAAGAGAAAATTATTTAAAAAAATTATGTTAAAAAAATTCATTTTTAAAGTTTCAATATATTGATTACATAATTCACAACAAAAAATTTCATTTTTTGACTTCTAAACAAATACATTTATTAGTATTTCTCTTTATTTCTTTATAAAGTAAATTAATATTTTGCATTGGAATGAAAATAAAAAGAGGTATTTTAAAATTAAACTATTTTGCGTTGGAATGAAAATAAAAAGAGGTATTTTAAAATACCTCATAAATTAAACTATTTTGCGTTGGAATGAAAATAAAAAGAGGTATTTTAAAATACCTCATTTTATGGTTTTTAGTCACCAACTTCATCCTAACCAGCTCTTGAACCAAAGACCTTAAAGTTAAGGCATACGCCTTTAACCAAGAGACACTTGGGAGCCTGTATTTAATATTATGGGCATATTTTTTTTTTCCCTATTTATTTACGGTAATACATATACTACTACTAGGGTGGTGGGGTGGTGTTTTCGAACTTGGTGAAGTGTTTTACATTTTAGTGTGAGGCTCCAATTTTAGCCAAATTGTTGAAATTGGAGTTAATTTATGAAATTGTACGATTTTGCAAATTTAAATATCAATTTTGAGTTGATTCAGTTGAAATTTGAATTTTTGTAAATTTGAGAATTTGGATTAAATATACAATGGACCAAAGTTGATTTGTTATTCTTAATCTCTTTTATAATTAGATATGCCAAAACTATACAATGGACGGAATAATCGACGTATCTTATTTTTGTTTATAATATAGATCAGATATGTCAATTATTTAATATAAATTTATAAAATAATTTTTTATTGTTTATTATAGTGGTAGGAAGCAGTACAATTTATAATTAAAAGTAATTAAATACACATTATTAGAAATTGTTCTACTTCTTTTTTATAATATATGTTTTAATGTATTAGGGATGATAAAATTATTTACAAGAAACTTATAAGTTATGCAAATATGATACACATCGACTTTTATCATGAATGGAAAAGAAAATAAATGCATCATCGAAAAATAAAATGAACAAAAACAAAGCATAGTTTATGCAAATTGGAACTGGATACTCTCCTTCTCATTCTCTCATTCTTTCTCATTCATCAAGTTGTGTATAAAATATAGAGATAGATATATACAACTCGGTAATAAAGAGAAAATGAGAGATCCAAATCCTAAGTTATGATAAAAGCTATTCTTTTACAAATCAATCAACACAATCTATTCCTTCAATTAAAATGTGATTGAAGGTTAAATTTTAAGATAGAGATATGAATCTTCTAATGAAATTATTAGAAGCACATCTTAATTATTTTTTTGAATAACTCAAATGTTGATTTAAAATCCGACCCAAAGACCTTATGTGTCTGTCATTCTTTCGAAGTTAAATCTGAACCATATCAATTATCAAGTGATTTAGAATTTAGAATAAAGGTTAGAAAGTAGAATCAAAACCATAAAAGACAAAAAGAAATTCCAAAAAAAATCATTCACCAACATTTTTTTTTGAGAAAATCATTCACCAACATGTCTCCTCCAAATCCGGCCCTTGCAAAATTTTCTAAAGAGTTGCCATCAATATTAGAGTTGGTGAAAAAAATAATATTAGTGTTAGTAAAGAGTTCAACGAAGGAGTCCTTGTGAGCGTAGCTCAGTTGATATGAATATTGCATAATATATGTAATGCTCAAAGTTCGAAACTCGGACACCCCACTTCTCCACATTTAAAATTTGTGAGCTCTAACCACTAGGCTACTTGACAAAAAAAGAGTTCAACGAAGGAAACCACTTGAATTTAAGACAAATATTCTTATCAACTTTCCTAAAAGACTCAAGGCTATTGCTTTTTTTATTCTATGTTCTTCTCATGCGCTCTATTTTTCTCTTTCAAAAATGCCCTTAGATTTCCGGATTCTATAATCCAAACACACAGATCAGATTATATAGAATTATATAATCTGAAATATGCTTATATATAAACAACAACCATAATTTTTCCTTTTTAAACAATTGTGAATTTTGCTTATAAAAACAAAAAAAAAACAAAGTAAAAAAATGATAAAATTGTCAAATAAAATAAAAATATATATAAATACCACCGAAAAATTCTAAAAATCAAATAAATGTAATGCAATTTTTTCAGATTTTTATGAGAATATGAAAAAATAAAAAAATAAAAAAAAATGAAAAAATGAGTCTAAGCAATAAAATTTTGAATTTTGAAGGGTGGAGTCTAAATCAAGTAGCTCGAAAACTGGATTTTCGATAAGGACACGGAGGTTACCAAACATTTTTATAATCAAATGAGCTTATAAGACATAATATATAAACTATAAACTCAAAATTATGTCTTACCAAACATACTCATTATATTTAGGTCAAATACAACTTTTGGTACTTTTAGTTTGACATAACTCTCAAGTTAGTCCTTTAAGTTTCGAAAGTTTCAATTAGGTCCTTTTAGTTTGACAGAATTCCCAAGTTAGTCCTTTAAGTTTCAAAAGTTTCAAATAGGTCCTTTTAGTTGATAAACTATTTCACCGTTACCCCTACTGTCAGTATCCATTTAACTAATGTTGATGTAGTTGTTAAGTTGTTGACTTAGATCAAATGCTGTCTTTTAAAAACTCTAGGGTGTCAAAAACCTATGTTTAATGGTCACAAGTGATCTTTTATAGTGCTAGAAAGACAACTATTTACAACAACAAATGTCTTTCTAGCACTATTAAACGACATTTATAGTGCTAAAATGATATCTGCGGCCATTAAACATAACATTTTGACACCCTGGAGCTTTTAAAAGGCAACATTTTGATCTAAGTCAACAACTTAACGGCTACATCAGCATCAATTAATTACTAGACCATCGACTCGTGCTAACGTACGGGTCATACAAAAGAACAAATATAGCGCAAATATGAAAGTAAATACTTACCTTGAATCGAAAAAAATAGTATAATTCAACTCATAAAATAAATTGCCACAAACGTTTTTAATATGCCATATTAAACAATTTCCATGACATCGACCCTGTTACAGAAAGGAAAAACACTGAATCCTAAATGTCTGATTCATGGAGATTGAAGAAATTCGATAACAAAGCAGATAGTTCCAGCATTCGAGCAAGTTAAACAACTTTAGTGTCGGTAGGCTCAATCTTGACACGAAAAGCCCTGTTAGGTTTTGTAACCGATGCCTGACCAGCTTCACCATGTTCAACAGCCACAGAGTTAATGTTATCAGAGGACCTCTTAAGACTTGTCTTGCTGGTTGGTGTGTCAATCACAGAGGTATTGCTACATGAGTCTTCAACCTCCTGTACATCCCGCAGACATTTGCGTAAAAAAATTTGTTTAAATTTCTTACAGATTAAATTTTCTGCATTTCATTAGTAATTGTAGATTATATATAATTAATCAATTAAGTACCATCTGAACATTATAATTGTTTGCTGCAACACCATCCACACTAAGCTCTTCACCAGATCAATCATTGGGTTTCTATCACACATACACCAACAAAAGAACCAATCAGTCATAAGATGATTTCCTTATGTGCATTAATCTAAAACAATTATTAGATTGTAATATCATATATGAACTACCTCCAAATTATACTTAGACATAAATTGTTCAATGACACCAACATCATCAGATGCCTTCTTAACGTCATAATTCCTATACTTCTTTACGACATTTCCTTCAGCAACCTCAACCTTGAAAAGAACTTGCTTGTCAATAAGCACATTAAAATCAGCAGGATAATCACTGGCTCCTTCTCCCTGTTGAAAGATTAGAAGATGTTAGTTGAAAATTCTTTGAAAAAAAAAATCCTCATATGTAGTACATGCATTTATCCACTACCTTGTCACGTTCTTTGATTAAGTCTTCCACGTTACGCCCAATAAATTGTGTCACTTGGCGATCAAAAAGGACAAAGATAGTGGACCCTGTATCGTCCATCACAATGACATGCAGCTTGAACCTAACAAATAATCAACGGTATCAATAGACTTCTACGTATAATAAAAACAAAAATTATATTCGGATAAGATTCGGATACCTAGGCACAGCGCTTTTGCAAGTTTTGCACTTGCGACAACGGAGCATTCCAATGTCAACAGTGACCAATGAAGCACACTGGGTACATGATCGAAAGTACCATTCAACCCCAATTTCGATCTCACATATAGTGGCAAGTACCAAACCTTGACACACCTATAAAAATTTCACCGCCTTTTGCATATAAATCTTGAACATAAATATCAATGATTAATCCAAAACAATATTTAAAAATTCCCAAAATAGACAACTACCTGAGTTGACTCAATCATACTTTCGATTGTCATTCTCTTGGTGTTGAGCAAGTCATCTGACAGAGATGCAGAGATGTTTGTGGAAATCTGACTAACACTTTAGGTCAATTGGAGCGATGCATTTTTCAAGCTGATAAAAGTATACCAATGTCATTAAAAGAATGAAACATAAGCAGCAAAATGTTTCATTGATGTAGTAATTATAGTATATCAAGTCTTAAAAAATACGTCCATACCAATCATAAATTTTTAGTTTCTACTTTCTATAAAAACGTAAATGCTTACCCTTCCATGTAAACAGCAACATCAGGTAAATCGCCATTAAGTATGAGCTTAGTCCCAAAACACCCATTAGCAATTCCCATTACACCTAGTTTTAACAAATTAAACAGCAAGTGAACATTATTTCCCATTTCATTCGTGGATATTAATAGAAAGTAGAAACTAAAAACTATGAAATACCTAAATATTTGCGTGTCTTGCAAAACTGCAATATCAATACAACAGGCGAAGAGTTGTCGTGGTTAACAAAAAAGCTCACAATTTTGTCAGCATGTTCACCCCAAAGAGAGCAATGCAAACGGTTGTTTCTGTAATCAAATATTAGGTAATTATCAATGCATCCACACAATGTTTATTAAATTATATTACATGAAAGAGGCACAAATAAAAAGATAAAGCTCACTCCAGATCTTGCAAAGTGAGATCAATCACTTTGCTCTTCCTGCCCTCCTTTCAGTTTCCCTTACATCACCCATTTCAATTACATGACCAACAACATCTGATATTATGTATAGAAAAGTAAAAACAATTGAAAGAATTTTCTCAAGGAGTGTAGAGAGTTATAAGTAATGATGTACAACACACATTCATAATCGAAGTATTACCAGCAGATGTGCCCTCGACATTTGAAGAGAGAATTTCATTGAATGACATGAAATCAAAAACATTGATAGGAATAGTAGGCAAGTCTTTTTTGGTAAAATTTGAGTTGTGCAACATACTAAGTTTGTGTTTGTGCGAAGTTAGCTTATATGGACCTTCATTAAAACTGACGATTGCATTGTGAAGTTCATATGTACCCCCTTCCTCAACCATTGACCTGAACTTTGCCACCAAATATTCTCTAACTGTGGCGTGGATGCGTCCACCCTATAGATGACAACAACAGTAGGGAATATGTGGTTAAAATAAAAAACTAAAAAGAGGCACCCTTGAAAATTCTATCTAAAATAAAAAAAAAAAGAACGAAGCAACTAACTGGTGCAAATTTGAACATAAGTCATATTGATCATATTCATTTGTCATAATCATCATATTAAACATTGCTATAATTTATTTTAAAAATGTGAAAGTAAAAAAAGGACAAATAAAGAAAAAAAATACAGGCATGCAGATGCAGCAGTAATTGAAATGGAGAAGCTGGGTGAAACATGATTGGTTAAGAGAGCACCAAAAGAGGTTAGGGTGGCAGTGCAACACAGTCACACCAATTGTGAGTCAGAAATCGAACGAAAACATTCTTGTTGGCTGGCATTCCCGGACACCATTTGATTACACTCTACTCTAGTACTGAATAGTCATCCCTCTCTCATGCAATACAATTTCAGTCGTCTCATTCACAAAAGTCACACAGTACCTATGCATGAAACTTCAGCAAACAATTTTGAGGTGGTGAGAGGCACACTTAGCCGTAATGGAGTTGTATTCAACATCTGTCATAATCCTTTATTGCATATATTTTATATTGTATATATTTTTAAAACTTGCAGCATGTTAAATCGAACCTAATCTAACTAACTTATGTCATATTCAACTCAATTATTCATTCAATCATGCATAAGCAACAAAAAGAGAATGGCAACAAAATAATTAGTGATGACTTTCTGGTGTTATGAAATATATGCTTGTAAGTGGTTACTTTAAAAAATAACATTGAAATATTGCACAAACCTTTGCATCAACCAGCAACATGTTCATGAAAATGATGTTAGTCGGAACTTTCTTCTCTGGAATTAACCAAATATGAGCAACCCGCACACACATCTTCAGGTTCTTCTTTCCTCCAGAAATAGCTGACAATGGGGTGTATATGCTAGACATTTTTGTTTGGTGTTTTTCAAGAAAGGAAGACGGTTGTTTAGAATGAGATTATATTGGTGTTAGGTTGTGATGTATTTATAGAATAAAGGGACAAAAACTGCTGAGCAAGGTCTGATGGATTATGAAACGATATGTTTGATGTTTTCCATAAAAAACAGGAAATATTGTTAAGTAGGAGAGATATGTTTGATGTTTTCCATAAAAAACAGGAAATATTGTTAAGTAGGAGAGGATTGTATAGTGGAAAAGATTTGTTTAGTGCTTTTCAATAAAAATAGCACATTTTGTTAGGTAGGAAAAGATTGCAGAAGGATAAGTAGGGAAGGATTGCATCAGAGGACATATTGATAAGTATGGCTTCACAAAAAATTAAGAACATAATACATGAGAAGGAAACGCAGGTCAAGTTCTTTTTAATCCTTTCCAAAAAAAAAAGTCATTTTCATAAGTAGAAAAAATAGGAGAGATCAGGACTAATCTTATAATTCTGTTTTTAAGTTCTGAAATAGGTGCTTGAATATTCAAAATGAAAAATAATAAGGGCCATATGTTTCATCAAAACCAAAAATTAAAAACTTGATCACAGAGAAAATGTTATTTAAGTGAGGGATATCTCTTTGGAATAATTCTAAAGGATATATCTGGGTATATTTCTAAGTGTAAAATGATACTAACACGACAATTCAATATTCTTGCGTTTCTTTTTCTTAGTTTGGTAAACAATACTACTACTGTATTTCTCCTTTCAAAAAGATAGTATTATTGTATTTCTAGCTAATGTACGATTATTATACATAGGTTAGAAAATTAATACTATCAAAATAAGTACATAAGCTACAATAAAAAATAATAATCAGTCTTATAAAAAATAGGATAATTAGGTTGGATAGGATTTTGTTTTATTTTTAATTAAAAAATAGGTTTGTTTTGTTTTTCATAAAAAAAATAGGGTAATTAGTTTAGTTTAGGTTTCATAAAAAAATAGGGGATGATTTTCTTTTGTTTTTAATAAAAAATAGGAGCGAAAATAGGATTGGATTTTTCTTTTGTTTTTAATAAAAAAATAGGAGCGAAAATATGATTGGATTGGATTGGATTTAGGAGTGATGTGTTGTTTTGTTCAAAGTAATAGGAGTGATTTGTTGCTTGTAGGGGTAATACAGTAATATTAAGCATTAGGGTTAGGTTAAAATTAGGGCAAAAGTTAGCTTCCGGGTTAACTTTTATATATAGATAGATTAACTGACAACAGAGGTAACAGCGAAATAGTTTATCAACTAAAAAGACCTATTTGAAACTTTTGAAACTTAAAGGACTAACTTAGAAATTTTGTCAAACTAAAATGATATATTTAAAACTTTTGAAACTTATAGGACTAACTTAAGAATTCTGTCAAACTAAAAGGATAAAACGTGATATTTGACCTTATATTTATAACCAAAAGGATCAAGTGATATTTGACCTTATATTTATAACCAAATTGACTTGTTTTAGATTTTTTAATTTAACCAAAAATTTTAAGGTCCAAAGGCTCAAGCTTGAACAACCTTCTTTTTAAGCATATTGATTATTATATAAACTAACAAAAGATTTTGTTAAAACCAACCAAAAGCTTATACAAAACTGAAAAACCAACCACAAAGAACATAAAATTTATCAAAAGAAGAAAAATAATCACAACATTTTTTTAAAAGAACATACAACATTTAAGAATCTCTCCTAGTCCTAGATTCTGTGTCTGCGTGTCTTTCTCTCTCTCTCTCTGCGTTTTATGTCCGCTACGAACCATATTCATTATTCAACATTCACTAACTCAAAACCATTCACAAACACAACATACAAACAATAATATTCACACAACAAAAATTACAAGTAATGGCACCTTTTGTATTGACAGTGTCACAAAATGGAACAGGAAACTATAGAACTGTACAAGAAGCTATTGATGCTGTGCCACTTCGCAACACACGCCGGACGATCATAAGGATATCACCGGGAATCTACCGGCAACCACTTTACGTGGCAAAGACTAAGAATTTCATCACTTTCGTTGGTTTGTGTCCTGAAGATACTATTCTCACATGGAACAACACTGCCAATAAAATTGATCACCATCAAGTAGGTTCATGCATTTTCTTAATGTTATATATGTAGCGTCGACACTTCAAACTATGAAATGTGTGTACGGTGTCCCACATGTGACCGTGTGTGACACCAACACAACACCAACACATGGATAATTTAATTTAATTTTTTCAAATTATTATCAGTGTCGTATTTGATGTGTGATTTGTGTTAGTGCTTCATAGGGATTTCTTCGTTTGAGGAAGTGGGTATGTGACAAATTCAAATTTTTCTATGTTTTTATTGGTTGTGATTATTGTGTTTTTTGTTGTTGTTGTTGCAGAGTTCTAAGGTGATAGGGAATGGGACTTTTGGTTGTGGAAGTACGATTGTGGAAGGGGAAGACTTTATTGCTGAGAATATTACTTTTGAGAATTTTTCTCCTGAGGTATATGTTAGTGTTTTCTGATGGTTTTATATAATCTCTATATTGTGAGAAAATGTGGCTGATGCGGTTGATATTACCGTTGCAATAACCTCAAATTCTTTGAAGTTGAGGGTGCAATTGTGTGGTTGCGGAGTGCAATTTAAAACTATGGTGTTATTAAATTAGTTTGTTTCTTTCTCATTGCTTTATTGGATAACATCGATTTTGTGCAAAATTTTAAGTTTAGTCTAGTCGTGTCACGATCCTTGATATTGTGGAAAATGCAGTTAGATACGACCGACACAACCTCAATTGCAGTCGTATTGTGGTTGCTTAGACTTCAAAAACTTTGATTTGCAGTCAAAATTGTGGTCGCGGACCTTATTAAGTAGGATCTCCATAAGCATTATGCAGATTTTTTTTTAACACATAGATACAAATGAAATTGTTACATAGCTTATTTCCTTTCCTTCTTTACTTTTCATGGCAGAGTTCAGGGCAAGCAGTAGCAGTTAGAGTAACAGCAGATAGATGTGCATTTTACAATTGCAGGTTCCTTGGGTGGCAGGTAACTTTACTCTCTTGATGTATTTGTTCATAGGTTAGATGTTGGAACAAGAATTTGAAAAGGTAACTAACTTTTTCTTGTTTATGATGCAGGACACACTTTATTTACATTCTGGCAAACAATATTTGAGAGATTGTTATATTGAAGGAAGTGTGGACTTCATTTTTGGTAATAGCACTGCACTCTTGGAACATTGTCATATCCACTGCAAGTCTGCTGGGTTCATAACTGCACAGAGCAGAAAATCTCCACATGAAAAGACTGGTTATGTATTTTTGAGGTATGTGACCAAGTCTAGAGTCATCTGGTTGTTGTCTATGAAACACTAAAAAAACATAGACACGGACACGGACACGACAATGATACTGACATGTAGAGACCAGTAATAGTTTGAGAAACTGGAACTAATTGAATATAACCACATGCATATACAGGGGCAGATCCAGACTTTAGGTAGATGTGGAGCTAAAATTTCAGATAAATAATAATGCAAACTAGATGTTTTTTTTAATCGACATTATTCTCGTTGAGATTGTGTAAGAAACATGAAAACACGCAAATCAAATAGTCTAACATACAGTAGTGTGCTAACATACCTCATTGTTTGCACTTATTTGTTTCCACAAGTTTTGCACAAAGATCAGAAAACCCTTTCCACTTAGCAAATTTTGGGTCAGATAGAACATTTATAACATAATTCTTAAGTTGAGTGCGTAACGCCACTTCCGGCACATCTATAAAATCATTTGGATAAAACTCAGTCATCCTCAATAATTTGTTCAGATCAAAATGACTTTGCGGAACTAAAGAGGAAGGAAAAAAGAGAGTTATTTACTAAGTCACTTCTTTTCTGCTTTTATCAATTATAACAAAAAAAAAAAAAACGGAAAAAACATGTGGAGCTATAGCTCCACATGGCACCTAAGTGGATCCGCCCCTGTGCATATATTTCGCGTTAGTGTCAGACAGTGATACATGTCGGATATCAGACACGCTTTCAATTTAAAGTATTAATGCTACTACATAGAAATCTACAATTATATATTCTAGGCCTTTTGGTTCATTACATCATAGGTATTTTACATATAAAGTGTAAATGGTTTGTGGTATGATTACAGATGTGCTATCACAGGCAATGGAGGAAGTTCATATACATATCTTGGAAGGCCATGGGGACCTTTTGGAAGAGTGGTCTTTGCATATACTTATATGGATCATTCTATAAAGCCTGCAGGTTGGAATAATTGGGGGAAAGTTGAAAATGAAAAAAGTGCTTGCTTCTATGAATACAGGTACATCATTTCTGCCTATCTTTGTATTACATGTGTCTAAATATAAGTGCTATTTAAAAAAAATATGTCCTAAATATAAATCTAATTTTAAATTACAAGATATATATATTTTTAAATATATCTCTAATTAATATTACTGAATGCACTAACTATGTATAAAAATTACAGGTGTTTCGGACCAGGTTTTTGTCTCTCGAAACGAGTGAAATGGGCTAGAGTGTTGAAGGATAAAGAAGCTGAGGAGTTTCTCATGCATAGTTTCATTGATCCAGAACCACAAAAACCTTGGCTTGCTCAAAGAATGGCCTTAAAGATTCCATATTCTGCTTAAAAATTATGTTAAGGACACTTGAAACATGGATGTGAATGTGATATAAAGGGTAAACCTAAAATAAAACCCAAATCTTAAAAAGCTTTAATATTTTCAAACCAAGCATGAGTAACATTATGAAATGTTATACGTTTGTGATATTTTCATATGTATCCGATAATATATAATTTATCTATTGTATCCAATAATCTATAATTTATCTATTGAGTATGAAGTTTGAATTACTATAAATGAGTACCTTGGTTATTTTATTTTATCCAATTTTGTCACATTAATGAATTTGCTTATGTGTTACTTGTAATCCTTTACGATTTTACCTACTCCATATAAGAAAGCTCAAACAACCTTTACATCGGATTTTTACATGAAGTCCTAATACAAGGTTCAATTTGCCACCATATTAAGCAATAAATCAAGAGCTAGACTTCATATATAATACGAATATTCTTTGATTAATTTTTTGGTTTTGAAACCTAGCATTGAACGTTGCAATTGGTACATCATAGTATATTCTTTGTTAGTGATGTTCATAAACTAATTGAGCTGATAAGTTGCTAATCGACATGCAGTGATAATGGAATTTTGTAAAACATAATTAATATAAAAAAGCCAAACATTCAGTTATTACATGAACAAATGACACCAAAATTTGATAAACAAGAATTAGAATTTAAATTAAGCTTAATCTAAAACTAAAAATCTATGCACTCTAGTACAGTAACTACTAACATCATCATAAATAGAAATCATCAACTCAAAATTACTACAAAATGAAAAATTGAAACCAAGCCCATTTGGCAATAAGAGACATCAGCAGTTAGAAAATATACAAGATTAAGAGATATAACTGCTTTGAAATTCCTTCAACAATAAGAACAGTTGGTGAGTAATGCAACTTCCAACTTTGATGACCTCAAAGAATTGATGGAAAGATAAGGTGGTTTTATTGTATCAGGGTTCTCTGAAGCACCTAGAGAAATTCCTATAATAATAAAGCGAACAATAATTTCCAACTCCAACTAATATGTGCTGGAGTTGGGAATTAGAGTTCACTCCATTATTATTGGAATTTCTCTAAGTGCTTCCCAGAATCATGATACAACTAGACATAGTTGACTTGTCTTTCTATCAACTCTTTGAGGTACGGGCATTGGAAGTTACTTAACTCAGTACTCTATTGATCTCTAGAATTTACCTTGATTGGTTGTAAATTAGAAAGAGAAAAAAAATGCTACATATTTCATTGTTTTCTTATTCGATGACCTTTGAAAACTTCAATTCTAATGGTGCGGTTTTGTATGGCTTTGCTTTTGTTCCTTTGTTCATCTTCTTGATCATAACTGCATTTGGATAACACAAGTGTTGGGAGTTGAACAAGAATAAGATAGACAGAGTTATGAATTGGTAGTGGCTAGTATTTTTTTAATCCAAACTTTAACGAAATTAAGAAATTGATGAGAAGAGTAAAATGGTATATAGAGAAAAGATAGGAAAGAAAAGAATGAGCTACCTAACACATTCCCGTTTTTTAGATGACACACCTAACATGCTCCTCTACTTTGAAATAGGAAAATCATTTTCAACATATAAAACATTGGAAGTTAAGATTATAAAGTAACAATAATGACTCTGTCAAAAAAAAAAAGTAACAATGGTCATTTTCTTGAATATAAATAAGTGAAAAAATAATATCATATTAATCTAATAAATATTATCATAAAATTAAAAATTAATTCAACATCTCATATTAATAAAAATTAATATACATGCAAAGAAATATACTTTGTTTTCAAAGGATACATAAATAAGTTGGGTAAACCCAAGAATGTGGCAACTAAACTCTATTTTATAGATCCATCAGCCAGAGAATAAAACATCTCAAACCCCAAATAAGTTTTATTTGAAACATTAATTCAACATATTTTACTAATAACATGACATATTTTACTAATTCCCCCAAATTGAGGCGTATTGGGTGCATTAGGTGTTAGACCATCCACAATGGTGGGTGCTTCATCTATTTAGCACCATATTAAATAGGCACCCCCATTGTGGAGTATAATATATGGGTGACTATGGAAGCACCCTCTCTCTCTCTCTCTCTCTCTCTCTCTCTCTCTCTCTCTCTCTTCATTTTTCATGGCTTCCATTTAATAAATCTTAATAAAATAAATAAATTTTGTTGAAATGTAATGAAAAATGAGTTGTTGGGTTGGAGAAAATGAGTGCTTATTAAGTATTACCGTAAAATAAGTGATGTGGACATATGAAATTAATTTAAACACCCGGTTTAAGGTGCTCTGTTGTGGATGGTCTTAATCATCGAGAATTTATATTTTATCTGTTGTGTTCCATGTTCTTTTGCTTCATCACGTACAAGCTGATAAAACAAGTGTGGGAAGTAAGAAGCAAGAATTAAATTGATGATATAGATTTGATAATTATTGCTCTTTGTAATGCCATATTTGAAAACTTTCAATTATGACTTTTACGATGAGTAGTAATCATCAAATCTTTTTCATCACTTTAATTCGTCCAGTAGTATTATTTTTGAATAAAAACTCAATATGATGAGAAGAGAGAAGAAGAAGGAGAGGGAGGGAGAGAGAGAGAGAGGCAGAAGAAAAGTAGTGTGAATTGTGAAGTGAACCAAAGGATGTATATGTAAGGGATGAAGGGAGATGTTTTTGGTTGAAGTATATAAATTTGTTCGATTGATCGTGAAGGGTGATGTAATGTGTGTAGTACCTACTCAACTAAAATCATAGAGAACCAAAGATTCTAACTATTTTGTTTTATATTCTTTGAAATAATAGTCATTTTCGTCATTGAATGTGTAATGATGAGTCTGATTGTGCGCACTGTTAGTCAAAATAGTCTTTGACGTTAAAATAATCT
Source organism: Medicago sativa (assembly GCF_051527215.1). NCBI lineage: Eukaryota > Viridiplantae > Streptophyta > Magnoliopsida > Fabales > Fabaceae > Medicago > Medicago sativa. Next base: position 7,686,347 of record NC_140754.1, read on the forward strand.
TTCAATGCTCACAATAACTCTTTATTTATAATATCATAAAATAAAAAATATTAGGGTCCAAATTCGATAAAAAGTGAGAGGTCCAAATTGCACAATCATAAAAAAAAAATAGTTTTTTTACTGTCATACATTCATTAAACACTTTGAGAGAGAATGATGTAGCAAATGTGATATGTTTGATATGGTAAAAAAAGAGAGATAAAAAGAAAAATTAGGTATGAATGAGTAATTTGTTGAATTCAAAGTGCATTTTTTGAGGAGCAACCCAAAGTACGTGTTCCTCTAAAAACAAAATTCCAATTGTGTGTTACAACCAATTAAACTCTATAGAATGTAAAAGTAACATCCCATAGTATTCTATAAATGCTCAACCTCCTTCCTCTATAGAAAAAATACACAGGACTATGACTTTCACTTTTTTTCGATATTAACTTCGTTTTTTAATAAGTAGAAGCTCACTAAATAAGCATAGGTTGCATCATCATCAATATTATTGTTGTGCAAAGACAAATATCAAGTTCAAGAAATTTTGTGAATATGATTACTTCCTCCTTCGATATAAGCATCAATAAATGATGTGCTTAATTGTAATTATGTTGGGTGCTTAAAGTTAGTCTTAAATTGATTACTTAATTTTTTTTCGGGTCATGTTAACTTGTGCCCTAAGGGCACATGTTAAGGAACCCAAAAAAAGCAACTTTGCATTGGAAAACATAGTATTTTAACTTTTTAGAAGTTGACTGCATGACTTTTAATACTTAGATTTCTATAATGAGTTCCTTAACATGTGCCATTGAGGGCACAAGTTAACATTTGCCTTTTTTTTTTTCAGGCTTCTTTTGATCAATATGTATAGGGCAAAGGAAAGTGTAATCCAATTAACATTTTCATAGAAATTCACAAGCAATCAACTCACTGAGGTAACATTTGACTTGTTATATTTGACGAAATATTTTCCATTATGAATTTTTGTTTTTGGGCTCAGTTCTTTGATTCATATGGTCAAAGACAACATTTGAAATTTGTTTTCAATAATTATATTGTTTGCAAAAGATTTGTAGAAAGAAATAAGGAAAATAAAAATGACAACATAAAATGTTTTCAAACCCACCGACAAATATAAAATTTCTAGAGTGTTGTCTACAAACCTTGTAGAATGTTGTCTATAAACCTAGACGAAAAGAATACTCCATCTAGTTTCATATAGTACTTGTTTAAAGCATACATTATTATTTAAAACTAGTAAGACACAATTATGTGTATCTGGTATTCTTGACTTATAAGTTAAATCTAGGGTAAGAAGATGTTGTCACAATCTAAGGCAGAAAATATTTTCAAGTTCCAAGAACTCCAAAATATTTGTAAGTGGAGACATTCCCTTGCTTGCTTTTCCAAATCTATAGATTGCACCGTATGATAAAAACTATTGTGTTGGCAAGGCATTGTTGATACTAAATAACAAAAAAATACGTTTAACATTCAAGGTAACTATCGTGAATTGGACCAGTAAAAAAGAAAGAAAAAACACCAATATAAGGACACCACATTTTCTACCAAAACATGATCACTCAAAAAAGACACGCGCACTGGAAATTGAAAGGTTGAAAGATACTTATAACATTTACAGCTTTGCTATATATCACGACAAAATTCATCAAGAAAATTTCCCGAATCACCAAATATCATATAATTTTCAATGATTAAATTACTATTAAACTTAAAATCAGTCACCACATAACTAAGTAAGCTTCTTCCATACTATCCACTTTTGTTTTAATCGTTTGTGTAGAAAATCTAGATGTCACCTCCTACTATGTATTGGGCAAACAAAAATGGCCAACTTTTGAAACTAACTATATTGTTTTATTTTATTTTTTACGGCAAATCATGTTGATTGTTACTCAAACCTTTTTTTCACTGTGATAGAGAGTGGTTGGAGCATCTTATTGTGTCTAATGGTTAAAAAAAAACAATTTGTGTATCTGTCGTGAACTTTTTTTTCGCTGGATTAAGCAATTTCATAACATTTAATGTAACTATCGTGAATTGAAGGAATTGAAAGATTAAACACAAAGTCATGAGATTTTGAGCTAGTAAAGGAAAATTACTTTGATCGAATACTTTTGGTGTTAAGTCAAAAAATAGTGTCAAATTTGTGGTGGACTCATATTACAATTTCAAAAAATATGAGGGTCTAAATCCGCTAAAAAATGGGAGATCTAAATTGCACAATCATAAAAAAAAAAAAATGCATTGGGTTTTACCGAACAAAAACTATTGTATTGATAAATATCATTATGACCGTCTGGTGTGTGTTTCCTAGTGCTAGAAGATTCGTTTTCGCTAGCATCAATGGCTTCTTGTATCGTTATGTAGTTTCATGACCTATCTTGTGACACTGTCAATATAAAATGTGTATTATAACGACATATTTTTGTATTGACAGTGTCACAAAAGATGGTACATGAAACTACATAACGGTGCAAGAAGCCATTAGCTGTTGATGCTAGCAATTAGGAAACACACCAAACAGTCATAAGGATATTTATTAAATGTGACAGAACAGTATCACTAAGTATTCTTGTTAGTAATGTTAATTTAGTTGAGGTGACTATTTGTTCATCGATATGCTAGCAATTATCTTGGTAGTTTGTAAAACATAGTACTAATTAATCTCAAGTCCCAAAATGAAATATTTGGTTATTATTACTTGAACAAACGACACCAAAAATTGATAAAAATGAACTAGTTTTAAGCTAAGTTTGACATAAAAGTTAAAACAAAAAATCTATGCAATCTCGTGCAACAAATGCTAGCCTAATTGCAAACCATTAACTGAAAAACCGACAAAGTGCATTTGGTCACACAGTGCAACAAATACTATGCTTTAGTTTTGTATCTTTGTCCATATTCTTGGTCACATGTGCGCATTTGGATAAAAAAAGTGTTTCGAGGATGAAAATAGAGACATTTATTGAGTTGTTTATAACTATTATTTCTTGAAGAAGAATAAGAAGGAAGCAAGAGCAATAGTTGCAATGGCATTACGATATACCACAAAAAAAAACTTACTCATGCCCTTGTTAAGGGCAGCCATTGTAATGACAAGGCAGCCATTGTTATGTTTGTCATTATGGCATGAGTCACTATGTTTTTGTGCTATATCGTAATGTCATTGCAACTATTGCTCTTGCTCCCATCTAAATTCTTCACCTTTTTAAGTGTTTGCTTCTATGTAAGATATCTTGAAACTTGTGAATAAAATTCCTCCCTTTGTAAAGTCTTGCTTTGCTGATATGCATGATTTCTTTATGAATTACATCAAAAACATCCTAAAATTGCTATGTTTCGGGAAGAACAAAATTACAAACTCAAATCCAAAAAATATTACAAATGTCTCGAAATCAATAACAATTGCTCTAATACTCCTCTATTCTGCTGGTAAATCCTACTGGAAATGATTGAAAAACATGCTAAGAATAACGTCAGATCTGTCATCAGTTACCAAAAGAAAATATACGACAGAGTAACAAAACATAAGAACATAAGATTATTATATAAACTAACATAAAATTTTGTTAAAACCAACCAAAAGCTTATACAAAAATGAAAAACCAACCACAAAGAACATAAAATTTATCAGAAGAAAAACAAATAATCACAACATTTTTTTAAAAGAGCATAACATTTAAGAATCTCTCTTAGTCCTAGATTCTGTGATGTGAATTTTAAAAGGTTGAATGTTGCTTAATTTTCTAACCAAAGTATAGTAGCAATGGTATTCATTGTGCCACCGAGCGGCGAAATGTTTGCCTTAAACGTAAGATGGAAACGATGTGGAAAGGAGGAGGCGTATGAATATTTCAAGTACTTAGATGTGGAAAGTAAGATTGAAACGATGTTTCATAATGACCACATTTTTGAAAGTCGTAGGAAGAGACTTGCTACTGAAAATGAAAAAAAAACAAATGCGTGTAATGTTTGACAGAGATCAGGATTCAGGAGGACATCTTTACTGAGTTGAAGCACGAATTCAAACAAGAATATAAGGAGGGTTTAGAAGAAGACAAGAAGGCCATGGAGGAGTTGCAGAAGGCCGCGGAGGCTCGCAAGAGGACCAAGGCCATGGAGAAGAAGGCTGACAAGAAGGCCAAGAAGGAGTTTGACAGGAAGGCCATGGAGGAACGAGTATTTCAAGAATTGGAGAAGGACTATTAAGAAGATTTGCACTGTAATGTTTTTAATAATTATATTAATTGTACCAGTATGTTATCCTTTGTGCATCTCTCTTTGAGAAGATTGATATGTTATCTCTGTTGTCTGGGTTGTTTTTCTGTTTTCCCAAAATACTACCTTCATAAGAGCATAACATTTATTAAGAATCTCTCCTAGTCCTAGATTTTGTGTCTGCATGTCTTTTTTTAAAATATTCACATCGATTTTGTGCATAATTTTATGTTTGGTCTAGTCGTGTCACGATCCTTGATATTGTGGAGAAATGCAGTTCGATACGACAGACACAGCCTCAATTGCAGTCTTGTTGTGGTCGCGGATCTTGTTTCAAAATTATGGTTTGCTGATTGATCATGTGCTTTTTCAAGTAGACAAATTTTTATTATACGGATGTTTATGTTATGTGTGATGGGTCTATGACTGTAATTGTTGATCAAGGACTAATTATTTGTAAAGTTTAACATTTTAATTCCATTTCTGTTCAAGAAAGGATAAACAATTTAGATGATTCCCTTTGTCATTTGAAGCTTTTTCAAGGACAGATATCAATTGGAAGTTATTCTGTTATTACTAGTTTATAGATTAAGTTGAAAATTTAATTGATGGTTTGTTAAAGTTTCTTCTGAATCTACCTTATTAAGTAGTATCTCCATAAGCATTATGCAGATTTTTTTTAACACATAGATACAAATGAAATTGTTACATAGCTTATTTCCTTTCCTTCTTTTTTTTTTCATGGCAGGGTTCAGGGCAAGCAGTGGCAGTTAGAGTAACAGTAGATAGATGTGCATTTTACAATTGCAGGTTCCTTGGGTGGCAGGTAACTTTACTCTCTTGATCTATTTGTTCATAGGTTAGACGTTGGAACAAGAATTTGAAAAGGAAACTAACTTTTTCATTGTTTATGATGCAGGACACACTGTATTTACATTATGGCAAACAATATTTGAAAGATTGTTATATTGAAGGAAGTGTGGACTTCATTTTTGGCAATAGCACTGCACTCCTGGAACATTGTCATATCCACTGCAAGTCTGCAGGGTTCATAACTGCACAGAGCAGAAAATCTCCACATGAAAAAACTGGTCATGTATTTTTGAGGTATGTCAACATGTGTAGTGTCATCTGGGTACTATCTATGAAACACTAAAAAAAACATAGACACCAGACTCGACAATGATACTGACATTATGATACCAGTAATAGTTTGAGAAACTGGAACTAATTGAATATAACCACATGCATATATTTCGTGTTAGTGTCAGACAGTGATACATGTCGGATATCAGACACGCCTTCAATTTAAAGTGTTAATGCTATTACATAGAAATCTACTTATATGTTCTAGGCATTTTGGTTCATTACATTATAAGTAATTTACATATAAAGTGTAAATGATTTGTGGTATGATTGCAGATGTGCTATCACAGGCAATGGAGGAAGTTCATATGCATATCTTGGAAGGCCATGGGGACCTTTTGGAAGAGTGGTCTTTGCATTTACTTATATGGATCATTGTATAAAGATTGCAGGTTGGAATAATTGGGGAAAAGTTGAGAATGAAAAAAGTGCTTGTTTCTATGAATACAAGTACATCATTTTTGCCTCTATCTTTGTATTACATGTCTCTAAATATAAGGTCTATTTAAAAAAAATGTTATAAATCTAATTTTAAATTACAAAGATATATATTTTTTTAAAAATATACCCCTAGTTAATATTACTGAATGCAATAATTTTGCTTAAAAATTACAGGTGTTTTGGACCGGGTTTTTGTCCCTCGAAACGGGTGAAATGGGCCAGAGTGTTGAAGAATAAAGAAGCTGAGGAGTTTCTCATGCATAGTTTCATTGATCCAGAACCACAAAAACCTTGGCTTGCTCAAAGAATGGACATAAGGATTCCATATTCTGCTTAGAAATTATGTTAAGGACACTTGAAACATGGATGTGAATGTGATACAAAGTGTAAACCTAAAATAAAACCCAAATCTTAAAAAGCTTTAATATTTTCATACCAAGCATGAGTAACATTATGAAATGTTATAAGTTTGTGATATTTTCATATGTATCCGATAATCTATAATTTATCTATTGTATCCAATAATCTATAATTTATCTATTGAGTATGAAGTTTGAATTACTATAAATGAGTACCTTGGTTATTTTATTTTATCCAACTTTGTCACATTATTGAATTTGCTTATGTGTTACTTTAATCTTTTATAATTTTTCCTGCTCCATATAAGAAAGCTCAAACAACCTTTACATCGGATTTGTACATTTAGTCCTAATACAATCAAGGGAGAAAAACTACAATTTGCCACCATATTAAGCAATAAATCAAGACCTAGACTTCATATTTAATATGAATATTCTTTGGTGTTTAATTTTTTGGTTTTGAAAGATAGCATTGAACGTTGCAATTGGTACATTATAGTATATTCTTGTTAGTGATGTTCATAAACTAATTGAGCTGATTAATTGCTAATCGACATGCAATGATAATGGAATTTTGTAAAACATAATTTAATCTCAAAACGCCAAAGCAAATATTTAGTTATTACATGAACAAATGACACCAAAATTTGATAAACAAGAACTAGAATTGAAAATAAGCTTAATCTAAAACTAAGAATCTATGCACTCTAGTACAGTAACTACTAACATCATAGATGGAAACCATCAACTCAAAATTACGAATTCTTCTCTTCTCCCAGTACAAAACACTCGCATCCAACTGAAATACACATTTACCCATGCACAACTTAAGTAACGCATTACTTAACTCACGCTGCTTGAGTTAAGTAACGCAAGGTTACTGTTTATGTACAAAACCCATCAGTCCATACTCCAAGCACTATTTTCTTTCCCTCCACCTTCAAAAACCCAAAAAGTGCGAAAATAACCTTTTACATCTTTACGTCCGATCCATTGAAGAGTAATATTTATTAACGTGTAATATCGTAATTTGTTCGAATTTGTGTCCGTATTGTTGAATTTTAATGAATTTGTGTTTATGTGTAATTTGGATCGTTTATGTGAGATTTTGTGATTTTTAGAATTTAAGGACAAATTGATGTAATTTGGATCGTTTATGTGTCATTATGCGCGATTAAGTGATTACGCGTCATTAACGACGGATTTGTGTGATTTGGATCGTTTATATGTGATTTTAAGAAAAACGATGAATTTTGGTTATTTGGACCGTTATGTATTTTGGGAATTTAAGTACAAATTCATGTAATTTGGATCGTTTAGGTATCGTTAATTGTGATTAAGTGATTACGGGTCATTACCGGCGAATTTGTGTGATTTGGACCGTTTGGATCGTTATGTGTGATTATGTGATCGTGAGAAAAACGATGATTTTGCGTAATTTTGATTGTTTACGTGCGATTGTGTGATTTTGTTGTTAAGCTGGCATAATTCGGTTCAATTATGACCGTGTAAAGATTACAGGTCATTAATGACACACTTTCAATTGAATGCATATCAGTAGGCGTGAGTTAACTCACACATGTGTTAACACTCTTCGTGAGTTAACTCACGCAGTGTTTTACACTTGTGTGACTTAAGTCACACCGCGTTAGTTAACTAACGCATAATTTTACACATGTGTATGTTAACTAACGCAAGGGTATTTTGGTCAGTTTGGTTGGATGGGAGCGAAAATTGCTGGGAGAAGAGCAGAAATCCAAAATTACTACAAAATGAAAAATTGGACCCAAACCCATTTGGCAATAAGAGACACACAACCAGCTCCAAGAGATAGATTGCATCCTAGACAAAGTTTGCCATTCTTTTGCATTCTAAGATTTCTAAAATCAACTGCTAGAAAATCAACAAGTGCCATTAATCTATAATGGTACTTGTAGATCTTCTAACAGAAGATTTTAAGAATCCTAGAATGCAAAAGAGTGGCAAATTTCGTCCAGGATGCAATCTATCACTTTTAAGGAGCAACTTCCAAGTTTCATAACCTCACAGAGTTGATGGAAAAATAAGGTGGTATTATTGTATCATGACTCTCCGAAGTACCTAGAGAAATTTATATTATAATAGAGCGAACATTAATTTCCAACTCCAATTAACATGTGTTGGAACTGAAAATTATTGTTCACTCTATTATAAAAGACATTTCTCTAAGTGATTCGGACAGCCCTGGTACAAATAGTTGAGTTGTCTATCTATTAACTCTTTGATTGAGAGAGTATGGGCATTGGAAATGACTTAACTGAGTACTCCACTGATCTCTAAAATTTACCTTTATTGGTTGTAAATCATAAAGAAAGGAAAAAATGCTACATATTGCTTATTCAACGACCTTTGAAAACTTCAATTCTATTGGTGCGATTTTGTATGGGCCTATGTTGTCAATAGCGGCCGCTATAGCGGAAAAATCAGGCCAAAGCATGTCAGAAGTGGAAAGCGGCCAAAGCAGACCTATAAATAGTAAAATTATAACTTGTACGAGTTGTATATAATTGGTATTAGCCATTTTCGATTTTTCTATCCCTTTTATTTCATATTATGAATACTTAATGAAATTTTGAGTAATGTTTAAGGTATTTTAGTATTTCTTTTTGAATAGTATGGTATCTATTATTAAATTTATTAGTGGCTGTACCACCGAAATAGCGCCCGCTACGCAACCCGCTCCCGTATTGCTCCAATTATTGGGTTGGCCGCGCCGCGCCGCATTTCCGCATTGACAACAGAGGTATGGGCTTTGTTTTTGTCCCTTTGTTCATAAGTGCATTCAGATAACAAAAGTGTTGGAAGCAGAATATGAATCAAGATCGTAGTGGCTTTGTTTCTTGAATCCAAACTTCAATGAAAGAAATTGAGGAGAAGAGTGAGATAAATAGAGAGAAGAGAGTAGTTAGTTCCTAGAGTGAAAGAAAAGAATGAGCTACCTAAAGATAATGACTCACCTAACATGCTCCTCTACTTTTTTTGGTGGTGATCTTTTTTTGGTGGTGATGCTCCTCTACTTTGAAATAGGAAAAATCATTTTCAACAAATAGTATATTGGAACTTAAGATAATGACTCCGTCAATAATCATTTTCTTGAATTTACAGAAGTGAAAAAAATAATATCATATCAATCTAATAAATATTATCATAAAATTTAAAAATAATTCAACATCTCATATTAATAAAACACATGCAAAGAAATATACTTTGCTTTCAAGGGATACATAAATAAGTTGGGTAAACCCAAGAATGAGGCAAAGATATGTAACGCCCCGATTTTTTACATAAAAAAATTTGTCTATTTTTTTTGACAAGAAAAGTGTTAATCCTTTATAAACATGAGTCAAAAAAAATTTATTTACAAAATCAAATTTAGGACCCTTTTCAAAATGAAGGACAGGGTTATATATAACTTTGCATGACAATTTAACTAAATAATTTACAAGACACAATTACATTCCTACGATGAGGGAGAATTTTGTATCAAGTGTTACCTAAAATTAAAAGGAATCAGGTGTCACATGTTACAACTCAAATATATCATAAGTAATTTATCTCATGCATAATATATATATATATATATATATATATATATATATATATATATATATATATATAAACACATTCATTTATTCGCCTTGAAAATTATACATCATCAAAACGAAAATACGGAGTAATTATACATAACAAAGTATCATATATAGATATACCTAAAAATTGATAGGTGCCCTTACCTTGACTAGCTTTTCAACCAAACAAATTTGTGTTTGTCCGTTAAATGTTTTTTAGTCATCCAAGTCCCTCCAAGTCAAGACTTTTATTTCTCCTCTTACTCATTTCCCAACTCTCACTCCAACACTCACAATCTCACTTTTTCTCAATGTTCACGACACCAACACTCAAGGGAAGGGAAAAGAACACTAAAGAAGTATAGAAAAATGAAACTATCCTTTTTGGGTAAATAACTAATCCATTGGTTTTAGACAGAAAGTAATAACAAAGGCACAACTAGTTTAGACAATTTAACTAAATAATTTACACCAAAAAATAAGTTTTATTTTCAAAGTCCGTAACCACAACTAAGGAGTCTACCAAATTAATTTAGAATATCTTTTTTTGTTTAACACAACTCACATAGTTATATACTTAGTTAGTGAAGAAAAATCAAAGTCCGATATGTAGATATATTTCTTTTTCTTTTCTCTTAAAATACAATCAATTTTAGTAAGAATTAAATCATAAGGCTTGAATCAAAACAAAACAGATAAAGGAAATTTTTACCTTTCCTACTGTACGTGATTCAAGATTTATCGAGTATGGCCTAGTTTGCCTAGTTAGGATGTTTGTTCTTCATGAAATTTTGTGGATAGATCCATATATGTCACAGAAGAAGTCTAAAATTTAGTTTACAAATTCCAAGTATTAAAAGGGTTAGACTAGTTTGTGTATATGATTCTTTACACATCTTGAGAGAATAGAAATCAAAATCAAGAAAAGGGTATAGGTTTCATGAGTGATTGCCTTTCTCAAGTGGCTTGAGAAAATTTGTAGAAGAAAGAAGAAAGAAAGAGGATGAGAGAACAATTAGAGAGAAGAAAGAGAGAAGAAAGAAGAGTGCGTTGAGAGGATGTGAATTTGGTTTGCTTGGTTCACTTATAAAGACAACCACAACAATTCCTAGCCATTGGATCATAGGGTAAACATGTTGATTAGATCTTAGCCTTTCTCTCAATCTTGGTCACCAAGATTTCTAATTAAATAAAATAGGATTAAATGTAGGCCATTGGATTGAAATAGTAAGTACATGTACTCTAAATATTAGCCATTCATTCTTACTTGGTCACCAAATTAATTTTCGTTACGAATGGACGCGGTTGACAATGATACATGCATGATAATGGAAAAAATGTCCGAAATCATTTTTTCTGATAAGACTACTTTTTATCTGGTTATTTTATACGACGTGTTCTGATGAGAAAATTTCTGACGGAAAATATATTTTTATTCCATAAATATATCGTAAATAATTTTGTGAGTCTATACAAAATATTTCATAGTAAACATGGCTCGATTCAAAAATTTCTTAGTAAATATGGTTCGATTCAAAAATCATTTAATTCTACGTGAGGATATTCAAACAAGTCAAAAATCAATTTATGCCTTTAAATTCAATTTGGTTTTGTCCATAATTAAAATCAAATATACACTTTGGCATTTTGGGGAGAGATGTGGACATATAACAAAAGGGAGAAATGTGACGATATAAAATGTGCCCATAGAAGAAAGAATTATTGGAGATATTGATGTATAGGTAGAGAGTTTGATAAGCATGGGAGAAAAATGTTAATGGTGTCAGGTTCGAAAACTTTATTGCGACGTATGTATGATTTTGTTCAATTGATCTTGATGTAGAGGAAAAATAAATGTTGAAATTTGATTTATGAATTTTAGATGTCATGTATGTCATATGGGTGCTATGCTATTGCTACCCAACTAATACTTTGTTGGTGGCTACCCAACTAAAAACGATAGAGATAGAGATAGAGTACTCAAGATATTCACTATTTTATACAAAAATAAAAAATATCACTATTCTTTCTTCTTCTTTTTTTGAGAAATGGTGACGATAAAAATTTAAAACTAAGGGTAAACACTAAACACAATATAATTTAAGGCAAATACAAAAATATGCATTTCCCTCGTTTTTATTTTAATGTGTAAGGACAATTGCATATAATTTAATTTGCTTTAATAGAGTAAGGAAAAGATTAGGAAAATAGGGGGTCATGCATGAAGACCACCCTCCGATTATTTTTTTTTTTGAGAGGAAAACCCACCCTCCGATTATTGTTTTTGGTTAAACTCTATTCTTCTTCTGTTTCTACAATTAATTTTATCCCCCCTTTCTTTTGTAGACAATGTGTATTGTTAATTGATTGAGATGATGAAGATGTCTTATATTTGAATTTCAAAGAGTGTAATTTGGCAAGTGAAATACTCATATTTGAAACGGGAATGTATTAATTGAATACCACAATTGTAAGTTTTTTACTCCCTCCATCCCTATGTGTAAACTTTCTTTATCTTTTTCACATTTCTTAAGAAAAATTGTTAATGCAAGAAAACATGACAACGAGAACAATATTTTTAATAAACTAGCGTGAGACCCTGCATCGCGCGGTTAAATATTCTTTTTGCTGAAAAAAATAATGCCAAGTCAAAAAAGTGTTACTATTTAGATTTAGTAACATTTTATATATGTTGTAGTGCGGAACTAATCCAAATTTTTTTTTTGGCTTAATTAATGATTTGGTCCCTTAAGTTATTTAATGGTTACATTTTGGTCCCATAAGTTATTAACGTTACAATTTGGTCCCTTAAGTTATTTGTTGGTTACATTTTGGTCCCATAAGTTATTAACTTTACAATTTGGTCCCTTAACTTACTTTTTGGTTTCGTTTTGGTCCCTTAACTTATTTTTTGGTTTCGTTTTGGTCCCTTAACTCTAATAACATAAAGGACCAAAGTGGTTGACGGAGGAAGAGTTAATGTACCAAAACGAAACCAAAAAATAAGTTAAGGGACCAAATTGTAACGTTAATAACTTATGGGACCAAAATGTAACCAACAAATAACTTAAGGGACCAAATCATTAATTAAGCATTTTTTTTTAAAGATAATCCAAAAATCTTAAATAGTGAGGAAAACACATATGAAAATTAACAGCAATAAATATCCTTATTTATTAATTTTGTTACGTCTGCAGCAATTTAACCTAATTTTTTCCCGCTCATTTGCTTTATTAGTTTTGCAATTATTTAACCTAACAAATTCCATCTAAAAAATGCATCGCACCAATTTCATTCTATCCTCTTACCTTTTTTTTCTACACTTATCCTTATTTATTAATTTTGTTACGTCTGCAGCAATTTAACCTAATTTTTCCTTATCTTAATTACTAAAGCTTAACCCTTCAAGCTATTGTTGCCCTAATATTTTCCCCCCATTTTTCCCTCCACTTTTCTGAGTCATTGGATCTTGCACATTTAGGCGCCATTCAATTTTAGCCATTGATCATCTTACTTAATGCCAGCCGAATGTTGTTATCAAGTTTGCTATAATTTTGGCTAGCCGAATCCTTATTTTTTAACCTAACAAATTTCATTCATATCCTCCTGTTTTTTTTGAATCAAATATTTTCGACACTTTTAGGTTTGCAATTATTTAACATAACAAATTCCATCTAAAAAAATGCATCGCACCAATTTTATTCCTATCCTCTTGCCTTTTTTTTTTATTAAGCAAATATTTTCTACCCTAACTTACTAAAGCTTAACCCCTCAAGCTATTGTTGCCCTAATATTTTCCCCACATTTTTCCCTCCAATTTTCTGAGCCATTGGATCTTGCACATTTAGGCGCCATTCAATTTTAGCCATTGATCATCTTACTTAATGTCAGCCGAATTTTGTTATAAAGTTTGCTATAATTTTGGCCAGCCGAATCCTAATTTTTTAACCTAACAAATTTCATTCCTATCCTCCTTTTTTTTTAATCAAATATTTTCTACACTTTTAGGTTTGCAATTATTTAACATAACAAATTCCATCTAAAAAAATGCATCGCACCAATTTTATTCCTATCCTCTTGCCTTTTTTTTTTATGAAGCAAATATTTTCTACCCTAACTTACTAAAGCTTAACCCCTCAAGCTATTGTTGCCCTAATATTTTCCCCCCATTTTTTCCTCCACTTTTCTGAGCCATTGGATCTTGCACATTTAGGCGCCATTCAATTTTAAACATTGATCATCTTACTTAATGCCAGCCGAATTTTTTTATCAAGTTTGCTATAATTTTGGCCAGCCGAATCCTTATTTTTTAACCTAACAAATTTCATTCCTATCCTCCTCCTTTTTTTTTTGAATCAAATATTTTCTACACTTTTAGGTTTGCAATTATTTAACATAACAAATTTCATCTAAAAAAATGCATCGCACCAATTTCATGCCCACCAATTTCATGCATTTTTTTATCCTTGTTTATCCTTATTTATTAATTTTATTAGGTCTGCAGCAACTTAACCTAATAATTTCCCTATAAAATTCTGCATTAGATTAGCAGCAATTTAACCTAACAAATTCCATCTAAAATGCAGCGCACCAATTTAAACTAACAAATTCCTTCTAAAATGCAGCAAACCCTAATATTTCTCCTCGCTGATAAGCTTTTTATTCATATCCTGTTGTGTCATCGTTTGTATATATCTATTGTTTCTGTAGACATTTTTTTTGACAAGTTGTTGTACACTTATTAATGATATTTTTTTTTGTTACAATTATTAATGATATATTTGTACTATATTTATAAACAATAGAGGATTTTAGGCTGACTTTTGTTATTCAAACTATACCTTAAACAATTTTGTTTGTTACATTTTAAATTCATAAATATTTATGCTTATAATTTTAATCTATATAAACTTTTTATATAAAATATAGTTCGTAATCTATATGTGTTAGCGTAATAAAAAAAACGAAAAGACGGCTATGTGAATGCCCGTCTTTCCACACGTTGACATAATGTAAATCAATATTTTTCTAAATTAAAAATAAATCAAATTATTACGTGGTATATCCCGTGAAAATAAAACTATCACATACCTCCCTAAAAACAAAAGAAACAAAAAACTATCACATTCCTTAAAAAAAACAAAAAAAAAAAAAACTATCACATGCTTGAAAAATTCTATAAAAATCCTAACAAATCTTTTTCATTTTTATAAAGGAACGAATATCTTAATATATATTATTATAAAGGAACGAATATCTTAATATATATATATGTATGTATGTATGTATAAATATATATGTATGTATGTATAAATGTTAGATATTCTCCAATCAACCTAACCCTAATCCCACCCTTTTTGGCGGGTCTAAATATATTTTTTTTAAAAATTGTTTTGCAAGGAATTGAACCAACTACCCATAACAACACCTTAGAGCTTTTACCACTAGACCACTAACATTTTTATTGAAATATAGTTGCTTCTAAAATGGATATGTAATCTTAAAGGCCTTTTTTTTAAGCCACTAACACTCATTTTTATTGTGTTTATTTTCATGTTTGATTAATTTCACATAATTTAATTTATGACTTTTATTCCATGTTTATTTTTGTTGATGCAAACTAATGTTATAATTTTCTTTTTTGAGATTTTGCATGTCGATCACTCTCAAACATCACTTAGTTTCATTGTTTCTATTACTTTGAATGTAACTCTAAAATTAATAATATAGTCACTTTGATGCTTATATAAGAAACTCTACAAAACCCGTACATCGTACGGGTTAGAGTCTAGTTATTTATTCATTTTGTTATGTATGCAGCAATTTAACCTAATTTTTTCCTGCTCATTTGCTTTATTAGGTTTGCAATTATTTAACCTAACTAACAAATTCCATCTAAAAAATGCATCGCACCAATTTCATTCATATCCTCTTGCCTTTTTTATTTTATTTTATTAGGTCTGCAGCAACTTAACCTAATAATTTTCCTCTATAATGCTGTATTAGGTTAGCAGCAATTTAACCTAACAAATTCCATCTAAAATGCAGCACATCAATTTAACCTAACAAATTCCCTCTAAAATGCAGTAATCCCTAATATTTCTGCTCGCTTTTCATTCCTATCATGTTTTGTCATCGTTTGTATATATATATATATATATATATATATTGTTTCTGTAGACTTTTTTTTTTTACAATAATTAATTTAATATTCCTGAAGTCCAATAACTTTAAACCAAATATTCTCTTACTTCTTTATTTTCATACGTCTTTAAAATTTTATTTTATGGCAAAATATTATACCTTTTAACATATTATTTTATTTATGATGCAGACTATGAATATTATTTTCTACCACTATAAGTCAAGTATTGATAGCTTATTTAGGTGCGAAACTAAAGTCAATATTTGTTGGTTAAAGGATTTTAACCATTAATATGTTATGTTGTTTAATGAATTTTATTTATGAATTTAAATTATTTCAACCTAATATATTTATGTTTGCTCGAACACAAAAATTTGCTTATAATAATTAACCCGGGCAACGCCGGGTATTTAGACTAGTTTGTCATATTAATCTTAACGAGAGATTGGTCAAACGGAAATAACTAAACTCTCACAATTTAACGAGTTAAGATTCAAATTCCGTCTAAGAGATAGATTCTCACATTTAATACATTGTCTCAAGAAAGATTATCTATAATAGAGAAATCCTACCGGAAAACAAAAAGAAATACTCATCATGTACTAATTGTAATATATAACACATACCTTCGTACATATATCAGTCCTTGGTTTGAAATAGGTTTTTATTTTATTTTTTACGGAAACCTGTGAAGGGAATTGAAGATATATTTCAAAAGTTGTTGAGATCATATGTTCTATTTTAAGAGTGCAAGCAAACAACCAAGCATTTGAGGAAGAATTGGCAAAATATAAGAGGAAAGATGTAATATATAACATAGTGATGCTATATATATGTTATATATCAATAAAAGAAGAAAAAGAAAATATCAATAAAAGAAGAAAAAGAAAACAAGAGATGCATGTAAAAACCATACGCCTTAGTGTGTTGGTAGAGAGTGTGATATGGATGTGGGAGAAATAACCCAAAAAAAAAATGTGGGAGAAGTAACAAAAATGTGAGCATAGAGCATTATTAAATCATATGTTAATATTAAGTAGGCTTTTATATGTGTTTAGTCCCTGTAAATAGGGGTCATTTAAAAAAGAGAAATGATATTTGTACAACCGCTTTTTGACAACTCTTGAAACAACCCTCTCTCTCATACTCACATGTGTTTTTATTCTCTCTTTTCTTCTTTCTCTCTCCATTGCTTTTGTCTAATCACAAGAGAAGAAAAGTGGTTGTCACCAAAGTTGTCTAATATTAATTGTACAAATATCACTCCTCTTTAAAAAATGGTCCCTTTATTCCTTAATCCTGGCATTTTGCCCTGCCAAAATTTAATCACTTAAAATTTCGTCCCTCTCCCCACTTAATCACTGTCACGTCACTAATTACAGGGGTATTTTGTAACATCCCAGACTGCTTTTAGGATTGCCGACTGACCCCACAAACCAACACAAGTCTTTTCAGCGTGTTTTGTCCTCACTCGCATGCTTACCGGGAAACATCCCAGTAGGTCACCCATCCCAAAATTGCTCCAAGTCAAGCACGCTTAACTGTGGAGTTCTTATGGAATGAGCTACCGAAAAGAAGATGCATCTTGTTGATATAGATAGTACCAAACAATTCTTATAAGCTTTCCTTCAACCATGCATTCTCATACTCACATGGCCTTAAGGATTCCATATTCTGCTTAAAAGTTATGTTAAGGATACTTGAGACATGGATATGTAAACCTAAAATAAAACCCAAATATTAACTTAAAAAACTTCAATATTTTCAAACCAGGCATGATTAACCATATGAAATATGTTATAAGTTTGTGATATTTTCTCTATAATTCATCTATATTGAGTATGAAGTTTGAATTACTAAATTGGTACCTTGGTTATTTTATGTGTATCCAATTTTGTCACATTATTGAATTTGCTTATCGGTTACTTGTAATTTTTTATAATTCTACCCACTCGATATAAGAAAGCTCAAACAACCTTTACATCGGATTTTTACATTAAGTCCTAATACAATCAAGGGAAAAAAACTACAATTTGAAAACAAGGTTCAATTTGCCACCATATTAAGCAATAAATCAAGACCTAGACTACATATATAATATGAATATTCTTTGAAGTTCAATTTTTTGGTCTTGAAACATAGCATTGAACGTTGCAATTGGTACATCATAGTATATTATTGTTAGTGATGTTCATAAACTAATTGAGCTGATTAATTGTTAATCGACATGCAATGATAATGGAATTTTGTAAAACATAATTAATATAAAAAATTCCCGTTTTTTAGATGACACACCTAACATGCTCCTGTACTTTGAAATAGGAAAATCATTTTCAACATATAAAAACATTGGAAGTTAAGATCATAAAGTAACAATAATGACTCTGTCAAAAAAATGTAACAATAGTCATTTTCTTGAATATAAAGAAGTGAAAAAATAATATCATATTAATCTAATAAATATTATCATAAAATTAAAAATTAATTCAACATCTCATATTAATAAAAATTAATATAACACATGCAAAAAAATATACTTTGCTTTCAAAGGATACACAAATAAGTTGGGTAAACCCAAGAATGAGGCAACTAAACTCTAGTTTTAGATCCATCAGCTAAAACATAATTTACAAACAATATTATTCCCATATCAAAACAAAACAATAGTATGTGTTTGGATAAAACAAATACTATGCTTTGGTTTTGTATCTTTGTTCATATTTTTGGTCACGTGTGCATTTGGATAAAACAAGTGTTTCGAGGAAATAAATAGAGAAATTTACTCATCTGTATCAGTTTGTATTAAAAATAGTAGACACCATATATATTTAATTCTAGTGTAACAAAGTGGGGGCAAGTGCTTACATACCTTTGTACATATATCAGTCCGTATGTTTGAAATAAGTTAAAGATATTTTTTAAAAGTTGTTGAGATATCTTCCATTATTAAGAGTACCTCAAGTAAGGTAACGTTAGGTCATTTAGGTGAGAGATGTAAATGTGTAACAAAGCGACACTATGTTATAAAAGAAGAAGAAAAAACATGAGATGCATGTCAAAACTGTACACCTTATTCTGTAGGTATAGAGTGTGATAAGGATGTGTGAGAAGGTGACGGTTAACATGGGCTAACTAATTTGTTAATTAATAATTCAAATTTCAATTGTAGTGGTGTTGTTGCAATTTTAATGTATTTAACATTTTTTTAATTAATTAATAATTTTAACTAAGAAAGTTAAAAGGATAAAATTTTAAATATAATAATTTAAATGAAGGATAAAATAGAAAGTGAAATTGTTCGAAATAATCATGTGTATTCATTTCTCATGGTAGTATCATTTATGTCGGTACAATTATAATGTAGAGAAAATAAAACATATACAACTCTATAAAAATATCTAAGTTGACCCTTAATTAACTCTAAAACCAGGGTTACCAAAAGTAGTAAAATATAATCATACATCATAATCTATTTTAACATTAAAAATAAGTTGCCCTTCCAATGTCCATAACTATAACTCATGAGTCTACTATATAAATTTAGCAGTTTTGTTTGTCCACATAGTTATACTTTGTTAGTCATGTGATTCAGAGAAAAATCGAAGTCCAAATGTCCATATATTCATTTTGCTTTGCATGGTCCATATATGTCCAATATATTCATTTCCCTCCCTAAAAAAAGTCCAATATGTCCAATGTTTCCGGGGGGAAGGTTCCATTTTATGGCCTAAAAGATATATCCGAACATTTATTATTTTACCTTGTTTTTATATAATTTTACATTTTCAAAGATAAAGATTGCTAAAATAATCTTCTCCACACTCACACCACTTAGTTAAATTAAATCAACAAAGCAAAATAATCAAAACTCAATTCTTTTACAAAATAAATAAAATCAAATAACTAAGCTTGAATAAAATAAATAAAATCATCATATTCCTTTGAGTTCGCCCTTCATACAACAAGACGAAATAAAAAAAAAAAAAAACAAATTCTTGATCTTTAAATAAATTATTCATGATCTAAAATGTTTTAACCCAACTCATTATAAAATCAAAAAATATATTTTTGTCAAAAAGAACCACATAACAAAGTTTCGACCACAGAGGAAGTAAAAGAAAAGGAAGGAAATTGTCACCTTATTTTAGGCTTCTGTAGAGAAAGAAGGGAGCTCACGGAAGAGAGAGAAGCAAAATTCTATAGAGAAATAGGGAGTATCATTATGAGAGACAACCAACTCCGCTCTTGGATACGATAAACTATCCAATTCATATGAAGAATCTCTCTAACAAGGTAAAATAGGAGTATTCATATGAAGAATCTCTCTAACAAGGTAAAATAGGAGTGGGGTTCTTCATATGAATTGGATATTTTATGGTATCCAGAGTGGGGTTGATTGTCTCTCGTAATGATACTCACCCTCTACAGATTTTTAGAGAGAGAGAGTTTTCGATGTTGTGAAAGTAAAAGGGATGAGCAAAAATTTCTTGGTTGCTAAGTCACTTAAATAGAACGCATAATAAAATTCTAGCCCTTGGATCAAAGTAGAAGTATGTGCATTAGATCTTGGCCCTTCTTTCGATCTTGATCATCGAGATTCTTATTGAATAAAACAAGAATTAATATAGGCCATTGGATGAAATAGTAAATATATGTGCTCTAAATCTTAGTCATTCATCTTTTCTTGGTCATCAAGTTAATTTTCGTTGATAAATGATAATGGTAAAAATATTCGAATTCATATTTGTCAATAAGAAAACTTTTTATCTAGATATTTTATACGACGTGTTCTGATGAGAAAATTTCCAACGGGGAAATTATTTTTATTGCTTAAATTTATCTTAAATAATTTTGAGTCTAATAATTTTTTTTTGTAGTAAATGGGGTTCGTTTCAAATATTAAACGTGACGAAATTTTCCATTTAAAATCAAGCTCTAGAAATATTTTCTGAAAATTTTACCACGTGTCACCATCGCGACAAAAATCCTAAAATATTCGAGCAACAATTAAAATTCATTGTTGAAACTATTATTTATTTTTCTTTTCTCATAAAATAAAATTTATGTGGGAAAATAATACTATATTATTAATATTTATTTATATTCAAAATTAGGGGTCTTACACATATGCTTTGGATAGATCAAACAGAATGGATAGGTACAATTCCAATTTTATTTATGTGGTTTTGTAATTTGAAATGCGTGGTCATAGACGACAGTAAAGTTTGCGAACCTCGCACCTCTATCATTTTTCTCTCATGCATATCATTTTTCTTTGGATAGATCATAATCAATAATTGTAAAATTTAGACATCTTATTTTCTTTTTATATTGAACTTTATTTGAAGTTTGAGATTGTTGACCAATTCACATGTATATCTATGATGTGAAGAAAAGGAAAATATGATTTGAATATCCATTAAACTCATGTTAGCTTCTAGCTATATAGGTTGGCTTTGTTGGAGACTTGGAGCATTCTTCTAACCTTTCAATCTTTACGAACAACTTTGGATTCCTTCAATTATATCTCCCACATCATGCATATCATACCAATTGTACAATATCGTCACTCTTCTTATGCATTTACATCTCTCCCCCAAAATGATTTTAATGTTACCTTACATTAGGCATACATCACTCTACATTCTTCCTCTTTTGATTTACTGATTCATTTTCTCCTCTAATGCTTGGATATTTAATTTGCTACAACTTAGAAAATAGGTCAATTCAATAATGCACAAATGAAATATGTCTTGTACCTTGGACAAACTAGTTTCAACCATTTGATCAATAAATCTCATCATTAAATAAAATATGATGTGACTTATTGATCCAATAATGGTACTACCTCCGTTCCTTTTTAATTGTCACATTTTGACATTTTACACATACCAAGACAATAAATAAATGTTACTACTTTTGATACAATAATTTATACTCCATCCGTTTCAAAATGAGTGTCGTTTTAGGTGTTTACACACATATTAAGAAATGCAATGATTAAGAGAAAGAGAATGATTATTTTACCAAATTATCCTTATTAACTATTGGTTAGTTTTAAAAGTAATACTTTGGAAGTAGTGTGCAGAGTATTAATTGGAGGGTACAATTGAAAAGAAAAAGTTATTATTGCATTGGAAACTGAAAGCGACATTCATTTTGAAACAATTTTTTTTGGCTAAAGCGACACTCATTTTGAAACGGAGGGAGTACTTTTACCATAATGACCTTATTCATTTAATATCTTCTTTCATATACTTCTCTCTCCACAATAAATAACTAAGGGTAATAATGGTAAAACAACATTTAATGTTGCATTGAACTTTGAAAGTGACAATTAAATTGAAACAAAATTTTTCTCAAAAGTGACACTTAAAAAGGAACGGAGGGAGTAAAAAAGATACTTGTGCATGATGTGTAACATCTCCTCCATGATATTTTCTTTAAGCCAAGGGCAATTTAGACATTTTGGTGGCTAAGTATATTTTTATATAGGAAAATACCATAATTTTCTACACACTTCTTTCCACTTCTCTCTTTCCAACACATTTTCACAAATTTTCTCTCATTCTTTCTCTATACCATCGGCCTCATCAAACCCAATCCCTCTCCATCACAAATTTTCATTTCTTCATGGAATCACTAAATTCAAGCAACAAATAGGCTACTAGTAGTGTGAATAACAAGAAACACAACTCAAAACTCATCTCTCCCACTCATTGCAAGTGAACCGCCCCTTTCCATAATTTTTTCAAAAATCACAATTTTTCTCACCAATCCATTGTAAACATCAAAAGTTCCTTCCCTTTCTCTTTCTCTATGGTGGCCGAATCACCCACTCACTTTGTTCAATCTCACTCTTTGTTGGAGTTATTCCATTTAATGCTTTAGAAAAGAGATATATGTTGTGGGTAATCATGAAAATTACTTAAATTGATGTGGTGTAGGAATTAGAGACATTGGAAATTTTTTATTACTTGATGGGTGTTAGAGACAAGGAATTAAGGAGTCAAAAAGTAGTGATAGGTTATGTATGTTTGAGTTTGAATCTGTTATTTATGTTTAAAATTATTGTGGATAAGCTGGTAGTGTGCAGTTGATACATAAGTGAAAACTAGAGACTCAAGAACCTATAGGAGCTGTTGTGATTGCTGTTGGACAGGTTCTGTTTTTGGGGTGATACCTGTTATTGTGTTGATCAAAATTAAGTGATTATTGGATTTTTAGATTCTCCACTTAATTCCCTTCAAATCGGATATAAATTTCGTATGTTTCGGATTAGAAACGAATTGGAAAAATGCATTTGAAGTTTGGTAATTTTCTGCTGGATTTTGTTTACGGGTTTTAGTATAGGGCTTTACTAAATGGTAATAACTTTCTCTCTGTAACTCCGAATCAGTTGGTTTTTATTGTTATGGATAGGTAACGAAATTCCCTACAGTTTAGACACAAGAATTGTTAAATTCAATTAAGTATAGTAGGAGAAAAGTTACCTACAAGTTTGAGAAAAGTTTCAGTCTTGTTTCTATACCAATGCCCATTCTTTTGTTAAACTGTACCAATTGGATGGTTAACCCTCAAAACAAAAATTATATTTTTAATCTTGACACCCTAAGCTTTCCAACGAGTGGTAAGTCACTGATGCTGGAAATTGGAGGGTGGACCCTACGGGTTTTGCATATGTGAGCTATATGTACCGAGGACCGAAGAAGACATAAGTAAGAGCTTTGGCGGAGGCTTAAGCAATAGTTGCAGCAAGCTGTTGAAAGTTGTCAAATAAGTCGCGGTGAGTTCCTTTAGCTTGACACCCACCTTTGGGGATCAATTATGATTATGTTAGATTATTGAGATAACATGAATAATTAGACCATTTTATGAATTATTTGCCTTTTGTGCAAACATGTCTATTATGCCATATAAATGGTACATTTGAAGTGGAATAAATATAAGATAGTTAGAATGATTAAACTATGTTTATTACCTTTGAAATACTATTCTTGATTCTTAATTGATGATTAAACTGATTTAGAGCTGTGTGAGGACTGTCTTTGGATGAAATTTGGCATGTTACATGCATGAAAATTGAGTCAAATCTGTAGAATTTCAGATGGTCTTACTGATTTTATGATTTTAACCGGTTGAAAGATCAATTAAGCCGACATAGTTTCACTGAAGTTATAGCATCCATAATGCTTGACATTATTCTCTATGTTCTTCTAAATTTATATGAATGATGATAAATTTTAGTAAGGTACCATGTTTAGGCAAATACTACAAAAGTTTCATTATACCTGATGTTAAGTGTTATTGATGAATAATGGACTGTTGTAGCAGATACGATGATGATTATGGAGATTGATCAAACTCCAAGTAAATAATAATTAATTAGATAAGATAGAAGTACTATAATAGAAAAGCCGTTTGCTGCAACGAAGAGAGAATGCAGCCTACGAACAAATTGTTCATAGTATTTTAAAATTGATATCCGTTTGCTGCAACGAAGAGATAATGCAGCCTATGAGTTAAGTGCTCATAGTATTTTAAAATTTATATCCGTTCGCTGAAACGAAGAGAGAATGCTGCCTATGAGTAATGCACTCATAGTAATTATAAATAATCACCGTTCGCTACAATGAAGAGATAATGTGGTATATTCCGTTCGCCACAACGAAGAGATAATGTGGTATATTCCTTTCGCCACAACGAAGAGAAAATGTGGTATATTCCGTTCGCCACAACGAAGAGAAAATGTGGTATATTCCGTTCGCCAAAACGAAGAGATAATGTGGTATATTCTGTTCGCCACAACGAAGAGATAATGTGGTATATTCCGGTCCCCACAACGAAGAGATAATGTGGTATATTCCCGTTCGCCACAACGAAGAGATAATGTGGTTTATGTACAAATAATGAAAAGAGATAAATGATGAAATAGTTTATATTGAGTGGTACAAATGAGAAAATATTTTATATTGATGAGATAATTTATATTGAGTTGTATAAATGAGAAAATAATTTATATACTTTATTGATAGTAAATTCACATCATGGAATGCGATGATAAAGTATACGAGAATGTGTCAAATTTCAGTAGCTTTGTACTTTAGAGAAGTGTATTGACATGAAAATTATGTTTGGAATGAATTAACTATGAAGCAATATTTTATGGGCATTTTACTAATCGTTGAAAATGTGGAATTTTAGTTAAGAGTATGACTATATTTCTTATATGATAAAAATATTATTTCCGACAGCGATTTTAATTATCCCCTGATCGCTCAGTTATGCATAATGAGATCGTATAAATCCAAAATGGGTTGAGGTTAGAAACAGATGGTGATCCTAGGTTCCCGAGATTGCCTACAACCTAGGATAGATGGAACTCGCTGAGACATCTCGTCTCACCTTAATCCCTTTTATTTATTTCAGATGTACAAGTTATTATACGATAGAATGGCTCGTGATGAAGAAGCAGACCTAGCTGGACCATGTAAGGTACACGTCAATGGAGGTAATAGGCGAGAAATTTTATAATTTGTTCAGAGAATATTTATTTATTTTATATTTTCCATGTATCCGACACCAAATTTAACACACATGCTAGATATCTTAGGTGATTTCTAGTAGGGGTGTGGCATGATGCAAGACTATTTTATTTATAAAGATTAGACAAAGTCTAGAAAATATATCTTTATCTTCAGTAAAAAGAAAAAGGCACTTCACCCCTTATACATTTCACTTTCACCCCTTCACTTCACAATTCACAAAATATTTTTCCTCTCTCTCTATTAACTTCCTTGGAGCCTCTCCCTTCTTGTCTCTTTTCATCATACTCGCTTTTTATTGAAGAATTAATAGTCACTTAGTAACAACAAACTTTGTATAGCTTTCTCTATATTTTAGTAACATGGGCTTTACCCAACAATTGTTCAATTGTTACTAAATTGAATTAGCAACATTTTTCTTGATTTAGTTACAATTTTCAAGTGTTACTAGATCTTAATTATGTTGTAGTGAAAAGCAGCGACAATAAGTATGTTTGCATTAACTTCACGATCCAAAGCAGTTTCTTTAGAGTAAGAATGGTTGTATTCCCACATAATACAACATGTCCGATATTTTATAATTAAAATTAGCAGTTTGTCATAACAGATTTCAAAATAGCATATGTTCTAGCATTTTTATCAAGAGATATCATACGTAGAATTTGTTTAAGTTAACGGTGAGATTTGGTGGAAGACAAATGACTTACATTGGTGTGTGTCAACGGATTCTCTCTCAAACACACACACATATATAATATATAAGTATAAATATGAAAGTTTCTTAAAAAAAAGTATAAATATGAAAGTATAAACGAGTGTCGGCAGCAAGAACGACTTCTTAAAGTCCTTGCATAATTTGGTTGTTTTCACACATTCTTGTAAGACTTCTTGGAGGAGTTTACTATGTGAGAATTAATAACCAATTCCGAAGGTTTTAGAAACAACTTGTCTTTTGTTTTTCTTGTTTTTTGATAAAAAAAATCTGTTTTCCTTTACAAGGTTATTACTTCTGATTATTAGATGTATTTTTGTTCTAGCAAAATATATTTCTCTCATTCATGTTTCACTACGAAGCATTAATATTTTATAATGATCTTGATTTTTATTGATCTCTTAATTTCAATTTTGTAATTAGTGCAGAAAACTATAAAATGATTATTATGGAAAATTGCATTGACCTCTCTTGAGGTAAATTAAAATGATACACCTGCACCTTTGTTTTTTTAATGAACACAAACATCTATATGGTGCAGAAATGGTACTCAATGCAGTACAAATAACATATTTCACAATTCATTCTTAGATTGGTTGCACCGCCTTGCTAAGTTATGTCTTGATATTTCCCAAATGGAGCAACCGGCTGGTACTCAATCTTTCTTAGTGTATGACCTCTAGTGCCTCCTTTCTTTGTCCAAGAATTTTGAAAACTGTTGCTGCTATTTGAGGTGAAGTGAGACCAGCAACAGCTAATTGCTCAGCTGGTGATCCATGGTCGATATAAATATCTGGAAACACCATTGGCCTCCACTGGATAATATGAAACACAATTCAATTTTCAGCAACTAGTTAAATGTTCACACAAACTTCAAAAATGCATGTTATATGTTATATATTATACTATGATGAATTTAATTCATAAACAGTGTCACCGCCGTCAATGAGGAAAAAAAATTACAACGTCAATCAGTTATAATCATCATATTATTAACAACGTTCAACTTTGATCATAAATATTTCTAAAGTCGCACAAATGATTGGGTATAACTTATTGATAGTGTTGAACTTTTTACATTGACGGTCTATCAAAATTAAATTCTACGTACTATTATTTTAGTACATAAGAAAATAATTCATACCTTCAATTTTCCATCAAGAAGACCATCAAGGGCCATGAACTGAGCAACATGAGAACCAAATCCTCCTATTGATCCTTCTTCCACAGTGATCAAAACCTCATGTGATTTCGCTAGGTTGCGAATGAGCGAACGGTCCAATGGCTTGCAGAAACGTGCATCCGCCACCGTGACAAGCAAGCCATGTTGCTGCAATATTGAGGCTGCATCGAGACAACTTTTAACTGCTGTCCCAAAGCCCAAAAGGGCCACTCTTTCGCCTTCGGTGAGCATTCTTCCTTTTCCTATCTGTTAACATGTCAAAACATTAATTGTTAACTTCATTTGCCAAAACTGTTTTAAAGAGAAATGCCAGCAATACACAATCTAATGCAATTATTTAGTGGGATCCAAGTGAATTTATTCTAATAATGGATAAAGTATTCGTGCAGAAATGGACGTGTTAGAGAATATGTTGTGAACAGTTCTTTCTGTTCTTTCTAATAATCTTCATAAGGGCATAATTTTGAAGTACAAGTGTGACTATACTCTAACTCACCTCAAGAGGAATGCCTCTATTCCCTGGTGGCAATTCTACACCAGTTCCATTTGCCCGTGGAAATCGGAAACAGCTAGGTCGATCGTTAATGGCAACAGCAGTAGCCACCATATGCATAATCTCTGCTTCGTCAGAAGGAGCCATCACCACCATATTAGGTAGACATGCCATATAAGTGACATCAAAAGAACCACAATGTGTTGGACCATCTTCTCCAACAAATCCAGCTTTGTCGATAACAAATCTTACTGGCAGCTTTTGCAAATCCACATCATGCACCACCTTCGAATGGACATGAAATATATGTTTAAAGCGTTATGTAAAAAAATTAATGTTGTACAATATGCTATATGGGATCGGGTGCATTAGTGGTAGTATGATCCCACGTGAAAAGAAATGAGCTTTAATTATACATATCTTTCGGGGGAGTGTCTTTCAGTTCTGTTTGGGCTGCTTGCCACTGTGCTGTTAGGTTGTGTTGCTGTTTCGGTCTATTTCTGCCTGGCCTTGCGTGCTGCTTCTGTTGTTTTGGCTGTGCAGCAGCCTGTTTTTGGGTTTTTCGGTTTTGAGGCGGTGGTATGCTTGGTGTATTACAAGTATATTCCAGCCTCGTTGTTCGAGGCCTTTATTGGTTTTGGGTTGTTTTTTGGTGTGGTGGTGTTCCGTATATATGCGGCACCTTGTTGTATTTTTTTCTTCCCTACCACGAGTTCTTTGTGCGTCTTGCATATACTTGTCATGAATAATATTTTCCTTTTCAAAAAAAAATTATACAAATCTATTGCCTTATATATTATACATAGTATTAAATTACACTACCTGGTCATAAGCTCTCTGCAAGAAGGACGAGTAAATTGCACAAAAAGGCTTAAGACCTTCACAAGCTAGACCTGCGGCAAATGTAACAGCGTGTTGTTCTGCTATCCCTACATCGAAACATCTCGAAGGGAATCGGTGAAGGAAGTGATTCATGCCGGTTCCACCTCCCATTGCAGCATGTATTCCAACAATGCTTTTGTCGGCTTCTGCTTCAGCAATCAAAGCATCCGCAAAGCATGATGTGAGTACCGGTGTGGGAGCCTTGGTCTTGAACTGTTTTCCAGTTGCAGGATCAAACTTAGCAACTCCTGCAAAACTAAACCATGTTAGATGCCTGTCATGAAAGTAGAAAGTCAAAGATTAATCATGATCTCTATAGAAACTGTGTTTTCTAAGATTGAATGAGCAATAATAAGTGGTGAATTTATTAGGTGAATCATGTTGATGAATGACAAAAATAAAATTGTAATGCCTGTTGTACCATGGTACTTGTCTGCTGCTTTTTCTGCATATGAATATCCTATGCCTTTTTCAGTGACAACATGGATTAGTACAGGACCAGTTTTCTTAGGACTCTTAACTTGTTTGAGAATGGCAACAAGATCATCAATGCTATGACCATCAACAGGACCAATGTAGTCAAGTCCAAGTTCTTCAAATAGTGTTGATCCAGAACCACCAATCATGCCATGATCACATCCATCAACCTTAGCAATATTCACAGCTGTGTAAGTCTTTCCGAGTGTACTTGAATGAGGTAATTGAAAATTTTAGGAAAATTAGAATTTTAGGCCATTCAAATGCTTTGATTGAATTTCTTTAATTTTTTTTTTTTTTTGTTTAGATAGAATAATAAAATTCTTCATTCTTAAACTTTGCTCGGCTATTTTTATAAAGTGTAAAAGTTATGGGATAAAGGTATAAATATATAATGAAAAGTGATGCAAAATGAGAATTTTTAAATATTTGGGCCAAATTTGAAATTTTAAAAAGTTGATGGACCAATTTTCAAAATATTAAAAATAGGGAAACATTTGCAATTTCTAAAAATATTAGGGATCAGTTTGCAAAATTTAAAAATAAATAGTAACCAATGTGTATGTTTTAAAACATATAAGAATCAATTTGCATAATTTGAAACTATAATAAGGACCAACTTTATCTTTGACAAAAAACTTCATAAAATCTCTTCATTTTAAATATTCTCCAAATTTATCATCCAAACAGTAAATTTTACATCGAAGAAATTCATTTATGGAATATAGCTTTTGCAAAATTACGGTAGCTCAGTGTGATTTCGACAAGGATAGCCATGATAGCCAACATACTTACCTTGACAAGAGGTTTGTCTGATTGTAACCTGCTGAGACATCTACTCAGAGCACCAACTGGTGGTATTGGACCATGAAGGTCCGCGGTAGGTAGCGATACTTGTTCATTGTCATTTAAAATAACAATGAGATTTGACTGAAGATATCCGGCATTATTCATTGCCTCAAATGCCTGCCCTGCAGTCATAGCACCATCACCGATGATGGTGACCACATTATTGTTGTCCCCCTTTAGATCTCTACCCACCGCCATTCCTGTTTTTGGAGTAAAATGTCAAAATTTCAAAAGTCCGATCACAAATCCAATTGTGCATTAATATAAAGCTGTGCTGCAATTGCAGCAAATATTGTCTCATAGATATAAGTTCATTATTAGACCTAACAATTTAAGCTTTCGTGAGAGAGGTTGTTTTTTGAAAAATTAGAATCAACTGATTGTTTTTCAAATATAGTCAAATATTTTTTTGGTTACATAAAAATTAGAATACTTGGGCTTCTGTCTTTTCTACTACCAAAAGAAAAATAAAATCAGAAATACTGAAAAGATATTTCCTATTGGTAAATAATAAACACTTATTAATTAAGTGTCTCTAAATATTTTGTCTTGGGCTTTAAAAGTTATCTACACAGTTATACCTTCAAATTGAAGTGTAATATATAACTTTCTTTTTTTGACAATGACAATAGTCAGTATATATATATATATATATATATATATATATATATATATATATATATATAACTTAAAACTTAGAAGAGTACATCTCATATTATCTTCAAAATTCATTCTTCATGAAATACTTTACAAACTAGTTATTTTATTTATATAAGCTATGGCCTGAAAATTTCTGGCTAGAAACATAGATAAGAATAAAAGAAATACCTAGCCCTGCTGACATTGTTGTTGAGCTGTGACCAGTGCCAAAACTATCAAATTCACTCTCAGAGCGTTTTGTAAACCCACTTAATCCATCTTTCTGCCTCAATGTATGCATCTTATTCCTTCTACCAGTGAGAATTTTATGTGGATATGCCTGCAAAATTCACACAAGAGAGTCATCATCACCTAGAAAATCAACTAGTACTAATTACCAATAACATAGATTTTTTCAAAATGTTAATAATAATAACAATAATAGGAGTATAATCAACCTGATGGCCAACATCCCACAAGATTTTGTCTATAGGAGCATTGAAAACATAATGGAGGGCAACAGTGAGTTCTACAACTCCCAGATTCGATCCTAGATGTCCTCCAGTTTGAGAAACACTCTGGATAAGATCTGAGCGTAGTTCACCCGCAAGTTGTTTTAGTTCCTACATCAATAAATGATATAGAATCAAATTCTCATATAATTACTTTGAATCCAATCCATTAACAATTTTATTACATGATGTATGTACGAGTTTGTAGTTAAAAATTCATAATTGGCTCATAAGGGGTACCATCATAATATGGGATATCTTAGTTTATCATGCCATGTTTTTACACATTTTTTTGTTAAAAAAATAGGCAATTTCTACGGTACTCCAAACAAAATTGAGTATAATATTGGATGCAAATGTCACCCCTAGTATTTGAGCACAATATTGACATTTAATAAATATAATGTATATTTTCCTTTAAAAAAATATATAATGTATATTTGAACACTTGAAAGGAAAAAAAAAACATGACACCTGCCATATTCATTACATGTTCATTAACCATTAACCAGTTTATAGTGAAATTCTTATGTTAAAATATGTTAGAGTTTACTTTCATGCTGAGTTACTCCTATTTTACCTTAATCGTTAGAGTCTTCATATCTTCGGGATACTTTACCGTATCCAAAAGGGGTGTAGGTTTCTTCTTATACTCCTCCCCCATTTCGGATACTGATGCACAAACCCCATATGGTTTTCTCCTTACCTACATACATTCATAATTAGACGTGCATTTATTTCAGAATACGAGTCCCATCTCAATTTTAATGATGGAAAATAACTTCAAAAAAAAAAAAAACCAAACAAACAAGTTGGTTTAATTTAAATATAATGATAGAAAATAACTTCAAAAAAAAAAAAAAAAAACCAAACAAGTTGGTTTAAATATAATGATATAAAATAACTTCAACAAAAAAACCTAACCTGGTTGAGTCTGGGATTGCAAGTAAGATCTGAAGCACCCCATTGATAGTTAGAACCACCAAGAGGAGTTGATCGTTTCAGATCATATTGTTTTGCAGTTTGGCTCAAAAGGACAGGGAATGACAACGTGTTTGCTAGAGCCATGATAGAACACCAAAACTCAAGACAATATTCTGTGAATTAAGTGGGTTTCCAGAAGCTGTGTTAGATGCAATAAGAACTAAGGAGAAGGCAATTTGTGAATTTCAACGTGAAACTGGAGCATATAAATAGAGAGAAAAACAGACGTACAGCCCGGTAGCTATGTTTATTTTTGACAAAAACAAACGATATTCATTCATTCACATTGATAGAGTACATCAGATACAAACATCGCTAAAAACGTAAAGGGTGAATCTGCGAACAAACTCACAACACTCAAGTTTTTTTTTTTTTTGAACGGCAAAATATTATTAACCGACGAGCCCGTGCGAGGTGCACTAATAAGCTCGGGTGGGAAAAAAATACAAACAAGGGGAAATCGGTTGCCAATCAATCACCTAGCTCGAACAAAAACCCCTTAAAAACCACCCTAATACATGACATACAAATATGAGGCTCTCAAAAACTAAAGGGGCATACACTTCAAAGAAACCCCAGCCGCAACATCCAAGAGCCAAAACCTGCCCAGCCATCTAAGGAAAGAAACAGACCGAACCCACAGGCTCTAGCAGCACAAACCTTGGCAAAATAACATTCCACCGAAACCAAAACACACACGCCAACAAACCTGCTACAGCAGTCGCACAAAAAGCTCCACCCTTGCCAGCAAAACAAGCACACAGGCCAAAAGGACAGCCACACCAAACAGCAGGCTCGCAACAGCCACCAAAAAGCACAGCTCGGACAAAAGGCCTATGCACCATCCCACCAGGTCAGCCACGAAGACAGTAACGGGGATTCCAACACCATTCGTAGAACAGACATGTCGCTATTTTCAATCTAGCCAAACTCCAATTCCAAGATAAAACCTTAACTTGATCCACCATCTCTTCCACCCCAATACTAATATTATTAAAGATCCGATTATTTCTAGACTTCCACACCACCCAAACCACCGCATGCCAAATCAACCACACCCCTCTTCTAAGAAGTTTAGATTGCACCTCTCTAGTCCAACACAAAGCGTGAATGAACAAACTCGGTGGCATGATAAAATTAAAATCCAACCAACGCATCACCTCCCTCCAAACTTTCGATACTATGTCACAATGGAGGAAAAGGTGAATCGTGGATTCGTTTTGACCATCACAAAAAACACACCGCTTTGACTCATCCGTCCCCATAAGCCCACGCTTATCAAGATTCACCTTAGTCGGTATTCTATCAAGCAACAAGGTCCACGAGAAAGCCAACACCTTTCCCGGTGCCTTTCCCCTCCAATTCTCCCGGAAAATAACCTCCTCTTCACTATTCAAATCCCCATTCGATAGACAAAGATTTTGGAGTAATGAAAAGCAAGATTTAACGGTAAAAATCCCCGCCTTATCCGGTATCCAAACCCAAGAAT
Organism: Medicago sativa; assembly: GCF_051527215.1. Lineage (NCBI taxonomy): Eukaryota > Viridiplantae > Streptophyta > Magnoliopsida > Fabales > Fabaceae > Medicago > Medicago sativa. The sequence goes on from NC_140754.1 coordinate 7,720,038, forward strand.
CCACACCAACCCCTCTAGCCACCCCCTCACAGCACTCAAGTTAATAGCATAAAACGGCAAAATGCCTACAAAAAATATGATAAAACCTAAGTCACCGAAATTAACATGCTTCCGGATCTGCAACGTTGACGCCCAAATTATTTGTTGAATTTGTAATTGACTGATGCCGATCTTTCAATAGGAACTAAACGAACACCGCGACAAGACGTGAAATCAAACGCCGCACAAGACGACGAACAACACAGCGCCGCACTTAGACGACGAAATCACAAAAAAAACACAAAAGAAGAAACTTGATCTATGTGAAAACCACTTATTTAGATTGAAAGAAAAGAGAAAAAAGATGTAGAGGGGTGATTCTAGGTCAATAAATGACATAAAACCACCCCTCCTCGATGAACGAAGGGGAAAGAAAGTTTAGAGAGAAGTTGGAGTTTCTCTCACTAATTCGTATCTCTATTATATATATTTGCACTATTTTATTTTGATAGTACACATGGCATCCTTATATTGAAAGGTTCATTTAATGTTTTGTGTAATTGGTACATATTATGTGATTTGTGCAAGACTTATGTAATTAACATGATTATGCAAGTTGACTAAAAGGCTTATAATGACAAAAAAATAAATGGAATATTTTATTCAAATTATTTTTGCTATTTAATGTGTTACTAATTTCATTACTAAATTAATGGCATAATTGATGTGACTTACTTGCTTCTTTTTTCCTATAAATATTGTTTGTCCGTCTCAAACATCTTCACATTATTTAGAATTCATACTAAAATTTTAAAATTATTCTCAAAATCTCTCTTTTATTTTATTGAAACACTTTTCTTCTTAACATATTTTTTTCATCACTCTAATTTCAAAAATTGATTCAATTTATGATATTACTCCACTACATGTTGTATATATCCATGTATTTTGTTCAACTATGATACCCTCGAGTTCTAACGGCTTATGACAAGATATGTACCAATTACATGTTGGTACATAATTCTTAATTATCATCCAATCAAATTGTAATCAACACATCATCATATTAAGTTAGCCAGTCTTGAGTTTTTTTTCTATATATAGTCAATTTGTCTTTCATCATTTGTATATGCATCTTCCTTTCGTACAAATTGTTTATAATATCATTTATTTGAAATGCAAATATTTCTACCTCCTGACCAACTCAATTTTATTGATTTCATTATTATCAAATTGATTTAGGCACCTTTTTTTTTCCTTCCGAATTTTGATTCCCTTTTATAGGTTTAGCTGTCGGCTCTGTTAATTTTAGGGTTTTCATGCCCATATATATTTACACCTTTTGAAAAAGTTTGCTTCACGTTTTAATGAATTTCATTATTTTTCTATTAATTTGAAGCGACGTAATTGAAAGATGTTTTGAATCAGATTTCTTCATTCCAAAACTATTTTTTTTGCCACTATTAATAATGAGAGATATGTGAAAGACATGTCAATGTTTTGTTCTTCCAACGTTGAAGTTGTGCATATAAAAGAGAATTCTTCCTTAAAAAAAACAGAGAATTCTCAAGTATTTTTGGGTAACATATTAGTTGATAGTTCTCAAGATATTATATTTTTATCTTACATTTTTGTGGTGCAAACTATTCATGTATGTTGTAGAACAAGACCGACCCCTGCGAAAATGTAAAAAATTTATTTTAGTTATTTTTTTTGGAATGAATTTTATCTAAACCTCACTATTTTCTTTATTATTTTCATTTGCTCCTATTCAAAAGAACTGATTTAATTTATTAAGTTTTTTCGTTTCTATTGTCAATCACTCATTTTCACTAAACATGGCGTTGATATATATTATTTCACATAAATTATTTTAACATCAAATCTCATCCATTCATTTCATTTGATAAATTAATTCACATGCATCAAATACTCTTTATCACCTAATCAAGCATTCCATTTTTATCTCCCCATATTTATTTATTTCTGTCATCAACACATACTCAAACTTCTTTGTTAATTTCTTTACAAATTGCATGATAAAACACGTACTTATGGTTGTTTGAGTCACTCATCAACATCGATAATATTTATTTGCCTTTATTTCATACCCATATTTTTTTATTTATTTTAAAATTATATTAAAAAAAAAGACAACAATCTCGGCTAAACTATCAATATCTCTATCCGTATCCTTATCTACATCTACAATCTACATCTACATCTACAGTATAAACAAGTGAAACCATTTTCATTCAAAAGTACATGTGGCATGTTATAGTCTCATTCTAATTAATGTCAGGCTAATTAATGCTAGAAAAATTCAAATTTCCATTACATGGTATATGCTTAGCACCTGGTATTTCAGTCTCAACACATACTTCAATATACTGCCTCTATTTTAAGAAATCATTCGATTTATTATTATGATTAAAATGATATTTAGAAATTTAATTGCCTGATATCAAATCAAACAAGAAATTGCCCATAAAAAAATCAAACAAGAAACTATCAACTGCCAATTAATGAAATTAAATTCAAATTATTCAACACTTATAACAGTCCTAAAAAAGAATGTTGACAATTGGTCTAATTCAAGACTATCGTTGAATTGTTTCTCACCTATTAAAATCAAATTAAAACCAAAATAAAATAGTGAAAGGTAATGATTCTTTTTGTCACAAAAAGGAAATAAAATAGCTCAGATCTTTATCTTCCATCCTATTCTCATCACTATTACTATTTTTCAAAAATGGTTTTGAGAACGGTAAGAAGATCAAGAATACCTTTAGTTCCTACAATTTCATCAAATTTTATTGTTGATTGCATCAGACCGTTCCCCTTCATCATGGTTTGTGACCATGGTTTAGGATTTTATTGCTAATAGTTAGATTTTTAGCTGTACAGGAGAAAATAAGAGGGAGAATGTTAGTTATCAAATAATTTGTTGAGAAATTGATTTTGAAGCTGAAGAAAGGCATAAACGAAAGGGATCTTGAATATTCTCTCATGATTTATATTTTGTTCCAAATAATTGTCTACCATATATCATTTTTGAAAATGCTTCATTTGAGACATTATTTTCATCACATAACGATATGATCTTATTCATTAAATTTCTTTTGCTATTAATGTAACATATTTATTTTCCCATATATTTGTTTGCGGATGACCATATTGCTACTCAATGTTCCTCAAATTTACAAAGAACTTATCGGATTTATAACTAAAGTATATCTCAGTTTAATCGACTTTAATTCCTTCCAGTTTGGTTGTGTTTCTTCTAATTGGGAGGAAACTCAACATTATTGAAATTTATTTTATCGGTTTTGTTTACAATGTGTTCATTATTTTGCAGAGACCTTTATTATATTGAGAACAAAGTAGTTTTCTATCTATATATTCAGTTCAAGGTCGCGCATCCTATATTAACTGTCAGGGCCAAACTTTAGTTTTTTTTGGTAATTTGTCATTTACTCATTTTATACCACGAATCATATGTAATAAGTGTGTATTTTAGTCTTTTTAAGGCTTTTGTTTATTTTTCTTCTTTGTGTTGTTTGGATTAGTGTTACATTATAAGAATTCTGAATTAGGGTTTCATTTTTCTTTGTTGCAGCTTCTCTTCTGGATTCTTAAGTTTCTTTTTTGACATATTCTAGATTCTTAAGTTGCAAAAGTTTTTCTGAATTTTATTACTATGATTATTTCTGAATTTTGCTAAAAAAAAAATCTAAATTTTTATTGCAACTTTATTTCTGAATTATGTGTTCTCACGGAATTTCATATATTTTAATTTCAGTATTAAATAAATACAAACATTTGAAGAAAAAAAAATTCCTCTTTTATTTTTTTTGAGGGAATTCCTCTTTTATTTAAATGCAGTTTTGGTCGAACCAATCCGTACACCGTCGATTCAGTTTGGTTCGTTTTCACTTTTAAAAAATGATAAAACTCAAACCTCATTTGACTTTGAAGAGCATGTAAATGGTAATTTAAAAAAATCATTATAACAATCAATATTTTGAATAAAACACGTTTACTCAATAATATAAGTATTGTACTACCTCTCATACAAACAAAGTTGTAAAGAGTGTATATACACATTAATCAAAATATATCTATTTTAAAAGGGGCACGAGCCAACAAATGTGTATTTTTTTTTATGTTAATTTTAAACCGAACCTCCACTAGAACATATACAGTGGCTAGACCTATGGATTTTTAGATGCAATATTGCACATGTTAAAGCAACTGAAAGTAATAACTTCTTATTGAAAAAAAACTATTATTTATTAAAAAACTACACATTTAATATAAAATGCACAACAATTATTTATTACCAAGACCCATTTAATATTTTTTGAAGTGTTGAGTTTGAGATTTTTTTTATTTTTTTAGTTAAATGGGGTTCAATTATGAACCAGCTGCATCACTTTATAAATGCTTAAATAAAAGGAAACAAGAACAAAAGGAGTTGGGGGATAGACTAAAACCTTCTCAATAAAGCTAAGCAAAAAGCTGAGGGGCAAACACCAAACCAAGAAAAAAGTAAATAACAAGAAAATAAAAAGTAAAGAAAACCAAAAGAAAAATAAAAGGAACGAACTAAGAGAAAGTCCTTGAGTTATTTTGGTAACATATATACTCCTAGAGTTTGAAAGATTAAATCTTATTAAGTATTAATTATAAGAGCAAGTGACATGTACATAGAGACTCATTTAAGCAACCAAAAGGAGAGGTCCATTGTGGATGCTCTAACAATCGATTAACTTATTGATGAAAATTTTTGGTCGAAAATAACACAAAATAAATGCTTCACTACAAGAAAAACTGCATTTTGCGACCTTTAAAATGGCAGATTGCGACTGTTAGAAGGGTCGCAGATGTACAATTGCGACCCTTCCCCAACAGTCACGGATGTTGGGGTCGCAAGTGTCTTTTGCGACCCTTCATAGAACAGCCGCACCAACTGCCGCAAAAGGCACTGCGACAGTTGCTAAGGGTCACAAATGAGGAGATTCAAATGGATTTCAAGGGACTTGCGACAGTTGGTGAAGGGTCGCAGATGCATAAAATTTATTTATAAAAAAAACATTGCGACAGTTTGCAAGGGTCGCAGATGTTGAGTTAATTTAAAAAAAAAAATCAGTTTTTTCCTGAATTTTTAATAGAACTATTTACTAATAAAAAATATATAAACTAAAATAATTCATAATAAAAAATATGAACAAATTCATAAACTAAAATATGAATTTTACATTCATATAAAATACAAACAAGTGATACAATAAGGTTTCTTGAATTCCTAACATAAAAATTTAATCAATTATGTAGATGATATTTGGCGAGGAAGTTGTTTTGATCAACTAGAGATGAATAGACTCCAAAGAATGCTATGCTCTGTTTGGTGATTCTAAGTCTTCCGCCTAAAAATAAGTCAAAGATTATATAAGTCACATCAATTAACAAAAATAAGTAATAATGTCACGCAAGTCATGATTCTAACTTATCGCGCAATTAAACTTATAATTACTTTCTGATATATCTGTCAAAAATAACCACTATGGAATTTTAGCTATTTCTTACAGAGAAGCTCACAAGATCAATTAATTGCATTCAATGTGAAACAAATAAATCATTACCCTTTCATTCAAAACACCAGTCTTGAGTTCAAGCAAAACTCCAGGGACTCCAGTATGGATGCTAGACCAGCATCTGAACCCTCCAAGCCTGTGCATTAAGAAAATCATTTACTACATTAGAATAGATTTGAGCCCACATATATGCATACCACCAATAGTAAATACCTTTGAAACTACGTTTGTAAGTTGACGAAATTAATATTCAATAGTAATGTAGAGGACAAATATTGAGTAAGGAATGAATCGAAAATATTTTATAACGGAATTTCATTTTAAAATGTATCAAAACTAACAGATTCAATAGTTTTGTTAGGCATTAGACAAGTTTCAGAAAAATCTATTTCATCCAAGAACAAGAACTTCCATCCCCTCCATATCAAACATCTATGGTAGCACTGGATTGTGCACCAGGAAAGAGACTTTCAGCACATGAACAATAATAGTATACTCACCACCAGCAGTATACTCAAGTGCAGCTGAAACTTGGCATATTGATGGAATTGCCGACGAATCCTGAGCACCGGCTCTTGCTATCCAATAGCCGCACTTATTTCTGCATTTGTAACTGCTTCCTGTCCAGATGATCCACTGGACCCGATGGCCTCAAGCAGTGCCTGAACCAGAATATATGATAAATTTAAATATAAGTTGAAGTAGATCTTCATATATGAGATAGATTATTAATATATTCAAGCAAATGCCTCTAAAGCCATCAAAAGTTCCCCGTTCTCAAAAATGTATTAGGATTCATTTGATTTGCTAAAAAAGATAGGAATATATACAAAGTAAAGAAACCGGTGGGATAAAAAAAAGTAAAGAAAATAACAAGAAAATAAAAAGTAAAGAAAACCAAAAGAAAAATAAAAGGAACGAACTAAGAGAAAGTCCTTGAGTTATTTTGGTAACATATATACTCCTAGAGTTTGAAAGATTAAATCTTATTAAGTATTAATTATAAGAGCAAGTGACATGTACATAGAGACTCATTTAAGCAACCAAAAGGAGAGGTCCATTGTGGATGCTCTAACAATCGATTAACTTATTGATGAAAATTTTTGGTCGAAAATAACACAAAATAAATGCTTGCTGAAATTATCAATTTTTAAATATTATTGTTATTATTATTATATTATTATTAATAATAATAAATATTGATTTTTAATGTTTATTAGATATACTAATTAAATGTATCAATTAAGTTTGGTAACTAATTTTATATTTGATATTTTTTCGAGTTATCATGAAATTGGTATAAAGCTTACATCACTGCTTAGCAGTGACTAATCGTAGTTGGAAAACCTGTGGGATACATAAGACGAGTTCTCTCATCTCAGCCGAATATTTTCCATACACATGAGGCAGAAATTGAACTGCTATCCACATACTTACGAGGCTCTAATCTATTATCAATTTGACCATTTTTTCCTAGGGTCATAGCTTACATGTTAATTCCAGGTGTTCGTACAACCGGTTCATCCTTCAATATTCCATTGAAAATCAATGAAGCATTGATACATGGATTTGAAAAGAAAATACGAGACCTTAAAATTGATATGAAGGCAGCAGAGAGAATCAAACACGAGACCTTAAAAGTAGTCCCAGGCCAAAACAAGTGGGTTAGATCAAACTTATTCATTGTGTTCCCTTATTGACTTTGTTTATCCAAATAATTTGGAAAATATATAGATCTCCAAAAAAATCAAGAGCGAGGGATACTTGCTCAAACTTTGGACCCATTTGAGCACTTTAACAATATTATTCTATCGTTGTTTCCAGAAAACGAGAAGGAAAATATTAGCTTTGATTTGGTTTGTCAATCTGACCAAAATAAAAAGCTACAAAGCAAATGGTATTCAATTGAGTTCTTGAATGATATTAACAGTTGCATATTTCAAACCACAAATTAAGATTTAAAGTTGGATGTCCAATAATATTGATGAGGAACATATACCAAGGTATTGTGTTTCAAAATGAGAAACCTCACATCTTCATCCAAAACCTTAAGACAATATGTATATTACTCATCTCATTTATATGTTCATAAATATCAAATCTTGCTGGCAATATAGAATTTTTACTCACACATGACAAATTAGCATTTCTCCCTTAAACGTGAGACTCTCTATGTCTATGATATGATGAAATAGTCAAATAAGGCCAGAGGCACAACATGGTAAAAAAGGTGGCTTGGTGGTGGTTTCATAGAGATGTGTTTTTTTTTTCATTTATTTTATGAGAAGAGACAAATTAAATTAGAAAAATTATTCGAATTAGAAAGAAATGACAATGAAAACGAGTGAGTTGTGGGTAGTTTTATGAGTTTGTTGAAGGAGTTGGATATTACTGAGTAATTATTCTACCAAAAATATTAGACTCATTAAAAATGTCACATCAATTTAAAATGTACAATAAACATGTATTTTTCAACTCAGCATAACACATAAACGTTTTTCCTTTGTCATATCCCACTAAAGACTAAAAGTGAAGGAACTTAAAATAATAGAGGTTAAATAAAAAAAAGTTATCGTCTTGACAAATAAAAATTGCATGAAAGCGAACGACTTCCAAAATATAATATTTAACATAAAAAAATTAAACAAATGACATTCAAAAGCTAACAAAACATATCTTCATAATTTCAGGACTGCAAGTGTAACCTACATTGGGTTGTATTTTTGCATTAGGCTAAAAGAAACTAGACAAATGATATCGACACCACAATTTCTCCCAAATTATTTAGGCACACGTTTGTGAGTCATCTCACTTATATCTTATTCAATATCTACTATTCCTTTCATTGTAGAACTTTAACTCTTATTTTATACGATAACATATCTCCCTCAAGTGTGACATTCTCTGTGTCCGTAATTACGTGACATAGCCAAATAAGGTCAACCGATGTACAACATGATCAAAAAGGTAGATTAATGGTAATTTACTAAAAGTGTGTTTTTGTTCCTTTATTTCATGAGAAGAGATCAAAGAAATTAGAAGATGAAAAATAAATTTGAGGTTGAGAGAACTGATACCGGTTAAAAAAAATAAGAATTGTGTATTTTGTCCATGAGGTTATAAAGAACGAAGTAAGTTGCAAGTGATTTTATGAAATTGTTGAAGGAGTTGAAGATTTTTGTGTAATTAATTTACCAAAAAGTTAGATTGCGTTAAAAAAACTAATTTACCAAAAAGTTAGATTCAGGTAAAAAAACGCAACAACATATAAAGAGTTTACTAAGCACATATTTTGTTAACTCAGCATAACACTTAAGTGTTTATCTATGGTTAAATTCCACCAAAGATCAAAGGATAAGGAATTTAATATCTTAGAGATTGATTAAAATATACTGCATTAAAGTGAACAACACCCAAAAACATAAATTTGATATAAAAATTAAATAATTGGCATCCCAAAACTAACGAAACCGTTTATCGTAATGTTGAGAGTTCTAAGGGTGTCTACAGTAGGTTGGACTATCACATTAGGCTAAGTGAAACCACACAATTGTGATTGACATCACATCATTATCCAAAACCTTAAAGCATTAGGTGTATTGGTCATCTTACTTATATGTTTCTCAACGTCTACTTTGGCATCCAATAATGTGGAACTTTAAGTCACAATTTACACATGAACATATATCTCTAAAGTGTGAGACTCAATGCGTTTGTAATTTGTTGATAGTCAAATAAGGTTAGGCAAAGGCACAACATGGTTAAAAAAAATGGATTAATGGTGTTTTTGCGGAGGGAAGTTTGTGTTCCCATCTTTCATGAAACGAGAGAAATAAATTTAGCAACAATAAAATTAAATTAGAATATGAAAAGAAATTTGAACATGAAAGAAATGATAAGGGAAAAAAATAGTGTGTGTTTTGTCCATGGAAGTATCGGAAATATAGCGAGTTACTGACAATTTTATGGGTCAGTTAAAAAGTGTTGGAAATTTAAGAGTAAATATTTCACCAAAAAATAGACTCGGTTAAAAAAACGCCACATCTTTATAAAATGGTTAATAATCATGTACTTTTTCAATTCAGCATAACATATTTGTATTTTTCCATTCGCATGTTCGTTCACCCAAAGACCAAATATGGAGGTATTTGATATAATATTGATTGGATAAAAAAATTGTATGAAAGCAAATGACATCCAAAAACTTATACTTGATATAAAAAGTTAAACAAATGAAATTCAAAAACTAAAAAAAAAAAAAAATTAATGTTTAGAGTTCTGAGGGAGTCTACAATGGGTTGGACCATCACATTTGACTATGAGAAACTCCACAAGTGATATTGACAGCACATCTTTGCGTAAAATCTTAAGACATTAGGTATATTGTTCTTCTCGCTTATACGTTACTCAATGTATATTATTGCACACAAGTTTAACTCACTATAATGTTTAGAGTTCTGAGGGAGTCTACAATGGGTTGGACCATCACATTTGACTATGAGAAACTCCACGAGTGAGATTGACATCACATCTTTGCGTAAAATCTTAAGACATTAGGTATATTGTTCTTCTTGCTTATATGTTACTCAATGTATATTATTGCACACAAGTTTAACTCACATATGAAACATAAACATCTCTCCCTTAAGTGTGAGACTATTATGTATGTGATCTGGTGAGATATCACATAAGGTCAGAGACACGACATGGTAAAAAAAAGTGGGTTGACGGCAGTTTCATAGAGGGGTGTTTGTTTCTTTCTTTCATGAGAAGAGATAAAGTAAATTATAAAAGAAAAGAAGATTAAAAATGAATTTGAACTTGATAGAAATGAAAAGAGAAAAAAAATAAGGAGTGTGCGTTTTATTCGTGAGAGCATAGGAAACATAATGAATTGCTGGTGATTTTATGGATTGGTTGAAGAAGTTGAATATTACTGGGCAATTATGCTACCAAAATATTAGATTTATTGAAAATATGTACATCTATTTAAAATGTCTAACGAATATGTATTTTGTCAACTCATCATACATATACATTTTTCCATTGCAAGATCCCATGAAATACCATAAGTGAAGGAATTTGAAATGACAAAGGTTATTTTTTTTGTGCATGAAAGCTAATCACATTCAAAAACTAAAATTTAAGATGAAAAATTAAACAAATGACACTCAAAAAATAACGAAACAAATCATCACATTAGGCTAGGATCCTACAATGGATTGTATTATCACATTAAGCTAAGATCAATCACAGAAGTGAGATTCACATCCTATCTTCTTTCAAAGTCTTAAGGCATTATGTATATGAGTCATTTCACTTATATGTTTCTCACATCTACTCTTGCATACAATATAGAATTTTAACTCACACTTGAGACATTAACATCTCTCCATTAAGTGTTAGGATCTTTGTGTCTGTAGTCCACCACCAAGAACAACTCTCGATCCCCCACAACGTCGAACTCGGATGTGATACCACCGTTGGGCTTTCTGTGGGAGCCTACGTTGATGTAGATCGACAATTTGGATAAAGAGAAACCACACAAGTGATAATGATACAACCAAAACTCCATCTAAAATTTTAAGTAACACCTGATACATCACAATATTCCCTCCATCTAATATAACGACATTCTAGCCCGTGCTTGGCACGGGTGTCCATGCTAGTATTGTATTATTTTAAAAGTATGGTCGAAAAACCGGTATGTTTATTAACTTTTCTTTTTATTAAGTGTCCTAAACGTTTCCTATTTCTATTCCCATTATGGTAATGTTTTTGTTAGAGATCATGCTTTAATTGTTTTTTTTTTCTTCTGTTACAGATCATGCTTTACTTGTTGTGACGCTTATCTTAAGGATTTAAATTTGACATAGAATTGGCCACCAAAAAAAAATAAAAATTGACATAGAATCATTAATTTTGTCTTGAAGAGTATTAGCTATGAAAACCAACCGCATCAGATAATCAATCTGTAGTTTATTACATTTAATTGGTGTTTGTTCATATTAGTTGCTTGCAAGAAGTGACTGTTGTATCCTGGAGAGTATTAGCTATGAAAACCAACCGCATCAGATAATCAATCTGTAGTGACAAAATACTCTTAAATCCAGTGCAATTTGTCACGCCTCTGTTCTATTCTATTGTATATAGAGTTCTATTAATTTGATTCTAATATTTCTTGTTGTTTATTATATTATAATAATTCTATCTCTAATTTTTCCAACACAATAGAGGTGTGAAAATAAGGAGTGATTTTATTTTTGTGTATATGGCTTTGTAATTTTTATTGTCAAATATGTATCACGTTCATGTTGTTAACTTTCATTTTCCTTCATGCAATTTTTGTTTGTGGGGACTATTTTGTTACAATATGTCCAAATCAAATAATACATAAAATGTAAGAGAAAGTGACAAAGATGGTGTTTAGGGGTGGAAATGGGCTAGGCCGGGCCGGACTTTGAAAGGCCTAAGCCTGGCCTACTTCAAAAATTATAGGCCTGAGTCTGACCTATTACCCGTCATAGGCTCATTTTCGAGGCCTGACCTGGCCTTTTTAAAGGTCTGATGAAGCCTGAAAGCCTATTTAAAAGGCATACTCTTAAATAGGTCAAAACTTATTAAGGCCTAAAGCCCACAAATATGTTTGCTACTAAATAATGAATTCTTAAGAAGGTCTAATCACACCAATATATCAGCTACTAAATAACCAATCATATGAATGTTTGTGTTTATGGAAGAAAAAAAAAACTTCAAAAATATCAATAATGGAAGATATGTTATATATGAAAAGCATAATAGGTCGGCCTGATAGATTTAATAGGCTTTTTTGCAAGCATTAGTCTGACTTGTTTAATTAAATAGGCCTTATAAAAAGCTTGAGCCTGACCTTGTTAATAAACGAGCTGGGTCGAGCTAGGCTTTAAATAGGCTAGGTCGTAGGCCCCTGTCGGACGACCTGGCCTGTTCCAACCCCTAATGGTGTTCCTTTTCCTCCACCAAGAATTTCATGAAGTGGCTTTTCATGTGGAAATATCATTGCTGGTGATTTTCCAATTTCATCATCAGATTCAGTTGTTGCATTGTGATGCCATCAATTAACCGTTTTAATATATAGGCTTAATTAATGATTTGGTCCCTTAAGTTATTTGTTGATTACATTTTGGTCCCATAAGTTATTAGCGTTACAATTTGGTCCCTTAAGTTACTTTTTGGTTTCGTTTTGGTCCCTTAACTATTAAAAGTTTCGTTTTGGTCCCTTAACTTATTTTTTGATTTTGTTTTGGTCCCTTAACTTATTTTTTGATTTCGTTTTGGTCCCTTAACTCTTCCTCCGTCAACCACTTTGGTCCTTTTGATAAGTGTTTAAAAGTGATATATTTCATATAGGAGTTTAGGCATTTTAGTGACTTGTTTTGCAAGATTCTCTATGGAAAACTCCAATTATTGTGTAAATATGTCATTTATGCTTCTGAGCCTTATTCCACCCTTTTTGTGCAGGAAAATACAAGCAAGGAGCAAGAAACGTCAAAGTTCAATTTCATACGCCATTAGCGTGTCCTACGCTATTAGCGTGATGAGGAAATGCCCAAGTCCAGAGAGGTACGCCAATGGCGCACCTGGGGCGTGGATCTGGATCACTCCTGAAGAATACGCTAATAGCGTATACTGAGCTATTAGCGTACAAGCTCCAGAGAGCTACGCCATTGGCGCACCTGGAGCGTAGCTAGTCATGAAGAAACACGCTATTAGCGTGGGTTACTCTATAAGCGTAGAAGCTCCAGAGGACCACGCTTTTAGCGTAGCTAAAGCGTAGAAGCAGGGCATGGCCAACGTGGCACAAGCCCATTGGCCAGATTATAGGCCGCCTTACCACGCTATTAGCGTATCTTGCGCTATTGGCGTAGGTACAAAAACACAGGCCATTTAAATAGCATTCTTACCTCTCTTTTAGGTCATTCACTATTCCATTGAAACATTTTATACATTTCTAGAGAGAGGTTAGAGATATTTCATAGAGAGAAACACAAAGCAAGTGATTAAGGGGTAGATTCAACCCTAGATTCATTGAGACATCAAGGATCTTGGCATGGAATCTTCATCTTTCCTTCATTCCTTGCATTAGTTTACATGTCTATGTGTAACTATCACCTTCTTTGTAGTATTGAGGTAACAATCAAGCTATTATGTAATCTTTTGATCTTTTAATATATAAGGTTCTAGCTTAATGATTCAATATTGTTGTTATTCTTGCTTTTAATGCTTTCAAAGAGATTCAAGATGATTTGGACACAAACTCTTGAATCTAGAACTAGAATAACAATCTATCTTATGTTATATCACTCTTGACAAGTTTGTAAACCTTTGATAATTACTTTTAATCAAGATTTTAATGCTTTCGGATACTTAATCAGGCTGGACACGGTCGATTAAGTTATCCGATCGACTTTGTTATCGTTTAAGGAATTTGGACACGAATGTTTAAACGCTAACTTGGAAATAACGATGTCGCTTTGGTCACGAAGAATATTGTAGAAATGATTGTAATAATATTGGTTATAAAGCTAGAGTCTGTTAATCGATCGAGAGATTGCTGCTGTTATGCTTGCTCGTTATCTTATACCGCAAGCGAAATAGTTCGATCCCCTCTCGTTTTTACTTTAGTGTCATCTATGGATATAGTGTTACAAACAAACAAATTATATCCAAACCCTTAACGTGAACTATTGTGAAAATGCTTATGATTAACGTAACTCCCTGTGGAAACGATCCTATATATACTCACGTGTATATAGTTATATGACATGTAGGAAAAATCTTACATCACCTTTACGTTAGAATTAATGTATTAGAGTTAAGGGACCAAAACGAAACCAAAAAATAAGTTAAGGGACCAAAACGAAACCAAAAAAATAAGTTAAGGGACCAAAACGAAACCAAAAAATAAGTTAAGGGACCAAAACGAAACTTGTAATAGTTAAGGGACCAAAACAAAACCAAAAAGTAACTTAAGTGACCAAATTGTAACGTTAATAACTTATGGGACCAAAATGTAACCAACAAATAACTTAAGGGACCAAAAGAGTAATTAAGCCTAATATATACTTGCATAAGCAAGGAGATTAGATGCTCATTACTGACGTAAGGTATGGCTTGGGGGGGTTTCTTAAATTGGAGGGTCATGTCATCTTTGCTAGCTACTACTCCTATGGAAGTAATCCAATCCCTTGAATCGGGATGAGTGTGTAATGTTGACATGCAATTCTGTGGACTTTTCGTTTACATACTATTGCTGGTGTTTGTTCATATTAGTTGCTTGCATACTATTGTGATTATTTTGTCATTGAATAATTGATTCATTTACATGAGTAGAATTGAGAGAAGCTTTCTAAACCTGAAATTTAATTTTATTGAGTATAAACTAAATTGATATATTAACTATTGTTTGAAATATATTTTATTTCAATGGGCATATATTATTCATATCGTAAGAATCTGTGTTGTGTATATATTAATACCATGGTTTGCGAATGCTAATTTATTGTGAAATATCATTTAATTATATTATTGAAGAAAAAAAAATAAAGAAATCCGTAGAGATACATATTTGATATGCATGAGTGAAATAAGTGTAATATAGATTTTGTCGCTTAAAATTAATTTAAGCAAACCTTTGGGATACTTGATAAACTCATGAGATATATATTGAGATACACCTTAAAATTTTGGTAATATACCATAGATTATCTATTGTATTAAAATAATACAATGATGTTTGATTTATTTATGTGTGGATTTATTTTCTCAAATGTGGGTGTGTCGTCACTTGAAAAATAATTCAAGTAGACTTAAATAAAATTCACACATGGAGTTATACTTTTTCAATATAGGGGTTTGTTGCTTAAAATTTATCTAAGTAAATCTGATGACATATATCAAAGAAGTCATTTTGACAATATAACCATTGCATCAATATATTGCAACGATGTTAATTGAAATCAAATTCCAATGAGAATAACTCAAAATATAGAAATATTTTATGAGATGTTGTCGCTTGAAGCCATTCAAACAAACCTGTATAAATATAATTATAGAGATCAAGTTTATTGTTATAGACTTTGATAAAAATATGAGGTTGATTGATTTAGATACGTCTTAGCCAATCTTATATGATGAAAGACAATATCTTCATCATTTTGTGTATAAAGTAGCTACTAAACAAAGCTTCTTGGGATGAAATAAATTTGTGTACATCGAGGGGATTGAGACTTAAACCACTCGAAATTAATAAGTGATGGGAACCCAACCTTTGTGATTGGAGATCCCATGAATAAGGTTCATATGGGTAAGAACAAGTCACTTATTAGTTCTGCTAGCACCAAAAATTAGTTAATTAATTTTTGTTTACGAACCTTTCCTATGGTGTGTGTGTGTGTGTGTGAGATGTGCTATATATTGCATTACTGAGAGGATAAGTCTATCAAGCTTTTAATGAAATCACCTATGTGAGTGTCAAGTGGGGCCGCTTGTATGAGATCTTGGCGAAATCTCTGGAGCACTCATGAAAAAGTCCAGGCACACGCACAACCTATTCGCGCACCATAGCGCCAACGACAAGACATGTGGGGGTGTGATGCGAGTGTTATACCGCTAACATGCATTAAGTGATTTTGGTTAACATAGCTTGCTACACCAACTTCATTGTGTGTTAAGTATTATCATTCTAGGACTGGTTCAAATAGCTTGCTACACTAGTTTGACACATCACATACAAGATGTTAACCCAAGAAGTCTTTTTTCTATTTTCTTTTAAACTTTTGAAATATGTGGGGGATTGTTGTAAATTTTGATTATATTTCAAAAGTTTTATAATATTTTTAGTAGAAAATTATTATTATTTTATTTATGATTAATACTAACAGTTGACTTGGTCTAATTCTTTTAGCCACATCATTTTAAATTGATTTATTCTAAGGATATCTATTTACATGGTAGCTTCTACGGTGCAGTCAGAAAACTGACTTTTTCAAAAAAGTTAATTTTGATCTTAATGTTTGATTCATTTTTAAATTGTTGATTATTGATTAATGATCAATAGTAATTCATCTAGTAATGCTTGCAACATCTTGGACTTACAAGTACTATTTTATCGTTGGAATCTTTAACATGCAAATAGAGTTGATGATATTATGTGATAGTCTTAAGGGTTACACTTTGTGGGGTGTTACGCTTAAAACAAGGTAGGATAAAATTAGATTAAGTGTAGTCTTGTTAATCTGATGAATTGATGATACTATGAGGACTGAGCTTTTGATGCCATTGTACAAACATTGAGGTGCTACTCACTACATTTTTGATGCTATAGTGTTAACTTCACCAGAAAAGTCATTTTCATGACTTCACCATAGAATTTTCCCTCATCTTAAAAAGTAATTAAGGCTCGTGGTTTTTATTTTGTAACAGAAATAAAACTGATAAACACTATAGCCGCTGTTATATTTGAGGAGATTGTGCCTATTATTGCTCACAAGCTAACTGCCAATTTCAACATAGGAAAATGGAATTAGAAATAAAATTTTGAAGCTACGGTGTATTGGTTTAAGTGGTAAGGGATTTGGACAACATATGTAATGAAGAATTTGGTTCATGACTCATGTGTACATGTCCGTTTCTAAGATTTTAATGATCTAGAGTGAACCTACAAATTGGGTCTTACTTGAATCAATAGTGAAATTTGTTCAATGTTAGAAAAAGGAAATCAATGCATTTGTATAATTTAGTGTATGATTTCCTAACTTAATAATTTATGTTATGAATATGACAAGTATGATTTAGTGAAGATAATAGAGCCGCAACCATTTGTTATAGTCAAAGATCTTATGAATATGACAAGTATGATTTCCTTTTCCATCTTATAGAATAAAATGTAAACATCTATGCTGGAAACATATAAAGGTATTTATTTTGGTAAATTTTCATATTTCCATCTTGACTAGTCCTTGGCTTTAGTTAACTACTATTATTCAAATTAACTATAGGGACTAAGGAGTATATAAATGAAATTAAAGAAAAACAAAATAATAATGGGTTTTCTTTACCAAACCATTGTTTATTTTATACACTCCATTTTACCATTGTTTCTTTTGAGTAACTTTTTAGTTTTACCATTTATTTTTTTCTCCACACAAGCACCATATGCTTGTACCATTTCGTCCAACCACAAAGTGGATCCAAGGTATCACCAAAAAATGATGACTTGTGCCTAAATACTACAAAATATTACAGTTGATATTTCCATAATATGTCTACGACTCTTTTTCTATATCTTTGTACATGTTTCCTTTTCTTTGCAAACAATGAATGGTTCACAACAAATGCAACCACAATGCAGACTGGCTGCATCATAACATCACTCCCAAGTGGTAAAAGGACAGGCAGTTAACAATAGTAAAACAAAAGGTAAAACAGTTCTTCTATACGAAAAATGGAAATAAGGTGAAAATCAATCACTGTTCCAACAAAGATAAAAACAACAAGAATATTGAAAAGAAATAAATAAAAAATAATCCAAGAATAAGAGGGTGAATGTAATTAATTGTGTTTGCGAGTGAATTAATTTTGCGAAACAATTTTCATCTAAAATGGGGTGAGGGTAAGTGAATGTTTGGATACATTTATGTAAAAAAATTCTATCTTATGAAGCACCGATACGTCTTTATGTCTGCCGAGTACATCGATGCGCTTCGATACGTCACCGATACATCATAATTTTTTTAATTAAAAAATAAAATAAAAAATTCTGATACGTCGTCGACATGTTGCGATATGCCGTCGACACACCTCTGACACGTCTCATATACATCTCATGACTGTTCGGTTTTTAATTTCCGCTCCATAATTATTATTCTCTAACTTTAATTACCTCCAATCTCTACTTTAATTGATGCATGTAAATTTTGATGCACCCATTTAACTTATTATCATTTTTGAAGATTTGTTTTGTTGGAAAATGACTCAAAAATGATGCATCCTGGAACTGTCAAAATCGGCGCCCGAACACTGTGCAATCGGGGCCCGATTTTGAGCTAATTCTGAAGGCCTGTGATACTGTAAAAATCGGCGCCCGAATGGTATAAATCGGGGTCCGATTTGTTGCGCTGCAGAAGTTAAAAAACGGCTTTTTTTCATGGGCCGGTTCTGTTCCGTTTGGTTTTTTGAGGGATGCTTTCCACTATAAATATAAACCTTGTATCAGATGATTATGTGGTGTAGAAAAACAGGGTTTAGAAGCCAACATACAAACTAGGGTTTGTAGAGAAATTTCTCTTGGCAACAACACTAGGGTTGGGATTGTTTTGATTCACCTTGAACAAAGCACTATTAGGATTGAGTCTCTTGGTCACGGGAAGAGGCTGGGACTGAGGGTAGAGTTAGGTTTGAAGACTAATTCTTGTAACCTTCAATATCTCTTTGTAAAGAAACTCATATCATTATAGTGGAACGGAGAGCTGCTCTCTCCCCCAGAGTAGGTCATCATTAGACCGAACTGGGTAAACAGATTCTTGTGTTCTTCTCCTTCTTCCTTTATCTCTTGCTGTTTATTTTTGTTTGAATTATTTTGTCACCCGCTTGATTGATTGCTTGGTATTAATTTGCTCCACACATCAAGTTTTTATTGCTGTGGTTTTCACAACGAATCCGCAACAATTGGCGCCCACCGTGGGGCAAAGGTCAAATCAATAACCAGGTATCATGGGTTCGAAGTGGGATATTGAAAAGTTTACCGGTAGTAACGACTTCGGGTTGTGGAAGGTAAAGATGAGGGCAATTCTAATTCAACAAAAGTGTGTTGAAGCATTGAAGGGAGAAGCACAGATGCCTGCGCATCTGACACCTATTGAGAAGACGGAGATGAATGATAAAGCGGTCAGTGCTATCATTCTGTGTCTTGGTGATAAGGTGTTGAGAGAAGTATCAAGGGAGACTACTGCTGTGTCTATGTGGAATAAACTTGATTCATTGTACATGACCAAGTCCTTGGCACATAGACAATGTCTGAAACAACAACTCTACTTTTACCGAATGGTGGAGTCAAAACCTATAATGGAGCAACTGACGTAGTTCAATAAGATTATTGATGATTTGGCGAACATAGATGTAAATCTGGAAGATGAGGATAAAGCCTTACACCTACTGTGTGCTTTACCTAGGTCCTTTGAGAATTTCAAGGATACTATGCTTTATGGCAAAGAAGGCACTATCACTTTGGAGGAAGTTCAAGCAGCTTTGAGAACCAAAGAGTTGACCAAGTTCAAAGAGTTGAAGGTTGATGATAGTGGAGAAGGCTTGAATGTCTCAAGGGGGAGAAGTGAAAACAGAGGAAAGGGGAAAGGCAAGAATTCCAGATCAAAGTCTAGGCCAAAGGGTGGTGATAATAAAACAAAGTACAAATGTTTTATTTGTCACAACTATGGTCACTTCAAGAAGGATTGTCCGGAGAGAAAGGGCAATGGAAGTGGAAATCCATCCGTTCAGATTGCAAGTGAAGAGGAAGGTTATGAGAGTGCTGGAGCACTAACTGTGACAAGTTGGGAACCTGAAAAGGGCTGGGTCTTGGACTCTGGGTGCTCTTATCACATCTGTCCGAGAAAGGAGTACTTTGAAACTTTGGAGCTGAAAGAAGGTGGAGTTGTTCGCCTTGGTAACAATAAGGCTTGCAAAATTCAAGGTATGGGTACTATCCGTCTCAAAATGTTTGATGACCGTGATTTCCTTTTGAAGGATGTGAGGTATATTCCTGAACTTAAGAGAAATTTAATATCTATAAGCATGTTTGATGGTCTAGGATATTGTACTAGAATTGAACGTGGTATGATGAGAATTTCTCATGGTGCATTAGTTATAGCTAAAGGGTCTAAAATACATGGTTTATATATTTTAGATGGTTCCACTGTTATAGGTCATGCATCGGTTGCTAGTGTAGACACTCTGGACATAACTAAACTGTGGCATTTGAGGTTAGGTCATGTCAGTGAGAGGGGTTTAGTTGAGCTAGCTAAACAAGGTTTGCTAGGGAATGAAAAATTGAACAAACTAGATTTCTGTGATAATTGCACATTAGGCAAACAACAAAAGGTGAAGTTTGGGGTGGGTGTGCATAAATCTAGTAGGCCTTTTGAGTATGTTCATTCGGATCTTTGGGGTCCAGCATCAGTTAAAACTCATGGGGGAGGTTCATATTTCATGTCTATTATTGATGATTATTCTAGAAGGGTATGGGTATACATTCTGAAGAATAAAAGTGACGCTTTTGAAAAATTTAAAGAATGGCATACACTTATAGAAAATCAAATTGGAACTAAACTGAAAGTGTTGAGAACTGACAATGGCCTGGAGTTTGTTTCAGAGCAGTTTAATGAGTTTTGCAGGAAACGAGGTATAAAGAGGCATAGAACCGTGGCATACACACCTCAACAGAATGGTCTTGCTGAAAGAATGAACAGGACCTTGTTGGAGCGTGTGAGGTGTATGTTGTTGGGAGCTGGATTGTCCAAAAGTTTCTGGGGAGAAGCTGTTAGGACTGCAGCATATTTGATTAACAGATGTCCATCAACAGGGATAGATCTCAAAACACCTATGGAGGTTTGGAGTGGGAGACCGGCAGACTACTCTAATTTGAAAGTTTTTGGAGCTTTAGCATTTGCTCATGTGAGACAGGACAAACTTGATGCTAGAGCTGTGAAGTGTATTTTCATGGGTTATCCTGAAGGTGTGAAAGGTTACAGACTGTGGAAGATGGAACCTGGAGGATCAAAATTTATTATAAGCAGGGATGTTACTTTTGATGAGACCCGTATGGGGATGAAGTGCAAGGACCTGGATACAAGCTCAGAAACGGGGGTAGAGAAAATTCAGTTTGAGGTGGAGCCTATCACTGATGAAAGGGAAGGGGAGGATCAGACTCCAGTACTTGATGAGAGTGAAGGCCAAGAAACAATTGATCATGACTATCAGCTAGCAAGAGATAGGATAAGGAGACAAATTAATCCACCTGTTAGATACGGTTATGCTGACCTCATATGTTATGCTTTGAATGCAGCTGAAGAATTGCAAGACTCGGAACCAAAGAACTTCAGGGAAGCATTAGAAAGCAATGAAAGCAAGGACTGGCTGAAGGCAATGAATGAGGAAATACTTTCATTGGAAAAGAACCAGACTTGGAAACTTGTTTCATTACCTAAGAATCAAAGGGTAGTGGGAAGCAAGTGGGTGTTTAAGAAGAAAGAAGGTATACCAGGGGTCGAAGCACCAAGGTATAAAGCAAGACTTGTAGCAAAGGGTTTTACTCAGGTGGAAGGGATTGATTACAATGAAATCTTTTCACCAGTGGTAAAACATTGTTCTATAAGGGTACTTATGGCGATTGTTAACATGTATGATCTTGAGTTAGAACAAATGGATGTGAAGACCGCATTTCTACATGGAGAGTTGGAAGAAACTATCTATATGCAACAACCAGAAGGTTTCGTAGAAGATGATTCAAAAGTATGTCTGTTGAAGAAATCTTTGTATGGGTTGAAGCAAAGTCCAAGGCAGTGGTATCGTCGGTTTGATGAGTTCCTAGTAAAGGCTGGTTTTGTGAGAAGCAACTATGATAGTTGTGTTTACATGATGAGGAGGAATGAGAAAGTCATTCTCTACCTTCTCCTTTATGTAGATGATATTCTTATGGCAAGTTCTGACATGCAAGAGATTCAGAAGCTCAAGGAAAGATTGAATGATGAATTTGAGATGAAGGATCTTGGTAATGCAAAGAGGATACTTGGTATGGATATCATAAGGGACCGAAACAAAGGTGAGTTGTTCTTATCTCAGCAAGGTTACTTGAGGAAAGTGGTGGAGCGGTTCAGAATGAGAGATTCTAAGGTCGTTGGCACTCCTCTTGGTCATCACACAAAGTTGTCAATAAAGCAGTGTCCTCAATCCGATGAAGAGAAAAACAAGATGGAGGGTACTCCCTATGCAAGTGGGGTTGGAAGCATCATGTATGGTATGGTTTGTAGTAGACCAGACTTATCCTATGCAATAAGTGTGATAAGTCGGTTTATGGCAAATCCGGGTCAAGTGCACTGGCAAGCTTTGAAGTGGGTTCTGAGATATTTGAATGGTACTTTGACAGGTGGTCTGAAGTATACAAAGTCACAACCAGGAAGGGATGCTTTGGAGGGATATGTGGATGCGGACTATGCAGGTAATGTAGACACTAGAAAATCTTTATCAGGTTTTGTGTTTACTTTGTTCGGTACAGCAGTAACTTGGAAGGCAAATCAACAATCAGTTGTAGCTCTTTCAACAACTCAAGCAGAGTACATAGCCCTTGTTGAAGGGGTCAAGGAAGCCATATGGTTGAAAGGTATGATTGGAGAAATGGGGATTAGTCAAGAGTGTGTGAAGATACATTGTGATAGCCAAAGTGCCATTCATTTGGCAAATCATCAGGTCTATCATGAAAGAACAAAGCACATTGACATTCGTTTGCACTTTGTTAGAGACATGATTGAGACAAAGGAGATCATGGTGGAGAAAGTGGCATCGGAAGAAAATCCAGCAGACATGTTCACCAAATCATTACCGAGATCAAGGTTCAAGCATTGCTTGGACTTGATTAACTTCATTGAAGCATAGATGAAGGTTGGAGAGAGCAGC
Organism: Medicago sativa; assembly: GCF_051527215.1. Lineage (NCBI taxonomy): Eukaryota > Viridiplantae > Streptophyta > Magnoliopsida > Fabales > Fabaceae > Medicago > Medicago sativa. The sequence goes on from NC_140754.1 coordinate 7,743,320, forward strand.
AAGGTGATTGATGGTTAAATTGGCATCATCACCATTTTGGAGTCAAGGTGGAGAATTGTTGGAAAATGACTCAAAAATGATGCATCCTGGAACTGTCAAAATCGGCGCCCGAACACTGTGCAATCGGGGCCCGATTTTGAGCTAATTCTGAAGGCCTGTGATACTGTAAAAATCGGCGCCTGAATGGTATAAATCGGGGCCCGATTTGTTGCGCTGCAGAAGTTAAAAAACGGCTTTTTTTCATGGGCCGGTTCTGTTCCGTTTGGTTTTTTGAGGGATGCTTTCCACTATAAATATAAACCTTGTATCAGATGATTATGTGGTGTAGAAAAACAGGGTTTAGAAGCCAACATACAAACTAGGGTTTATAGAGAAATTTCTCTTGGCAACAACACTATGGTTGGGATTGTTTTGATTCACCTTGAACAAAGCACTATTAGGATTGAGTCTCTTGGTCACGGGAAGAGGCTGGGACTGAGGGTAGAGTTAGGTTTGAAGACTAATTCTTGTAACCTTCAATATCTCTTTGTAAAGAAACTCATATCATTATAGTGGAACGGAGAGCTGCTCTCTCCCCCAGAGTAGGTCATCATTAGACCGAACTGGGTAAACAGATTCTTGTGTTCTTCTCCTTCTTCCTTTATCTCTTGCTGTTTATTTTTGTTTGAATTATTTTGTCACCCGCTTGATTGATTGCTTGGTATTAATTTGCTCCACACATCAAGTTTTTATTGGTGTGGTTTTCACAACGAATCCGCAACATGTTTATTTTTTAAGATTGTGCTATGACTTCTGAGGTTAGTTTATGTAAGACAATGATTCGCAATATCCATTTTATTTTAATTAATCAAAGTTTTGAGTTTAGTTTGAAATTCACCACTTCTCCTGAGTTTGAGTTTGTGTTCTGATTATAGTTTAAATTTTTCAACTAATGTTTTGAACTTTGTTTTAATTTTTATATGCATATCTTAAACGTATCGTATCATATTTTTTTTTAATGACTGTCGTATCGTCGTATCGGATACATATCGTATCTGATACGATACACCGCATCATATCCGTGCTTCATAGCTTCTATCGAACAAAAATATTAGAGGCTAAAAATTAACTTTTGAGACAAAAACTCTAAATCCTTATTTTTGTGGCGCAATGACAAACACCACTTGAAACTAACACACAACTATGAATCGCGAGTTTGAATTAAAGTAAATGTGTTCAACCTACAAGAGCAACAACTCATGTGGTGTGTACAGTTTGGAATCTTTAATCCCCTCACAATCCATATACAAATATCCATATATATCAATAATATGTGATTTGAGTACAGAAGGGGAGAGATACATACACATGGAACAGTTGTGCACATGCAGTTCAAAATTTGACTCACATGTATACTATATAACCAAACAAATAAACAGGTTCAAATTTTTTTATCAATGAAGATGCATTTTAATCATTGGAAAACTCTCTAAACAAAATTTAGTATATGAGAAAATTACACACCTTTAAGTACTGAAAAATAAGTAAATTAGGTTTTAGAGATGCAATAAGTAATTTAGTCCATGGATAATGGTTTAAATTTTTTATCAATGAAGATTCATTTTAATCATTGGAAAACTCTCTAAACAAAATTTAGTATATGAGAAAATTACACACCTTTAAGTACTGAAAAATAAGTAAATTAGGTTTTAGAGATGCAATAAGTAATTTAGTCCATGGATAATGGTTTAAGAGATGCAACATGAGATACACGTAATGAATGTGAGGCAAATATTAGAGCATCAATTATTCTTAAATAACTTGTTATAATCAAAACTTAAATTAGAGGTCAATGTTCAAGTTACAATAAAATTAGAGGTCAATTTAATTAATTTATTTTGAAATATCATGCTACAATAAAATAAAAAGTTAATGGGAAAAGACAAATAAGATGTTTGATGGATGAAATTAAAGTAGCTATAACTAGTAAGCGATTGATTGTGCTCAATTGATTAATGAATTTTAAAAGGTGATAAATTGTTTAAAAGATCCGAGTTTGATGTTGTGATCTCTTCTCGTGCTCAAGTGACTAATGAGTATTCACTCCGATTACATTTTCTGGTTGAGGACTGTAACACCCATACTAAACGTACCTAGGAAGTTTAGCATGCGCGTTATCTTTAGTACTAGATACATTAAAAATTTACAACATAAAATACATACGAATGAATATTTATACAACAATTTGCGTTCGTACAATCAAAAAATACAAAACATCTCGTCCATACATAAAGATTACATCCTTGATATCCATGACATCCAGCAACGATACGAACGCGCACTTGTTGAGATATCCATCCGGCTTCGATCTTGCATACCATCCTTCTTATCTGAAACAAATAAGGATTGGGATGAGACATAATGTCTCAGTGAGTTCTACTTAATCCTAGGCTATAGGTAACCTCGGTGAAACCTACGGTCACCACGTGTCTACAATACAACCTGGCGGTTGATTATACGTGTGTGGGGACTTGCATACTTAGACGGTCGTGCATACTAGGGCCGTCATAGATTCATCTTACTTGTCATAGGTCTTTAATAACATCATACGTGTCATGGCGGTTAAGGGATCCTAGAACCGCTATCTCAAGATACGATAGACGCATCAAGACTTAACATATCATATTCATGACACGGTCCTAAACTGGACGATTAGGGAAACCTAAGATCGTCATCGGTATCCATTCATATCTCATTCTATTTATAACTTGTTCTTGGCTAACATCATAACATAATCATCATATCGTACATAGTCATATCATTCATTCATTATGTTAGCATTGAACAAACAATCATTATCTTGATTCATTTTACGGAGAGCCCCGGGTGGAGTCACCCTGAGTGCAATCCCATACATACCGATGAAAACCTAGCTAGGGCTCATCGGACTCCCTCAATGAAGTGCGGGCCCCCCTTGCGGAGCTTATCCCGTTCTCTTGGCATGAGAACCTCTCGGGATCCCACTTACGTGGATCGCAAGAGACACAACACCTACATCTTGCTTATGCCTTCAGTGACGTGCGGGCCCCCCTTGCGGAGCTTATCCCGTTCCCATGCCACCTACATCATTCATAAAGTCATAGTCTTAATCATTCATGAAAGGTTTCTAACCTATACATGCTTACTCATTTACCTCCGATCCGGGGTCGATCCGATTGCGGTAAACTACCTTCATAATCATTCATGTCATATCATACATAAGCTCATTCATGTTCATGTTTATTCTTAGTGGAGAGAATAACTTATCAATCCACGACTTGTCTTACATGCATAATCATTCTTAGTCATGTGCGAAGAAAACATACTTCGCATCTTAACCTACATAAGGTTCATACTTAACATTCTAGTTCTCGACAAACTATGTCGAGGCTTTACATTCATACCCTTTCTTAATTCATCATCTACCCGATTATCTCGGCTTAAACTCTCATATGCCATCCTTTCCATACATGTTAAGATTACCATGATTTTCATTTCAAGAATCATTTGATGTTATGTGCATTGCCTAGATGTTGTTTTGGGGTTATAAAGTTGTAAAACGTTGAAAGAAAGGCTTCAGAATGCACCACCGGCCCTAAAATGGGCCAACAAGCCAAAAGCTAGCTGGAAAGACCAGACACTTTCGGTATTAGCGAGTTTTTCTGGGCAAGACTCTGAAGAATTTTGCTATTAGCGAAATATTTCGCTAATAGCGAGTTTCTTCGGGTCTGTGGGGCAGATTTTGCAATTTTGACCCAAAACTCGTCCAAATCGATCCTGCAATGCACTATAAACATCCAACAACTTAAATATCATTATAAAACATCTTTCATGGCAATTTTAACATGAACAAATCAAGATCAAAGGCAAGGGTTCAAAAGTCACAATTTCCTAAACTTAACACAATTCATGGATTTCTTGCAAATTAAGCACATAATCCCAAAGGAGGGTTCTATCTAAGAACTCATCTAACATAATCTTGCAATTTCTTCAAGTTCTTAGCTTTCCCAAGACCAAACCCTATTCCAAGAATCCAAGTTCAATCCATTCTCTTTGTTGTTTCTTGTCCTTGAAGCTTCCATGATTCATGCTTGATCACCAATTTCATGTATTTGGAAAGCTTTAGATGGATTGGAGAGGGGAGGGTGGCACCATCCTAGAGAGAAGGAGGAGAGAATTCATTCTCTCAAAAACCTAGAGAGAGAAAGAGAATGGAAAATGAAGGAAAATTGGCCCTTGTGGCCTTAAATAGCCCTTGCGGCTTAATCGCGTCTGGCCTGGCACTGATACATAACCTCATACTTAACTGATATCGTCTGAAAAACATATTAATATCTTCCGTCGTTTTTATCATTCTTCATCACCTAACCTCTGATACATCTGATAGGTAAAATTTCTATGGCTGAAGAGCGGGATGTTACACTCTACCCCCCTTAAAAAAAAATTCTTCCTCGAAATTTAGAGATCACTTAACATTTACCGAGTTCAAAGCATAACATCTTGTAGTAATCCTCGTAATGTCGGAATTGATTCTCTCAAGACTAGGCTTAACTTAAAACATATTAGTCATAACTTATCCTTACGGCATGTTGAACTAGTTATCTAGGTTCCATATCTTTTCTGCTTAGCATAAATCATTCATATTAGCAACTTATCATTAATTGGAACACTCAGGATTTGCCTTTTAACTGGGGTCCTACTGGATTCCAGGTTTGCCCTGCAGTGCTCGATTGCATCCAAAACATCTTATCATGCATACGCATAGTTCAAACATAAATTTTCTTTACTGTACTTGAGACTCATGCCTCTTACTTACATTACTTATCTTGACGATTCTACGAATCTCTTATCTCTCTTCAGAGTCTTAAGAAATCTCCCGATCTCATTACAATCTCATTGCACCCGGATTCATGGGTAACTCATATAACTTGTCCAAAAGAAGCGGAATCAAACTCGTCGATACACCCGGCGTCCATAAACCAGTCTTCTATTTCACATGCTCTTGAAACTTCCGTTTTAGACCACTTCCACTTGAACATTCATAAAAAAATCCGTACATTCCATACGAGCTTTAAACAAACATTGTTGTTGACTTCGTCAAACTTTAACTTCCATGGTGTCTTACATGCTCTCAAGGGTCGCATCTTGTTAGATAATAACGATAATTGTTCTAACATTTTGCTTTAAGAAATTTTTCTAAACATTGGTATACGAGTTCTTGGAACGAATAAATGCATAGTCTTATAGAAGAATTTTGTGAAACAGGGTCAGTAACGACTCCGCAGTACCGCAAGACGAGTCACCATAATTTTGAAAAAGTTTATAACTCGCCCCCCAAGCTCGCCAAGGACAAGCTGGTCCTGAAGTCTGCATGTCTCAAGTGAGCTTACTCGCTTACGACGTGTGTCATCAGTTTCAGCAATGTAAAAATATCATGTTTTAAAATAAACTTCGTTTCCAAGTCCCCTACTTCCTATTTTAACTTTAAAAGTTATAAAAATCATAGTTTGTCATACCATAGCAAGTATCGTCATCACTTAACAAGCGTGTCATAAGAGGGTATGTACTTCATCGTGCATAACTTATGATCTGTATCTTCTTCCGTGATAAAATTCTTAAACTTCAAAAGTGGGTTCTATCCTATCCCTTCTTAACTTATACGTATATCTCAGATACACATTACTGCATAACCTAATTCAAATTGGATTCTTGAACCTTATGACGATATCTAGTTCCCCTTCTCCGGGAACACTAAACTTGAATCTTCAGAATATCTTACTCGGATAATTCTCGAGTGTTGTCACTATCTTCCATATGGCACCTTTTCTTCGAATACCGGTTATCTCACTTGATGACTCGATCATTACCTTGAGTCACAAGAAAGAACTTTTCGACTCTTACATGTATATCTATTATCATAGCACATACTCTTTCTAACCGACTAACTTCCATTGCGCCACTCTGATTCCCACCGGTTGGCTTTAATCAATACTTTAATCCATTAAGACGAGTGGAACTTCACATTGCCTTATAAGATTGAATCCCTCGATAGACTTGTCGTATTATCATATTACTTTACTTGTGGATAGACCTTACATTCTCACTTGTTGGGTTTACCTCCTGACATATCCATATCATACTTAAACTTATTTCCGAGCAATCTCGAATTCCCATGGTAGACTCATTATGTACTCATACATGCCTTTCTTGAACATCCAACACTGCTTCTTCGTATTCTCGCATACTGTGTTTTGCGTAATCATAATAATACTTGCTCGTTAATTTCTCTCTTTAAGAAAACTTCATAAATTAACACACAGGTCATTGGCGTTGATGATTCTCCATCATATATTTAAAAACATAGCGAATCTGGGTCCTAGTCGTTACCATATAATTCACGAAACGTGTTGATAACACAACTGTGCCATCAAATCTTTCTCCAAGTGAATCTAGATTACTCTACGCGAGTCATAACCGACCGGTACCTGTAGAATTCCATTTAAATTTCAAGATCGTCAACTCCAATCACCCATATGCGTATACCTTTTTAAAACCATATAAACTTTATGATTTTAATCATCATGACGAGCCTTAGCAAACCAATCAAGCAAAACATAGGTTTGAGGGATACTCATAACTCCACAAAATCCGAGGATCTTGCGATTTCACATAACTCTTCACCATTTTAACTTCTTACTTCATGTCTTCATGTCCGTAACGTCCATTCCATAAGCCGGAACCTTAAAACTCTTAACCCAAACTCTTCTTTAGCTCTTGTCACGTTAACTTCTAATGTTACTTTGAATCGGATTAATTCCGTTAATGATTGCCCATGCATTTTCTTCTTTAGAAATCATAGGATGTAATGTGCATTCGATACTTGATGTTATAAAGGGTGTTTGTTGTGTAAAAGATTGTGAAAACAACCTCCCAATAGCTACTACAGACCCTAGTGACGAACTGACAGTTTTCGAGAAAACTGAAAATTTTGCCCCAGGTTCGCTATCAGCGAATGCTTCTGGAGCAATTTCGCTATTAGTGAAATTTTCGCTATTGGCGAGTTTCTTCAGCTTAATTTTCCAGAAACATACTTTGCATGAAAATCTTATTTCTCAAGTAATCCAATGCACATCATTCCAAACATTTTGTATGGTGAAGAGTTATGTTTTTATTTTTGCATCAATTAGACTAAATGATGTTTTTATTTTTATTAATGCTTAATTATATAATTATTTATACAAAATAATGTGTTTTTGATTATTTTTAGAGAGACAATTATTGGAAACAAAATTGATAAAACGAGATGCAGGGATCAAGTGATTATGCTATGTAATTTTAAAGTATGGAACGTTGTTCTTTTTTTTCTTGACAGGCATGAAACGCTTTTCTTCAATAAATGTCTCCAACATTTATTGTCCATCTTTGCTTATTTGGAGACCTTCAATATCATTGGCTTGGAGAAGCATTGTTAAGGCTGCCTCATCGGAATGAGGATCCAGTCCAATGACATTTTCTAGTGAAGGACATGGAGGGTTGTAATTCATCTTCAAGATTATTTCATTTATAAAAGAAAATAAAACTGATGCCCGTCAAATTGTCAATGAAAAATGTTTTGCATTTAGTTTTCATTAAGAAAAGACATGATAAGGTGTCTGAAGTTTTTGTTAAGAGACAATTTTGTGGTCTGTGTGTCCAATGTTATGCTATAAATGAGGCTGCAGATTTGTTTGAAGAAGATATGACAATATTGGAAAAAAAAAGTACGGACCATAGCATTCAGATAACTTAGAATCAATAGCAATCTAGTAGGCACATATGATGAAGAGAAGGTAACATGTTCATTGATTTTTTTTTTTCCTAAATTTTAATTTTCTAATATCAAAATAGAGCTCACTTGGTCATTGGTTATTGGATCATATTATTGGCTCGTGTATTTCATTATTGTATTTATCTATAAATAGATCTCACTTGTAACATGGGTCATAAGTGTGTATATTTATGTTATAGATGAACTCTATAGAGAAGACTAAAATATGGTATTGGTCCCTGCAAAATAGGTCAGTTTTGGTTTTAGTCCCTGCAAAAAAATTTTATAGCTTTTGGTCCCTGCAAAAATAGGTCAGTTTTGGTTTTAGTCCCTGCAATTTTTTTTATAGTTTTTGGTCCCTGCAAAAATAGGTCAGGATCCATAAAATGCGATGGAAGGATTAAGTTTTTGTGAGCATACTACTATTTGTCATTTTAATTGCTAATATTTCTTGTTAATTGAAATATCTTTCTGCTTTGTTTTTCTCAAGGAATTTATTTGGGTAAGATTTTTATTTGTCCACATCTTGATTAGTTTTTTACTTTATATAATTATAATTATAATATCAAAATTAACTATGAGGGGTATTTAAATGAAATAATGGCCAAACCCTTCGATTTCTCAAGAGAAGGGTCTTTTGTATTCTAGAGTCTGTTGCAGTTAAAATTCACAAATTCGAATTTTTTCGAAGGATTTCTGTTTCTCATTAGCTTAAATTCATCAACTACGTGAATATAATCCACTTGGTTAAACACTATGCAACTTAAGTTGACTCATCTTAATTATTACACTAAAAAGGAGAAAAGGAAGTATTATTATGGAATATCTTCCATTCATCATTGTATATCTGATTGGATTCATGTAAAAAATTATGTTTATTGCTAGTATGTTATATGATCTTAATTCCTAACTAGTGAATCAATTTAGTGTCCTATTTTTGGATAACAAATAAAGACTTAAACCAAGTGTGTTGCATCAGGATAATATCAACATATGCAGAGTATAGTATAATTTGAGAATGTGGGGCTTATACTTGGGTCTAGACTCTAGACATGGCTTTGGGGGAGAATATTTTCATATAATTGATGAGAGCGACTTAAATATTATTATAGACACGATCACCGGTAAGTTTAGGTTTAATGGACATATTTTGAGTTTAGTTCGTCAAATTCGAAAGCTACTTAGTTTGAGATGGCAAGTGTTGATCGGCCATACATAACACGAGAAAATAGGAGTGTTGATTGATTTGTAATCTTTAGTATTTAATCATATAAATTATCTCTTGTTGGAGACTCCTTCCAATGAACGTGAAAAGCTCATTTATATGATATTTTCAAGGTTTGCATGCTTAGGAATATCCGTTTAGTTTAGTACTAGTTTCTTTTTTGAAAGAGACCAGTATTCAAAACAAGATTGAAAAAAATGTGATAGAGGAATCAAGTCTATGTTTTGATCAGCATTTGGATGAGTCAAAATTTATTCAAGAGGTATAGAATTGATTACGAAATGTTTGATTACTTATGAGTAAAATTGATTTTGCACATAATTGATTATAGTTGAAGATTGGATATGTAGCTTTTGACTCAAAAATTGATTTTTACACTCAAATTTACTGTTGTATTCAATTTTATATGAATGTACCTAAAAACAAAAATAGGTTTACCTTCAATTCACTTACTGAATCAATTCAATAAAATCGATTCCTATCAAAGTAGAACCAAATATACATCATGTATTTGTAAGCATGTTAGTATTTGCCAAGCGTAAAAATCATATATATTTTGCTAGTAGTAAGCATGTTAGTATTTGCCAAGCGTAACAATCATATATATTTTGCTAGTAGTATTTGAAAGCCAAGAGGAAAAAACTCACTTATAGTAACTAAAGTCTAATTCAATGACATGTTAAAAGCAGTTGAAATTAATGCAAAAGACAAAAATAAGCCAGTTCCATTTAGATGTGTGTAGTCATAATGACTTTTCTTCTCATCAAAGTATAGACTCGTCTTACACAAAAATTGGTAAATTTTTTCCAACAAGTCTACATCTCTTCCAAAATGCGAGTTACCGCAATTAGAATGACATTGTGGTAGCTTTGAGAGATTTATTGTGGTAGGTTTGAACTAATGATAAAATTGAATAAAAAATGATACTCCCCACTTGGTATCTCCTCAAAACATTGAAAGCTCATGCATCATGCAACAAATTAATACAGTGTAATTGATATTTCCATGATATGGCTATGACTCTTTTTCTATGTCTTTGTACATGTTTCCTTTTCTTTGCAAACTGTGGCTCACAGCAAATGCACCAAAGTGCAAACTGGCTGCATCAAAACATCAGAAGTGTGGTGGACAATCACTCTCAATTGGTAAAAAGAACAAGCAGTTAATAATAATAGTAAAAAGAGGTAAAGCAATTCTTCTATATAAAAAAGGATATAAGGTGAAATCAAACATCGATCCAACAAAGATAAAAAGGGATGGACACAAGAATATTGAAAAGAAATATATATAAAAAAAAGGATCCAAAAAAAAGGATGACCGGAATGGATTTAAAAGAATTGATTTTGTAAAGTGATTTTTGTTTACAAATAGGTTTAATGTAAAGTAATTGTTTAGGTACATTATGTTAAAATAGTCTGAACAATAAATTAGAGGCTTCCATCACATACAAAATTTAGAGGCCAAAAATTAAAATTTGAGGAAAAAAACTCAAATTTTTTTATTTTTTTTCCTTAGAAATAGTGATCAACATCATCTGAAATTCACAGACAATTGTAAGCTCCTGAATTCGAATCCGAATGAAAGTGTGCAATTTATTAAATATGTGTTTGGATACACGATGAGTTGGCTTTTTGTGCGGCCCCATACAATTTTAACGTGAATTTATTGAAGTTAGTAAATGCAGATTTTTGGAACGTGTGGCCATACCGTGATTTTTCTATTTACCAAACACACGCTAAACTCAGTTAATCGGTCAAACATCAAATTCTAACTTCAAATTAGAATTAATTTGGAGGAGAAAAAAAAACAATTCTACTTAAGGACACACAAATATAGAGAATCAATTATATGCTTTTTGAATTACTTTATCTCTATCAAAAATAATTTCAAACAGCTAATGAAGATGAGTTCAACTTCTAGTGCTACAAATATATGTCATCACACTCACACTTAGCCTATACAATTATACAGAGTTCCTCACTAAAATATGGTCATGCTCAGGGCCGGACCTTGGGGGTGCAAACAACTCAATGGAGTTGGGCCTCCCCAAGGTATAGGCCTCAAAAAACAAATTATAGTCCAGTAGTACTACTAAGTACTACCCCACTAATAACAACGTTACTTTTGCAGTGAGTTGTCATGTCGTTACACTTGTATACCATTCGGAATCTATAATTAAAGTAGTTCTTATGATAATTTATAATTATTGTTGGTTTGAAATTGTACAATATAATTTATTTTTTCATCTCAAAACGAATACAACCATTCATTTGTGTCAGGTTCCTCATGTATACGGTAGTAATTTTCACTTTTGGGTGTACCTCATAAATACGGCACCTTGTACTTATATTTAAAAAAAGTTAAATAGATTCAAGAAAAACGTTTTTATTTTATTACGGACCTCTTTTCAGTTACAGAACCGAGCCTCCGGATTCGTAGGAACCGCCTTGCTCATGCTCCCACTAAATATGTAAACTTAGACAATTAAAATGAAAGAAGTTGATATTTTTTAAATTTGGTGAAGAGTCCAAATTGTATTAAAGATGAATTGTTAAATAATAATTGTTTAATCACATACGTTGATCGATGATTTTTTTTAATGTAGATGGATAAAGTTTGAAGCTTTTTTACCGGGATAATTTTTGTATACATGTATCCCAAGTATACATCTATGAAGATATTTTAGGTTTTATCATATAAACTGATTTGATTGGATACATGTGTAAAAAGAATTTATACTATCAATGGATATAAATTAAATCTTTAGACTAAAATCACATCAACTTTCTAAAATTTTAAAATAAAATTAATAATTAAATTATATTCAAAGATTGTGTTCAAATTCAAACACAATTACTTTATTAAAAATTCAAACACAATTACTCTATTAAAAAATCAAATTCAATTAGAAAATTCAAACCAAAATGGATATACATTGAGTCAAAGGTTGGACCGGTGGACCATTAGTTGAGATGCTTTTATTAGATAAAAAATATTTTTTATAAATAAATAAACAAAATGATAAAATGTTGGCAATTATCGTAAAAAATAAAATAAAAACACAAAATGAAGTACTAGCACAAATGAAGAGGACAACAAAATCAGACCGTTAAAATATATTTATCAACGGCCACATTCATTTTCAAAAGAATAGTGGATTTGAAATATGTGAACTCATTTTGTTTGTTGTATAACGAGGGCTAATTCTAAATAGTTATTATGGTATTCTATTCTATTCTCTTCACTGTTAAAACTAATTTTTTTCCATCACTTTTGCTTTCATAGTTCATGACAAATGTTTATTTTGGTTTTTGGAATTAAATGCTTTTGGTTTATAATATTATATGTTGTTTAAATTGGAATGTACTTAAAAGTTGATAATCTCAAAAGTTTTTTTTTATGAACTTCCATGTTCTTAAAATTTATACTTCTCCCTAAACAACTTTGTTAATGGGTTTTTTCTTGACATCGTTGAGGGCTTCATTCTTACAGCTGACTTGTCTCCTCTGTGTGTGAGTGGTGTGGATCGAGCGTGATAACAAATTATTTAAGAATTTAAAGTGTTTCATACCACAGTTGTTGGACAAGGTAAAATATTATTCCCTTTGGTGGTTAAAAACTACTCCCTCCGTTTTAAAATGAGTGTCGCTTTAGCCAATTGCACACAGATTAAGGAATGGAATAAAGTAGTCAAATGTCATAGCAATTTTACCAAATTATTCTAATCAACTATTGGTTTGTTTTTCATTAAAGAAAAAATAATACTTTGAAAGTAGTGTAACATAGTATTAATTGAAGGGTACAATTGAAAAGAAAAAGTTATTATTGCATTGAAAACCGAAAGTGACATTCATTTTGAAACAATTTTTTTTGGCTAAAGCGACACTCATTTTGAAACGGATGGAGTAATTTTGTGTATGGATCTCGGAGATTGTGGTCGAGCCCGTTTACTTGTTTGGGCATCGACTAATTTTGTTTTTCTTTGGCTGACTGTTTGTATATTAATGTGGTTTTCTTGGTATGCATTGTGCTAAAGAGATCACTTTTTTAGTGTTAATATAATCCATTTTTGCTTGTTAAAAAAAAAAAACCTAATAAAAATATATAGAATAAGCTAGGCAAGCAAGATACACCATATATAGGATAGGAGTGTATAGTAAACTAGCAGGCACATAAGATGGTCCAATGGGAGGGAAAAATGTTCATCGACCTTAAATCTCTAATTTTTATGATTCTAATCTCAAAAAAGTGTCATCTTTGTCTCATTTTATCCAACATCTTTGTCTCATAGTAGCAAAAATTGTAATAGTGTAACCCACATTTTCGTCCAACATATTTTGTTAGCGCACTGCAATTACTACTGTGAACAGGTTTCAATATTTTCTTTCCTTTCAGAATACTCCATACTTCATTATTGTACTCCATTCTCACTATTTAGTCCTACTAGCTTGGGTCCACCAGAGACATGTGATTTTGATTCACCAAATTACAACTTCTTCATAAAGTTGTTTGTGATAATGTTTAGCCTAAAATGTTATAGCAGTGCTCAGTCTTGAAATATCTAAGTTTTACGTATTTTATGGACTTGGTTGTTTAATGGCAAAATAAGAGGGAGATTGCAGGTTTTCTCTTTCTAAATTTCTCTTGCTAATTTAAGTTTTTATGTTATAATAATATGATACCTCAAACAAACCCCAATTTGAATAAAAAATTGAAAAGTATAGATCATTGAATGAAAATGATTCCAAATAGCATTAGACATTATATATTATTCTAATTTTAATACATTGTAAAGCAGATAATTTTATGCAATCCAACGACAGTCTCATAATGATATTTACAAAAGTAACTAAAAAATATCAACATGATGTTACACGTGGTAGATGTTTGAATTTTTAACTATTTAATAGTAGTGCTTATGAAAAAGTATTTGTTTAAAAATCAAATTCCTAAAATAAATAGTATCAACTACCTTAAAAAAATTGTATACACAGTTACACAGATGATACTACATTAAAAAGAATGAAAAATGCATTTTGTGAAAAAGAAAATAAAAGATTGAGATCAATCGCAATGAGTTGTTGTTTTCAAAACAAGTCGAAGTAAATGTTCCACCAATAAACTTTAAAGTCTTTAACTGTGTTTGATAGTGCTTGGCAAAGACTATTGTGAACGATTCTCACTGTTTTGTTTCAGAATACTCATACTTCATTATTGTACTTTATTCTTACTATTTTAAGTCACCAAATTACAACTTTTTCATAAAGTTTGTGATAATGTTTAGCCTGGAATGTTATTTTCAAACAACAGAGTTTTGCCACCATTGCAAGATTTTTTTTTTTTTTGAAAGAAATATAATTTCAGTGGGTCCCTTTAATTTTTTACGTACCAAAGAAAATCCAAAACAGGATTATATATCATAGAAAATTAAATAATAATTATATGTAGAAGGCTGCCTTGTCATTTTGTGCTTGTCTTTGATTTGTTGAAGATCAAATGAACTGCTTATGAACATCATCAAAGTGTGAAAATGGAATAATATCACAATATAATATTTATTTAATTAGAAAGCATGACACAAGAGTCTTTTATGTATCTTTCTCACATTAGTACTGTGTTGAATCTTGAATCATTAACTTCTTACAAGAGTCTTTTATGTATCTTTCTCACATTAGTACTGTCTTGAATCTTTAACTTCTTACAGTAATTCCTTTAATTGCTTAGCTCAACCAAGTGAGTTACTCGTCCCTCTGCCTGAAATAACTATATGTTTGAATGTAAAACTAGGGAAAATGTGATACGATGCAAGGGTCTCATAAGTATGAAGTAATTAAAGACTGCCACGGTAATATAAAAGAAGTTTTTGTTCCGGAATGCTATAATTATCATGTCAATCAAGACAAGTCACCATTGTGTCTTATCGATCTGAATCATGAGTAGAATCCTAAAATATGAAAGATTCATTCAAATTGATTCTATATTTGAGTTATTTCGCCCTGTCTTTTAATTGGAGTGTTCGTGATGTGATGTAGTCTTGTAGTATCTAGGTTTTGTGTATTTTGTGGACTTGATTGTTCTGTATTTAAGACTTGAGACTTTGAGTCGTTTCTGTTTAACCTTTGCCACTTGTTTGTTTTATGTTTAAGATTTGAGACTTGGTTGTTTTATGTTTGCTTTAAGATTTCAAACTTTAAGTTGTTTATGCATTTTATAATGTATATTTAATACTATGTTATTTGAGTAGAATCATTCGATTTTGATAGCCATCTTTGATTTTTCAATTTTGATATCCCCTTTCGATTCTACATAATCAACAGAGTAGAATCCTTCGATTTTGGTTGCGAATTTATGTTTTACGATTTTGCTATCCTGTTTCAATCTGAAACAAAATTTCGAGTTTTACAACCTTGCAAGTCACACACAAGATATGAAAATATCTTGAATGAAATCTAATAGAAGCGAGAAAAAAATGAGAGCATTCTAAAGTTTATCTTTCTTATATTGTTGAATTGATATTCTCATCTGAATATTCAGATTTCCTTGTGTTAAGATATATAATAATTCTATATTTATTGTAATTATATTGTAATTATGTTAGGAGTAATTAGTCTTTATGTGTAATTATTCCTTGTGTTTCTTTGTCTCCATTCCTATAATATAAATAGGACAATTTCCTTGTACTTGAAACACACAATGAATATACAAACATTTTCTTGTATCTTCCTGAGTTTCTACATGGTATCAAGAGCTTAGGCTTTCGATTCATTTGTTTTCCTGGGGTTTTAAGTTATTTTTTGTTTCCTTGTTCATCTCAACGTCACACCGTTGAATCATTCCACATACTTTGCTTTTACACAAAAAAAAAAAAAAAGGTCACGTTTTCATTCGTTGGTCCTCACAGTGTTAGTTTCTTTTCCAACTAAAACAATTGTTAGATTGTGCCACGGTAAATTGGCCAATTGCAACCTGGCTAATTTCATCAAATCAACATCACACCAATAGCTTTCTACAGGAGCTCGGTGAGATCTTTTTAAATTTGTTTTTCGGTTGATTCCCCAATTGACTTCTTCCAGTGGTGTGCCTTCTTGAGTATTATTGTGATCTTTGAATATTATTGTACGATAATGGAGAATTATTGTAGCCGGTGTCGTAATTTTGGACATTCTTTCCCCAATTGTCCTACAGTTGAATGTTACAACTGCATGAAAAAGGGTCATATTGCTTCGAATTGTTGTCGATACTGTAAGACGGTTGGCCACTTGATTCAAGATTGTCCCACTCGTCCTCCACGGTCTGATCAAAATCAGAATCAATCTCATTCCAACTCCATTGGGTCTGTCACAAATATTGAGTCTCTTTTGAGACAATTTTTTCCTTCTGGTATCCTGCTGCTCTTTCCACTACACCAGGTAATTCTAAATGGTATCTTGATTCTGCATGTTGTAACCACATGACATCAGCGTCTCATTTATTTTCTTCCCTATCAAAAAATGACATTAATCCTTCTATCCACACTGCTGATGGATCTCTTATGCACGTAAGCCATACAGGTTCAGGGTGTGTTTGTTTCAGCTTTAAAAAAAATAGATTTTGAGTTAAAAGAATCTAGAGATTTTTTTATAGAGATTTTTAAAAAAATCTAAAACTATTTCTGTTTGTCTACTATCATAAAAATCATTTTTTTGAGATTTGAAACATTTACATTTGAGTTCCTTGCATTAAGAAAAAAATAGATTTTGGAAAAGCTACTTGAAATAGATTTTCATTTTGAGGCTAAAAATGATTTTTTTAGCAAAATGGATTTTTTAAAAATCTCAAACAAACACAACAAAAACTAAAAAAGTGATTTTTTACTCAAAAAAATAGATTTTTTTCAAAAAAAATCCAAAACAAACAGGCCCTCTATCTCCCTCTCTAATTTAAGCCTACCTAATACATATCTCATCCCTAAACTCAATTTTAACCTTATCTCTGTTGGCCAATTATGTGACCTTGGTTATGAAATTATTTTCTCTTCCTCTGGATGTCGTGTGCAGGATCCACGGACCGGACAACTCATAGGCACTGGGCGTAAGATCGGAAGGCTATACAAGCTCACTGAACTGCATATTCCTATTGAGTCCAACATTTGTGCCGCTACCACAAATTCTTCCATTCAACTTTGGCATCGTCGTCTTGCTCATAGTTTGTTTTATCTTGGTTTTCGGGTGTCAAACATTGATTATGCTTGAACCTTTTAAACCGGTGATATCTTATTTTTTCTTGGGAAGGGAAAAAGTAAGCAAAACCCTTGAGAATCGAGGTCCGGGAGTTGTTTTCGCTACGGGAAGGTGTTAGGCACCCATAACGACTATAGTAACCTATAGGAACCGTCTTTAATTTCTACGCGCGCGCTTTATTTTTAAATGCTATTTGAAAATGTTATTTACACCTAATAAGTTACTAAGTGAAGAATTGAAGGGAGAAGAATGTGTTTGAATTTTTATTTTAGTTGAATTGAAGGAATTTTGTTCCTTGCCTACGTACCCGTTTAAGGGATCAAATCCACCGTAGTTCTCTCTCAAAAAATGCTTTTGTTTTTGTTGGTTGATTTTAAGTTTGAAAATGAAATTTTGAAGAATAGAAAGAGGCCTCAAGGGCATGAGATTGGAAAATAGTGAGGTTGAATTAGTGAATTGCAAAATATGGTCAAAGTAGGATTAGAGTTCATTGAAATTTGATTAAGAAAATGGAAAAGAAAATACAATGGGATGTTGGATCCCAAGGTTTATTTGGAAAAGCTTTGAGTGAAGTTGTTCACATTTGTTTGGAAAATTGGTTTTTTCTAAGTAGAAGTCCTAGGCATTCATCTAAACATACAATCCTAAACATACATCTAAACATGCATATTCTAGCTATATAGTGATGTGTGTGCGTGTGTCGGTGCTTGTGTCGGTGTACATTATTAGAGTCCATTGTCCCTTACATCATACCCTAGATACATTCTATGGCCTCTTTGCCAAGAAATTAAAAGCATAAGAAGAATATTACAAAATTTCCTAAGTGTTTACATTCTAACTTTGGTACAAATTAAATTGCAAGAAGAAATAGAGATGAATATGGGATGGAATGAAGATGCTTATGAAATGATGGAACATGAAATGAAAGGGGTTAGTAGGACATGACAATATCAAAAGGAAATGAAGTAAGAGAAATGCTAGAATATAAAGGATAGAAAATAAGGGCAAAATGAGTGCAAATATGGCTAAAATTTATTCATAGAATGCAAGAACCATATGACCTATAATTCTCACATTCCAATGCATTTTTAAAGGTTTAGAAACAAGTCTTAGAATGGGAATTAAGGCAACATGATTTACTTGGCATTTTAAAACAAATTTTGAGCATATTTACATTATTTAACTATTCAATGGCTTGTAAGCTAAGTAGCCTACCAAAATTCACAATTATGCAACAAAATTAAACACAAACAGTAGCTAAACCCTATGAAATCAAGTGGTATAGGTCACCAATATTCATCAAGCAATTTGGATTAAAACCAAGCAAATTTTCATTCACTTTTAGTACAAAATATCACAACAATAGTAGAAAAAACTAGCCACATTATTTTTACCAATTTTTATTATGTAAAGATCATCACAAAATGCTACAAAAACTATCAAGAAACCTATATGAATTTTTTTTGGGAATTTTCAAGGGTTTTTTAAGCTAAAAATTACAAGAAAATTGCTAATTCTTAGTAAAAATAAAAAAATGTTATGCATATTTTTTTTGTCAATTTTATTATGTAAAAATGTCATGAAAACACCAAGAATATCATCAAAAGCCTATGGAAATTTATTTGGAGTTTCTTAGAGGAATTTTAACATGCAGAAGGTATAAAAGACATGCAACATGGTGCAAATAGCAAGAAAAAGGGAAGAAAAACGAAATTCAGCAACAGAGACCCAGGCCCATGGTCTTTGATGGATCCTGGATCATCCATTGGCTTTACAGCCTTCAGATTGATCCAGGTCCAATTTTGACCAAGATCCAAGGGCTGAAGACGCACCAAGCAAAGTGGATCAAATCAAACACACATCAGGACCATACAAACTCACAACAAGACAGATCTAACGGCCTAAACATGAAAGAACACAGAACGAACACAACACGCGCGCGCGTGGGATCAAATGCACGATATATAAGCAGTTTGCAGAGAGAGAGAGACATAATACACATATACTTCTCTCTCTAACATGAGTTAGAGAGAGAAGCTCTGCAACAACGAGTCTTCTTCTCCGATCTTCTTCCGGCGAGTTCAAACATGCCGGTACGGTGGTCCGACGGTGGCGCCGCCGTACCGGTGGAGTTTTTCAAAGATTTTTACATCCTTGAACTCGTCTTCTCTTCCTCTTTACGGTTTTGAAACTATTTTTCGCAAAGAAGGCTTAGATCGGAGTAGATCTAGATTCGAATCCTATGGTTCTTCAGATTTTCAAAGATTTTCGAAACACCTTGAATTGAAACCCTAATCTACACTATTTTCCTCACTGATTATGATTATGCACTTGAATTTGCGAAATAAACGGCGGATTTTCACAGACTGCATTTCTAGGGTTTCGGTTTCAAATCTTTTCGAATCTTTTTTGGAAATTCTGCTTTGATTCACCGTTTATTCATGCTTATAAACTTTCAATGATGATTTGAAACCTAAACGAGAAAGTTTTTTGAGAGTTTACCTGGAGATTCAAGCGATGGTGTGACGAGGATCTTCGTGAATATTTCCTTTGAGCTTCTGGTGAATGATTTGTTGAACTGAATCAATGAACTTCCTCTTCTCTGATTCGAATCTTCTTTGTTCCTTCTTCTTCGTCCTCAAACTTCTCTGTGATCGTGCAATTCGTCAATCCAATGGCGAAATTGCGCTGGAATTGCAGAGCTAATGGATTCGATGATGATGACTTCGTAAGAAATCTCTGAGAATCTTGCTTCAAATTTGTTGAAATTGTTGGATTCTGTTGTGTGTTGAATTCGTATTCTTGCGAAATCTGAGGAAAATTAGCGTGAATTTGTGAAATATTGACCTGGAATTTGATGTGAATTGATGATTTGGTGTTGGATTGGTACTGGTTTGATATGAATTTCTGAGATTCTGGACAGTTAGGGCTTTGAGATGATGAACTTGTTCATCATTGTTCTTGAGATTTTCAGAGTTTGTTACGGTTTTGATTCATTTTGGGTGGAGAGAGAAATTGTGATGTGTTGGTGATTTTTTTGCTGAGTTGTTAGCATCTCCATGGAATGGCAATGATTGGAGTCTTTTATAGGCTGCCATGTGTAGCTCTGCACCAATGAAATGGTGCCACCTGGACTTGGATTAAAATTCGGACCCAAAGGACTGAAATTGGACCTGGGGACTTCCCTGCAATTACCAAACAAAAATGGACTGGACTGCAAAATTAAAAAGGACTGAAACGTAAAAAACATGACTTTAAGGACTAAAATGCAAAATTAGAAACTTTAGGACTTAAAAAAAAACTAAAATAAAATTGGAATAAAAAATGGTAATTTTGACTAAACGTAAAGTGAAACGAATAAAAAAACACAGAACGGACTAAAACGAACCAATGGCCTAAATGAGGTACTTTAAAGTACCTCTCTGCCGAAATTTCGTGTGAAATGACCAAAATGCCCCTGGGTCTGAAAATGACTCAGATGCAATTGAGAAATAGATTTTTTAACAGAAATTAAATCAAAGACTCATAAAAGCAAAATTAAAAGACTCAGGAACAAATTTTTAGGATTTAAACAGGGTTTTAACACGTGAAAAGACTAAAATGCCCCTAGGGGCAAAGCTGACCCAAAATGACTTCAAATGCAGTTTTTTGAAATGGATTTTGACATAGAATGAAACAGAGGCTTATTCACACTACTTGAAAGGACTCAAACAAAATTTTGAAAGACTGAGAGAAATTTGACAGAGGAAATGACTAAAATACCCTTGCATGTGAATTTTGCAAATAACATTGAAATAAAATGCAGAGAGAGATGTAATTGATCAGAGACAGTTCAAATGACTTATAATGCAAGAAAAGAAAAATTGACTGGTATTTTTAGGTCCAAAATTAGGGTATAACAGCTGCCCCTATTTAAGTTTCTTTGTCCGGAGAGTCAAGAGACGAAGTCTTAGAGTTGACGGGACGAAGATACTTAAATATTAACATTTGCACTGCTTTTGGACATAAAAATACGCTTTCAGAGTTTCAAAGATATGAATGTTATGCAATACTTTGATTATGAATGCAAGACAAACAACTGGAGTCTATGGAACCTATCATGTCACTAGGGATTCAGGTGGACATTGACAGGGTAGACAAACCAGGGAGTAGAAAATAGGGTACAAGTTGTTCTTTGGGTCGAACTAGCCACTTGACCAAGGAATACAAAACAAAAGATAGGTGCAAGCTGCTCTTGGGATTGAACTTGGCACTTGACCGAAAACATAGACATATAGGCAGATACAAGCTGTTCTTTGGATCAAACTTGACACTTGATTGAAAATACAAACAGATAGACAGACACAAACTATTCTTCGGATCGAACTGGCCGTTTGGCTGGAGCTATAGACAAAAGGGTTGATACAAGCTGTTTCTTTGGATCGAACTTGCTTGTTGGATTATCACCACATCATGTGGGAGAGTGCAGACTGTTCTCTTAGAACGAACTTGTCGTTTGACCGATAACAAAGCATAAGCTGGATACAAACTGTTCTTCAGATTGAACTTGTCGTCTGACTGATAACAAAGCATGAGCTGGGTACAAACTGTTCTTCAAATCGAACTTGCCGTTTGTCCGGAAGCATAGGTATACAAGTAGGTACAAGTGGTTCTTTTTGGATCGAACCTGGCACTTGACCAGTAACAAGATACAAATTGAAAGTCTGGTTTAACAAGATACCAATTGAGGGTAAATTGTCATTGACTTAATTCAAAAATAGACATGACCATTTTTGTTGGCCCAAGAGTAAATTGAGAGTGAATTGACATTGGTTTGAATTGAAGATTGCCATTGGAAGAGGGATTGAAAGTTGAGGTTGAACGGAGACATAGACATAGACATTGGATTGGAAAGTTGCAATTGACATTGGAATTGAATTGAAAATTGACATTGACATTGACACTGACATTTGACATTGACATTGGAGATTGTCATTGGAGATTGACCTTGAAATTGGAATTGAAATTGGAGATTGACATTGACATTGACATTGGAGATTGTCATTGAAATTGGAATTGAAATTGGAGACTGACATTGACATTGACATTGGAGATTGTCATTGAAATTGGAATTGGAATTGGAGATTGGAAATTTGGCATTGTCATTGGATACTGACATTGGAATTGGAAATGAGATTGCTTCGAATTTGACAGTTGAAATTGAAATTGAGATTGGAAATTGCTTCGAATTTGACAGTTTGACATTGAAATTGGAAATTGCTTCGAATTTGACAGGTTGAAATTGAATTGAATTTGGAATTGGAATTGAAATTGAAATTGAAATTGAATTTGGCAGTTGGAATTTGGATTGAATTTGACAGTTGACAGTTGAAAGTTGGATATGCAACATGTATGTATGGTATAGCAAGATTATTGGATGTATGAGCACATAGAATGTATGATTATGCATGTATGAATGCTTGAAATGCATGATTGGCTGGCAGTTGGACAGAGAAAGTTTCACAGAGATGGACAAGACATTGGAAGATTGGGCACGTAGTGGCTCGTGCTGCAACATATTCACAGGGGAAAACCTCTTTGGAGAGACCGTCGTTGGGAGACGTATCAAAACCATGGCTGAGGGCAATAAAACTTGTAGAGGAGGGACCCTTGGAAAGTCCTTGGATACAGGTCGCCGTTGCTAGGCGTGTCAGTGCTGGGTAAACATTGGATGTTCGCATCTGTGGTCAATGCTTTTTCAATATTTCATTCTTTCATTTTTCATTTTCAAACCCATTTTTGCCTGAACCGCCCTTTCGGGTTTTCGATTCACCGGGGAATAAGATTCTTTTCATTGCCCCATTTTTGCCTGAATTGCCTTCATAGGTTGTCAATCAGCGGGGTGCTCATTTTTATCTAAGCCGCCCTTTCGGGTTTTCAACTTAGCGAGCTTTTTACTTTCATTTTTTTTCAATTTTTTCATTTTCATTCTGTTTTTTCATTCTTGCCATTGACCACAGATCATCCTGGGGGGTAACCTGCTTGTAACATGTATTGGAATAGACATTGATATTCATTTATTCATGCATGTTTCATTGAAATGTACCCTGTTGCTCAGGTTTGCTTTCAAAATAGACAGGAAAAGATTTTTCAATTTTCAAAAAATGTTTGTTTCAGACATTGACATTATCAAATAGAAAGGAAATGTTTTGTATAAAGCATTGAAAGTAGAGAGAAAATAGAGTTTCAAACAGTAGAAAGGCTCAAATTGATGTAGAAGAGTGAGGGTCAGCCAAAGGCATGACTTCACGGATTTACAAAGCTTGGAAAATGGTAATTTTATTGGTTGGTGATACATTGAACACGATGACTGCTACATTTCATAGAAATTTTGAATTCACAAATACAGAAGCCTCTGATGAAGACGATCATTGACAGTTGCAGATGCCCCGAGGGGTGATGGTGATTTGCCAGATATAGTTACTTGTCTTTTATTGTCAACCTCATTTTTGCATGAACCGCCCTTTCGGGTTTTCGGTTCATCGAGGCGCTCATTCTTGCCTGAGTTGCGTACAATCTCAGCGAGCTTTTTCATATTCATTTTTTTTTTGTCCCTAGCTTTTGCCTGGATCGCCCTTTCGGGTTTTCGATCCACCGGGAAGCGCATTTTTGCCTAGGCCGCCCTTTCGGGTTTTCGACCTACCACGCTGTTCTTTTCTTTCTAGACAAAGTATTTCTTGACTATATCGGCATTAACAGGGTTTGGAAGCTCCACACCATCCATGTGTGTAAGAATCAAAGCACCACCAGAGAAAGCCTTCTTGACAACATAAGGACCTTCATAGTTAGGTGTCCACTTGCCCCTTGGGTCGGGTTGCTGACTAATCCTCCTTTTCAATACAAGTTCGCCTTCCTTGAATTCTCGAGGTCGGACTTTCTTGTCAAAAGCATTCTTCATTCGCACTTGATACAACTGTCCATGAGTCATAGCATTCATACGTTTCTCTTCAATCAGATTCAATTGATCATGACGACTTTGACATCATTCAGCCTCAGTCAATTTTGCTTCCATGATTACTCGAAGAGATGGAATCTCCACTTCCAGAGGGAGAACTGCTTCCATACCATACACAAGAGAGAAAGGGGTTGCCCCGGTTGAACTGCGCACTGTAGTACGGTAACCATGCAAGGCAAACGGTAGCATTTCATGCCAGTCTTTGTAAGTAGTGACCATCTTCTGAACAATCTTCTTGATGTTCTTGTTAGCGGCCTCAACTGCACCATTCATCTGAGGTCTGTAAGGAGAAGAGTTGTGATGTTCAATCTTGAATTCTTCACATAAATCTTGCATCATGCTATTGTTCAGATTAGAACCATTGTCAGTGATAATTTTGTTGGGAACACCATTTCGACAGATGATGTTATTCTTGATAAACTTGACAACCACTTGCTTGGTCACATTTGCATAGGAAGCAGCTTCAACCCACTTGGTGAAATAGTCAATTGCCACTAGAATGAAACGATGTCCATTGGAAGCCTTCGGTTCAATTCTTCCGATCATGTCAATGCCCCACATAGAGAAAGGCCATGGGGAAGATATGACATTGAGGGCATGGGGAGGCACATGAATCTTGTCAGCATAAATTTGACACTTGTGGCATCTCTTAGCATGTTTGTGGCAGTCACGCTCCATAGTTATCCAGTAATAGCCGGCTCTTAACAGTTTTCTTGACATGGTGTGACCCGAAGCGTGGGTCCCAAAAGTACCGTCATGTACATCATGCATCAACTTCTCAGCTTCTTGTTTGTCAACACATCTCAACAAGACCATATCATAGTTCCTCTTGTATAGGATTTCTCCGTCCAGAAAGAATCTGCTAGCCCATCGTCTCAAAGTCTTTTTATCCCTGTTGGAAGCACCAGGTGGATATTCACGATTCTGCAAGAATTGTTTGATGTTGTAATACCAAGGCTTTTTATCATTCACATCTCTATTAGCTTGATCTGGCATGTTTTCAATAGTAAACACATGAGCGGGTCTATCAAGACGCTGCACTTTGATTACAGGCACATCATTCCAGTGGTTGACACGAAACATAGAAGACAAAGTAGCAAGAGCGTCAGCCATCTGGTTTTCATCCCGAGGGATGTGGTGCAGCTCAACCTTGGTAAAGTATGTCAACAGTCGTCTTGCATAGTCACGGTAAGGGATCAGCTTCTCATGATGAGTCTCCCATTCACCCTTTATCTGATTAATAACGAGTGCAGAATCTCCATAGATGTCAAGGTGCTTGATTCTCAGGTCAAGGGCTTCTTCAATGCCCAAGATGCATGCTTCATATTCAGCTATGTTGTTCGTGCATTCAAAAGTTATTCGAGCAGTGAAAGGAATGTGGTGCCCCTGCGGAGTCACAATGATGGCTCCAATTCCTTTACCGTAAGCATTAACAGCACCATCAAACACCAATCCCCATTTGCTATTGGGATCCGGCCCTTCATTGATCAGTGGCTCTTCACAGTCCTTTGCTTTCAGATACATAATCTCTTCATCAGGGAAATCAAACTTAATTGGCTGGTAATCATCAAGAGGTTGGCAAGCAAGATGCTCAGCAAGGACACTTCCTTTGATTGCTTTCCGGGCTTTGTATACAATGTCATATTCAGACAACAACATCTGCCAACGTGCGATCTTTCCAGTAACAGCGGGCTTTTCAAAGATGTACTTGATTGGATCCATTCGGGATATCAACCAAGTTGTATGATTCACCATATAATGACGCAGGCGTTTGGCAGCCCAAGCTAAAGCACAACAAGTCTTCTCAAGCATTGTATACCGAGTCTCGCAGTCGGTGAACTTCTTGCTTAGATAGTAGATAGCATGCTCTTTCTTACCAGTCTCATCTTGTTGATGATGAAGTAATTTTGCATCAAACAAGATAAGTATTTGTGTATCGTCTCCACAGGGAATAGTGCGTTATCAATGACAGTTTAACATCGATTATCATTCAAAGTATTAAGAGTACTTGTTTGTTTGAATTGAAATGTATCTAGCTAAACTAATTGCAAAAAGTAAAAGTTGAGATAAATAAGGATTGAAACTTGTTAGGAGTAGCGTTCCTTAACCAAGCGTCACACGTAACCTAATTGATCCATATGAATTCTAGCTTCATAAGCAACATTATCACAATCAATTCTAA
This sequence comes from Medicago sativa, assembly GCF_051527215.1. Lineage (NCBI taxonomy): Eukaryota > Viridiplantae > Streptophyta > Magnoliopsida > Fabales > Fabaceae > Medicago > Medicago sativa. The sequence goes on from NC_140754.1 coordinate 7,769,765, forward strand.
ACTATCCTTCGTGTCCAAAGTGATATAATTATTTCTAAGTTATCGTTTAAACATTCGTGTCCAAATTCCTTAAACGATAACAAAGTCGATCGGATAACCTAATCGACCGTGTCCAGCCTGGTTAAGTTATACGAAAGCATTTAGCTCTTGATTATGGTGATTATCGCAAGATTAACAAAGATGTCAAGTAAGTTAACCTAAGATATATTTCTATTCTAGCTCAAGATTCAAGAGTTTGTGTCCAAATCATCTTTGAATCTCATTGAAAGCATTAACACAAGAATAACAACAATATTGAATATAAATTGCTAGAACCATATATTGCAAGATAAAAAGGATTACATGTTTAGCAAGATCAAGTACCTCTCATCCCAACAAAGGGGATTTAGCTACTCATCATCATGGAAGCCATGCAAGGATGGATTGAAAAGGAAGGATTCATTACACTTGTGATGTCTCAACAAAGTATTAAGATCCAACTTCCAAAACCAATCTTACTCAATGAAGAACTACCTTACTTCTCTCTATGAAAATATCTAAACTAAAACCTAAGAGAAGCTAAGAAAATATCAAGCTAAGATATCACAAGACTCTCTCCAAAGAGTAGCAAGTGGCTATATAAAGACTTCTGCCCTGCCTGAACTCGCAGATGCGAGCTACATCACTCGCAGATGCGAGTTGCTTGCCTGGACCAATGATGCGCTGCCACGTCATAACTGAGGGGATCAAACCGCCCTAACTCGCAGTTGCGAGTAAGGGAGCTCGCAGTTGCGAGTTGCTCGCATTGGCACTCGCAGATGCGAGTTTGGGTGCGAGCTGCTTGCTTCCTGGATCAGCTTCTGCCCAAATAGTGTTTTTCCATGGTTTTGGTCTTTAAGCTCTGTCTTGAGGCTTATTTCTGCACAAATGGATAGAGTAATGATAAGTAAAGCGTAATAAGGCATTTAACGCTTATTTCTCGGCTTTTCCTTCAATAACTTGTAAAACAAGTAACAAAAAGTGTATGAAATATAACATGAATTTAACACTTTTATGACATTCATCACTCTCCCCAACTTAACTCTTTGTTTGTCCTCAAACAAAAGATTGAAAATCAAACAAGTAAACGACAAGACACAAGTACACAAGGCTTTGAAAACATCTTCAGATGAATGATTTAAAAGTGAATGCGCGGGCAAGTCTAAGTTTCCAACTAATCTAAAATTCCACTACTAACATGAGTTGAGTCCTAAGTACAAAGTTTATGTCAAACATTTCAAAACAATAATATATTTATTTACGAACCATACCTAACACACTTCTATGAAAGTAGATAAACAATTGAAATCAAATGAATGAGGGTTATGAACACACATCCGGCAATCAAGTTAACATTCCAATCAAGTTATGTGTCCATCCAAATATCGTTTCAAAAGCACAGAAGCACGGATCAAAAGGTCTTTCTAGGGTTATAACTTGGCCGGGCTACAAGAGAAATGTCATATGTGGGGCAATTGAAATCAAAAAGCCTATCAAAGAGGAACATTTCTTGTAACAACAATTGAAATTCAAAATCTTCCCTACCAACCATTACAAACCCTTTGGTGATTAACAATATAACCAATAACCTTGACAACTTATTCTATTTTTGGTTTTTCTTTCTTTTTCTTCTTCTTTTTTTCTTTTCTTTTCTTTTTCTCAAATGTACAAACTAAGTATATACACTTCAATGTTGTCAGGTTATTCAAACAATTTCACCAAGATACTTGACATAAGATTTACATCCACCTTCTCTCCCCAACTTGAATCAAAATACACCCTATTTGAATGTTCCTTTACTCTAAGGCAAAAGGGACAATTTAACAATAAAGGTTAAGGGTTCAACAATTAAAATCATATCAGAGTCCTAAAGTGCATCAAGAATGAACTGGATTTTGAAAACTTCAAGGGCAAATTCATCAAGCATTGTGCTTATGAATTGACAGTTCATAATTGAGGACTCCGATTCATTTGGCTCAAGTGGGTTAGCAAATACTCACTCTTCTCACAAGGTAGGCTATTTTGTGGTCAAGTATGTTTCACTCAAAAACAAAAATGTGCCTTGATCACTTCCATGCCTTCACACAATTTAAACAATTATTGGATTTAACATAACACAAACGAGTTAAACAATGAAAGCCGGTCTCCTTGCATATGTACAAACATTTGAGGTTTCCTCACTTTTGGCTAGTACTACGTGGTTCACAAACGAATAAATTATTGTAAAGAACTAAATGAAATGAAATTTGCGCAAAGTACTCATCCCATATTCGAGTAAAAACCTAGAAAAACTGGAAACTTGTACCTTGGCTTTGCGCTTTAATCACAATTATGAATTGTTATCAATCATCTGAGATTTGAAAATGAAGCAAGAGTGATACAAATGAAACTTCCATGATTTTCAAAACAAAATGAAATACTTAATCAACAAAAAGCGCTAACACATTATTCAACATAAAACAAAGTACTAATAAAACAAAATTTAAGTCAATGTGCTAAAATGAGCAAACAGCAGAAGCAAACAGTCAGAACTGCACTAACTCGCAGTTGCGAGCAGATTTACTCGCAGTTGCGAGTGAATTGGTAGTCAACATGGTCAATGACCAGTTTACTCGCAGTTGCGAGCTGTTTTACTCGCAGTTGCGAGTTAGGACAGTTCAGAATTCTGCTCTCTGTTAAACTTCTGTTTTTGAATGTTTTGGCTTATGCACATGACTCCTAAACTATATTATGCATTTAAAACAGTAAAATAAACTTAAAAAGTTGGGTTGCCTCCCAACAAGCGCTTGTTTAACGTCGTTAGCTCGACGCCTTTTTCGGTAGGGTGGCCAAAATGAGACGGACAACACATCATCCTTTGTGTTCCTTTGCTTTGGGAGGAATTCCATGAACTTTAAGTACAGATGATGTGGAGTCCATAACCTCCCTATCTTGGTTTTGAACAAGGCACAAATTTTATCAATGACCCGGTCAATTTCAGCCTTGCTCACTTTCTTCCCCTTTTGTTCACATGTTTCTTCCTTGCTAAGTAACCGTTCCTGTTTCTCTGCCATCTTCACTTCTTCTCCATTATCAACAGCTTTGGCCTCTACAACATATGACTTTTCTTGAGGAAGTTCTGGTTCATGTGGTGGCTCTATTTCTATTGCATTCTCTAGTACACCACATTCTTCTAATGTTGTGTCTTCCTCAGTTTGAACAACACCTTCTTCAACAATCTCTCCGTCATGAGTGGATTGAATGTTGGATTTGTTCTCCATGATTTGTGCTTGAATCATCTCCAACTGGATTGATAAATTCCTCAATCTTTGGTTGGTATTTTGCATGTTTGTCATGGATTGTTGTATGAAGATATTCAAAGTATTTTCCACATTGGAAATCTGCTCCTCTTCATAAGGATATTGTTGATACTGTTGATATGGCTCAAACTCGGGTGGAGTGTAGAAGTTACTATAACCATGATCAGCCATGATTGTGGCTAGGTGAGGATCCTGAAACGGAAACAACTAACAAGAAATTTTTCTTTGTATATCAAAGAGGGGTTAGTACAAACAACTATCAAATAAAGAAAAAATATTTACAGATTATATACAAATGCTTAAAACGATAAATCAATCGTTCTATCTATGATAACTAAACACCATTCCCCGGCAACGGCGCCATTTTGATGAAGTAATTTTGCATCAAAAAAGATAAGTATTTGTGTATCGTCTCCACAGGGAATAGTGCGTTATCAATGACAGTTTAACATCGATTATCATTCAAAGTATTAAGAGTACTTGTTTGTTTGAATTGAAATGTATCTAGCTAAACTAATTGCAAAAAGTAAAAGTTGAGATAAATAAGGATTGAAACTTGTTAGGAGTAGCGTTCCTTAACCAAGCGTCACACGTAACCTAATTGATCCATATGAATTCTAGCTTCATAAGCAACATTATCACAATCAATTCTAAACTATCCTTCGTGTCCAAAGTGATATAATTATTTCTAAGTTATCGTTTAAACATTCGTGTCCAAATTCCTTAAACGATAACAAAGTCGATCGGATAACCTAATCGACCGTGTCCAGCCTGGTTAAGTTATACGAAAGCATTTAGCTCTTGATTATGGTGATTATCGCAAGATTAACAAAGATGTCAAGTAAGTTAACCTAAGATATATTGCTATTCTAGCTCAAGATTCAAGAGTTTGTGTCCAAATCATCTTTGAATCTCATTGAAAGCATTAACACAAGAATAACAACAATATTGAATATAAATTGCTAGAACCATATATTGCAAGATAAAAAGGATTACATGTTTAGCAAGATCAAGTACCTCTCATCCCAACAAAGGGGATTTAGCTACTCATCATCATGGAAGCCATGCAAGGATGGATTGAAAAGGAAGGATTCATTACACTTGTGATGTCTCAACAAAGTATTAAGATCCAACTTCCAAAACCAATCTTACTCAATGAAGAACTACCTTACTTCTCTCTATGAAAATATCTAAACTAAAACCTAAGAGAAGCTAAGAAAATATCAAGCTAAGATATCACAAGACTCTCTCCAAAGAGTAGCAAGTGGCTATATAAAGACTTCTGCCCTGCCTGAACTCGCAGATGCGAGCTACATCACTCGCAGATGCGAGTTGCTTGCCTGGACCAATGATGCGCTGCCACGTCATAACTGAGGGGATCAAACCGCCCTAACTCGCAGTTGCGAGTAAGGGAGCTCGCAGTTGCGAGTTGCTCGCATTGGCACTCGCAGATGCGAGTTTGGGTGCGAGCTGCTTGCTTCCTGGATCAGCTTCTGCCCAAATAGTGTTTTTCCATGGTTTTGGTCTTTAAGCTCTGTCTTGAGGCTTATTTCTGCACAAATGGATAGAGTAATGATAAGTAAAGCGTAATAAGGCATTTAACGCTTATTTCTCGGCTTTTCCTTCAATAACTTGTAAAACAAGTAACAAAAAGTGTATGAAATATAACATGAATTTAACACTTTTATGACATTCATCAGTTGACCGAGAACACAACCCACTGAATCATCCAATACTGACAGATACATAATCAAAGGCATTCCTTCCACTGGTGGGACAAGGATAGGTGGCTCTAACAGGTATTCTTTAATGCTATCAAAAGCTTCCTGACATTCATCATTCCATACAACAGGCTGATTTTTTCTGAGCAATTTGAAAATTGGTCCACAGGTAGTAGTCATATGGGATATGAATCTTGAAATGTAATTCAGACGTCCGAGGAAACCTTTGACTTGCTTTTCAGTTTGAGGGGCCGACATCTCTCTGATGGCTCGGACTTTGTCAGGATCAACTTCAATGCCTCTTTGACTGACAATGAAGCCAAGCAATTTCCCAGATCGTACACCGAATGTGCACTTGTTAGGATTCAACCGCAGCTTGTACTTTCTCAGTCTTTCAAACATCTTTTTCAAATACACAACATGCTGCTCTTCATCACTTGACTTCACAATCATATCATCAACATATACTTCAATTTCTTTGTGAATCATATCATGAAATAGAGTTGTCATACCCCTTTGATAGGTAGCACCAGCATTTATCAAGCCAAACGGCATCACCTTATAGCAGAATGTTCCCCACGGAGTAATGAAGGACGTCTTTTCTCTATCTTCAGGTGACATTCGTATCTGGTTATAGCCAGAGAAACCATCCATGAAGGAGAATACTTTGGATTGAGCAGTACTGTCAACAAGCACATCAATATGAGGTAGTGGGAAGTTATCCTTTGGACTAGCTTTATTCAGATCTCTGTAATCAACACACATTCGAACTTTCCCATCTTTCTTTGGTACTGGTACGATGTTGGCAATCCACTCAGGGTATTCAGCTGTCATGAGGAAACCCGCATCAATTTGCTTTTGTACTTCAGCCTTGATCTTAAGAGCCATGTCTGGACGAGACCTTCTCAATTTCTGTTTGACAGGAGGACATTCAGGTCTTGTCGGTATCCGATGTTCCACAATCTTGGGATCTAGACCCGGCATATCTTCATAGGACCATGCAAAGACATCTGGATAATCACGGAGAAGCTGAATGATTTTCTTTTTCACCTCTGGCTCGAGTGCAGCACCAATCTTGATCTCTCGCTTGTTCTCTTCAGTACCCAGGTTGACGAGTTCAATCTCTTCCTGATGAGGCTGAATGGCTCTTCTTTCTTGCTCAAGCAGTCGAGTGATCTCATACGGTATCTCTTCATCATCATCCTCATCTTCAGCTTCATATACAGGGAATTCAAAATTTGGAGGAACCATAGGGTCACTGTGTTCAACGGGTTTATTGTGGTTCAATCTGCATAATATGATTGGGATGATTTTAGAAAAAGTTTTTCATGCAGATTTTTGAAATTAATAAGAAAAATACAGATGTTTTGGTTTTTTCTGGCATTACCATTATTTCCAAGAAAAAGGCACTAAAAAAAGTAAAAAACAAAGAGTCGTGAGAAAGACGACCACTTTTTATTGATTAACGGCAATGCCGAAACAAACACGCCCTTACAAAGATATCACTTTCGCATTGGGCAGAGCGAAAGGATTGTTATTTTGAAAACAAGAAACATGAGCAACAAAACACATTACATGGAAGCATGCATGACTAAGGGAACATCAATGGCTTCCCAATTTCTCACAGTGCCTCCTGGTATAACAAATGCAGGCACGTGACCACCTTCAGCAGCATCTTCAGTAATAGCATTGATGAACCCAGCACTGTAGAAAGTTCCCTTTGAAACAGCAGATGTCGGGGAGAACCCAAGGCCCTCTTTACGCTTGTTTTCCAGAATCTGAATCACTTTGCCCCAGCCAGCAGTTTGCCCTGCTTGAACAGCCTTCTGGGCGTCCTTTAGTGAAGCCATGCTAGCACCAGCCCTCCAGGGCTCTGCACCCTCAACAGTCAATCCTTGAAACGACGTCCCTTCAGCGGACCCTGCTTCAACACAAGAGAACGATGATACCTGGCTAACTAGATATGCTTCCTCACCATGCACAGTGACAATCTTACCATTCCTCATGAACTTGAGCTTCTGATGCAAAGTGGAAGTTACCGCTCCAGCGTCGTGGATCCACGGTCTTCCGAGGAGACAGCTGTAAGAGGCATTGATATCCATGACTTGGAAAGTTATTTGAAATGTCTCGGGACCAACGGTGATTGGCAGGTCCACTTCCCCGAGAACATCCTTGCGGGATCCATCAAAAGCTTTAACCAGATAGCTGCTACCCCTCAGGGAAATTCCATGATGGCTCAATTGTCTTAGCGTGGATTCGGGCATTACATTCAGGGATGATCCAGTGTCTACCAATACGTTGGATATCAGGTCAGATCCACAATGTACTGAGATATATAGAGCCAAGTTGTGGCGTTTCCCTGCTTCGGGGAGCTCATCGTCACCGAACCCCAAGTTGTTGCAGGCAGTAATATTACTTACTATCCCATCAAACTGATCCACAGAGACCTCGTGGTCAACATAAGCTTGCTCGAGTATCTTCATTAACACTTTCCTATGAGCCTCAGAGCTCATGAGCAGAGACAGGATGGATATCTTTGAAGGAGTCTGTAGCAGCTGGTCAACAATCTTATAGTCACTTTTCTTGATAAGTCTCAGGATTTCGTCCAGATTGGACTCTTCAATAGATTGGCCTGATGGGCCGGTGTTCTTGTCAACAGGGGGAGCAACTGGTGGAGTTACCGTGGCAATAGGTGTCACCACCTTCTTTTGAAACAAGGGTGGACGGACTTTTCCACTTCTCAGAGTTGTAACTTCACTAGCAACATTATCAACTGTAGCTGGGGATACGAGAGGCACCTCCACTCCGTTCTCAATCATGGTTGCATTGTATTTGTAGGGAATTGCTTTGGTAGAGGTATAAGATACCGGACCAGGTAGCCTGATTACCAAAGGCTCAACATTCTTTACCTGAGATACACTTTCAACAGGAGAGTCATGGAATACTGGCACAATCACACATACATCACTGGCAATCAAGTACTTGTCATCCATCAGGCTCTGGATATCATTTTGCACAACACAACAGCCCATAGGATTCTGCAGACATTCTGAACAAGAATCATGATCATGTTTGAACAGAGAAGCCTGGCAAAGCTTGACATGTAATGGCACCAAGGGAGTAACGACATTGCGGACATCCAACATGGGATCCTCTTGAGGAACGGGAACCCTTTCAAAGGCCTCAATCATATTAACGGCAGCATGGTTCGGAAGCGGATTATCAAGGACATGAGGAACACTGTTCTCAAAAGTCAACCGTCCCTTTTCTATCAGATCTTTCACAATATATTTCAGAGCAAAGCAACCTTCGACATCATGGCCTTGAGCACCCTGATGGAATTCACATGTTAGGTCCTGTCGGAACCTGGGAGGCAATGGATTAGGCGGAGGCTTGCCTGGTCTGGTGACGCAGTGTCCCTTGGCCAGTAGAGTTGGGAGTAGCTCACCATACCGCATTGGTATTGTTGGAAAAGAAGGTTTGGGTCGGGGACCCTGTTGTTGCTGCCGTTGCTGTTGAGCAGGAGGCTGTTGTTGTGTTTGCTGAGGGATAGCATTGACGGGCATTGGTGGTTGACCCGGTGGTAGAGGATATTGCTGATAAAATGGTGGGAAGAAAGGGTGTTGAGAGTATTGCATGTAGTGATAAGGCAGGGGTAATTGTGTAGCAGCTGCAGATGGGTTACCAGACACCATCCCTACGTCAGATTCTTTCCTCTTGTGATGTCCGTTACCGTACTTCTTTGGTGCACTGTTTGAAGATTCACCCTTCTCAAGGACAATAATACCATCTCGGACAGCCTCTTCTAGACGGGTTCCCATTGTAACCATATCAGAGAAGTTGTTAGGAGCAGAGACTATCATTCTCTCCTTATATTCCTTCTTCAGAGTCTTCAGGAATGTCTGTGTTAACTCTTCCTCATCAAGTCGAGGAGAAACACGGGCAGCTGCCCCTCTCCACCTTTGAGCATATTCACGGAAGGTCTCATCTGATTTCTGAGATAGGGCTTTAAGAGAGTCCCTATTTGGCCTTAGACGGGTATTGAACTCATATTGACCTTCGAAAGCAGCAGCGAGTTCCTCAAAAGTATGGATGTTATCTTTGCTCAGACTAGTGTACCAATCTGCTGCATCATCTGTCAAGCTACTCTGAAAGCAGTGGATCATCAGTGCATCATTGTCGGCATAGTTAGCCATCTTTCGGACATACCGGATAACATGGTTATGTGGGCAAGAAGTCCCATTGTACTTGTCAAATTCTGGCTCTTTGAATTTCTTAGGAACCTCAAATCGGGACACCAAGCACAGATCACGAGCTTTAGCAGGAGCACCATTGTTTTCTCGGCTAGCCTTGACCTCACGGAGTTCTCCAGCCAACTCCCTCAACTGTCTCTTCATAGCTTCCATTGCGGGATCTTGTCCACGCGGAGTGTCAATATCAATCACCTGTTGCACAGTGTGTACGATAGGGTCGGTAACAACAGTAGTTACTTGAGGCATAGCAGTAGACACAGGAATCTGTCCTTGACCGGCAACACCAGAAACACCAGCAGCAGTATTAGGAGAGTAGTAAGCTGAGAGGCCATAAGGACGGCCGTTGGGCATAACAAAACGAGCATCAGTAGCCACAGTAGATAGTGGGATAGAGGGAACCACCTCAGTAGTAACTGGAATAGAAGTGGCTGGATGTTCTTGTGAAGCCATCATAGCGGACATAGCGTCATGAGCCTTAGCCAAGTCTTCTTTCATAGCAGCCAATTCGGCACGGAGCTGAGCATTTTCTTCTTCAAAGTTAGCCATTATCCTTCTCTTGTGAAATCTTGTCTGATGAATTCTATCTGGTTGGTAGACTTTGCGAACACGAGCCACTTTTCAGACTGCGGCGGACAAAACCAGGAGGCAATGAGCACGAGAGAAGTTTTTTTGTGGTCAATGAATGCATATGATGCATGAAATGTGTTAATGTATATGCAAAAAAGACTCTTTTTAGGTTATCGAAGGGTTTTAGACAAATTATAAACTCGTAAACATTGCTAAACAACAATTAACATAAGCGGGAAACAAACACCAACATGTAGTTTTACAAGACAATTTTAACATAAACAAAAGGAAATAACAACAGGAAATGGAAATCCTCAAGCATAGGAAGTGGAAGCGTCGTCCTCAGAGTCGGACTCATAGTCGCAGTATCGTGCGTAGAAGTCACGGGCACCCCTAGCTCTCTTGGAGTCCCTCATAAGCAGCCTATCTTTCTCCTCAATCTCTCTCTTAGCCTTAGCTAACTCTTTCTTCAGTGTCAAGACCTCATGAGTCTGCTGCTCACCTTTTCCATCCAAAGTCATGATCAAGTTCTCAGCCTCATAGTATCTAGCCCTCCACTGATGTTTCTCCCGACTCTCCATAGCTAGATGCTCCTGATACATCTCCTGGGTAGGTGGGAGTAGAGGCAAAGGCATGGTAGGAACAGATGCAGACACATATCTCATAGAGGGGTAAGGCATACCAATTTCCTCAGCTTGGTTTATTACCCACTGTGTATAGGCCTCATGAGCAATACCGGACCTTACACCCATATGCTTTACCTCTTTCTTCCGGAGCTTAGTCCAAGCTTCCATGAAATCCTCTCTTATTCCTGTGGGAGCATTGGAGTAGTGAAAGAAGTAAGGAGCTGTAGCAAGATTGATGGGCTTATCTTTCATCGGGAACCCAAATTGTCGCAAAGCAAGCTCCGGGTTATAGTTGATTCCACCTCGGGTACCAAGAAGAGGTACATTAAGAAACTTACCACCACCAAAGATAATTTCCTTAACCCTAGAAGCGGGAGTGAGCCAAACCACTTCATTAGGAGTGAGAGCCATAATCCTCTGTGAAATAGACCAATTCCTCGGATTGTCGTGGAAAGACTGCGGAAGGTGTGAAATAAACCACCTATAGAGAAGAGGCACGCAACAAAGAATGTATCCACGACCTTTGTTGGAACGATCGTGAATAGCATGGTATGTGTCAGCTAGCAAAGTAGGAACCGGATTCTTGGAGTGGAAGATCATAATAGCATTCATGTCCACGAAGCCATCAAGATTCGGAAAGAGAATAAGCCCATAGATGAGAAGTGCAAGAATAGCCTCGAGAGTGTCCTGACAAGTGGTGTTGAGGTTGGCTTTCCCAAGAAGATACTCTGAAGTGAACCCTCGGATGCGTGCCTTAGTGATAAGATTCTTGGAGACATCGGTGGTCTTGAGATAGAGATCCTTAGCAATAACCAATGGAGGAGGAGGATTTTCAGGTCCTGAGAAAGGTATCCCCTTCGCAATAGATAAACCCATCAAGGAAGAATAAGCCTCTAGAGTAGGCACCAACTGAAAGTCTGGGAAAGTGAAGCACCGATACCCCGGATCATAGAATTGCACTAGAGTGTGCACAAGCTTCTCGTCCACATTAGTATGGAGAATAGGAAGTAAAGCCCCGTAACGGTGTCGGAAACCAGTCGGATCCTCAATCTTGAGTGCCAAATCTCTCAAACTAGCCAAATCCACTTCCTTGAACTTGTAGGACTTAGTCATCTTCATCCCTACAATGTTTACAAATTCAACTTGTCTAAGCCCTTCGATAACAATGCATGGAAAAAGTTTATGCATGTATGCATGTATGCATGAATGCATGATTATGTTCAAGTTCGGAGAAAACATGGTGGGTTTGAAGTTGAGGAGTCATGGGTGGACACGGTGTCCGGTGAAACTAAGACTTTAGGATAATAGTAACCGGGTTCTAAAAAGGTTCCCAAGTTGCAACCTCTCCGACGTATATCGTGGTGTCACGAGACAACACTCGCTCCATGATTATACGTGGAAGGTCTAACTTGAGTGTAGTATCGCGTGACGACTAAAACTCGAGACAACACTCGGTTTAGCCTCCGCACTACATCCTAGAAAATGGCCATGGATGGGTTTGGTTATCTACGGTTCATAGCGTCATAGAACAATTAGAAGTAAAGTGCCTAAACGCGACAACACGCGCCGACAACATCACCCCCAAAATGCCTCAGCTATGTGGGATTGATCGCATAATCCAAAACACGAGGCAACCCCCGGAATGAATTGTCGATTATATCCCTCCTAAATCCTAAGTTCACTCAGCCCGGGTGCAGGACTTTTGATATTCTCACCTCACACGTTTGCAAGAAATTAAACATTTATTCACATAAGAAAGCAAGTAAAAGAAGCAAGTAAAAATACAAGCGCAAGCGTGGAAATAAAAGACTAGGCGTAACTCTCGAATGTCCCCAGTGAAGTCGCCAGCTGTTTTATCTTGGTTTTCGGGTGTCAAACATTGATTATGCTTGAACCTTTTAAACCGGTGATATCTTATTTTTTCTTGGGAAGGGAAAAAGTAAGCAAAACCCTTGAGAATCGAGGTCCGGGAGTTGTTTTCGCTACGGGAAGGTGTTAGGCACCCATAACGACTATAGTAACCTATAGGAACCGTCTTTAATTTCTACGCGCGCGCTTTATTTTTAAATGCTATTTGAAAATGTTATTTACACCTAATAAGTTACTAAGTGAAGAATTGAAGGGAGAAGAATGTGTTTGAATTTTTATTTTAGTTGAATTGAAGGAATTTTGTTCCTTGCCTACGTACCCGTTTAAGGGATCAAATCCACCGTAGTTCTCTCTCAAAAAATGCTTTTGTTTTTGTTGGTTGATTTTAAGTTTGAAAATGAAATTTTGAAGAATAGAAAGAGGCCTCAAGGGCATGAGATTGGAAAATAGTGAGGTTGAATTAGTGAATTGCAAAATATGGTCAAAGTAGGATTAGAGTTCATTGAAATTTGATTAAGAAAATGGAAAAGAAAATACAATGGGATGTTGGATCCCAAGGTTTATTTGGAAAAGCTTTGAGTGAAGTTGTTCACATTTGTTTGGAAAATTGGTTTTTTCTAAGTAGAAGTCCTAGGCATTCATCTAAACATACAATCCTAAACATACATCTAAACATGCATATTCTAGCTATATAGTGATGTGTGTGCGTGTGTCGGTGCTTGTGTCGGTGTACATTATTAGAGTCCATTGTCCCTTACATCATACCCTAGATACATTCTATGGCCTCTTTGCCAAGAAATTAAAAGCATAAGAAGAATATTACAAAATTTCCTAAGTGTTTACATTCTAACTTTGGTACAAATTAAATTGCAAGAAGAAATAGAGATGAATATGGGATGGAATGAAGATGCTTATGAAATGATGGAACATGAAATGAAAGGGGTTAGTAGGACATGACAATATCAAAAGGAAATGAAGTAAGAGAAATGCTAGAATATAAAGGATAGAAAATAAGGGCAAAATGAGTGCAAATATGGCTAAAATTTATTCATAGAATGCAAGAACCATATGACCTATAATTCTCACATTCCAATGCATTTTTAAAGGTTTAGAAACAAGTCTTAGAATGGGAATTAAGGCAACATGATTTACTTGGCATTTTAAAACAAATTTTGAGCATATTTACATTATTTAACTATTCAATGGCTTGTAAGCTAAGTAGCCTACCAAAATTCACAATTATGCAACAAAATTAAACACAAACAGTAGCTAAACCCTATGAAATCAAGTGGTATAGGTCACCAATATTCATCAAGCAATTTGGATTAAAACCAAGCAAATTTTCATTCACTTTTAGTACAAAATATCACAACAATAGTAGAAAAAACTAGCCACATTATTTTTACCAATTTTTATTATGTAAAGATCATCACAAAATGCTACAAAAACTATCAAGAAACCTATATGAATTTTTTTTGGGAATTTTCAAGGGTTTTTTAAGCTAAAAATTACAAGAAAATTGCTAATTCTTAGTAAAAATAAAAAAATGTTATGCATATTTTTTTTGTCAATTTTATTATGTAAAAATGTCATGAAAACACCAAGAATATCATCAAAAGCCTATGGAAATTTATTTGGAGTTTCTTAGAGGAATTTTAACATGCAGAAGGTATAAAAGACATGCAACATGGTGCAAATAGCAAGAAAAAGGGAAGAAAAACGAAATTCAGCAACAGAGACCCAGGCCCATGGTCTTTGATGGATCCTGGATCATCCATTGGCTTTACAGCCTTCAGATTGATCCAGGTCCAATTTTGACCAAGATCCAAGGGCTGAAGACGCACCAAGCAAAGTGGATCAAATCAAACACACATCAGGACCATACAAACTCACAACAAGACAGATCTAACGGCCTAAACATGAAAGAACACAGAACGAACACAACACGCGCGCGCGTGGGATCAAAGGCACGATATATAAGCAGTTTGCAGAGAGAGAGAGAGACATAATACACATATACTTCTCTCTCTAACATGAGTTAGAGAGAGAAGCTCTGCAACAACGAGTCTTCTTCTCCGATCTTCTTCCGGCGAGTTCAAACATGCCGGTACGGTGGTCCGACGGTGGCGCCGCCGTACCGGTGGAGTTTTTCAAAGATTTTTACATCCTTGAACTCGTCTTCTCTTCCTCTTTACGGTTTTGAAACTATTTTTCGCAAAGAAGGCTTAGATCGGAGTAGATCTAGATTCGAATCCTATGGTTCTTCAGATTTTCAAAGATTTTCGAAACACCTTGAATTGAAACCCTAATCTACACTATTTTCCTCACTGATTATGATTATGCACTTGAATTTGCGAAATAAACGGCGGATTTTCACAGACTGCATTTCTAGGGTTTCGGTTTCAAATCTTTTCGAATCTTTTTTGGAAATTCTGCTTTGATTCACCGTTTATTCATGCTTATAAACTTTCAATGATGATTTGAAACCTAAACGAGAAAGTTTTTTGAGAGTTTACCTGGAGATTCAAGCGATGGTGTGACGATGATCTTCGTGAATATTTCCTTTGAGCTTCTGGTGAATGATTTGTTGAACTGAATCAATGAACTTCCTCTTCCCTCTCTCTGATTCGAATCTTCTTTGTTCCTTCTTCTTCATCCTCAAACTTCTCTGTGATCGTGCAATTCGTCAATCCAATGGCGAAATTGCGCTGGAATTGCAGAGCTAATGGATTCGATGATGATGACTTCGTAAGAAATCTCTGAGAATCTTGCTTCAAATTTGTTGAAATTGTTGGATTCTGTTGTGTGTTGAATTCGTATTCTTGCGAAATCTGAGGAAAATTAGCGTGAATTTGTGAAATATTGACCTGGAATTTGATGTGAATTGATGATTTGGTGTTGGATTGGTACTGGTTTGATATGAATTTCTGAGATTCCGGACAGTTAGGGCTTTGAGATGATGAACTTGTTCATCATTGTTCTTGAGATTTTCAGAGTTTGTTACGGTTTTGATTCATTTTGGGTGGAGAGAGAAATTGTGATGTGTTGGTGATTTTTTTGCTGAGTTGTTAGCATCTCCATGGAATGGCAATGATTGGAGTCTTTTATAGGCTGCCATGTGTAGCTCTGCACCAATGAAATGGTGCCACCTGGACTTGGATTAAAATTCGGACCCAAAGGACTGAAATTGGACCTGGGGACTTCCCTGCAATTACCAAACAAAAATGGACTGGACTGCAAAATTAAAAAGGACTGAAACGTAAAAAACATGACTTTAAGGACTAAAATGCAAAATTAGAAACTTTAGGACTTAAAAAAAAACTAAAATAAAATTGGAATAAAAAATGGTAATTTTGACTAAACGTAAAGTGAAACGAATAAAAAAACACAGAACGGACTAAAACGAACCAATGACCTAAATGAGGTACTTTAAAGTACCTCTCTGCCGAAATTTCGTGTGAAATGACCAAAATGCCCCTGGGTCTGAAAATGACTCAGATGCAATTGAGAAATAGATTTTTTAACAGAAATTAAATCAAAGACTCATAAAAGCAAAATTAAAAGACTCAGGAACAAATTTTTAGGATTTAAACAGGGTTTTAACACGTGAAAAGACTAAAATGCCCCTAGGGGCAAAGCTGACCCAAAATGACTTCAAATGCAGTTTTTTGAAATGGATTTTGACATAGAATGAAACAGAGGCTTATTCACACTACTTGAAAGGACTCAAACAAAATTTTGAAAGACTGAGAGAAATTTGACACAGGAAATGACTAAAATACCCTTGCATGTGAATTTTGAAAATAACATTGAAATAAAATGCAGAGAGAGATGTAATTGATCAGAGACAGTTCAAATGACTTATAATGCAAGAAAAGAAAAATTGACTGGTATTTTTAGGTCCAAAATTAGGGTATAACATAGTTCTATCGGTAAATTGCGTCCTCTAGTGTCTCAAGGTTATTTAGGATCTGTCACTAATGAGTCTTTTGATTGTACTGCTTGTCAAACTGCTAAACAACCAGCCTTATCTTTCAATAAAAGTACTTCCATTTCAGCTTCACCATTTGATCTAGTGCATTCTGATATTTGGGGCCCTGCTCCCACACCTACCATGGGAGGTTCTCGGTATTTTGTTCTATTTATTGATGATTATTCTCGTTTTACATGGATATATATGATGAAAAATAGGCATGAGCTTCCTCAAACTTACATTAATTTTGCCAAAATGATTCGAACACAATTTTCTAAAGTCATTAAAGTTTTCCGACGAGATAATGCCATGGAATATCGTGATTCTAAACTGTTGTCTTTTCTTAGTGAGCAGGGTACATTGTCTGAATTTTCTTGTCCATACACATCTCAACAAAATGGTCGCGCTGAGAGAAAGCATCGTCACATTCTTGACTCAGTCCGTGCCATGCTTATCTCAGCCTCTTGTCCTGAACGTGCTTGGGGTGAAGCTGCTCTTACTGCTGTCCATATAATCAATCGTCTTCCTTCCTCTGTCATTGGTAATGTCTCTCCTTTTGAGCGTCTTTATTCCACTACACCAGATTATAAATCACTTAAGGTGTTTGGTTGTGCTTGTTTTGTCCTCCTTCAGTCTCATGAGTATACTAAACTTGAACCGCGTGCTCGGCTGTGTTGTTTTCTTGGTTATGGCACTGAACACAAAGGTTATCGATGTTGGGACCCAATATCCCAACGTATTCGCATCTCTCGTCATGTTGTCTTTTGGGAACATATAATGTTCTCTTCCTTATCAAAGTTTAAGTCGATCCCGTCTACTTCCACTCCTCTCTTTACTAACCCTGATGTTGATCTTTTTCCTAGTGACACACATGCAGGTTCTGAGACATATGCATGTTCTTCTGGTGAGCTTCCAACCCCTTCTGATGTTCAATCCACTTCTGATGACGTTGTTCCGACCGTTGATCCTGCACCTCCCACCGTTGAGCTTCCTCCGAGGGTAAGCAATCCACCTCTCCTTATCTTCGTGATTACCATTGTTATTCCACTATGCTTCATCATCATGAACCAGAATCCTATAAGGAAGCCTCCACAGATCCTCGTTGGCAGCAAGCTATGCAGGAAGAATTATTGGCATTGGAGAAAACCCACACATGGGACCTTGTTGATCCTCCTTCTGATAAGACTCTTGTAGGATGCAAATGGGTGTACAAAATAAAGACTCTTTCTGATGGATCAATCGAGCGTTACAAAGCTCGTCTTGTAGCAAAAGGGTTCACTCTGGAGTATGGAATTGATTATGAAGAAACATTGGCCCCTGTTGCCCGCATCAACTCTGTTCGAACTCTTCTTGCAATTGCTGCCACTCGCAAATGGAAACTCACTCAAATGGATGTTAAAAATGCCTTTCTCAATGGCGAGTTAGAAGAAGAGGTTTACATGCGTCCTCCTCCAGGATATACATGTCAGGAAAACAAGGTATGTCGACTTCGCAAGGCTCTTTATGGTCTCAAACAGGCCCCTAGAGCTTGGTTTGCTAAATTTCACAAGACTATCAATCAGCTGAATTTCTCTTCCAGTGCTCATGACTCTGCTCTTTTTACTCGAAAAACTGAAAATGGCACCGTTGTCTTACTTCTTTATGTCGATGACATGATTATCACTGGTGATGACTCCATTGGAATTGAAGAACTCAAGCAATTCTTATGTCAACATTTTGAGATGAAGGATCTTGGGCCATTAAGTTACTTTTTGGGGCTTGAAGTATTATCTTCGAGTGATGGTTTGTTTCTCTCGCAGGCTAAGTATGCTTCTGATCTTGTCTCCCGAGCAGGTCTCACTGACTGTAAAATCGAACATACTCCTCTAGAACCAAATGTTCGATTTACTCCTCAAGATGGTAATTTACTTAATGATGCTACTCTTTATCGGCAACTTGTAGGTAGTCTAATATACCTCACTATTACTCGTCCGGATATTTCATATGCTGTTCATCTTGTTAGTCAATTCATGACTTCTCCACGCACCACACATTATGCAGCCGTCCTTCGGATTATTCGATATATCAAGGGTACTTTATTTTATGGTCTTCATTACTCAACTACATCCCCATTAATTCTTAGAGCCTACTCTGATGCTGATTGGGCCGGTGATCCTAGTGATCGTCGTTCCACCACTGGTTTTTGTATTTTTCTTGGAGATTCTCTTATATCTTGGCGTAGCAAGAAACAAACATTGGTGGCTCGCTCTAGCACTGAAGCTGAATATCGTGCTCTTGCTGATACTACTTCTGAGATATTGTGGCTTCGTTGGCTTCTTGCTGATTTAGAGACATCACAATCTTCACCGACTGATCTATATTGTGACAATCGAAGTGCGATTCAAATTGCCCACAATGACGTTTTCCACGAGCGAACCAAACATATTGAAATTGATTGTCACTTCATTCGTCAGCATCTTCTCCGTGGTGAACTTCATCTTATCTCCATTGGCACTCTTGATCAACCGGCTGATTTGTTCACAAAATCTCATTCTCCAGGACGTTTCCGCACTTTAGTTTTCAAACTCAAGTTGGTTGAAGCTCCGCCCACTTGAGTTTGAGGGGGGATGTTAAGATATATAATAATTCTATATTTATTGTAATTATATTGTAATTATGTTAGGAGTAATTAGTCTTTATGTGTAATTATTCCTTGTGTTTCTTTGTCTCCATTCCTATAATATAAATAGGACAATTTCCTTGTACTTGAAACACACAATGAATATACAAACATTTTCTTGTATCTTCCTGAGTTTCTACACCTTGATTCTGATCATAGAGAAACTTGTGATCCAACTGTCCACTTCCATCAATTTCAGCTGTGCGTTTGTTTCAAGTTAGTATTGTAGATTCTCGGAAATAAAATGATAGAAATAAAGTTCCCATGAAGATGAAAATAAATTGATACATAACTATCTTTTAACCTCACTGTTATAATTGTTTATGAGAATAAATGGAAACAATTTTTTTATTAAGAAATAAAAATTTGTTAAAAAAAATAAAAGAAAGCAACGCATGCAAAAAGATTGATATCAATCACAAAGGTAAGGTGTTTTCAAAAAAAGTCGAAGAATACTATGTTTGTTGGTGCAAAGAATTTTGTCTTTCTTATTATTGTACTCCATTCTTTCTACTTCGAGTTATCAATTTGGGTCCACTGCAAATTATTGTCCTCCATTCTTTCTACTTCGAGTTATCAATTTGGGTCTACTGCAAATTATTGTACTCCATTATTTCTACTTCGAGTTATCAATTTGGGTCCACTGCAATCATGTAAGATTTTGAGTGACAAAATTACAACTTTTCATAGATTGTGATAATGGTTAACCCGTAAGTAACGTTATATTCAGAGGATATCGAGTCACACAAAAAACAAATGCAGTGAGCAAAGAAGCAAATGAACGTGTGAAATCTCTAATAGTTGACACACAAACTGAAAACATGACATTTTGTTGGAAAAATTAGACATAGAATTATTATAAGGTAATAAACAACAAGAAATATTAACATCAAAATAATAGAACACTAAATACAATAGAATAGAGAATAAGTAAACTTATCTATTATTGACTGAGGCGTGCACGAAGCACTGGGCTTAAGAGTATTTCGCCACCCCGGATAGGTTACCCGATGCGATAGGTCTCATAGTTAATACTCCCCAGGATACAACAGTCACATCTTGCTAGCACCGCACGTGAATTAGCAAGGTCTCAGGAACTCTTTTGGATGCTCATGGGAACTTATAATAACTTGTGATGTGTGACTTTGTTATTAGAAAAAACAAGTAGCCAAAACTATGTTGCTGAGTGCTATTACATTTTCGTATCTCTCTTAGCCAATTTATTATCCATATATATAACCCAATATCAAATAAATGTGAGAATAACCGTTCCAACTTTTCCTCAAAGCAAAACCATAAAAGCTATAAAATAGTATTGACTTGGTAATGTAACGTTAGTATAGGCATAAAAGAAAAACGTGCAGGCACCATCAAGTAACCTTAAAATATCATTACCAAGTCAAAACCTTAATTAAATATAGTAATTACATTTTAAATAAATAATAAATAACTTTAAAATAAATTATAAACTAAAATATCCAACAATCCCCCACAATTTATTTTAAAGTTTTAGGTGTTCCCAAGAGCGTGAAAAATCAATGCATAAGCACTAGTGTCTTTTGGACTATGAACTAGCACATAGAGCAAATGAAATTTGACCCACTAGAATGTCGGTGAGATTATAACCTCTATGAACCTCATTCCGTATGTGAATCAGTGACATCATCACTCACATTGATCTCTCGTCCAAAGTTTGTTCAACGCGGTGTGGTGCATTTTGGCCTTGCACCTATGCCTGGATTTCATGAGTGGCTCTAGAAAGTCTGCCTAAGCTTTCATAGAGGCGGCCCCACCTCCAACACTCACATAGGTAAATCTATCAAGTGTACACCACAGTCAAGCACACCACTCAAATATATGAGCTATAGATTTATTAAGAGTTTATAAACTCAACCTTCAACGCTGTAGTATACACTATCCTACACCATAGGGATGAATTCTCAAAATTAAAATGGATAGTGTCTCAACAAATTGACAAGCGACTTGTTTTTACCCATATGAACACAGCCTTGCGAATTTTCACAATCTATGTTGGGTTACCATCACTCTCAATTTTTGTATTGGACATAATCCATCCCCCTTCGATGTATAAATAATTTTCACTAAACAGCAGCTGTATTAACAAATCACAAATAATACATTGACGAAGACGTCTCTCAGTCAGTATCTCATATATATTATCAAATAATCATCCATGATATATTATCATAGGTTTGCTTAAATAAATTCTAAGCCACAACACCCCCACATCGGAGGAAATTAAATCTACATTTAGATTTATTATACAGGTCTACTTGAAAATACTTTCAAGCGACTACGCCCCCACATTGGGTTAATATTGATCTATGTGTGAATTTTTATTCAGGTCTGCTTGAATTATTTTTCAAGTGACGGACACCCCCACATTGGGGAAAATAAATCCACACATAGGTAAATCAAACATCATTGTATTATTTTAATACAATGGATAATCCACAATATGTCACCAATATTTTAAGGTGTATGTCAATATATATCTCATGAGTTCATCAAGTGCCACAATAATATATTCAGGTCTACTTATATTATTTCTAAGTGACAACATCTCAATTGCACTTATTTCACTCATGAATATCATACATGTATCTTAATGAATTTATCTTTATTTGTCATGTATGTATTTTCATGCTTCAATGGCAACAATCTTACTGCATCCCTTAAAATGACAATTAGAGCATAATATAAAAAATGGACAACTAAGTATCTCTATCAAAATTTAAATTAAAGAGATAAAAACAATTCCAAGTAACTCTCATGAAATTTTTATGTGATGCTCACATAATAAACAAAACAAGTTTATACAAATGTTGACTCAAACAAAGCTCAAAAATATCCGAATCTCATAGAGTAAATAACTGTCAAAATGAAGCATATAACATAGTCATATGTATAAGTAAACCTAGCATTAGAATTACACCAAAATTAGGCACTTGTACACATCAATTTACAACAGCTTAAACTTGAACCAAATAAACTTGAAAATTTTTATCATGACTATGAATCATTTATAATTGACACAAGTAAATCATATATAATAATGAGAAGTAGGATGAAATTGATAGAACCTACATGACGACATCTATCTAATATAATTGGCAGAGAATCATTTTCCATTTCCTTCTACACCAAGTTCACCACTATTAAAAACCTTTAGTTTTAACAATCATCTTTAAATCCGAGTTCTAATCACATACACCATCTACTTAGTAACATTCAATTGAAGAAAAACAAAATTCATGATCATTTTCACGCATTCAAGAATTAGCATGTAAGCTAAAAAAGCATTCGAAGATTTCAACAATAAAATCATTAATCATTATCAAAATAGAACTCAATAGCTAATGTAGAGACATAAAAGAAAGTTACAAGAGCTCAATTTTAGGAAAATCACAGAAGAACTATTTTTTTTTCCCAACCTTTTCAATAAAATACTCTCGCAATTTCAACAAACAAAAACAACATTTGTGAGGTTTAAAATTTAGAGTGCGTACCTGATCCCTTGTGGGTGATTTCAAGGGAATAATAGTTTAAAACTTACAATGAAGTCGATCACACCATACTCTTCTAGTTTTTTTTTTTTTTTTGGCAACCAAGCGGAAGAATGCGCTCCGTGAACTTCAACCGAATAGACTAATAGAACGATTATTTCATACCATAATTGAGCACATCAGATTTCTATTGATAATGATCAAAATCGTAATAATAAAACTTATGTTAAGAGAATATTGGTATTTCAAAATAAAGACATGCCACAGCCACTACTCCCATTCACAACAATATAAACAGATGTATATAAATTTAACATCATCTTATTAAAGTAGGCTTTAGTTTTGCATGCTATATTACGGCACAGGAGAAATACTCAACAAACAATTACAGGAACATCAAGCATATGTATACAACAATTACTAGCCTTAGATCAATTATATGAAGAAGAACAAAATACTTCAATTACGTAAGGGCACTTTCATTTCTCATAAATTCATTTTCAAAAAAAATAATTCAATTGACAAATTCAAAACAAAATTAATAATTCTATATCAAAATACTCTTAAGATTGTTGGAAAAATTAGACATAGAATTATTATAAGGTAATAAACAACAAGAAATATTAACATCAAAATAATAGAACACTAAATACAATAGAATAGAGAATAAGTAAACTTATCTATTATTGACTGAGGCGTGCACGAAGCACTGGGCTTAAGAGTATTTCGCCACCCCGGATAGGTTACCCGATGCGATAGGTCTCATAGTTAATACTCCCCAGGATACAACAGTCACATCTTGCTAGCACCGCACGTGAATTAGCAAGGTCTCAGGAACTCTTTTGGATGCTCATGGGAACTTATAATAACTTGTGATGTGTGACTTTGTTATTAGAAAAAACAAGTAGCCAAAACTATGTTGCTGAGTGCTATTACATTTTCGTATCTCTCTTAGCCAATTTATTATCCATATATATAACCCAATATCAAATAAATGTGAGAATAACCGTTCCAACTTTTCCTCAAAGCAAAACCATAAAAGCTATAAAATAGTATTGACTTGGTAATGTAACGTTAGTATAGGCATAAAAGAAAAACGTGCAGGCACCATCAAGTAACCTTAAAATATCATTACCAAGTCAAAACCTTAATTAAATATAGTAATTACATTTTAAATAAATAATAAATAACTTTAAAATAAATTATAAACTAAAATATCCAACACATTTGTCTCTATGATAGTAAGGTTATATTCAAAGAACATATAGTTTTGGTACCCTTTGCGGTACTACGTGATTCAAAAGATTAAGTCTTTGTAGTTGTGCATGTTATTCTATTCACTAGAGGTCGTAGGTTAGAAGGTCGTAGGTTAGAATTTAGCTCTAGAAATGTAATAGTGTTGAATGTTATGAAGGAGAGTTTTGCCACTCATTATAGTCCTATTCAACTCAAAGATTTTACCGCGCAGAAGATAATGGTTAAAAAAAAAATATGGAGTGAGCAAAGAAGCAATTGGACATATGAAATCTCTAAAATAGATGACACACTAACTGAAAACGTGGCATTTATCTTTTATGAGTATCTTAATCACATGAGTGCATTATACAAAACACATTCATTTTACATAAATTCTTGAATTCTATGATTTCATAGCCTAATGAACTTATCGTTGCGCGGTAAATCTTCAAAAGATCAATTAACTAGCTATACTACAACGGTGATTGTTGTGAATTCGTTGAAAAATCACCCAATAAAATACTTGATGTGTGGATCAAGTAATAATCAAGCAACCAATACAAGTGGGTAACAATTATAATCACAAGGAAAAGTAGAAAACAACGAGAGAAAAGAAGGAGAGAACACAAGAATTTGTTTACCCAATTTGGTCTAAAACTGACCTAGTTTGGGGGAGAGAGCAGCCCTCCGTTCCACTATAATGATGAGTAACTTTACAAAAGAGATATCAATGGGTTACAAGAATAAGTCTCCCGCCTAATATTGAGAGAACTATAAAATCAATTTTTCACAGATTTATGAAATGAAATTCTTATCTGAATAATCAAATTAGAATGATACATTGAACTTGGGAAATTGTCACCTATGGACAGACAAATTCTTTGGTTCAACATATATTCCAATAACTCCATCTCATATAAGTTAATCAATGAGCATGCATATTATCCATTGAGGAAATATATGAGACAAAACATGAATGCATCAAAATATATCAATTGACAAGATATAGCTCAAAATAAACAAGCTATCACAATTAGGCCAATATAATTGTACAATCACCTTTGGGTAGAATGCACAAACTAAGGCAAAGCCTAAGTCAAAACCTCAGATAAGTTAATCAATGAGCATGTATTGAATTCGGGAAATTGTCACCTTTGGGCAGGCAAGTTCCTTAGTTCAAAACATTCTCCATTAACTTTATCCCAAATCAATTTTTAATTGTAAAAAGCAATAACCACCTTTGGGCAGGAAACTACATGTTACAATTAAAAACATTCCTCAAGCTACAAAAAGAAATTTCATCAATCAATCAATAGAGGCGGTCCCACTTTGATGGTAATGGCCTATATCAACGCATGAAATTCATTTTGCATAAGAATCAATAACTCTTGTCAAAATACGACACAGAAAAATATGCATTATTTAAATACATCTAATCTGGTCAATATCGTTTCAATTTGCATTCATCATACATTTTGTTTCATACAACGCGGTAGAATAGTAATTTAAAAGCACATAAAAGAAAATCTAACATATAATTATGTGCTACCTTTTGGAAGAGTAACTATTACCGCTAAAGTCATAATCTCACTAACATGTAGTAATTATTTATTTATGCAGCGGAAATAAACGAGACTTCAGTTTCAATACAATTGAGGGTAAAAGACAAAATAGTCACAAAAATATATTTAAGAAAAGACTAATATCCTCAATGTAAGTCTCCATAATAAACATAAGTGTATTCAACAAAGGATATTTATTTCTCATTTATAGATAGTTGACATGTAAGATTCTCCCACTTGATAGAGAATGACAGTTGGATTATCAATCCAAGACTTTTAAAATATTTCAACAAATATTCAACTATATTCTCTATCACACAATGGTCATGTCAATTAATATTACACCAATATGCCCGTCCCCTAAATAATAATGGAACGCGTGTAATCAAATTCAATAAAAGAATTTAAATTAATTAAATCATGACTAACCTCGAAAAGTGTAATCAATTCTCCTTGTATGTAGAGTCATTATTAAGCTTCAATGACTCAAAGAAAGTTTCACACAATTTGGCATATTGTCATCTCAATTGGTTCATAATTCAACAACAACCAATGAAGCAAAAGATAGTTTATAATAATAGATCAATACAATACAAGGATAATGATTTTCAATTGCCTTCAGTATTGCTCAAGAATGATCTATTATGATATTCCACAAGAGCATACAAATAAGAACAAGGCAATATAGAATTTCTACATTAACTATAAATTCATATACAAAAATATTTGGTGTTATTGACAAAATTGAGTTTAAAGTAATCTCACAATTACAACACTTTGATAGAATAATTCACTTTTATAAAAGAGATTTTCGCATATAATATTTTAGACTCACATCCTTGAAAATATATGAGTTCAAATTCTATAAGATTCTCATATTTAATTGACACCAAATATTTACACATTTCACAAAACAAAATTTATTCCCATAAATAAAAAATTATATGTTTGGAAATTAATCCCAATCAAATTACTTAAATTTCAAAACAAATCAATCCACCAAAATTTTAGTCCCTATAAATATTCACAGTTTTGTTTTTAGTCCCTATAAAATAAAATCACACTTTTTAGTCCCTATAAAATTTTCCATCAGCATTTTTAGTCCCTATAAAATTTTTCCATCAGCATTTTGGTCCCTGTCAAAAATTTAACTAGTTGCTATAGTTTGTTTGGCTTGGTTGGAGCATTCTTCTAACTTATCAATGTTTGTGAACAATTTTTCATGAACCAGTATATTATTATCATCGACACACATAAGTAATTTTTTTTTCATTTTATTGACATATTATAGCGTCACTTTGTCATGCATTTACAATATCTCTTACCCAAAAAGCCTTTAACGTTACTTTACATGAGCCATCTCATCATCACTCAATTTCTTCCTCTTTTATTTTCCTACATATTCTGATCAAACACATAGGACTATATATACCCCTTGTTTGTTATCAACACTCACTCATATTCCATACTCATTGCACTCATTTTATTCTCTCCTATATCTCATCTTTTGATTTTATTTTAAGGAGAAAATGAACATACTTGTTGAGCATGTGGAATTTGGTAATGATTCTTTTTTGTTTTTGTTTTTGTTTATTTTATTGCTTCTAGTATAGCATTGCAAAAAAGTCCCATCATATAACAAGCCACATTATTACAGGGTCCCAATTTGATGATAAAAATGTGCATTCTGAAGACATCAATAAACTTGTTCTTGATGGTGGATTTCCTCAACCAAAAAATGCTTCTCAGAATACATTCTGTTGGAACAAAATATGTTTAACAATGAACCTTTAGAGTTTTGATGATAACAAGGTATTAAAAAGTTGACAATTGGAATTGCTAATATTTGTTCAAGTGTATGGGACCATAGACAAAAATTTAAATTATACAAAGGTTCTGAATGAGCAAATAAAGAGCAAAGGAATCAACAAGAAATTTGAAGCTTAGAAGCTCCTGAAGGCAAAGCGCTCCTCAAGACCAGAGTGCTCCTGAAGGCAAAGTGCTCCTGAAGACGAGTGCTCCTGAAGTGCTCCTGAAGACGAATGCTCCTGAAGACTAGAGGTCCTGAAGTGCACGTCATCAGAAGCTGCCTCGTCAGAAGCTGCCTTATCAGAAGTTGTTTCACCAGAAGCTGAAGATCAATTGGATTTGCAATTTTCAAGGATTCAAGAGTTGTTTCATGGATCGAAATTCATCTAAAAGACAGCAGAAGACTAGTGGAATTTTGCAACGGTCATTTCAACAGTGTTTGAAGGCATTTGCTTGCAAAAGGAACAAAAGCGTTGACATTGTACTTTGTACGAACTGTACAACCACCTTCTCCACTACTCTGTTTTGTGTCTCTGCTACAAGACAAAATAACAGGTCTAAATGTACAACCAAGCCTGCAGAATTGTTCTCTCTCAACTGGAATGGATTTGAAATTGGTTCTTCATAGAACAACAACCAAATCAGACAAAAGATCATCAATGAAAGATCAAGCTTCAACAACGACTCTATTGATGTGCTGGCAATTTCACAACGTCTCTTTCACACCTCTATATAAAGGAGTGAAGACTTAGAGATTTGGCAATGCTGAACGAAAGACTCTCAATATTTTTACAAGTGCCAAACCTCTGCTGAAATTGTTCTGCATTCACTTAGAATTTCTGTTTCTCAAGTCTCATCTTAGAAATTCTTAAGTCTTAGAGTCTGTATCTGATTTATATTGTGAGCACCTCTGATTGTATATCAAGTGTTCAACCTCAAACAATTTTCTGTGTAATTTTGTTTGTTTAGAAGTCTCTTGCAGTTGTGCTTGAGCATAGAAGTCTCTTGATTGTGTTCTTGAGCATAGGAACACTCTTGCAAAGTGTGCTTGAGCAAAGGAAGTCTCTTGCTGTGTGCTTGAGCAATTGTAATCAGATATTACATTCTAGTGAAATCTCCTTGGAAGTGCAAGGGGGACTGGACTACTTCCGGATTGTGGAAGGAACCAGTATAATTGCTTTGTGTCTTTCTTCTTCTCTCTCTGTTTTTTATCCGCTGCATTCAGACTGTGATTATCACTTCAGAAGCTGTTTCACTTAGCTTCTGACCAGTGTGTTCATTTTAGGAGAAACGAAGAATATTTCAAAACACAATTCAACCCCCCTTCTTATGTTTTTCTCACCTTCACATTCTTCCCCCCAGAAATCAATGCATTTGGCCATTCCTTCAAGTTGATTTCAATTCCATTTCATTGTTTTATTTATTTTTTTGTCTATAACCGTAATTTTATTTTTTTGAAAATAAAAAAGAAATTAATAGACATGGGTGATTGGAATTATTTGGCAGGAATTATGATGAAGAAAGTGAAAGGCAAAAAGGGATTGAGGAATTCTATAGGTTGCAACACATCAACCAAACATATGATTTTGTAAGCAAAGTTTATGATTATTTCCATCAAATTTGTGTCTATTTCACATGAAAGAAATGTAATTATGACCAAAATTCCAATTTGCAAATGTTAATTAATGCAGGTGAAGAAAATGAGGGAGGAATACAAGAAATTAGACAAAGCAGAAATGAGCATATGGGAATGTTGTGAATTGCTGAATGAGGTTGTGGATGAAAGTGATCCTGATTTGGATGAACCACAAATTCAACATTTGCTGCAATCTGCTGAAGCTATTAGAAAAGATTATCCTAATGAAGATTGGTTACATTTGACTGCTCTCATCCATGGTACATAATCACCTTTTCAATATTTATATTATATTTTAATTCAAAATTCAATCCCGAGTACAATCCCATACATACCGATGAAAACCTAGCTAGGGTTCATCAGACTCCCTCAGTGAAGTGCGGGCCCCCCTTGCGGAGCTTATCCCGTTCCCATGCCACCTACATCATTCATTAAGTCATAGTCTTAATCCTTCATGAAAGGTTTCTAACCTATACATGCTTACTCATTTACCTCGGATCCGGGGTCGATCTGATTAGCGGTAAACTACCTTCATAATCATTCATGTCCTATCATACATAAGCTCATTCATGTTCATGCTTATTCTTAGTGGAGAGAATAACTTATCAATCCACGACTTGTCTTACATGCATAATCATTCTTAGTCATGTGCGAAGAAAATATACTTCGCGTCTTAACCTACATAAGGTTCATACTTAACATTCTAGTTCTCGACAAACTATATCGAGGCTTTACATTCATACCTTTTCTTAATTCATCATCTACCCGATTATCTCGGCTTAAACTCTCATATGACATCCTTGCCATACATGATAAGATTACCATGATAGCGAGTTTCTTCGGGTCTGTGGTGCAGATTTTGCAATTTTGACCCAAAACTCGTCCAAATCGATCATGCAATGCACTATGAACATCCATCAACTTAAATATCATTATAAAACATCTTTCGTGGCAATTTTAATATGAACAAAGCAAGATCAAAGGCAAGGGTTCAAAAGTCACAATTTCCTAAACTTAACACAATTCATGGATTTCTTGCAAATTAAGCACATAATCCCAAAGGATGGTTCTATCTAAGAACTCACCTAACATAATCTTGCAATTTCTTCAAGTTCCTAGCTTTCCCAAGACCAAACCCTATTCCAAGAATCCAAGTTCAATCCATTCTCTTTGTTGTTTCTTATCCTTGAAGCTTCCATGATTCATGCTTGATCACCAATTTCTTGTATTTGGAAAGCTTTGGATGGATTGGAGAGGGGAGGGTGGCACCATCCTAGAGAGAAGGAGGAGAGAATTCATTCTCTCAAAAACCTAGAGAGAAAGAGAATGGAAAATGAAGGAAAATTGGCCCTTGTAGCCTTAAATAGCCCTTGCGGCTTAATCGCGTCTGGCCTGGCACTGATACATAACCTCATACTTAACTGATATCGTCTGAAAAACATATTAATATCTTCCGTCGTTTTTATCATTCTTCATCACCTAACCTCTGATACGTTTGATAGGTAAAATTTCTATGGCTGAAGAGTGGGATGTTACACTCTACCCCCCTTAAAAAAAATTTCGTCCTCGAAATTTAGAGATCACTTAACATTTACCGAGTTCAAAGCATAACATCTTGTAGTAATCCTCTTAATGTCGAAATTGATTCTCTCAAGTCTAGGCTTAACTTAAAACATCTTAGTCATAACTTATCCTTACGGCATGTTGAACTAGTTATCTCGGTTCCATATCTTTTCTGCTTAGCATAAATCATTCATATTAGCAACTTATCATAAATTGGAACACTCAGGATTTGCCTTTTAACTGGGGTCCTACTGGATTCCAGGTTTGCCCTGCAGTGCTTGATTGCATCTAAAGCATCTTATCATGCATACGCATAGTTCAAACATAAATTTTCTTTACTGTACTTGAGACTCATGCCTCTTACTTACATTACTTATCTTGATGATTCTACGAATCTCTTATCTCTCTTCAGAGTCTTAAGAAATCTCCCGATCTCATCACAATCTCATTGCACCCGGATTCATGGGTAACTCATATAACTTGTCCAAGAGAATCGGAATCAAACTCGTCGATACACCTGGCATCCATAAACCAGTCTTCTATTTCGCATGCTCTTGAAACTTCCGTCTTAGACCACTTGCACTTGAACATTCATAAAAAAAATCCGTACATTCCATACGAGCTTTAAACAAACATTGTTGTTGACTTCGTCAAACTTTAACTTCCATGGTGTCTTACATACTCTCAAGGGTCGCATCTTGTTAGATAATAACGATACTTGTTCTAACATTTTGGTTTAAGAATTTTTTTTTAACATTGGTATACGGGTTCTTGCAACGTGGGATTCACATAATGAATGTGAGGCAAATATTAGAGCATCACTTATTCTTACATAACTTACAATCATCAAAACTCAAATAAGAGGTCATTGTTATTCGACCTATTTTTGGTTTAACAAGAAGGGACGGAAATTGTCCACTTGTTTAATAAAAAATTATATTTCAAGCGAAATAGCACTATATCGAGAATTTCTAGATACGTTTAGTGTGGGTGTTACAATTTTACAACTATTTGGAACTTTTAAAAGAATTTTTAAGCTAACAAGACAATTATTACTGAACAACTTTTACTTTATTTTTAAAGCTCTTTCTTTTAAATTTAGCTTTAAAATAACTTTTAGACCCTAAAAAAGTCAGGCCAAACGCACCCTTATTTAAAAAAGAGTGACTTTTATTAAGGTAAACAAACGCAAAATAGATTACGTTGAGTTAGGCCCAATTTCTAATATGGTATCGGAGTCTTCATTAAGATCCATTGAGCCACATGTTTCAGTTGTCGGATCGTCCGCCATTTATGTCAACGAACCAAACCTAATAGTGTCGGTCGTCAATGCCAGCCTAAGACCCAAGCCACTAAAGCATCCAATTTTTTTTTGTTTTTATCCAAGTAAAGAAGGGCCTCTAATATTTTTTTAAAAGTGCCTCTTAACTAGTAGAATTCTGCTCTTCTCCCAACAAAAAACGCTCCCTCCCAATTGAACTGTCCAAAATACCCCTGCTTTTTAACTCACATTGGATGTCTTTCAATATTTGCTTTTGATGGTGAATAAAACCAAGATTGATGACACTGAAAGCAGAAGCTATAGAAAGAGTGATGATTGATTCTAGTGTTTATTTACTGATACAAATCATAATGAAAATTGAAATCATCCTACAAATCAATCGTAAAATGACATGAAGGAACTAAAATTTGTAGAGATGGGGAACTAAGATTTGTAGAGATGTTCACATATTTACAATCGTAAATTGAAAAGAAAAATCGTAAATGGACACTAAAATTGAAAACTCACACTAAATTGAAAATTGATATCTTCTTTTAATTCTTCAATGTTCACATATTTCAACATGTGACATCTAAGGTTATTCTTCCCAAAAAGAAAGCCATATCGGTGAAGTTTCTCACCGTTTCTGGTGACAGATGAAAGATTTCGGAAGGGTGTAGTTTTCCCGATAGCAATTATATCTCTGCAAGCTGCTATAATAATTTAAGCACAGGCATCAGATTCTTGTCGTTTTTGTACGAGCTCCATAAATTATTGTTGATGACTACAATAATAAAGTACTACAAGTACAAGAGAATCATATAGATAACAGTAAATAGTTTATTTATTTGACTGCATACGGACTGCAAGAGAGTACATATATATTACACCAAACATAAAGAACTACAAGAGAGTACATATAAATTAACTCTAATCTCATAATAATCTTGTAAGTCGCCCCCAGAATAATTCAGCATATGTTTGTTTCCTTCAGATCTTTGATCCCTCAATCCTTAATCTCTACTCTCTAGTATCACCATCTAAGCTTTGCAGGGAAATACTTCAAAACAAAGATCAAAAGAACATAAGTGTCATGCAGAGGAAAACAATAAGAGGGAAAAGAAAACATGACCAATTCATAAAGATTGGTGTTACCTTCTCAATAAGTGATAGATAATATGGTTTAACTGCTTCGACATCAACTAGAACTTTGCTTTTGGTGTAGAGATCATATTTGCTGTATAAAATTACATCATTAGTAATTATTATGTAATTAGGAGAAGCAAAAGATGTGAGCAAATGAATAAAAAAAAATGTTAGAAACTAAAATAGAAACATACTTAAATATGTGGAGCCACTTCAAATTCTCAAAATCTTCTTCATTCATCAAGTGAGTGTATGCACCTTCCTTATGCAAAGCTGCAAGGTCATCAAGGTTTTCGGTAATTAAATTTTCTGTACAGAGAATGAGGTAGGTTTTCACATAACAATGAAAATACTTACGGTAAAAGGAATGGTATCTGATAATGAACAATCCAGCATTTGGCAAAGTGGAGCCATTTTCCTTAGCAACCTGCACATTGGAATGCACAGTGTATTAGATCATAAGTAAAGGGTTGTAGAATCATAGAAAAAATTATTCGAATTTCCTCGGAAGCTAAGACATCACAAATTTGTCACAATTTAGACTATTGGATCAAGATCGAACCAATTCCAACTATTCGGTGAAAAAATGAAAATTTAATACTACTATCACGTGATGAATTATTTATGGACTCGCCATAGTCATATAATCATCATGTCCCCATGACATCATCACATTGTCTAGTCCACAGCCTTCATTGTAGATCCCATTTTTAGTGTTATAAGCAGGGGATTTGATATCAGGGTTCTCCTTGAAATACTGCAGCAAGAACAATATTTAGGTAAATTGAATGATTACTTAAGATTAAACAATTGTCTCATTCATTGTCATAATTTTACAAAATATTTATAATTACCTTGTGGTGTACATTTGATTCATCAAAAGCACAACCTAAGGGAAATGTGTCTCCTGCAAATATGTCAATAACCATTCAGTTCAAATGTTGAATTCAATGTTCAATACAAATAACTAGTAATGATATGAAAATAAGTGTAAGGAATAGTTTCTGACCAACAACAGCCCATTGAGGTAATTCACCAAATTTAGGAAGCAGAAGAATTTTTCCAAGATCTGAAACAAGACAATAATAATAAAGAAAGGGATGTTAGACTACGTCAAATTATGGTTGATTATTATGCCTTGAAATTGTAAATGATCTTTTGGTCAGGATCATAGTCACATAATTCGTAATTCGCTTTGGTACGCGGTGCGGGTACGGATTCGCGGTACGCCATATGAAAAGAATTTGGTACGTACAGGGGTATAGAGCTTCGGTACGCGTCGGTTTGTAGTGTTAATACTACCGGTTATTAAGTAATAGTGTAAGCTATCAATAAATTTTTAGAAAGTGTTTTTTACTACTAAACTTCATCGAAAGGTAGCGGATTAACAATACGTACTAATTTAATTTAAAACATGACTTAAAATAGTAGTAATATCATCGTAATCAAAATCTGAGACTTACATAATTACGAGTATGATCATTTTGTTAAAATAATAGCTTTTCCCAAAACATCTTTTTCGGTTTTTGTTTTGAAAGAAGCCTTTCCCAAAACAATTTATTATTGTTTGTTTCAGCTACCTAATATTTTTAATATTCTCTCCTTCATCGAGAAAAAAAAGTCTCTTCTTTCAAAAAGAAAAATTAAAGTCTCTCACTTAACCTAAAATTGCATTCGTTTCTTCCTCTCTCCTGTTTCTTTCTCTCTGAATCTTTCATACAACATAAAATTGCATCTTCACTATCTTTCTCTCATGTCTTGATGTTGAAATCGAAAGTGGAAAACGAGGAAATTGCATATTTTCTTGGTTCACTCTTCCATTTCTATGGTAAGCTGACTTCTGCGAATTTTACAGGAATTTGGACAAACCCGGTTCACAAAAGTACCGTGAACCGGTTCGCTCGAACCATTTCGCGGTTCGCTAGCAAGGGTAGCGAATTCTGTGACTATGGTCATGATATGATTGAATGTTGAATTAAAATATAATATAAATATTGAAGAGGTGATTATGTACCATGGATGAGAGCAGTCAAATGTAACCAATCTTCATTAGGATAATCTTTTCTAATAGCTTCAGCAGATTGCAGCAAATGTTGAATTTGTGGTTCATCCAAATCAGGATCACTTTCATCCACAACCTCATTCAGCAATTCACAACATTCCCATATGCTCATTTCTGCTTTGTCTAATTTCTTGTATTCCTCCCTCATTTTCTTCACCTGCATTAATTAACATTTGCAAATTGGAATTTTGGTCATAATTACATTTCTTTCATGTGAAATAGACACAAATTTGATGGAAATAATCATAAACTTTGCTTACAAAATCATATGTTTGGTTGATGTGTTGCAACCTATAGAATTCCTCAACCCCTTTTTGCCTTTCACTTTCTTCATCATAATTCCTGCCAAATAATTCCAATCACCCATGTCTATTAATTTCTTTTTTATTTTCAAAAAAATAAAATTACGGTTATAGACCAAAAAAATAAATAAAACAATGAAATGGAATTGGAATCAACCTGAAGGAATGGCCAAATGCATTGATTTCTGGGGGGAAGAATGTAGTCTGAGAAGCATTTTTTGGTTGAGGAAATCCACCATCAAGAACAAGTTTATTGATGTCTTCAGAATGCACATTTTTATCATCAGATTGGGACCCTGTAATAATGTGGCTTGTTATATGATGGGACTTTTTTGCAATGCTATACTAGAAGCAATAAAATAAACAAAAACAAAAACAAAAAAGAATCATTACCAAATTCCACATGCTCAACAAGTATGTTCATTTTCTCCTTAAAATAAAATCAAAAGATGAGATATAGGAGAGAATAAAATGAGTGAAATGAGTATGGAATATGAGTGAGTGTTGATAACAAACAAGGGGTATATATAGTCCTATGTGTTTGATCAAAATATGTAGGAAAATAAAAGAGGAAGAAATTGAGTGATGATGAGATGGCTCATGTAAAGTAACGTTAAAGGCTTTTTGGGTAAGAGATATTGTAAATGCATGACAAAGTGACGCTATAATATGTCAATAAAATGAAAAAAAATTACTTATGTGTGTCGATGATAATAATATACTGGTTCATGAAAAATTGTTCACAAACATTGATAAGTTAGAAGAATGCTCCAACCAAGCCAAACAAACTATAGCTACTAGTTAAATTTTTGACAGGGACCAAAATGCTGATGGAAAAATTTTATAGGGACTAAAAATGCTGATGGAAAATTTTATAGGGACTAAAAAGTGTGATTTTATTTTATAGGGACTAAAAACAAAACTGTGAATATTTATAGGGACTAAAAACTTAATTAACCCTTCTTTGTATATTCAAAATGATTTAATTTGATTTTGGTGGATTGATTTGTTTTGAAATTTAAGTAATTTGATTGGGATTAATTTCCAAACATATAATTTTTTATTTATGGGAATAAACTTTGTTTTGTGAAATGTGTAAATATTTGGTGTCAATTAAATATGATAA
Organism: Medicago sativa; assembly: GCF_051527215.1. Taxonomy (NCBI): domain Eukaryota; kingdom Viridiplantae; phylum Streptophyta; class Magnoliopsida; order Fabales; family Fabaceae; genus Medicago; species Medicago sativa. The sequence goes on from NC_140754.1 coordinate 7,805,980, forward strand.
TCTTATAGAATTTGAACTCATATATTTTCAAGGATGTGAGTCTAAAATATTATATGCGAAAATCTCTTTTATAAAAGTGAATTATTCTATCAAAGTGTTGTAATTGTGAAGATCATTCTTGAGCAATACTGAAGACAATTGAAAATCATTATCCTTGTATTGTATTGATCTATTATTATAAACTATCTTTTGCTTCATTGTTTGTTGTTGAATTATGAACCAATTGAGATGACAATATGCCAAATTGTGCCAAACTTTCTTTGAGTCATTGAAGCTTAATAATGACTCTACATACAAGGAGAATTGATTACACTTTTCGAGGTTAGTCATGATTTAATTAATTTAAATTCTTTTATTGAATTTGATTACACGCGTTCCATTATTATTTAGGGGATGGGCATATTGGTGTAATATTAATTGACATGACCATTGTGTGATAGAGAATATAGTTGAATATTTGTTGAAATATTTTAAAAGTCTTGGATTGATAATCCAACTGTCATTCTCTATCAAGTGGGAGAATCTTACATGTCAACTATCTTTAAATGAGAAACAAATATCCTTTGTTGAATACACTTATGTTTATTATGGAGACTTACATTGAGGATATTAATCTTTTCTTAAATATATTTTTGTGACTATTTTGTCTTTTACCCTCAATTGTATTGAAACTGAAGTCTCGTTTATTTCCGCTGTATAAATAAATAATTACTACATGTTAGTGAGATTATGACTTTAGCGGTAATAGTTACTCTTCCAAAAGGTAGCACATAATTATATGTTAGATTTTCTTTTATGTGCCTTTAAATTACTATTCTACCGCGTTGTATGAAACAAAATGTATGATGAATGCAAATTGAAACGATATTGACCAGATTAGATGTATTTAAATAATGCATATTTTTCTGTGTCGTATTTTGACAAGAGTTATTGATTCTTATGCAAAATGAATTTCATGCGTTGATATAGGCCATTACCATCAAAGTGGGACCGCCTCTATTGATTGATTAATGAAATTTCTTTTTGTAGCTTGAGGAATGTTTTTAATTGTAACATGTAGTTTCCTGCCCAAAGGTGGTTATTGCATTTTACAATTAAAAATTGATTTGGTATAAAGTTAATGGAGAATGTTTTGAACTAAAGAACTTGCCTGCCCAAAGGTGACAATTTCCCGAATTCAATACATGCTCATTGATTAACTTATCTGAGGTTTTGACTTAGGCTTTGCCTTAGTTTGTGCATTCTACCCAAAGGTGATTGTACAATTATATTGGCCTAATTGTGATAGCTTGTTTATTTTGAGCTATATCTTGTCAATTGATATATTTTGATGCATTCATGTTTTGTCTCATATATTTCCTCAATGGATAATATGCATGCTCATTGATTAACTTATATGAGATGGAGTTATTGGAATATATGTTGAACCAAAGAATTTGTCTGCCCAAAGGTGACAATTTCCCAAGTTCAATGTATCATTCTAATTTGATTATTCAGATAAGAATTTCATTTCATAAATCTGTGAAAAATTGATTTTATAGTTCTCTCAATATTAGGCGGGAGACTTATTCTTGTAACCCATTGATATCTCTTTTGTAAAGTTACTCATCATTATAGTGGAACGGAGGGCTGCTCTCTCCCCCAAACTAGGTCAGTTTTAGACCAAATTGGGTAAACAAATTCTTGTGTTCTCTCCTTCTTTTCTCTCGCTGTTTTCTACTTTTCCTTGTGATTATAATTGTTACCCACTTGTATTGGTTGCTTGATTATTACTTGATCCACACATCAAGTATTTTATTGGGTGATTTTTCAACGAATTCACAACAATCACCGTTGTAGTATAGCTAGTTAATTGATCTTTTGAAGATTTACCGCGCAACGATAAGTTCAGTACGCTATGAAATCATAGAAGTCAAGAATTTTTGTAAAATGAATGTGTTTTGTATAATGCACTCATGTGATTAAGATACTCATAAAAGATAAATGACTTGTCTTGATTGACATGATAATTATAGCATTCCGGAACAAAAACTTCTTTTATATTACCGTGGCAGTCTTTAATTACTTCATACTTATGAGACCCTTGCATCGTATCACATTTTCCCTAGTTTTACATTCAAACATATAGTTATTTCAGGCAGAGGGACGAGTAACTCACTTGGTTGAGCTAAGCAATTAAAGGAATTACTGTAAGAAGTTAAAGATTCAAGACAGTACTAATGTGAGAAAGATACATAAAAGACTCTTGTAAGAAGTTAATGATTCAAGATTCAACACAGTACTAATGTGAGAAAGATACATAAAAGACTCTTGTGTCATGCTTTCTAATTAAATAAATATTATATTGTGATATTATTCCATTTTCACACTTTGATGATGTTCATAAGCAGTTCATTTGATCTTCAACAAATCAAAGACAAGCACAAAATGACAAGGCAGCCTTCTACATATAATTATTATTTAATTTTCTATGATATATAATCCTGTTTTGGATTTTCTTTGGTACGTAAAAAATTAAAGGGACCCACTGAAATTATATTTCTTTCAAAAAAAAAAAAAATCTTGCAATGGTGGCAAAACTCTGTTGTTTGAAAATAACATTCCAGGCTAAACATTATCACAAACTTTATGAAAAAGTTGTAATTTGGTGACTTAAAATAGTAAGAATAAAGTACAATAATGAAGTATGAGTATTCTGAAACAAAACAGTGAGAATCGTTCACAATAGTCTTTGCCAAGCACTATCAAACACAGTTAAAGACTTTAAAGTTTATTGGTGGAACATTTACTTCGACTTGTTTTGAAAACAACAACTCATTGCGATTGATCTCAATCTTTTATTTTCTTTTTCACAAAATGCATTTTTCATTCTTTTTAATGTAGTATCATCTGTGTAACTGTGTATACAATTTTTTTAAGGTAGTTGATACTATTTATTTTAGGAATTTGATTTTTAAACAAATACTTTTTCATAAGCACTACTATTAAATAGTTAAAAATTCAAACATCTACCACGTGTAACATCATGTTGATATTTTTTAGTTACTTTTGTAAATATCATTATGAGACTGTCGTTGGATTGCATAAAATTATCTGCTTTACAATGTATTAAAATTAGAATAATATATAATGTCTAATGCTATTTGGAATCATTTTCATTCAATGATCTATACTTTTCAATTTTTTATTCAAATTGGGGTTTGTTTGAGGTATCATATTATTATAACATAAAAACTTAAATTAGCAAGAGAAATTTAGAAAGAGAAAACCTGCAATCTCCCTCTTATTTTGCCATTAAACAACCAAGTCCATAAAATACGTAAAACTTAGATATTTCAAGACTGAGCACTGCTATAACATTTTAGGCTAAACATTATCACAAACAACTTTATGAAGAAGTTGTAATTTGGTGAATCAAAATCACATGTCTCTGGTGGACCCAAGCTAGTAGGACTAAATAGTGAGAATGGAGTACAATAATGAAGTATGGAGTATTCTGAAAGGAAAGAAAATATTGAAACCTGTTCACAGTAGTAATTGCAGTGCGCTAACAAAATATGTTGGACGAAAATGTGGGTTACACTATTACAATTTTTGCTACTATGAGACAAAGATGTTGGATAAAATGAGACAAAGATGACACTTTTTTGAGATTAGAATCATAAAAATTAGAGATTTAAGGTCGATGAACATTTTTCCCTCCCATTGGACCATCTTATGTGCCTGCTAGTTTACTATACACTCCTATCCTATATATGGTGTATCTTGCTTGCCTAGCTTATTCTATATATTTTTATTAGGTTTTTTTTTTTTAACAAGCAAAAATGGATTATATTAACACTAAAAAAGTGATCTCTTTAGCACAATGCATACCAAGAAAACCACATTAATATACAAACAGTCAGCCAAAGAAAAACAAAATTAGTCGATGCCCAAACAAGTAAACGGGCTCGACCACAATCTCCGAGATCCATACACAAAATTACTCCATCCGTTTCAAAATGAGTGTCGCTTTAGCCAAAAAAAATTGTTTCAAAATGAATGTCACTTTCGGTTTTCAATGCAATAATAACTTTTTCTTTTCAATTGTACCCTTCAATTAATACTATGTTACACTACTTTCAAAGTATTATTTTTTCTTTAATGAAAAACAAACCAATAGTTGATTAGAATAATTTGGTAAAATTGCTATGACATTTGACTACTTTATTCCATTCCTTAATCTGTGTGCAATTGGCTAAAGCGACACTCATTTTAAAACGGAGGGAGTAGTTTTTAACCACCAAAGGGAATAATATTTTACCTTGTCCAACAACTGTGGTATGAAACACTTTAAATTCTTAAATAATTTGTTATCACGCTCGATCCACACCACTCACACACAGAGGAGACAAGTCAGCTGTAAGAATGAAGCCCTCAACGATGTCAAGAAAAAACCCATTAACAAAGTTGTTTAGGGAGAAGTATAAATTTTAAGAACATGGAAGTTCATAAAAAAAACTTTTGAGATTATCAACTTTTAGGGGGATGTATTGAATTAGGATTCTAAGGGATTTTAAAAGACTTTTTAATTATGAAAAAGTCTTGTAGTATTTAATCAAGACTCTTTGCAATTTAAAAAAAGTTTTGTGGTATTCAATCAAGATTCTTTGTCATTTTAAAAAAGTCTTGAAGTATTCAATCAAGACTTTTCATCACTTAAAAAAAGTCTCATGGTATTCAAAATCATTCAAATTTCAAAGGATTGTTTAATAAATTAGATTTTGATGGATTTTGTGAGATTGTCTAGTGAAATTTTAACAAAAAAAAGTCTTTCATGAAGACATAAGATTTCTTGGGATTGTTTTTCTTTAAAAGTGTTTACATCTCTTTCTTATGTCTTCTTCCTTCTCTCTTCTCCCTTTCCTATCTCCTCTCTTTTCTCCCTTCTCTCTTCGTCTCTCTCCCTTCTCTCTTCGTCTCTTCTCCCTTCTCCCTTCTCTCTCTCTCCTCTCTCTTTCCTCCTCTCTCTCTCTCTCTCTCTCTCTCTCTCTCTCTCTCTCTCTCTCTCTCTCTCTCCCTATATATATATATATATATCTTCTCCCTCTATCTCCTCTCTTTTCTCCCTTCTCTCCCTCCTCTCTTCCCCCTCTCTCTATCTCTCATAAAAATAAAATAAAAAATAAGAGTATGTATTCAAAATATTATGATAGAGAGTGTATTGTAATCATTTCTTTTCAACGAGTCCTTAAAATTCATAAAATCTTTTGAAATCTTATAAATCCATAAAATCCTTTAAAATCCTTTAAAATCTTATGATGTAAATCCATTGAAATCCAAATTGAAAATCCTGATTGTCTTTTAAAATCATGAAAGTCACTAAAATCCTACAAAATTTTTTAAAATCTTTGAGACTTTTTTAAGCAAAAATTGTCCTTCAAAATCCTAATCCAATAGCTGACCAAAGGTGCAAACACAACAAGTGTTGCAAAAACCAAGAACAAATGTACGTCCAGTCCACCAATCAGGGGCGGAGCCAGGTGGGTTTGAGGGTGTGCACCTGCACACCCTGGAATTTCCTATTTATTTCTATTATCATACTGATGTTGCTATTTGCACACCCTCAGTTTTTCCTTTTGCACCTGTCTCAAGACTTTAAACAATGAAGCGTATACTTTTATACATACGGACATATTCTCTATTGTTATTTGCGCCTCCTTAAATCAATTGACTTTTGATTATTAGGTGCTGTTATTTAATTTGGTGGGATCATAAATGCCAAAAATATAAGTGCTTAAGCATTTTGCAAGTAAATTATAGGTGGATTCTAGGGTGAGGGCTCAATTAAGTCCCTCACCGGTGTACCACTTTATTTAACCATTAGATTTAATAAGACCATAGGATCTAATTATTAGTGATCACACTGGATCTAATTCCTCTTCTCCGCGACCAATTCTCTCTTGTCTGACAAATCTCCTTTCACTGAACTCCGAAGCATAACCATGCTGCCGGAGCTCTGATTGCTCCCCCGCTACATATAAATATTTACTCCTGAGATCACACAATAAACCCCACAAGTGCCTATCATTTTGCCTTTAGATGTAAATAATATCCTTCGATTTGTCTCAAATGAATGATTTATTCTTCTTGGCCATTGCCCATTGATAATCATGCTCTGGTAGTGTATGGGTAGAAGATATCAATTTCACGTGATAAACAACAATTCATATGGGACTAATACTCAAAAACTACAATGGAATTCTTTTCTCTAATTCCTATAAATATTCATCTGAAATTAATTTCCTAATTGAATTCCTCGACAGTTATTGTCAAAATCCCTTTTCATTCCTCAAATATTTTTTCTTAAAATTTCCCTAAACTTGTTTTAATTTTACTTTCCATTTAGTGTGCGACGGTGAAATCTGCCATGAGAGAGAGAAGAAAATTGCTGTTGACACATTAGAGAAGGCTGGGACACACATGTAAAATACGTTTTTGCCCCCTCGGCAGTTAACTGCCGAGGAATTTGAAATCCGGCTGCAGTTAACTGCCGAGGAATTCCTCGGTAGTTAACTGCCGAAGTTTTCTGCTACAAGTCTGGCAGAAGCTCTCTCATCTCCATTATTCATCACATCTTCAAAAAAAATTTCTCAAATCTCTCTCACAAATCTCTCTAAAAAACCCAACCAAATCCAACCAAATTTATTCAACAAAATCACAAGTAAGTAATTATAATGCTATTAACTTAAATTTTAGTTGTTATAAATGTTTTTATTTTTTAGTTTTTGAGTATATTTATTTTATTTTAGTTTTTGAGTAGATTTACATAGTATAATTCATTTTTAGAGTAAAATGTTTGTATGATGTTTATGTTATAGTTTAAAGTTTATTGGTTATATTTTAATTTGGTGTTTTAAATTAATTTTTTATTTTAGTTTTTAATTAGATTTACATGTTATAAATCATTTTTAGATTAGATGTTAGTTGATTAATTTTGTTAAAATGTTTGCATGATGATTATGTTATATTTTAAAAATTTTAGGGTTATTTTTTAATTTGGTGTTTTATATTTTTTATTTTATTTTAGTAAGACTATATGATTTATTTTAAGAGTAAATATAATTTGAATAATTTTGCTATATTTTACGTTAATTTTTTTTTTTAATTTATGATTTTTAGAGTCTATGTATAATTTGCAATGTTTGAATGAGTTTTTCATTGATTCTTTTAAATTTCTATGTGTGTAGATTTGAAACAATGGCCGGATGGATCGACGTTCATGCAACATTCAACGGCGGAGAAACTCATAGGTTGAAGGTTCGGTGCCTTGATGTAGCGTTAAGAGGTCTCAAGGATCAACTGAATGAATTCTACCAAGGAGTCAACCCCAGAGACACAAGGAGGGTGCAAAATATTTTGTATAAACGTCCAAAGCTCGACGAGGGGAGCGTATCATTCACTTGGGTGGAGTTAAAGAACGACGAAAACGTGACGAGCATGTTTTGGGAGCACACCAAGTTCCAGTGGATCGATATGCGGGTGACGTTGCTGAGATCAACTGAAGATATCATCAACAACTTGATTCCACCAGAAGATCGTCATTAGTTAGGGTAAGGTGCATTCAAGCTACAACATTTGTCTCACCTCTGAAATGGGGTAATTCAAACTTGCCAAACAGCGAGGACTCAAGCATTTCGCTCGCTATTCATGTTTTTCCTTTGAAAAGATTAAATTCTTGTTAGGCTGGTTTAGATGAAGGTATTAGGTGTCAAGGAATGGACCTCATTTCGGTGGCACTTGAATACCTTCATCTAAATCAAGCCTGACAAAAATTTATTCTTTTCAAAGGAAAGCATGAATAGCGAGCGAAATGCTTGAGTCCTCGCCGTTTGGCAAGTTTGAATTTACCCCATTTCAGAGGTAAGACAGTTGTTGTAGTTGGAATGCCCCATTTATGTAATGTAACGAAACCTGTATCGCAATATTTATTGTAATATTTATTCGAATTCACGCTATCGCAATATTTATTCGAATTCACTCTATCGCAATATTTTAAATAACATAAAATAATTTTTAAAGAATTTCTAATAATTTTCTAACAAAATTCTAAGTAAACAAAATAAATCAAAAAAAAAAATTAAAAAACAAACTTCGGTAGTTTAGTACCGAGGAAAACCTCGGCAGTGAAGTACCGAGGAAAACCTCGGCAGTTAACTACCGCCGGTTTCATCTTTTCCTCGGCAGTTAACTGCCGAGTAATCCTGAAGCCAGTATTTGCAGAACCTGTTGAAGGCAGAACCTGTTACATGTGTTTTTACACATTGTAAACACATTGTTTCGATGCCAAACCATAAAGCTAGTCAAATCAAATTACATACATAACTGAAATTGAAAATATAATACGGAAACGAGCAATTGTCATAAAAAAATGTCATCCAAACAAAGTAACAACAAATGTACTGTACTAACAAAACGGCCAAATGTCATGAAAATACACCAAAGTCCTAAAAATAAATCCTAAAAATACTAGCAGTCCTAATCCTACTGCTGGTCCTGGTCATGCTGGTGCTGCTGGTGTCTCCTCCTCGGTCTCTGGGCTCTCCTCCTGGTAATGATCGGCGCGATCTGCTGCCTAACATCCTGCAAGGCCGCATACAACTGCTGAGGGGTCATGCTCATCACCTCCTGACCCAAAAACTCATCAGCATGGGCAACAGCGCCGCTAACCATGTCATAGGTGTCAGGGGAGCTTCTCGCCTCGTACCGCTCCCACTGCTCTGCAACGATCTGCTCCTCGTTTGGAGGCCTCGGAACATCTCCCGGAAGAAGTGGCAAAATCTGAGGGTGAGACATAAGCGTGTACCATCGTACATAGCCCTCTGCCATACGCCATGGTTGCTCTCCTGCCTGCTCACCCCAATCATCCGCCTTAAGCGTGTGAGTGCGGAAGTCCGTGAAGGCCTGCACAATCTCAGCCGGTGTCAGCGCTGGAACATCCGTCGGAGGTCTAGGTACGGACTGGACGTGTCCGTACTGCCTCAATACCCTCTCCGGCAGGTGACGGTACACCCTACGGTCGCCGCACATGATCCAACCAGAATACCAAAATACCTCCTCGAAAGGCTGGAACTCCCTGTGCCCTTCGTACGGCCTCCAACATACGTCATCAAACGTAATGCGATCAAGCAATGACCGATACGTGGCCCCCTCTCCATGACCCTTCTGAAGAGTCCACCTCGCCGCAACCGGTAAATTTTCAATGTAGTCCGGGTTTGGATCAACAGTGTAAAACTTAGGGAAGTGCGACAAAAACCATGCCTGCATAAACCATACAAATCACATATAAATAAATTAAAGTTAACTAAAAAAATAAAATTTACAATTAACAAAAAAAATATAACAAAATAATAATAGTTAACAAAAAAAATTAAAGTTAACGAAAAAATATAACAAAATAATAATAGTTAACAAAAAAATTAAAGTTAACGAAAAAATATAACAAAATATAACAAAATAATAATAGTTAACAAAAAAAATTAAATTTAAATTTAATTTTTACTTACAGTGAGCAGTGTCACGCTTCCCCCAAGCTGCCTGTCTCCGGGCAAACAAGCCTGAGCTAACTCATCGTACAGGTATGCAAGTGCCATCCCTCCCCATGAATAAGCACGCATCCCCGCGTAGCCGTCCGCCATAGCCGTCAAATAAATCAACTGGATGCGCTTGTTGCTTCTATCCCCAAACAACAGGCATCCAACCAAGTATAGAAGGTAGGACTTCACACAATAAGTCCTAACCCTCTCCAACTCCTCCAGCTCCTCTGGATCCTGTGTATCCGCCAAAAGGTTGGCTCTACCAAGGTGCGTCGTATAAAACTCCCTCAGCTTAGGATAACTAATGTATCCACCATACTCAGTATTGCAGATTTTCTCTGCCTGCGACCTCGACGCACCCAAGTGAGTCATCAGTAGTGCCTCTCCCTCATGTCTCAGCATCTTCTTCCGGTGGCCCAACATCCGCCCTTCAATCCGGACATGCATAAGACATGCGACATCATCCAAAGTCACAGTCATCTCCCCCATAGGCATGTGAAAAATGCTGGTCTCGGAATGCCACCTCTCGCATAGAGTCATCAGCAAAGCGTGAGGCACAGTGGCGTAGCCCAAGAAAACCAAGTCATGTAAGCCACTCTCCCTAAGCGGATCCCAAAACCATCGCTGATTGTCGTTTGGACGTCCGAGACTCAAAATCTTAGGGCCGTGATTAATAGGCTTTACAACACGCTTCTTGCGGCACTGAAAACAATGTAAACATTTAACTAATAAATATTAAACTTGATAAATGCTAAAATAAAAATAAAGAAAACATATAAAGAAAATCACATATAAAGAAAACATATAAATAAAACATATAAAGAAAACATATAAATAAAACAATTTAAAGAAAATCACATATAAATAATATAAATAAAACATATTTAAAGAAAGTCACATATAAATAAAACATATAAATAAAACATAACAATAAAACATATAAATAAAACATATAATCAAAACATATAAATAAAACAATTTAAATCAAGAAAGAAAAAATAAAGAAAATAATTAAACATAAAGAAAGGAATTAAAAAAAACATATATAAAAGTTAACTAAAAGAAAGAACACATAATTGTTTTTACTTACGTCATCCATATAAAAAAACACATATAAAAAAACACATATAAAAAACACGTAATTAAACATAAAGAAAGAACATTTAAAAAAAAAAATACTTACGTCATCCTTATTATACCAAAGCGGCAATGCCACATGATTGGCATAAGAGTGAAGCAAAGATATGTCCTGCGGTCCTCCAGGAAAGGGAGCGTCCGTAGGCAACACCTCCGGGGCAGCCGCTGCTGCAATGTCATCCTCGTCTGGCTCCTCTGGCATATGCGGCTGCTCTGGCATATACTGCTCGTCGTACCCACCGTCGGTCACATCATGATGATCCTGATAATTCAGGTACTCCACCGCCTGGGTCGGGTCAACCACCTGCGACTCTTCAGGCGGTGCCTGAGAAGCCTCAGAAGGCTGAGAACTCCCTGAACCATCCCCCCCCCCCTCCGACCTCTTCCCCTCTTTGGGATATGTGCGTTTCTCCTCTCCTTCTCCTTCCGGTAGCTTTGTGTCTGAGCACGCCTACCACCTATCATCTTAGATGGATCAATGGGCTCCTGATCGGCCATATCTACACAAATTTTTAATAAATTAACATCATTTTCCATAACATAATCAAACACATTAAACACACTAGTCATAACTTAATCATTAACATTAACAACAATCAACATTCTAAAAACCATTGACATCACATTCTAAAACCACATTCGACTTAAACATAATCTAAACATCATTTCCATCAACTACATTTATCTCTAAGTACATAACTAACTAAAAAATCAATACAATTCTCATTTGGGCATTTTTTCAAACACTTTGTGTGCAAAGTTTCAAACAAACTCAAATTGTGTTAATTTGACATCATTCAAAACCACATTGTACTTAAAACTCATTCAAACAACATTCACAACACCTACATTCAATTATAAAGTACATGCAATCATCTAAATATCAATTCCAACATCAACCCTAACCACATGCAAACTACCAATTTTATTTAAAAAAAAACTACACAAACTAACATTATGATTAAAAATGAGTCAAGATACTTACTTGTGATTAAATGGAGATGATGCACTTGATTTTGCTCAAAAATTGAAATTGGATGGGCACTTGGGGTGGTTTTGGATGTGTTTGAAAGCAATTTTCGAAACTGGAACTGATTCTGTTTCGTTTTGTTTAAGTTCAGAAAACTTCGGCAGTTAACTACCGAGGAATTCCTCGGCAGTTAACTGCAGCCGGATTTTTAATTCCTCAGCAGTTAACTGCCAAGGGGGCAAAAACGTATTTTACATGTGTGTCCCAGCCTTCTCTAATGTGTGAACAGCAATTTTCGAGAGAGAATTGGTTGCAGAGAGGAGTTGTTAAATTTAAATCCAGTGTGGTCGCGTATAATGAAACAATATGAACTTATTAAATCCAACGGTTAAATAAAATGGTACACCGGTGAGGGACTTCATTGAACCCTCACCCTAGAATCCACCGTAAATTATATATTGTATCCTACTCCAATCAAAAAAGTTGCTTCTCTAATTTCTTGTCCTTTTCTTTTGGACAATCCTTTTTCCTTTGTCTATAAAGACTATGATTATGATTAATTGAGATCAAAAAAAAAAAATGATTATGATTAATTGTATTTAATTTAAATTAAATGACATTATTCTTTCAAATTCCAAGTGATAAATACTTGAAATTATAATTTATCAAAAATAATAAGCTATAAAAATTAATGTGATTATTTGGGTAAAAGTAACAAAAGTGTGAATTTATGTGTTTATAATTTTATCATCAACATTTTTATTTAGAGAAATCTTTGAAGATTTTGATTTTCTCAAATAATATATATAAAAAATTACATAGAAATGAAGGACAAACTGACAACAAGTTGCATTTTTAATCCGTTTTATATTGCAAAATTATAATAACAATTTACGAGTTAAAATTCTTTGCACCCCTCCCTCAGAGTCCTGGATACGCCACTGCCACCAATGGACACCAAACCATCCTTCAAGTGTACCAGGATGGTGAATTCCACTTGAAGTTGTTCCTGAAATCACATCACCTACAAGTATGAACAAAACAAAACTGAATCAAACAAAACCAAACCGGATGATAACAGTAAAAGTCCATCCATACAATTTTAAAACACTAGAATAAAGAATATGGTCTCATCAATAATGATAATGTAAACAATCAGCATACGAGTGTTACCGATTACAATACATATCTCCACCGACACTTTTTCGTATTTCCCAAAGGCATCCCCCATAAGACTTCCATAGGAAAAAAGATTCCATGCCCTCAAAAACCTGATCACGAACTCAATTGACTTCTCTGTTAGTAATGCTTTGAGGATTATGGCAAGAAGACCAGGCACCATCCCCAACTTTTTGACACAAGCAGGCAAGCCCATGATCCCGGCACCAATGACTGTGGTTGACAAATTGAAAACAGCTCCAGAAAATGAAGCTCCATTAAATTCATGAAAATAAACGTTTGTTTCTTGTGTCTTAAGTAACAAAGGTGCATTTCCATCAACAACTTCCTTCTTCTTCCTTGTCTTCTTATTCTCTACAAGAGTTTCAATTGTCTTTTTCAGCTTTCAAGTTTCTATTTCTCTCTCTTCCTTTAAAAAAAAGATGGAGACAAATATGTTTCTATAATCATTTATTAAAGTGATAGTAATGATCATTTTACAAATATCTTTCATCAGTTATAAGGTCAAACTCTCACCATTACCACTGAGTTGACACCTCATGGACGAAAAATACTAATTACAGACATTATTTCAATTCTCTTCTTTTTGATGGTTCGTACAACCTATCTAAATTGGAAATGCCGATGTTGTTAAGTTGGACACCTTCATTCGAGTTCTACTTTAAGACCTTGCAGTTGTGTGTGAGTTTGTTTGCCATTTTATCTATTTAAAAAAGCAGAGTGCATACTAAAAGTAAAAAAGCAGAGTGCATACTAAAAGTATGGATTGAAATTGAAAGTCATGAAGAATAAAAAGATTGGGTGTATATTATAAAAAAAAATTGAAGAAGGGTGTATATTATAATATTCACCAAAGATTTGCGTCAATAATATAATATCCATCACGTTTCAACAACTTTTGTACAACTTTCTCTCTCATACTCACATTATCTTCTTATTTTCTCTCTTCTTTTTTCTCTCTCCATTGTTTTTGACCAATGAAAAGAGAAAAAAACAAGGTTGTCCCAAAAATTGTACAAAAATAGTTGTTCAAATATCATTGCTCTTTCATAAGAAGAGTGTTTTACAAGAATTACGTATTAAAAAAATTATTGGAACAATAAATTTGTTTGAAATGTGTCTGACTATTACTAAATTACTTATATTAGTCAATTATCTATGATTGTGTTTAATATCAACCCTACTTCTATTGCAACCTTATTATGATTCTTCTATGCATACTTGTTACCATAATCCTAATTACAGAAAAAGATGCATAAGTCCCTGAAAAATTTAATGACATTCACATTTTCAATGTCTACTCTCTCTCACATGTGTTTTTTTTAAAGAAAAAAACGTAACAATATATGTATTATTAGAAACGTAACATGTTATATATAGAGAGAGAGTCAGCATCCGTTGACACCAAGTGTAAGTCAAAAAACTTACACCAAATCTCAACCGTTATACTTATTTGATCTAACGACTCATGTTATGTCCATAATAAAAGAAAAGGAAGCACATTAAGATGCTAGTAGGAGATTATCACTATATGAGATACTCCTTAATTTGTTATTAATTATTTTCTCTTTCTTCTCAAACTATGAAGTTGTACTTTTCGCTATTGTCATGTCCATTATCATCTATGCAATTCCAATGTTTTCTTCTATAAATATTTGTATAAATGTTTTCGTTCTTTGTTCAGAAAAAAAGGAAGACATCTCTACTCCATTAAAAAAATTGAATGGTTATTCTTAATGTTTGTCTCCACAAAACATCAAAATAAAAATAAAAAAAAGTTTGAAAATTGATGACAATCATGTCCATAATAAAATCAAGTGACAAAATCATTAAACTAGTAACGAAAACTTTTATATTAACATAACACCCAATTGTACACAAAACAAGTTTGCGAGATCAAACATGGATTCAATGGATCCTGGTGTCAATTTCTCAATCCACTGTTCATGGAGATTTTGGCCAACCCACATGACCGATCGATGCTTCTGTACAGCGGCGAAGCTCCCAAAAAATTTATGCAGGGGCCAACTATAAAGAAGTTTTTTTTTTTAAACAAACATATTAAATTTAAGGATAAAATATATTTTTAGTCCCATAAATTATAATTTTTTAGTTTTAGTCCTTAAAAAAATTATCCAATTTTTGTCTCAGTTTTTTTAAATTTTACAAAAAAAAAAGTGGTTTTAGTCTTGAATTTAATCAATCTCTAACAAAAAATTAAGGACTAAATTTAACAAATCTTAGGAACTTAACATAAAAATCGCTATTTAGAAACGTTGAGAAAAATGCGTTTCAAGAACCCAATTTTATCAATAATTGTCTGTTTAATAATAGATTAATAATGTCTTTTCAAATGTAAATAAATAGGTTATTTGCAAGAAACTCATTGTCCATTTAATTTGTCTATGATTATTGTCTTGATAATTTTTATTGTTGAAAAAGGTTTCTCTATTGTTGTTATTGAGACCGAAAGTATCAAACCAATACAAATAAATATATCAATTTTGTAGTAATTTTTTTACTTTATTATTTATGCTAATTTTTGCAACTAAATTTATTTGGGGTAGCTCAATGTTTATTATTTGGGGTAGTCGGATATAAATACATACCGACCGCTTCATGAATAATATTTTTTTTGGGGTAGCCAAGGCTACCCCTCCTATATGAAGGGCTACGCCCCTGCTTCTGTATTAGCTTTACTAAGCCAAAATCATATTTATCCCCAAAGGCTACTTTAATCCAATTAGGGTGTGATGTTTTGGTGCTCTTTATTCCGTTTTCTTGATGGCTGTGATAAAGATTAATTGGGACGAAGTTTCAAGGTTTATGTTGTTTGGCGTAGGGAAAGGAGTAATGTTTCTACACACGACGATTGTTTGTTTTAAATTGTTCCATATTTTTAACCGCATGATCTATTAAATTTAATGGTTGAGATTTTGTTCAAGTCTTTTGACTTACACCTGGTGTCAACGGATCCTGACTCTATTAAATATATATGTAAGAAAAATAAAATAATTGATGTTTGGCAAACCTAAAGAAGGTTAGATGAAAAGTAGGTTTGAGTTTTCGTTTGTGCTCAAATATATGAATATGTGATAAAAAAAAATTCCTTTATTTATAGTAAACATTTGCTTTAGAATATGTTGCTAAGAGAGAGATAACATAATAACTAATCGAAGTTTTTTTTTCCTCAAAAAGAAAAACTAATTGAACGATACGGTGCTAAAAGATTACTTAGTTACTAATCGAATCTTCTTTGTCGAAAGTATTATATGTAGTTTGTTGAGATATTTCTGCTACATAAAATATTATAAATCCAATAAAAATTTAAATGAAATATTGAATGGATAAGATAAAAAGTTTGTTGATATATTTATGCCAAATAAAATATTGGTTTTAAAAAATAGAAAAAATAATAAAAATATTGAGAATGAATGTGGAAGTGACATGTGGCGTAAAAAAACCTTACAACAATCTTTATTACTATAAAATGTTGTATAAGGATATAATTGAGATTATGAAAAATTAAGTGTGTATATATATATATATATATATATATATATATATATATATATATATATATGCTCATCTAGTTTGTTACACTTTTTAAATGATAAAGAAAAAAACAGACATATATATTTATACCGTGTTTGTTACCTTTTCTTAATATTTAAATATATTCTTATCTATTTGTTTCATGTGTTAATTATATTAAAAATTGACGGCATTTTTGGAAAGAGAAAATGTGTAACGCCCCGTTTTTCAGCAACAAAAATTGTGTGTTTGTTTTTTTTTTTTTTAAAACGAAAACGAAAGAATAAAGTTTAAACCTTTTTAATCACAAGTTATAGACTTTTATTCAGAAAATATATTAAATGTTCCTTTTATAAAATGAACGTCAGAGTTATATAGAGCTTTCAATGACAATTTAATAACTTACAAAACACACTTACATCCCTACGCAGAGGGAAACTTACAAAACACACTTACATCCCTATGCAGAGGGAAAGTTTCTTATCAAGAGTTTTAAAAAAAGACCTCCTAAGCTGATCTCTAACTCTATAATACATAAAGTTGGGTACTTGACCCACCAATGCTATCAAGCTTAAGGCTTTCTACCAACCAACTATGCGAGTGGTCTTGAGTACGTTACCGGTGATAGTGACCCGTCCTGAGGCCAGGTAAAATTCCTAGGACGTAGTAGTCAAGCAATTAAGGAGCTGAACTTGGTCGCCTCCGATGGAAGCGTCTCGAGATCCCATGGTGCCGTCATAATCTATGGCATATAGCCCACACATCCACTGAAAGGGTCACCATTTCCGAAAATAACAAATATAAAGATAACATGAACAGAGCAAGTATTATACAAGGATTAAAGATCACATTTTAACCCTTGTATGGGAACAAGTAGAAAAATAAGATTAATACAAAATTTATTATGACTCGACTCCTAATGCAATGCCTATATGTCAATGCATATGTTCCGGAATTAATACACCTCCGCAGAGGGTTGTGGCAACTCCACATAAGGAGATGAGTATCTACCCATCTATTAGACTCAATGATCCACTACGGGATAAGGTGGTCTTCAACGCACCCAGTGCCACCTCTCCGGTGTGCACCTCGTGACTCCTCTCTGGTGGCCACGTTTACTATGAAATGCATGAGCATACGATTCCCCTTATATGCTAATGCAATTCAAAACATATGCAATATCTCAATTTTATCATAAGCATATGTAACAATTTATCTCAAGCATAAACTTTGAATAGTAAACATTTATTCACTTTAGCAACTAGGCATTCTTAAACACGTAAGCAAACACAAAGCAATTATAAATATGACATCCTTTCATCTTTACTGAAAAATATCTAAAAATAGAAAGGTGCCCTTACCTCGAATAGCTTTTAATCTCGAAACAAATTTGATGTTCTCCCGTTTTTTTTTTATATCTTTTGGACATCAAAGTCCCTCCAAATAAAGGTCTTTCTTTCTCTTCTTACTCACTTCCCCAACTCTCACTCTTCTCTTAAAGTTTACGACACCAACATTCAGGAGAAAGGGAAAAGAACACTAAAGGAGTACATATAGAGATGATCGGACTCGAGAGAAAGTAAGAAAACACGACTCGGGTTTGAGAGAGAACAAGAAAATACGACTTGACAATTTTCTACGAAAAATTCTACAAAGTCTCTTTTATTTTTATGTCTTTTCTCAAACTTCGTTAAGTTCATTAAAACTTTAAAGTTTAAACACGCAATATAAATTTGTCAAAAACGTCATCAACATTATTTCCCATTCTTTTAAAATAAATTGAGATCATAAATCAACCATTTATTCATTAATATTTCTAGAGGGCCAAAGACACACATAAAGAAACTATTATTTTCTAAAACGTTATTTTGAGAAAAGAAATCTAGCCGGTATTATAATTATTGGTTTTAAAGTTCTCTTCCTAAAAATATTACTATCTTTAGTGTCTACTAACTATTCTTTTAAGTCACTAACTAAATCATTAGTTTTAGACTAAAAGTAGTAAGAAAGGTAACTTTAAGTTTTCCTTAAAAATATCAAAACTAGTAAAAATATAATCATATTCCATAATCTATTTTCACACTAAAAATAAATGTCCTTCTCAAAGACCATGACTATAACCTATGAGTTTAATAAATCAATTTACCATTTTTGTTTTACACAACCTACCCACATAGTTATATATACATATTTTTTTCTTCCTTTATAGTTCGATATTAAAGGATATAGGTGATACTTTCTTTCAATGATAGATAGATTAAAGTTGTAGAAAACAAAAGGAAAAGAGGTAGCAATTAAACCAGGTTACTAAAAAAAACATAATACACAACTTCTTATTCTAAAAAAATAGTATTATTGATGCGTGAATATCCTTTTTGGCTAAATAACTACTCCATTGATTTTAGTGAGAAAGTAATAACAAAAACACAACTTTTAGATTCCCTTAGAACTAACATAAATAGTAAAATTTCAATCACCCTTCATAACTTATTTTGACATCAAAAATAAGTTTTCTTTTCAAAGTCTACGACCACAACTTAAGAGACTTCTAAATTAACTTAACATTCTTGTTTTAGACCTATCACATAGCTAAACTTTGTTTATGATGGTCTAGAGAAAAATCAAAGACTAATATGTCCAAATACTTAATAGTATGGCCTTAAGACACTTGACCAAGGAATCAAAGAAACCGTAGGATCTATATGTATATCCTTAACTCATTTCTTTAAAACTCATAAACTTATTTCTTTTTTAAAGGATCCATTAATATCTTGATATTATCCAACCAATACTTACACATCCAATATTTATATTTTATTTTAATTCCCAACAACAAAGAAACTTATTTTAATAATAAATGAATTAAAGTAGTAGGAAACAAAAGAAAAGAGTGAAAATGGAAGTTGAATAAGTAGAAAGGCATAGGTTCGGTTCTTTAGAGAGAGATAGAATGGAATATGAGTTGCTTTATGAACATGTATATATATTCCTTCCACATGCCTTAACTACCACACAAAAATCAACTAGCTTATAGTGTATGAACAAGAGAGATGAGAGGTTTTTGGTTTTGTAGAGAGAGAAGTAGGAAGAAAGAAGAAAGAAGAAAGAAGAAAAACGTGAAAGAAAGAAAGAAGAAAGAAGGAAGAAAGAAACGTGAAGGAAGAAGGAGAAAGAAGATAGAAGAAAGAAGAGTAAAGCCTTTGAGATTGATTAGCTTTGGTTGTGTATATACATATACATATATGCAAGTGAAAGAAGTTATGTAGAAGGGTGAAAAAGAAAGAAGAATGAAGAGATATGGATGAAGGAAGAAGAGGGAAGAATGAAGAGGGAAGAGAGAAGAATGAAGAGAAGAGAAGAGAAGAGAGATGAGAGAGCACGTGAAAGAAGAAAGAAGAGGGGCAAGAAAATGAATGAGATGGGTTCTCCATATATAGGGAAAAGTTGGTGTAGGTGGAGTCTCACAAAAAAATATCTCCATTCCATTTTTTTTTCTTTTCTTTGTACATATAATTATAAAAAATTGGAATATGTTAGTGTGTGTATGTGTGGTTACCGTGTGAGGAAGAGGAAAAAAACTATAAAATATTCGAGTAGCGATAAAAATTCATCGTCGAAGGTATTATTTATTTTTATTTGAACATAAATTAAAATAGACATGGAAACATAATATTATAATATTAATATTTATTTATTTTCAAAAATACGGGTCTTACAAAATGTCAGCCCAAAAGTGCTGAAAATGTTATTGTCTTTATATATAGATTATGATTATTATCATAAGAATATTTATTTTATTATTGTTGTTATTGATGTTGTTGTTACTATACTATTACCGGTTATGATAATGGACGTCCACAAATATATATATATATATATATATATATATATATACATATATATATATAGCAATTTTCTTTTTTTTAGGGAAAGAAATATATAGTAGTTAACACTCACTATTTGATAAAAATGATATTTATGTCGTTCTTATATTCGTATAAATATCCGCTAGACGAATATTAGTGAACATTAAGGTATTTACAAATATCAACGTGTAAAATAATTTTTTATAATATAACTGAAGTTATGTAGAATTTATTACTTACATTTTATTATTAATAATTGTGGCACTAATGATCATTTTACAATTGTTTCATGTAAGATTTGGACAATGTCTCTTGAAGTTACAATGTCAAGCGATAACCATTGAGCTGACACCTCTTAGACTTTTTCCTTATATTTTGATAAGACAAAAAT
The DNA here is from genome assembly GCF_051527215.1 of Medicago sativa. Classification (NCBI taxonomy): domain Eukaryota; kingdom Viridiplantae; phylum Streptophyta; class Magnoliopsida; order Fabales; family Fabaceae; genus Medicago; species Medicago sativa. Next base: position 7,826,632 of record NC_140754.1, read on the forward strand.
ACTATACCACTCACTTTCACTTTGACAACAAATTACTAATCAAACAAAAATCATTAATTAGAAAATCCATTATATTTTATTTCATGATGATTGAAGATTTTCATTTAAATAATACGACAATTGTATAATTTTACTAATTTAATAACATGTACGGATTTATGCGGGTTCGGATACTTAACAAATGTTTATTATATTTTATATGTGTTAATGATTTTATTTTACCGAATCCAATTAATTTCGTCCGCATGTGCATCTATTAATTTACGGCTACTTAAAATATGATTTATTTTATTTTATTTGTGTGTATCCATTAAGATATCAGTCATGTACCGGTCCATATGAATTTTATTTGTGGATACCATACATACCAAATTTTGGTCATTCTTAACACGGGCAACACTGGGTAAATACACTAGATTTTTTTCTATAAAAATGATTATCGTTAGTGTCATTAAAAAGATAAGAATTTAAATTATAGGATTAAATAAGTTTTTAGTCCCTATAAATATTCACAGTTTTGTTTTTAGTCCCTATAAAATAAAATCACACTTTTTAGGGACCAAAAATGTTGATGGAAATTTTTGACAGAGACTAAAATGCTGATGGAAAAATTTTATAGGGACTAAAAATGTTGATGGAAAATTTTATAGGGACTAAAAAGTGTGATTTTATTTTATAAGGACTAAAAACAAAATTTTGAATATTTACAGGGACTATTTACTTAATTAACCCTAAATTATATTTTTTCGTTATATTGTTGGTGCCATTGAAATAGATAAACAACGTTAGTTTGATTTGTTATAATTTGACAGCAATAATCATTTATATTTATACTTTTAATCAAAATAAAATTTTCATTGAAAACAACGTTCATAATTTTTAAACTTTAGTGCAATAAAAAGAGCGAAAAGACGGGGGCGTGAATGCTCGTCTTTTTGCTAGTATCGATATAATGTTTTTTAAAGTATTTTTTTTTAAATTATAACAACCGTATGTTACGAATTAAAATTAAAATGGTGTGTACAATCAATAATTTAAATTTTTTATAAAAACGTTACATTTTAATATCTATAAACCGTTCCTTTCCTAGGGAACATTTCCAAAACACAGTTCCCAAAACACCCTTTACTAACCATAAGGTAAGTCAAGATAACTTTAGATCACAACCAACCATTGCCTTTCAAAAATATCCGATGGCTATAATCATTTTGCAGACAAAAAAAGAAAAGAAAAGAAAAAAATATGCGCTCGTACGGTACGAGACCCATAAGGCTCGCGTACAGGAGATGGAGCCAACTAAGTGGGCTTAGTTGTTGTTGTTTGACTTTGAAATCCAGGTCTATGTTGGAAACCCAATCTATCTGCAATTTCGCACTTCTTCAACCTTCTTTTGAACAACCAGATCGGCAAATCTCCTTTATTCCTTATCCTTTGTGACATAACTAGTGATCTAACCCGTGCGTCGCACGGTCAAATAATTTTGTTCATTTGTCTTGAACCAGATCTCGTTCGGTTTCCTTCACCTACATAGCGTGATATTGATTCGTACAAACAAATGTAGAAAAAAAATATTGACTCGCACAAACAAATGTAAAAAGAGAAAATAATTCATGTATAAAACGAAAGATAAATTATATGTAAACATAAAAACAAAACAAAAAATACATGAATTTTAGAATAGAGATACAAATTACAGTCCCGTGAGCATAGCTCAGCTGGTAGGACAATGCATTATTATATGCAGGGGCCGGGGTTCGAACCCCGGACACCCCACTTATTCACCTTATAAGGTGAATTCTAGCCACTACGCTACCTGACCAAAAAAAAAAGAGATACAAATTACAAACATCGTACCAGAAAAATAATTATGACATCCAAAACCCACGTTCATCGTACCAGAAAAATAATTATGACATCCAAAACCCACGTTCAACATAGAATAAACATTCAACTAAAAATATTACATGTTTTAACACAACCTAAAAAAATCATATTTGTAGTGTAAAAAATAATGACATTAAGGTTCAAAGATGAGCTACAACAACTAAATTAATTGAGTTCAAGTGATTAATGAGCTCAACCAAATGACGAATTGTTTAGGAAAACTCGAGTTTGATTCTTAATGAAACAATTATTGGTTAGTCTATACTTACCTCACGATCAAACTCCAAATCATCAGTAGACATGGCAATATGGTGAGGTGGGGACGGGTTTTACCTTCCTCATCCAGTCTGCGATTTCCATATACCTACTCGTTACCCTGCCAATACCCAACAGGGATGAGCAGTTGAATCTTATCCCTGTTTTCGACGGGTTCGTGTATCCCCGCCCCATCCCCATACTCAAAGCGGATAATTTTTTTAATACAAAAATAAGTTTTCTCCCACCCATAGGGCAATGTTGTACCGTAGAAGAGAGAATGAGGGTATGAGATGTGGAAGAAGAAGAGAAAGCTTGAGTGAGTGCAGACACATGCTGACATGCATAATGACTGAGTGAAATGGTTTATGATTTGAGTTTTTATTTATATAAAAGGGTCATAAAATAACTTTTAACATCCAGGGACGGGTTTGGATATGGGTTTGGGGTGGGTATCTATATAGGGGAAAACTCAAACCCATATCCAAACCTAGTTAAAGCTGAAAAACTCGTCCAATTGAGATGGGTTTAGGCAGGTGCCCGCGAATACGGGTTTTAGTGTCATGCCTAATTACCAGGATTTGTTCTCCCAGAAACCAGATGGTTAACATAAAAAAAAAGGCCACGTCACATATAATTGGGAGGTTAAGTATCAACCAACATCTCAATTCAACATAACTTTTGGCGTGTTAGAGCATATAATAAAAATACAAACGTGTTTGGGTATGGGTTCGGAGTGGGGTACCAATATCCCTGTAACCCATCCCGTACCCATTTTTTGAAATCATGGAAAATCGAAACCCATATTCATAGATAGTCAAAGCAGGAAAAACCTGTAAAATTGGGGTGGGTTTAGGCGGGTACCCGTGGGTACGGGTTTTGGTGTCATGCCTAATTAACAGGATCATTCTCCTAAAAACCAAATAGTTAACACACAAAAAAAAGGCTACGTCAAATAATAATTGAGAGGTTAAGTATCAAGCTACATCTCAATTCAACGTAACTTTTGGCATGTTAGGGCATATAATAAAAATATGATAATACAAATAGCTATAATTGAAGAGCCTGAATCCACACCAGGTGTAAGAAAAAATACTTACACTAAAGCTCAACCATTAAATCAAATTGATCCAACGATTCATAAATGTTTCGTAAGAAAGGCACATGAGTCACGTTTCTGTTTCTTTTCGTCCTTCTTGTTTATCATTGAGAACAAAATGATCCTCAGATCTATAAAAAGTTAAAGAAATCGAACACCATTTGTGCAAGGACTAAAATCAATTTGGCAAAACAAAAAAACGTGATGCCAATGAACATATAAAACGCAATAACCAATTTGACCAAAAACAATTCTTTGATTTATGCTAACCCACAGTGTGACAAATTAGTCCCCTTTATTGCTCATTTGTTTCGAACGCATATGAACAGTGGAAAAAAAATCCCAACATAGGATTCAAGATGAAATTGAACTACATTGTTGTTCTCTCTTGACATATTGATCACACTATTATACGGAAACTGGTTGTTTTTGTAAAGAAAAAAAAGTTGAGTGCCTCAATCGTAAATTAGGTTCCACAAATTAAGCAATGTTTGGATGGCAATTAGTTTGCGATTAATTAGTGGAACTTAATGCCTTGACTATTCAAATTTATTTGATTTTGTCTTCCTTGATGACACACTCTCAATTTAATCGATGGAAAAGGGATATCAAGAGAAGAAAGCAAATCACGATAAATTTCTCATGTCACAATTTTTTTATAATTTTTTGGTTGAAAATTTTGAACCGCATGATCTCTTGAATTTAACGGTCCATGTTTGATGCAAGTCAGATGACTTATATCTGGTGTGTGACTCGTAATTAAATGAGACTACATTGGAATATGTCTAATATGAGGATGCAAATATCATAAAAAATAATAACAACATCATGTACACTTCACCTAAAATCAACATCACGTACACTTAAAATTAAAAATGTGATCGTTGAAGTCTGAAATAAGAATAGGAATTTCATACCGATATTATTCTCACAATAAAACTTCATCCAATCACTTTCAAAAATGACACTTGATATTAGCTACTCCTTAATCAATAACATGTAAGGATCTCAACACGTCATTGCAAGCTTTAGTTTGGTATATATAGTCGATATTATAAGGTCGATTTAATAATAAGGATACAACTGGTTCTTGAATTTCAAACTAATTTTTACTACTTAGTTTAGTAAGTTTTCAGAAAACTTGTTACCTAATTCAATCAAACTTTATTAATTTGTCTATATTAAAACACTCAATTTCTTATTTCAATCAGAACCAACCAAATCTGATCATAAACTTAGTTCATATTGGATCACAGGTGAATTATGACATATAATTTATAAAAGAATAAAAAAAAGTTAAATTAAATAACTTTCTTTTTTTTTTTTGTCAAAAAATTAAATTACTTTCTATTTAATAAAAAAGTCCAACACTCGATTATTAACTGAATCATTCCCCTAAAAAAAGTATACGCGTCTTTATGATTTTATATATTTTTTTTTGTTGAATGTGCGGAGTTCGAACTCCAGCCTTTACATATACTATATAATATCTCTATCAACTGAGCTAAACTCACATGAAATATGATTTTATATCTCTTGATCATGTTTTTTGAATAATTTTTACCTCTTTATCACACAAAAGAAAATAAATTACTATTGGTGCCGAGGTCAATCAACTATGACCTTGTACAAAACAATTACCAATCCTTGTCCTTACATATACAAAAACTGATAAAATAACTTTTCTTGTTCATGTTTCCCGTGTCCAGAGTTTATGCGATATTCTCTAATGTTTCATGTGGTTTTCTTGAATTTTTAATTGATTTTTTTTAAAATTAATCATAAAATTAATTTATCACTTTGTAGTGCATTTTTAAATAAGTCTTTTAAAAAAGTATGGAAAATCTATATTTTAACAATTGACTCAATTTAATTCATATAGTTAACCATTTACTATTTTGTTTCTTTTGGTCCGGTGGACAAAATTTTATCTTTTAAGATGGTCAAACCACTTTGCATAATACAATATATCTACCGATTGACTTAGGTGTATGAAGACATGTTTAGTATTAATTTAGTCCTATTAATAATTTATTAAGTAACCAACAATAGATTGGTTCAAGTGATAAAGAACTTGAACCTCTTAAGTATGTGATTAGGAGTTTACTTTTTTTCTTATGCTTATGGGAAAAAAAAAACTCAATGAAAGATGAGAACCCAATTTGTGTGCTCCATAATTTGTTCATGAGAAATGGGCAACTTTCAATTGTCAAGGGTGGGCTGGTTTTGTGCTGCAACAGAAGTTAAAAATGATTAAATCCAGTTTAAAGGAATGGCATTCGCAACATGTTCAGAACTTGGAAGGTAGAATGAATGAGGTAAAAGCAAAAATGTCTGTTTTAGACGCTAAAGCTGAAATTGTGGATCTTCAGGAAGCGGAGATTGTCGAGCTTCATGATTTATCTGTTTCGTTGCACTCTATGGCTCGTTTGCAAAATAGTATTAGTTGACAAAAATCTCGGATGAATTGGTTGCAGGAGGGGGATGCAAACTCAAAATTTTTTCACAACTATATGTCTCATCGTCGGCGTCATAATTCTATTCATTCAGTGTCTGTTGATGGCGGTCAAGTTGAGGGGGTTCATGCTATTCGTGCGGCTGTTTTCAACCATTTCTCAAACCACTTTAAATCCGGTAATGTAGCGCGGCCAGGTGTTGAAGGTCTTAATTTCCGTAAGTTATCTTGTATAGAGGCTGGGACGTTAACTAAGCCTTTTTGTATCGAGGAAGTGAAACAAGCTGTCTGGGATTGCGACAGTTATAAAAGCCCGGGCCCTGACGGTGTTAGCTTTGGGTTTATAAAGGAATTTTGGAGCTTGTTGAAAGATGATTTTCTACGGTTTTTGGTGGAATTCCATCGGAATGGTAAGCTGTCAAAAGGTTTAAATTCTACATTTATTGCTCTGATACCGAAGGTGACTAGTCCGCAAAGGTTGAATGATTTTCGACCTATTTCTTTGGTTGGAAGTTTGTACAAGATTCTTGCTAAGGTTCTTGCAAACAGATTACGGTCTGTGATTGGTAGTGTCGTATCTGAATCTCAGTCAGCTTTCGTTAAAGGGAAACAAATATTGGATGGTATTTTAATTGCTAATGAAGCAGTCGATGAAGCCACTCGGTTGAAAAAAGAATTACTTTTGTTTAAAGTTGACTTCGAAAAAGCTTATGATTCTATTGATTTAGCTTATCTGGACTCGGTAATGGCAAATATGAATTTTCCGAGGTTGTGGAGGAAATGGATCTTTGAATGTGTTGGCACGGCAAAGGAGTCTGTTTTAGTGAACGGTAGTCCGACTGATGAGTTTCCGTTAGAGCGGGGTCTTCGTCAGGGTGATCCCTTATCGCCTTTTTTATTTTTGTTAGCTGCTGAGGGTCTTAATGTGTTAATGACTTCTGCCGAAAGGGCACATCTCTTTAATGGGTACGGTATTGGTGCAAATGCTGAGGTTCGGTTGACGCATTTACAGTTCGCAGATGATACGTTAATCATTGGTGAGAAGAGTTGGTTGAATGTCCGTATAATGAGGTCGGTATTGCTTTTATTTGGGGAGCTTTCGGGTCTTAAAGTGAATTTCAACAAAAGTATGCTGACAGGTGTTAACATTTCTGCTTCCTGGTTGTCAGAGGCCGGTATGATGATGAATTGTCGCAAAGGTACCATTCCATTTGTTTACTTGGGGCTGCCTATCGGAGGTGATTCTAGAAAAATCTCTTTTTGGAAACCTGTTGTTGATCGCATTGTCTCGCGCTTGTCGTCGTGGAACCATAAGTTTCTATCTTTCAGTGGTCGTTTGGTCCTTCTTAAATCTGTCCTGTCCTCACTGCCAGTTTACTTTCTTTCCTTTTTCAAAGCCCCTGCAGGTATAATTTCTTCTATTGAATCTGTTTTTAAAATTTTTTTTTTGGGGGGGAGGTGAGGATTTTAGGAAAATTGCTTGGATAAATTGGGAGTCCATTTGTACTCCAAAGGAGGAAGGAGGGTTATGGGTTAAGAGGCTGGATGCTTTTAATTTGTCTCTAATGGGTAAATGGTGTTGGAGGATGATGGTTGATAAGGAGGGACTGTGGTACCGTGTTTTAAAAGCTCGGTATGGTGAGGAGGGGGGCCGGTTGAAAGAGGGGGACAGTCAAAGTTCAGCTTGGGGGCGGTCTTTATGTAGGATCCGGGAAGGGGTTGGTGAGGGAGTTGGTAGGTGGTTTGATAGTAACATTCGGAGGGTAGTGGGAGATGGGAGGGGTACTTATTTCTGGCATGACACTTGGGTCGGGGAAATTCCTTTCAAAATTAAATTTCCCCGCCTTTTCGACTTGTCTGTGGATAAGGAGTGCTCGGTGGAGAAGATGTGGAGGGTTTTAGGGACGGATGATGGGGGGAGAGTTTGTGGCGTCGACGTTTGTTTGCTTGGGAGGAGGAGAGTGTGAGGGAGTGTCTGTTGCTACTTCATAACTTTGTTTTGCAGGAAAATGTAGATGACACTTGGATGTGGTTGTTAGACCCTACGCACGGATACTCGGTTCGGGGGGCTTACCGCTTCCTTACTACCGCAGCTGATACGGGGGTTAGGCACCAGGTTGTCGACATTTGGCATCAGCAGATTCCTTCTAAGGTGTCGGTGTTTGTGTGGCGCCTTCTTCGCAACAGACTTCCAACTAAGGACAATTTGGTTCGTCGGAGGGTCATTTCTTCTGAAGATGCGGCTTGTGTGTCTGGTTGTGGGAGTCCAGAGACAGCAAATCATTTGTTTTTGGGCTGCGACATTTTCGGATCACTTTGGTCTCAGGTTTGGCTTTGGATGGGCATTTACTCGGTTTCACATGGTGACATTATTCAACATTTCACACATTTTACTAAAATGCCTGGTTTGCATAGATCTACACATATGTTTTTCAGAATTGTTTGGTTTACCACGGTATGGATTCTTTGGAAGGAGAGGAATGACCGTGTGTTTAATAATACGGCTTCCACACCTTCTATCCTTATTGAAAAGGTTAAGTTGACTTCTTTTTTATGGTTAAAGTCCAAACATGCAACTTTTATGTATAGCTATCATGACTGGTGGAAGAAACCGCTCCATTGTATGGGCGTCCACCTGTAATTTTTGTCTGTTTGTTTATTTCGACGGTTCCTTGCTATGGCTAGCACTGACTCTTTGTAAATACTCGAGTGGTTACCCGTTTTTGCACACCTTGTGCGGGGATAACTACTTTGTTTTATTATATACACCATTTTTGTTTGTTCAAAAAAAAAAATTCTTCGACGAAGATTAATCGTTGTTAATCGATAGAAATTTTTTTGGAACAATATCATGTTAAAAAAATGATTTATTAATTATAATATTATATCTCAAAATCTATTAAAAAAGTTATATTTAAAAAAAATATAGAAATAAATGTAACAAAAATTCCTGAAAAAAAAAGAAGACATAAGAGATAAGAAAAGAAATAAAATAAAAGGGATATTATTTAATATTTGTTGCTTCATTCCTTAAAAAAATAAAATAAAAATTGTTGCTTCATGGAGACATGTGGTTTCTGCACCCTGTCTCTCACGTGTCAACACTACCAATATTTTTTTCATTTCATACTCCAGCCTTAAAAAAATATTTGTTGCTTCATTGATAGTGTCAATGCCTATCCTTTTGTCAAACTTTTCTCCCTGCATGCGTTGTTTTTCCTCCTTGTTATTTTTTTTTTCTTTTTATTTCTCTCCACCGAGAACACCATAAAACCACCGCTCTCTCTACCTTCTCTCTTCTTTTTCCATCAACTCCGACCACCCCATGCTAAAATAAAACCACCATTTTGATCTTCTTTCTGTCCTCTATAAAATTGATATCTTTATTTCTTAGATCTACAAACTTCATTTTTTAGACTGTCATTTCTTCATTTTCCGGCCACCACAAGCTTCAATTGAAGTAGAACTTGCTTGATGTATGTTTACCAGAAACCACCACGCCGGAGGTCAACCCAGCCACGTCAGAAATTTAACCAGATTTTTTTGTTGATTTTCTATTTTCTCCCTTTTCTTCTACTATATTATGTTTTTTTTAACAATTTTCTCATGTTCTTGAACGGTAGTTTACTAGTTTTATAATTGGTGTCAATGTAAAAGATGACCTTTTTTATCCATTTGTCCTACTTCTGTTTGTAACCTATCTCTACCTCCTTCTCCGTGGCCTACTGTTTGTCCTACTTCAATTTGTACTAGATGTTTTTAAAACTGTTACTTATTTTACTGTTTGTGAAGGGAGGAATATTTTACCAGCTTTTTGTGAATTTTTGGCACCTCTCTTCTCCAGGCGCTCCCATCTTGGACCCGAAAACATTTTCTGGTAAAGCTGGTAAGCTAAGACTGCTTGAGCAACCGCAGCCTGAAACAACCATTACAACATTGTAAATCATATTTTAGAAGTTAAAATACAAACCGATTGATCTCCATCTAATGACTGACGTTTACGAACTGCAGTGATTACAACTTTTGTGTGACTGCAAGCAACCTGAATCCCGCGAAAAGGTAGACAGCAAAAGTTAAGGGCACAGGGAAAAATCTTCACACCTTTCCTGTGAGATCAAGAGTTTCACCGGTACCAATCTGCTCAAGTTTCTTGTCTTGTCAATTGTAACATCCACTCTACTGATTAGAAAGCTGCTGCACTTGAAACCTTTGAGAGATCAGTGTTACTAGAAGCTTCAAGACCATCCAAGTAAGCATTAATAACTGCTTCATATGTAGGGAGAGAGAATATGAGTTGTTCAAATACACAAACTATATAAGCATATTGATGTTGGAGTGAAAAATGATCAATTTTTTTTTTTTTTTTTATATAAGAATGTTCATAAATAACAAACTTACAGTGACATTTACACTGATCTCTAGAGAAATGACTTCCTTTATTGAAGGTATGGATTCATGAGTTGCAGTAATTTTAATATAAACGTTTGGACATCCAACCATTTTATGAAGACATTTTGCTGCCTCAATTGTTCCTTTGGTATCATTTGCAAGCTTGGGGGAAACTGCAATTGATACATACCCATCAATACCATCACTTTCATTGTAAATTGGCTCCAAGAGTTTGCAAGTATCATGTATGTCCTTCACAACCAATTCCCAGTAGGCACTTTCTGTGTCTTTTCCTGCCTCTACCAACCCCTGCTTAACCATAAATTAAATTAGTATCATTTTATATTAGATATAATTTCTCTAAAGTGAACAACTCATTTTAGAATGTAAAGTGAACAATATCATGAGAAAGTGAGTTTCACTTTTTATTTGAGTATTGAGATCCCACAAACCTTTTCCTTCAAAAAAAACTACACACTTTGTTACCTCTCGCAATTCTCAACTTTCTTCAATAGCAAATAGCAAATAAGAGAAAGTATTACCTTAATTACTGATTGTAAGCATTTGATGATGATATTGCTTTTTCAAATATCTGCAATATGTAAACATTGTGGTGGAAATTAGTGAAAGCCATTAATTCAAAAGGCAAAATCATATTTTTCTTTCAAAGAGAGTAATTGAAGGTGGAGGAAAAAATGAGAAGAATACCGCAGGATTGGTAGTAACACCTTTGATTCCAGAAGCAATGAATGAGACTAAATCTGAAACTGATCGACATAGATTATCATAGTAAGGACTCTGTCTTTGTTTCTCATAAAGATCGTGCAGAATAGTCCTTGTGAATGTCGCGTTACTATTATTCATTTTTGCACACAAACACTTGAAGCTGTGGATTGGAAATTGAGAGAGAAATAATAGTAACGTGACATTCACAAGGACTATTCTGCACGATCTTTATGAGAAACAAAGACAGAGTTCTTACTATGATAATCTATGTCGACCAGTTTCAAATTTGGTTCCATTCATTGCTTCTGGAATCAGAGGTGTTACTACCAATCCTGCGGTATTCTTCTCATTTTTTCTTCACCTTCAATTACTCTTTGAAAGAAAAATATGATTTTGCCTTTTGAATTAATGGCTTTCACTAATTTCCACCACAATGTTTACATATTGCAGAAATTTGAAAAAGCAATATCATCATCAAATGCTTACAATCAGCAATTAAGGTAATACTTTCTCTTATTTGCTATTTGCTATTGAAAAAAGTTGAGAATTGCGAGAGGTAACAAAGTGTGTAGTTTTTTTAAAGGAAAAGGTTTGTGGGATCTCAATACTCAAATAAAATGGGAAACTCACTTTCTTATGATATCGTTCACTTTATATTCTAAAATGAGTTGTTCACTTTAGAGAAATTATATCTAATATAAAATGATACTAATTTGATTTATGGTTAAGCAGGGGGTTGGTCTGGGAATTGGTTGTGAAGGACATACATGATACTTGCAAACTCTTGGAGCCAATTTACAATGAAAGTGATGGTATTGATGGGTATGTATCAATTGCAGTTTCCCCAAGCTTGCAAATGATACCAAAGGATCAATTGAGGCAGCAAAATGTCTTCATAAAATGGTTGGATGTCCAAATGTTTATATTAAAATTCCTGCAACTCATGAATCCATTCCTTCAATAAAGGAAGTCATTTCTCTAGGGATCAGTGTAAATGTCACTGTAAGTTTGTTATTTATGAACATTCTTATATTAAAAAAAAAAAATTATCATTTTTCACTCCAACATCAATATGCTTATATAGTTTGTGTATTTGAACAACTCATATTCTCTCTCCCTACATATGAAGCAGTTATTAATGCTTACTTGGATGGTCTTGAAGCTTCTAGTAACACTGATCTCTCAAAGGTTTCAAGTGCAGCAGCTTTCTAATCAGTAGAGTGGATGTTACAATTGACAAGAAACTTGAGCAGATTGGTACTGCTGAGGCTCTTGATCTCACAGGAAAGGTGTGAAGATTTTTCCTTTTGCCCTTAACTTTTGTTGTCTACCTTTTCGCGGGATCCAAGTTGCTTGCAGTCACTCAAAAGTTGTAATCACTGCAGTTCGTAAACGTCAATCATTTGATGGAGATCAGTCGGTTTGTATTTTAACTTCTAAAATATGATTTACAATGTTGTAATGGTTGTTTCAGGCTGCGGTTGCTCAAGCAGTCTTGGCTTACCAGCTTTACCAGAAAATGTTTTCTGGTCCAAGGTGGGAGCGCTTGGAGAAGAGAGGTGCCAAGAAACATAGATCGATGTGGGCATCAACAAATGTGAAAAATTCAGCTTACCGTGATACCTTTTATGTTGATTCTCTTATTGGACCAGATACGGTAAGCCATATCAGTCAAATATATACCTTATCTAATGACTATCTAATCGTAAACGATATTTTGACACAAATTTGACGACAAAGTTCAACAATAATTAATCATGGTCAGCAGAAGATTACTGAATATAGCAAGTTGTCTCACCTTATTGACCATTCGTTGGACATAAGTAAACACGATTTTGAACGTCATTAACCATGTTTTGCAACTATTTAAATATACATGATATTCATTCATCACGATAGGTGTTCAAATATATATAAAAAAACAGTGGTTCATGACATTCAAAATCATGATCAATTGTGTTCAGTGGATGATTAACAATGAGTTGCAACCTGTTGTATCTATTAACCATCTACCGATAATTGTTGCCTAATTTTGAACTACATTAACTATCCAAATTGTTGCCCAATTTTGGCTCAAAATAGCACAACTCTAATCTAAGTACAAAGTAATCTTGGTAAGCAAATGTAAAATGTGGTAAATTATTAATTCAATATAAGGTTTATTAAGTTGAGGTTCTCACTCATTGGTGCATCTACAGATTTCAACCATACCACCAGACCCTGCTCTTAAGGCATTCATGGACCATGGAATTCTTTCAAGAACCCTTGATGCAAAAGTATCAGAGGCTCAAAGCATTTACAATGCAATTGAGAAGTTGGGGATTGATTGGAGTGGTGTTGGATCACAACTTGAACATGAGATACTAGATTCTTTCACAAGAAGCTTTGACAATGTGCTTGAATGCTTGCGAAAGAAGGCTAGAGTACAAGTGCAAGATGAATAGAAACACTCTCAATGCATGCCAATAAGCCAATTTGCAACATGATTGATCTTATAGTATGCTTATGCAACTTATTTTGCTGCCTTAGTAGGAGTGTCTGTTTTCTCTTGTGTCATGGGATTGGAAAATAAGAGTCATAATGGCAGCATTTCATGTGTTTCTTGTTATGATGATAGTTAGTGAGTTTAGAATTAGTGCTTATTCTTGATGGACTAATTTGTTTGTATTCCAATTTAGACTTCAAGCATATCATAGCTTCTTGTTGTGGTAAACTTAGATTGCGTTCTCTAAGTTACTCATTTCATATATTTTGTGTCTCTGTGTGTGGATCAAGGTTAGGTGGAAAGAAGTGTCAAATCTGGTTTGCTTAGAAGAAACGGAACTCCTTCCAACATTTAGATTTTAGCAGGATTTAGAATTAGATACAAGCTTGTCTTTAGGATTCACTGTTTTCTTTGACAAGGAGTCACTAGTTGATCACCACTTTATTTTGGAGTTTTATTTAATTTAGACATTGATTCTCATGAAAGATATTAGTCTGGTGATACGTAATTCTAGTTTATTCTCTTGCTGGGGCTGGTAATTTGGCGTTTATCTTTCTTTAACTATTGTGCAAAGTTTTATAATTAGACGGTTTTATATTGAAGTTTACTCCTATATAATCTTATTTTCCTAAAGGCAAAGAAAATACTATAAAGAACCAAGTTCAAAAACTTCAAAACTAATAAAATTGCGTATTTTTTACCCTTTTTTTTGCAAGGATATATCGACCCTTTTGATGGTTGGGGTCCGTTTAGTTTGCACCCATGAAAGTATAGGTCCAACTTGGACCACAATTTCTCACCATTAGATTCATCTATGCACAATACACCACCTGCACTTGATTTTTTTCCCCCTTTTCTCTTCCATTTTTTTCCACCAGCAACCCATACACCAACCACCATCTCTCTCACTTCACAATACAAGCTAGCAACCCTCAACCGACCTCCGCCGTGTTTCGAGTTCCGACCACCGCATTGTTGCTTGCGAGAAATTGATGAGTGATGATACATAATAAGAACAAGAGTGAATATGCAAGTTTATAAAGGGCCAATCATCATTTCTATATCAAACCATATAAATCAAAACATATGTTTTTTGATATTATATTTAACTTATCTTTGGTAAAATAATTTTTATCCACTCGATCTTAGGTTCATCCACCTTCTCTTTCAAAATCCCCAATACTTAATATTTATCATATTGCTTCACTTAATTAACAACAATCATCAACATAATTTCCAAGATAGTTTATTGCTACAATTTTACCTCACACCTATTATTTCTTTAAGAAAATGTTCCTTCAATTTATGTGTTTTGTTTGTAGACCTCCATGGATCTGTTGATGAATGTTGTTTTAGTATGTGCGTGTGAGTCGAAGGTTTGTGTTAATTAAGCAAAATATGTTTGCATAAATATTGATTTTAGTTGTATTACTATAGGTCCACTTTGTGATTTTAGTTGCAAAAAATTACTAGTGAGAGTTTGTACTGTGAAGTGAGAGAGGTCATAGTTAGTGTATGGGTTCCTGGTGGAGAAAACTGGAAGAGAGAAAGGAAAAAATCAAGTGCAGGGAGTGTATCATAGTATTAGGTGCATAGACAAATCTAATGGTGAAAAAAAAGTGGTCTAAGTTGGACCAATACTTCAAGTGGTCCAAACTAAAATTTACGCAAGGGTTAACAAGTGACTTGGGGCACTCTAGTATGCAATTGAACTCACCAATATAATTACATTACAAGAAAGAAGGAAAAACTGAAAGCTTAATGGTTGAAAAGTAAAAATAGAGATGGCAGAATAAGGAAATGGACTAAAAGGCATAAATGTACTAGTGACATTCACATGCTTCCAAACAAATAGAAGAGTTATAAAACAAGACAATTATTACGTATCTTGAAAACAGATGATAATCAAAATTTTCTTTTAGGTAGTAGGTGGCTGTTTCATCGCACCATTTAATTTGTGCTTTTACCAAATAAATTTCTTGGTAATTAGGATTTAAAATGAATGGCAATAAAACCATTTTTCCCTTTGGATTTTTAAAATATTTTATTTTAGACTTTTTAGGTCGGTTTTTGCAAAAACTGGTTTTAGAAGTTTTTGACATGTGTCAAATTTTTATTTGTTGTGTCCATGGATGACGTGTTGTGTTTGTGTGCAAGGAAGATTTTCTCCATAAGCCCTGAGGTGACATTACATACCACTCATCACAGCTACACGCCTCAGGTCAAACAGTTATAACTTTGAGTTAAGACTAAAGAGCATACACGTTATTAAATACCTCCATCTCTTTGAAATCAGCTCCTCCTACGCCAACGATAAGGATTGATAATGGTATGGCCGATGCTTTAACAAGTGCATTTTTGTTTCTTGAAGATCCGTCACAACTCCATCCTAGGAGGATACCAATTAGACATCAGCACTAGGAGTGGAACATGAAAGATGATGCAATTTTTTTTTGGAAGTTCTCAGGAGTTGGAATAGAAATTTGTTTGGTGCGCAAGGCAAATATAGAGTTGTATGCATTGTTCTTACATGGATACATTAAAACCATAGTTGTCATTCCCATGCAAGCAGCACAAAGCGACCAACTCCAAAAATTCCCATGCAGTAAAGTAAAGTTTATACACTATATTTCTAAAACCCTCCATACACTTCTTATGATATCTGCTTTATGATAGTTACGATGATTATTGTATTTCGCACTATTATATTTTTCTTTTCCATATATTTACATAATAATTATTAGAGTAAATTAAACTACCCTTATAACATCTAATATAACATCTAATTTTGAATCAGAAAAACATGTAAAATCATTTATACAACAAAATAAATTTTGAAGCCATACAATTCTCTTTATAATATCTGAGGACAATCTTGTAAAAACATAAGAATACTTGAAACACTTCAAAGAAACTTCCTTCCACTTCGAATGAAACATAATGCGTTTTTACAAAACAGTTGAAAGTGAAAGATACAATATGAAAAAAACCCTAGCTCTAGACTCAAATTGTGATCCAGCTCCGACTAACTATGGCACATACACAATTTATCAATCAAAACACACATATAATCATAATAGTAAGACAATAGTAGCCTATCGAGATAATTGTTAGTAATGACTCGTAATCACAAATATAAATATTAAAGGCAAAAGATTTAATCAATTTTTGAAGATACAAAGAACTTTGATAATTTAAATCCATCTTCCAAATTTCCATTCAGTATTTTACTAGGGGAATGAAGATCAGGATCATACCACTGAATAGCAACTCTACAGAAGTATCTTACGAAAATGAATTTGAAACTAATGAGACTAAGATGAAACATAATTGCGTAAAATTTAAAGGTAAAAGATGCAACGTATAAATACATAAAATGCAAAGGTAAAGACGCAACATCTTATTGTCCGAGAGCTTTATTGCGTTCAACAAAATAATCAGTGAACATGCGAACAAACTAGTAGTTAACATTACCAAAGGAAGACAACTACAAATAAGTGGGGAGATGAAGGAAGAAAATGCAACCACATTGGGAAAGCAACTGAAGGTTAGGTCAACAGTTTAAGGTTGAGTATGACTTAGTTGAAGTAATCCTAGGTTGCAAAATATATTGTATTTGGATGTAAGGGGGCTACTTACAAGGTGTTGCCTTGCATGGCCTCTCATTGGTCCTTTTAGTTACTCTAAGATAAGTCTAAAAAACAACTTATATATAATTAATTGTTGTGTGTAGTGAACCGTATGGCAATAAAGGCAAATGGAAAAGAACATTAAGTTCTTATCCTAAATAAAATAGTCATGTAACAAAAGTGGGTAAAGTCATATTCCTTCTAATTCTACTTATATAATTTATGATCATATATATGTATTCATATATGTATTCTTGGAAAACTACTACAGGCACATAATATTAATGATGTAATGACTAGTAGCTTTATTTTGGGATATTACAACCCTCCCCCGGGAGATGCTTAAATTACAACACTCTCCCCTCTTATGTCAAAATATACACTCCCCTCCCATCTCATGCAAAAAATATTAAAAAAAATACACCCTCCTCCCTTGAAAGAAGATTGAATTACACTCCCCTCCCCCTTTAATGTTAGCCTTCAAAGCCTTCCAAGAAGCATCTATAAGTTGAAATCTCTGAAAACTCTCATTCTTTCAGGGTGTATAATGATTGACAAGTTAGAAGAGGGCATAGAACAAATGGAATCATTAACCATTCTGCTTGCAAATAACACTGCAATAAAAGGAGTACCCTTTTCAGTAGTAAGGTCAAAAAGCATTGGATATATCTCTTTGTGCGGCCATGAAGGATTTCAAGGGATGTGTTTCGAAGTCTTTGGGTGGATTGCAGCTCAGAACTTCAACTTTCTCATGATGCAGCAATAATTTTGGATGCCTTGTATGCCACAAATTATAAGGAGTTGGAACAAACTGCAAGTACATCACAAGTATCAATTATGACTACTTCTACATCACAAGTATCAAAACATTCCTCGAAGTCGCTATTAATTCAAATTGGAAAGAATTGCCAAGTCACTAATATTCTGAAAGGGATTATTTTACAGGTTTGACATACTCTCTCTGTCACCCTTTTATGTCTGCCTACGTTTGCATCAACCTCATACATTTGAACTCTTTAGTTTAAATATAAGAATACATGTAATTCTATGCGATTATTTATTATAGGTGTCAAATACATCAAAAATTAAAAAATGACCAAATTCTCACAATTATTTTTTTTTAGTTATTGAAAACTTACAAGGCACATGTGCGGCCGTGTGGAAGAATAATCTTTTAAAAAAAACTCTCAAGATATACTTTTTTATTCTCAAGAAATGGCGATTTTAAGAGTAGAAAGAACATTGATAATAAAATACTTGTTGAGATGGGAGGTTACATTAGAAAAATATTTTCATTGAAACGAAACTTGGTGAGTAACTGGTCATTAACATATCTCTAATACAAGTCTCATAGTAATAATGCTTGTACGATACTCCATTCCTTGAGGCTGTAACGCGAAACTCTTACCACTCAGTTGACACCCTAGGGACAAGATTCTTATTAATTGAAATTGGCCAATAAAAATATTTACTAGTCAAAATTAGTTTTTTTTTTAAATATTATATGGAACTTTTTCAAATTTTTTTTTTAAATATTATATGGAACTTTTTCAAATTAACAACAAAGACTTCTTATCAATAAGAAGAACGTGAGTATGCATCTTCCATGCTTGTTATGTATTGGATTAACAAGTTATCCATGAATATGAGTTTTGCTTTTGGTAGCATGTAGAGTTGTAACATCACTTGCATGAACTTTGTTTTAATGAATAAAACTGTTACACACTTACAGTTTTTTAAATTTTAGAGACTGGTACTAATTGTCATTATCAGTATCTTCCCTCAAAGCGTCACTATTATTTTTTTTTGATATGGAACCTGGTTACTTAACTTTATTATTCTTTTATGTTCTATTTTGCTTGCACTCTTAAAGTAGAACATATATCTCAACAACTTTTAAAATATATTTTCAACTCATCTCACAGGTTTCCGTAAAAAATAAAATAAAAACCTACTTCAAACCAAGGACTGATATATGTACAAAGATATGTAAGCATTTGGCCCCACTTTGTTACAATACAATTACTAGCATTAAATATATATGGTGGCTACTATTTACTATTTAGTGTGCATTTGGTATGGCGGTGGCGAAAATTGATTTTGATAGAATTAAGTTTGAGAGAATTGATTTTGATTAAAACTGAGTTGGATGTGAATTGATTTATGTTTGGATACACACACTTAGAAGTGATTCTTAAGAGTTATGTTGTTTGGATAGTTTGAATGAAAATTGATTTTGAATTTGTAATGACCAAATTATCCTTTTAATTATATTTAAACAAAATATCTCTTTCTTGTTTTTATAATTATTTCAGCTTATGTAAAATCATAAATAGGTTTTTATTGGTTCACAAATTCATTTGAAAATAATATTTATGGAGAGAATTGGATCAGTAGCTTACCATTTGGATCTCCCCTTGGACTCCCACATACATCCGGTGGTGCATGTATCCTTTCTCCGACCCTACTACGGTGGTGAACCCTTACCGGCGCCGCCGCAGGACCTCCTAACAGATGAAGTGGATCTAAGTTTGAAAGAACACCTGAGCTATGAAGAAGAAAAGCAAGTACCAAATCAAGGTGTTTCTGGAGAGAAGGAAAAAGAAAAAAAAAATACTTCTTTTGGTGAGGAAAATCCGAAGAACCAAACTGTACCTCACCCTTTTGTTTCCCCTTGTATATATGTCCCATATCTAACGCCTCTAGTTCGCACACCGTTGGATGCAACTACTTTACCCCTAGCTATATATATTGTAAGCAAGCTGAATTCAGAAAGGGCCAAGTATCCAAGGGAAAGCAAGACACCATCTTGGTTAAAAGATTTTTACCGTCAATGTGGGGGTACATATAGCTAGCAGGTTTAAGGAAATAATTGTTGTCTTTTATTCTTGTAGGCCCATGGCCCAAACTATGATAACCCTAGCTATATATATTGTAAGTCATCGTAGAATGCAGATACAAATTGGCGTTGGCACATGCATTTGCAGACAGTGAAAATCAAAGAAGAATGTCAGAATCAGGTGTGGTATTGAAGAACAGATATTGGATTCTGAGGCATGGGAAAAGCATTCCTAACGAGCGAGGCCTCATTGTTTCTTCCATGGTAACAATTCATTAGATTTTATATAATCACGTTATTTTTCATTCATAATATAATCATCATGTTTAATTCAAATCACAGGAAAATGGTATTCTCCCTGAATTCCAATTGGCCTCCGACGGCGTTAATCAAGCCCAACTCGCTGGAAATTCATTTCAAAAGGTACCTATTTCTTCTTCAATTTTAACCTAACTAACTGGCACGAGATAATATGCACACGAACTGTCACGACATATTGATCTACATGTCAGATTCTATCTTAATGGATGGTAGCTTATATTTTTTTTTCAAAATAAAAGACAAACGAATGTAAAATAAACACTTAGAGAAGTTAAAATATGCTTGAATTGTGTACTCCAATATATATCCTCTGTTTGACATATCATTGAAGAGGCAACTGAGAAGCTAGAGTGATATATGAAAAAGCACCGCCACAAGAGAGTGGTGTATGTGATTTCTCAAATTCTCATAAATAAAATACTGTCAGTGCACTTAAGCTTTTTCCTTTATTTATTGGACAGGAACTAGAGTCTAATAATATCCCACTTGCTAATGTGCGCATTTGCTACTCCCCTTTTTCAAGAACAACCCACACTGCTAATGTTGTTGCAACTGCATTGAATATTACTTTTGATGGCCCTCAGTGTAAGGTCATCCAAGATCTTCGTGAGCGCTACTTTGGTCCTTCCTTTGAGCTTTTATCTCATGATAAGGTAAATCATGCTCAATCATTCATAAATTATAATTGGTATTGGTATTGGTATTGAGGTATTGGATAGGTAGCAGGATTTTATAAAAAAAAAAAAAAAAAAAAGTCACCGACACAATTTGGCCACATCATTTAAGTTTTTGATGTCTCTATAGCTGTGATTAACCCCACTTTTGACCATAATTATCTGTAATATCAATGATCGTGATATAAAATGTTGATATTTATAACAATAGCTGGGTTCTGATCAAGTCCATTTAGTGCCACTACTTACATATTCTGTAGAGGTAGCCTCATTGCAACAGTTGAAGTTGCTGCTATGTGCCTACTTTGTCCTGAGTGTTAAGACAGCGAATCAGTTTCTAACAAATGAAAGCTAAGATTGCTTCAATAAACGGACCCTGCCATGACAGGAGCTTTCTAACACAAAGTTCCCGTTTATATAAGTATGCTGAAACCAACCGTAGTTTGTGAAACTCATTTTCTTCTTTTCATTTTTTATCGACAGTATAATCAGATTTGGGAAATAGATGAGAAAGATCCTCTTGTTGGGCCAGAAGGAGGGGAAAGTGTTAAGGATGTTGCCTGTAGACTTGCAAAAACAATGGACATTATCGAGTCAGATTTTGAAGGGTACCGATTTCTGCCTTTAAATATCAATTGAAATTCTTGTAGTATTTGTGTCTTTTTTAACACAAGCTTGTGCAACATATCAATTAGGGCCCTGCAATTAGTTCAAGCTAACAAAAGATTCACCGTAACATGCAAATACTTTTCAAAATTTCAGATAGTGAATATTTTATTTTGGCTTGTGATCTTGTGCAAGGGGTTTTTCATCTATGGTTATTCTACATCAAGTTTTTTCTTATTTATTTAAGTATGTTTTGGTATTTTTATTCATATTCTGTGTCAATTAATCTCATTCTATTCCACGTCATGCAGATGTGCGATTTTGGTTGTCAGCCATGGGGATCCTCTGCAGATCTTGCAAACAATTATGCATGCAGCTAAGAAACATAAGGAACCCACTTCTGATGACTTAGCTTCAATATTAGCGGCAGTTCAGGTGGCGCCAATCTTGTCCCAGCACCGCCAATACGCTCTGAATACTGGAGAGCTTAGGAAAGTCATTTGAGATTTGACTTTTGAGGCCTAGCATCAATGCAGCTAACTGTAGTTGATGATTCTTCAAGAAATTAGTTTGCAGTTATTATATATTGAATAATTTAGACTGGATTTAGTGTGAAAGAGGAAGTTCTAGTTATTTTCCAATTGAATATTTTAGTATCTAAAATCATTTATTTTTTGTTCTATTTTCTTGTCATATTGGATATGAATCGGTTAAAACCGCAGTGAGTATTTTTAGAAATAAAAGTATACAAGAAAAATCACTTCGGTTTGCATTCCTGTGAAAAATCCAATGTCATTCTTTTTTATTCTATTCCATATGCAGGACCGATGTTAGATTATTTTCTGGATTTTTTTTCTCTCCATGGAATGCATTTTGAGATGTTTAAAAAAAATAAAAATACAACACTTTTTGAGAATGTCCTTCTCCTTCCGGATGGCAGTTGAAATTTTTAGGTGAATTTTTATTTATTTACTTTTATTTTGTTGGGTGAATGACTCAAACAAAGATATCACATTCAGGCAAACCAATAGTCAACAACACGATCATCCATTTAGTTCGTGCAAAGTTTAAGGTGTTTGATCATATAATCCGTTATTATTAAGATGTCTACCAAAAAATAAAGCTGACACTGTATTAACTATATGCGTACATCAAGGAACAACTCTTCAATTCTAGGGAAGCCTCAATGCCACTGTAAAGATTGAGTAATGATATTTTGACATCCATTTGATGACAACTTTGTTAACAACCTTGTTTTTCTCACTTCTTATTGGTCAAAAACAATGGAGAGAGAAAAAGAAAGAGAGAGGATAACAACATCATGTGAGTATGAGAAAGAAAGTTGTTCAAAAGTTGTCAAAATATCATTTCTCATAAAGATTAGGGAACCCTTGTTAACAACTAGTAGAGTGTAGCTCATTTGTAGCACACTGATTGTAGAACTATTTGTACTCTTAAAATGTTACTCCCTCCGTTTCAAAATGAGTGTCACTTTAGCAAAAAAAAATTTGTTTCAAAATGAATGTCACTTTAAATTTTCAATACAACTTTAATTTTTTTCTTCCAACTTTACCCTCAATAAATACTCCAACTTTTCTCTTACACAATTTTCAATGCAACTTTAATTTTGTCTTTTTCTTATAAAGTAAGGGGCAGTTTAGTAAAAGCGTTATATCCAATGATTATTTCATTCTATTTCTTAATCTGTGTGCCAAAGCCTAAAGCGACACTCATTTTGAAACGGAGGGAGTATGACTGTGCGACCCTATCCCATTTGAGAATAAGATTTCACCACCCTCGTATACTAGTTATTATGTATTTTTTCATGTTTACATTTTTTTGGATTGACAAATTTTAGTATAATAATTATTTTGTTAATTTCTTCTCATTCACTAAAATCTAAAGTTGGTCATTTAACTCATTCAATCTTAGCTCATCTCTTGTACTGAACGAAATTTGAGTGCATTTTCCATTCATATCTAAGTACATCAACCATACCAAATACAACAATCATATATATATATATATATATATATATATATATATATATATATATATATATATTTGTGAAGAAAAAAAAAACAAATATAAACACAGAACAAAATAAAATATATCGCATTTGTTAATAGAATACTACTCTTTTAACATTTGTTACTTCCTACGGGAAGAAAAGAACATACTTCAAAAATATTTTAGATTACAATTGAATAAAACCCAACTTTTTTCCCGTACACACTTCAAGCAAAACACCAAGCAAACACATCTCTTCATAGGTACCTAAAGATGTTGGTGTAAGGGGTCAGCTTCCAACCACAACAAAACTAAACTAAACAAGGAATTAAAAATCAGAAAATATACATATACTATCCTTCTGCCAAAGATTAGATTGGATAAAAGCATTTACCAAGTTTTTATAAAAATTGAGATAGTAAAATAAATATACATAACAGATACCGAAGAATTTCACCTTGCATTATTTTTATGGCCTTAAGCAAAACAAAATCAAAAAGAAGTGAACCTACTTAAGTCATCAAGGTAACACATCAGAATGGTCAATATAAAAACCTTACTCATCACACTAAATTTTTATCTTACTTGTATATATGTATTATGGTTAAATCTTGGTCATCTTTGTTATTACTATGCTTCTTTTGTTTTGCAGGTGCACATGAATCCCCAAAAGATGACTCAATCTTCTTGAATAAATCTTCTCTAAGAATGAAACAGCCATGGAAAACGCCATGGATAAAGCTTGAAGCTTGAGGAAGAAGAAAGTGAAGTGAATGATTCTTATTGATTCAATATCTGAAACGGTTACACCAGTAGCTTATATATAAGCTCTGAATTTGTAACTAACTACATGCAATCCAAATGAAATGTAAATGAAACTGAAATTACAATTTAACTAGAGTTAACTTGGCGCGCAAGTAATAGCTCCTTCTTCACTATTTTGTATTGTCATGCTTTGTTCTTTCTTTCTTTCCTCTAATACCCCCCCACAAGATGGAGGTTGGTAAATATCCAGCATCCTAAGCTTGTTGATACACTCATAAAACTGGCGTGGTCCTGAAGCTTTAGTGAACACATCTGCAGTTTGATTGTGGGAAGAAACAGGGAGCAACCTCATAACTCCAGCTTGCAGCTTTTCACGCACAAGGTGACAATCAATATCTAAATGCTTAGTGCGCTCATGAAAAACAGGATTAGCTGATATATGGAGAGCACTTTGATTGTCACAATACAACATAGGCAAACGGGATGGTGACTGTTGTAAGTCATGAAGAAGAAAGCATATCCATTGCAATTCACGTGTTGCTGAAGCCAAAGCTCTATATTCTGCCTCTGCAGATGAACAAGAAACTGTGCTTTGTTTCTTTGACTTCCAAGATACCAGGGAGTAACCAATAAAGAAGCAATATCCAAAAATGGATTTTCTGGTATCTATACATCCTCCCCAGTCAGCATCACTAAAACCCAATAACTGTAAATCAGAGGATTGAGGGAAGAATAAACCACGCCCAGTAGATCTCTTGAGATACCTCAAAACCCTAAGAGCTGCCTGATGATGTATTACAGTTGGTGAAGCCATGAATTGACTTAATTGCTGTGTGGCATATGCTATGTCTGGCCTGGTAGTAGTGAGATAAAGTAATCTACCCACCAATCTTCTATAACCAGAAACATCATGATGAAGAGAACCTCCATCTTGATGCAGACGTGTTGCAGGATCCAGAGGAGTACTTGCAGGTTTACAGTTAGTGAGCTTTGCATCCTCCAAGAGCTCCAAACAGTATTTTCTCTGGCATAGAGTAATACCTTTGGAAGACCTAGCCACCTCAAGACCAAGAAAGAATTTGAGCTGCCCAAGGTTTTTGATCTTGAAAGTTTGATGAAGAGCAAGCTTCAATTCATCAAACACGGTGAGAGATGTACCAGCAAGAATAATGTCATCTACATACACCAAGAGTGCAGTAAAGGATGAAGCAGTGGATTTGATAAACAAAGTATGATCAGACGTAGCCTGAACAAAACCTTGTGCATAGAGAAACTGTGTGAGTTTTTCAAACCATTGCCTGCTAGCTTGTTTCAAACCATATAGAGATTTGAGAAGTTTGCAGACCTGACCTGACTTAGGAGCAGAAACTCCTTGTGGTACTCTCATATACACAGCTTCATTCAAGTCTCCATGAAGAAAAGCATTATTTACATCTATTTGGTGAAGATACCAACCATGAATGGATGCAAGTGCCAGGAGAACTCTGATAGTTGACAGCTTGGCAACAGGAGAGAAAGTTTCAAAATAGTCTAATCCTTCAGTTTGAGTGTATCCCTGTGCCACCAATCTGGCCTTGTATCTCTCAACACTTCCATCAGCATGTCTCTTAATCTTATAGACCCATTTACTCCCAATAGCAGCAGCATTAGGAGGTAAATCCACAAACTTCCAAGTATGGTTTGCATTGAGTGCCTCAATTTCATGCAATCTTGACAAGCTTGATGATAAGTAGTAGGCTCTATATCATGTGAAATGGAGAGAACATAGTGTTGATGATGAGATGCAAGCTGTGAATAGCACACATAGTTTGCCATAGAGTAATCTTTAGACTGACAAACATAATCTTGCGGATGAGAAGGAGGCCTACTGACTCTTTGAGACCTTCTAACAGCTGCCTGTTGAACATTCTCAACACTATTGTTTTGATGTACAATCTCTTCTGAATTATCATCATTGTCACAGACATCTTCAATGTGTGAAGTGTCTTCAACAAATTCATTTGTGACAGCTGGTGCCTTGTAAGACAAGTCATCACTGCTGTCTATGTAAATGTGATTATGTTGTAGAGGATTCAGGGACTGTGAGTGAAAAGGAAACTCTAAATCAAAGAATTTCACATTTCTGGAGATCAAAATCTCACTATTGCAAATATTGACCAAGATGTATCCCTTCATGCCTGATTTATAACCCAGAAATGCACATTTCTTTGCTCTGGGGTCAAACTTATGCCTGTTAATTGGTAGAGTAGAAGCATAACTAAGACAACCAAATACTCTAAGATGACTTCAATCAGGAGCTTGTCCATATAAGAGCTCATAAGAAGACTTATTTTGAAGTAATTTGGTTGGTATTCTATTGAAGAGATACACTGCATGTAATACTGCATAAGACCAAAACTTCTTAGGTAACTTGGACTGAAACATTAAAGCCCTGCTGATATTCAAAATGTGATGATGCCTTTTTTCTACTCTCCCATTTTGCTGCGGTGTATAAACACAACTTCTCTGGTGTAAAATCCCTCTCTCAGCATAAAACTCTTGTAATAAGAATTCAGGACCATTATCACTTCTAATGGATTTGATTTTCTTTTCAAACTGATTTTCTATCATACAAACAAAACTTTTAACTTTTGATGAGACTTCTGACTTGGATTTTAACATAACAACCCAAACATGCCTACTATGATCATCCAAAATGGTCAAGAAATATCTAAAACCATGTATGCACTCAGTGGAGAAAGGCCCCCAAATATCAACATGTATAAGATCAAACATGTTCTGTGCATTATTTAAACTGACAGAAAAAGGCAACTTCTTTTGTCTAGATAGTTGACAAACATCACAAGCAACATGTGAACTTACAGAAATATAGCTGTACAGTTTATTCATACATTGCATTCTATCATGAGATAGATGCCAAAGTCTAAGGAGCCATAGGATTCCTGAAGGCACTAAACTACTGTCTTTATTATGTAAAGTAGAAATACTAGAAATCTTAGCAACTTTTTGTGACTCTTTTCAGCCAAACCAATCCTCCTCATATCCTTCTTGTCCTGTATGATACACTGATTAGCTTCAAAATTCAGTATACAGTCTTGCTCTTTGCATAATTTTGACACAGATATCAGATTCACAGCAAATTGTGGCAAGTATAACACATCATGAATGTGTAAAGATTCTGTCAACTTCACATTTCCTTTGTAACATGCCTCCACTATAGTCTTATTAGGTAATGTTACACTAATTGGTTTAATTTCATAGTAGCTAATAAACCAACTCAAATCATGACAAGTGTGATGTGTAGCACCTGTATCAACTCTCCAGCTATTATCATCAAATTTACATCTAGCATTACTGGTAAAGAACTTACCTCCTGTATTCATAGTTGAACTGCTAGCCTTCATCACATTTGCAGAACCTTTAGCTTTAACATTGCTTTTCTCTAAAAATGCAATCAAACTTTGATACTGATCTTTGGTCAGCATCATTCCACCTTCATCATTTTTCCCAGTGGAAGCATTTCCCTTGAACTCAGTTTCTTCACCTTTAACAAAGTTAGCATTAGCAAAAGTATTTCCTCCTCCTCTTCCCCAATTTGGAGGATATCCATGCTTCTTGTAACAAGTTTCAACTGTATGATTAGTTCTATTGCAAAAGCTGCAAACTCTGGGATTTCCTCTTCCTCTTCCTTGAGAAGAATATCCTCTACCTCTTCCAAATTATCTTTGTCCATCCATTGCATTAACAAGACCAGAGGCTGTATCATCTATAGGAGTAGCTACTACATTGTACTGCATCTTCCTTTCTTGCTGCAGTACCATAGAGAAAACCCTATTTATTTGAGGTAAAGGATCCATCAGCAACACTTGTGATGTTACACCTTGATAATCATCACTCAATCCCATTAAGAACTTAATGATTCGATCTTCAGCTCGAAATGCTTTATTATTTCTCATAGCAAAACAAGTGCACTGAATTAGACAGGTACATTGAGGCATGGGCCTGAACTGATCTAACTCTTCCCATAAACCTCTCAAATCAGTGAAATATTCAGTGACTTTCTTAGTTCCTTGTTTCAGATTAGCAATTTCTTCTTATGAGATGTGGACTGGGAAAAAGCCCAACATTAAGCACTTGCACATTTGGGGATGTCCAGCTGAAGCAAGGCCTTATATGCCCCATGAAAACAAGTTGGATGCAAAGACAGTTAGTTGCTATTTTGTTGGGTACGCTGAACACTCTCGCGGGTATAAGTTTTACAACCCCATTAGTAGAACAATTTTTGAAACGGGAAATGCAAGGTTTCTTGAGGATGTCGAATTTGGGGGGGAAGGAAACATAAGGAGTGTTGTCTTTGATGAAGAAACTGTTATTGACAATGAGCAAGTTATTGTGCTTGCTTTTGTTCCAGAAACAGATTCAGAAACAAATAATGATGTTATTCATAACATCCCTCAAGAACAAGACAATGCTGAGTTTCTTCCTCTAGCACCACTTGAAGTTCAAATTCAACAACCTCAAGAACCGCCATTAAGAAGATCCACTAGAGAGAGGAGAAATGCAATTTTAGATGATTATGTTGTATTTCTTCAGACACATGAGGATGGCATTGGTTTGACTACAGAAGATCCAATCAACTTTAGTCAAGCTATCCAAAGTCCTAACTCTCTTAAGTGGGTTGATGCCATGAAGGATGAGATAAAATCGATGGCTGACAACAATGTTTGGGATCTCGTTGAATTACCTGAAGGAAAGAAACCCATTGGTTGTAAATGGATATTTAAAACCAAACGGGATTCAAAGGGTAATGTTGAGAGATATAAAGCCCGTCTTGTCGCCAAAGGTTATACTCAAAAGGAAGGCATTGATTATAAAGAGACTTTCTCTCCGGTTTCTTCGAAAGACTCTCTTAGGATCATAATGGCATTCGTAGCTCATTTTGATTTAGAGCTGCATCAGATGGATGTAAAGACTGCTATCTTAATTGGAAACATTGAGGAAACAATATACATGGTGTAGACAGAAAATTTTGTGTCAGGTGACCCAAAATCTATGGTTTGCAAACTTAAGAAATCCATCTATGGCCTTAAACAGGCTTCCCGTCAATGGTACTTTAAGTTTCATCAAGTTATATCCTCGTTTGGTTTTGAGGCTAATCAAGTTGATGATTGTTTGTACCTAAAGTTCAGTGGGAGTAAATATATCATCTTGGTATTATATGTAGATGATATCCTTTTAGCAAGCAACGATATAGGCTTACTGCACGAAACCAAGAAATTTCTCACAAAGAATTTTGAGATGAAAGATCTTGGGGACGCCTCCTTTGTCTTAGGTATCCAAATACTTAGAGATCGCTCTCGAGGTGTTTTAGGATTGTCACAAAGGAGCTATATCGATACAGTTTTTGGATAGATTCTCCATGAAAGATAGTAAACCAGGAGACCCACCCGTTGCTAAAGGAGACAAATTTTGTCTCAAACAGTGCCCCATCACGGATCTTGAAAAGACAGAGATGCAAAAGATTCCTTACGCTTCGGCTGTGGGGAGTCTCATGTATGCTCAAGTTTGCACCCGTCCCGACTTAGCTTTCATTATAGGAGTTCTTGGGAGATATTTAAGCAACCCTGGTATGCAGCATTGGACGGCAGTAAAGCGTGTTATGCGTTACTTGAAGAGAACAAGAGACTTTGTGCTCACTTATCAGAAGTCAGACAACTTGGAGATCGTCGGATATTCTGACTCTGATTTTGCAGGATGCCCGGATAGCAGACATTCCACATCTGGTTACATCTTCCTCTTGGCTGGAGGAGCCGTCTCCTGGAAGTCTGCTAAACAGACTTTAGTGGCTCCCTCTACCATGGCTGCGGAGTTTGTGGCTTGCTTTGAGGCATCAAATCATGGAACTTGGCTACATAACTTTGTCACTGGCCTACGCATCGTTGGGAGCATCCAGAGGCCCTTGAAGATTTATTGTGACAATAGTGCAGCTGTACTCTACTCCAACAACAATATGAGTGCTACGAAATCGAAATTTATCGACATCAAGTATCTTGTTGTGAAAGAAAGAGTTCAGGAGAAACAAATTTCGATAGAACAAATAGAAACAGACTTTATGCTAGCTGATCCACTAACTAAAGGCTTAGCACCTAAGGCTTTTCATGGACATGTTGCAAACATGGGTCTTGGCTTTTCGATTGCCTTAGATTAGTGGGAGTCATTTCCTATTCTTTATTTTATGTTCTATCTTATTGATGTAATTTTGGTTCAAACTTTCAGTTATGTTTGATTTTCTGCAGAAATAAAACTTATGTGATATTATTGTTATAACAATATCAAGTTTAATTTTATTATGTGCAACTTTTGTAATTTTTATTGCACCTATTGAACTACATTATGATCTCAATAAAGACTTATGTAGGACCAGTTGGAAATAGACATGATTTAGAGATCACATTACATGAAATTTCCATGCCACTCACCCATATTGATCTATGTCATTAAGTACATTGTTATGGTGGTCGTCGGGGTTCCGTCACGTTATATGTCAGTGACGACAGCCGCGGTGGTCCCATTATTAATGTATGAGATGGACCAGATTGTAAAGTTGAAATCTAACGATATATAGCATTCAGATGTGCACCTAAAGAACCTTGGTATAATTATTGTTAAGATATATTGCCCAAGTGGGAGATTGTTGGAATATTTAGTTATAATTTATTTAATTATAATATTCCAATAATTATTATGTGGGCATATATATCTAATTTAATTATATTAGCTATTTATCTTTAAGGGCCTTAATTGATTAGTGATCATATAATGAAAAAAGGCTTATTAGGTTTCTATTAAAATAATAATTAATTATTTAAGTGATATGGGCTTGGATCGGGTGGATGTCTGGATGGTCCATTAACGAAATAATGGGAAACCCTAATGGTCATCCAATATAAAAGAGGCTATGGTCCCCAATATACCGTACACAGCAAAACCGCTCTTCTCCCCATCTGAAGCGCATTAGGGCATCAAGGTACAAGTTGAGGAAGAACCAAACCAGCCGCCGCTGACTTTGATTTTGTTTCAGATCACTGCTGCCGGAAAACTCTTTTGTCATGGATCCAGGTATTCCTATGACCTTGAACTTTGAATTTCAGTAAATCAAACATGTTGTATCTGATCATAAACTTGTTCAACAATTGCTTCCGCTATGATTGATAAATTAAATTATGTATATTGAACTGTTTATGAAATTTGCTAACACATATCTGTTATACCCTAATTTTGGACCTAAAAATACTAACTCAATTCTTCTTTTCTTGCATTTCAAGTCATTTGAACTGTCTTTGATCAATTACATCTTTCTCTGCATTTTATCTCAATATTACTTGCAAAATTCACATAAAAGGGTATTTTAGTCATTTCCTGTGTCCAAGCTCATTTTAGTCCTTTAAAAACTGCTTGAGTCTTTTCAATTGTTTGAATAAATTTTTATTTCAATTCCATGTCAAAATCCATTTTAAAAAATTGCATTTGAAGTCATTCTGAGTCAGTTTAGCCCCTAGGGGCATTTTAGTCTTTTCATGTGTTAAAGTCCTGTTAAATCTCTTAAAATCGTCTCTGAGTCTATTAATGTGCTTGTATAAGTTCTTGCTTTAGTTCTCTGTTAAAAAAGTCATTTTAAAATTGCATCTGAGTCATTTCGAGTCGTTTTAGTCCCTGGGGGCATTTTGGTCATTGCACATAAAATTTCTGATTCATTTTAATCTGCTTTGTTGTTTTTAATCGTCTCGCTTCACGTTAATTTTCAATTTACTTCTTCAATTCAATTTTAGTTTTAATTTTCATTTTGGTCCTTGTACTTTTGTTATTTGCATTTTAATCCCTTTTTAAGTTTGTTAAAGTCAAAGCCAAGGTTTGTTACAAGTCCAGTGCCACATTGCATCACATCATTGGTCCAAGCATTCCCACATCACCTATAAAAGTCAAGGTCATGGTCAAGGATACACACTAATCATTTTTACACAAAAATTCCCAAAAATTCCAAAAATCATTTTCTAAAATTATTTTCTCTCCCATTTTTCTCTCATCTTCAACAACCTCTAACAAACCACCTCTAACTAACTTCCTCCACCCTAAACCACCCTAACTAACCTTCAACCACCACAAAAAACTCCACAACCACCACAAAAATCTCCATAACCAAAACCTTCATCATCACCTCCATCTTACCCCAATCTTCATCGTCATCATCCATCACAATAGCCTTGCATTTTCAAATCGGCACTCATAAACAATCTTCAACCTCAAATCCAACACAATCATCCACAATTTCACAAAACCGATTCACGCCGTCAATAATTGATTCAAACACCTTCGTTCTCTTGTTTAGAAGCAAGGTTCGAACCAGTCAATTTCTCTGTTCAACACGACACAACCAATCGGCTCAATTGAATGCATCAGTAACCGAAGCTTTCCAAGCCAGTCAAGTAATGAATCGACTCGTGAAAAGAGGAGAAGAGCAACATCGGTTCAAAAGGGAGGAGAGCCGAATTCGATTCGAACAGAAGCGCAAAGGCGTGAGATACAGAAGAGAGAAGGGATCGTTTTTCCTTATCTTTTGAGTCTGGATCGAATTGCAAAGGACCTGCGACGCGCATAGATCGAGCACGAACGGTGAGCGTGAACAATAAACAACAGCAAGCTTTGATCGACGCTAGCCTTGAAGTATTCTCTTCCGTTTCCTTCGATTCGAACACAGGTATAACTTCTCTGTCGTTTTGTTCTTTTGTTTTTTTCTCTTTCTGAAAATTTTCGAATAGAAATGCATAGATCTAGGCTTTTGTGTTTGTTATTTGAGATTTTTGATTTGGGGTTTGGATTGAGGAAGGAAAAGGATGTTTAAAGATGTAAAGAGATTTTGATTTGGTGGAGTTGCGAAATTCCGGCACGGTGGTGCCGTCACCGGCCGCCGTGCCGGAAAATTTGATCTCGCCGGAGAAGAAGATATAAGGGCGCGTGTTCTTTTGGTCTGAAGCGAAAAAGAAGAGAAGAAGAAACTTAGTGAATGGTTTTTTGCAACACAGTGAATTTTTATATTGACCCATGCCATTAACTTGACCCATGAACGACCCATGGATCTAAACCGATCCAATTCTTTTTCCACCCAGCCTGTTTTCAAGTCTGCTAAGGCCCAACGTGTGTTTAGTCTTCTTTTGTTACATCTCTACAGTTTTGCTGTTTGAACCCCCCAGTGTTGCTATTTCCACCCCTGCCATGCCCAAAACGTTTTAGGAAATTCCATAAAAATTCATAGTTTGTTCTTATTAATTTTGTGGTGTTTTTATGATAATCTTGCATTGAAAAACTTGATAAAAAAATAATGTGTTAGTTTCTTGCGTTAATTTTGAAGTTTTATGTTAAAAAAATTGTGAAAATTGTTTGATTTCAATTCCCATGCTTGATATGTGTTTGTGATCCATGATGTGTGACTTTGTGATATTTTTTTCTACTGTTTAAATGTGTATGCTACTGCATGTGAATATTTTCGTGCTTTATTACTCGTTTTACAAGTTTTGTGTGTGAATAAATCATGTGGAATAAGCCTAACTTTTGTCCTAAATGCTTGACATGTTACACTCCTTTAGTCCTCCTTGTGAAAACTGATTTGACACTCTTTGTGAACTTGTTAAGACATGAGGATTATAGGCCTTGTTCAAGCCTTGCATTGTTGATGAATCTTTAGGCCTATTTCGCACTATTTTTGCCATGTTTTGTGATATTTTTCTTGCTTTTGCTATAGTGATGTTTCCTTGCTCTTATTTCTTGATATTATCATGTGCTACTAACTCTTTTTTTTGTTTCATGTTTCATACATCATAAGCATTCCATATCTCATCTCTTTCTCCACTTTAATTTCTTGCACTTTAAATTTTACCAAGAATTAGAATGTAAAAAAACTTAGGATTTTTTGTACTTTACTTTTATGCAATTTTAATTTCTTGCAAGACCATAGAATGTATCTAGGCCAATGATGTAAAGGACTATGGACTCTAATAATGTACACCGACACAAGCACCGACACATGCACACACCTCACTTTAGATGTATGCTTAGGTTATGCATGTTTAGATGTATGTTTAGGTTTGAAT
This sequence comes from Medicago sativa, assembly GCF_051527215.1. Classification (NCBI taxonomy): domain Eukaryota; kingdom Viridiplantae; phylum Streptophyta; class Magnoliopsida; order Fabales; family Fabaceae; genus Medicago; species Medicago sativa. The sequence continues at coordinate 7,860,914 of NC_140754.1, forward strand.
GCTTTAGATGTATGTTTAGGATTTGAAACTTAGCAAAAAAATCATTTTCCAAATAAATATGAACAATATCACTCAAATCATTTTCTAAATAAACCTTGGGATCAAAATCCCATTGATTTTCCCTTTCTTTTCTTAAATAAAACCCCAATGAATTTTAATCATACTTAGACCTTTTTGTAAAATAACTAATTCCACCTCACTTTTTTTACAATCTTATGCCCTTGAGGCCTCTCTCTCACATTCTTCAAAATCCCATTTTCAAACTTAAAATCAACCAACAAAAACGAAAACATTTTTTTTGGAAGAGAACTACGGTGGATTTGATCCCTTAAACGGGTACGTAGGCAAGGAACAAAATTCCTTCAATTCAAATAAAAAAAAATTCAAACACATTCTTCTCCCTCCAATTCTTCACTTAGAAAAACTCTTAGGCTTAATATCATCTTTCAAAATAGCATTTAAAAATAAAGCGCGCGCGTAGAAAGTAAAGACGGTTCCTATAGGATACTATAGTCGTTATGGGTGCCTAACACCTTCCCGTAGCGAAAACAACTCCCGGACCTCGATTCTCAAGGGTTTTGCTTACTTTTTCCCTTCCCAAGAAAAAATAAGATATCACCGGTTAAAAAGGTTCAAACGTAATCAATGTTTGACACCCGAAAACCAAGATAAAACAGCTGGCGACTTCACTGGGGAGATTTGAGAGTTACGCCTAGTCCTTATTTCCACGCTTGCGCTTCTTTTTTTACTTATTTCTCTTACTTGCTTTCCTTATGTGAATAAATGTTTAAATTCTTGCAAACGTGTGGGATGAGAATATCGAAAGTCCTGCACCCGGGCTGAGTGAACTTAGGATTTAGGAGGGATATAATCGACAATTCATTCTGGGGGTTGCCTCGTGTTTTGGATTATGCGATCAATCCCACATAGCTGAGGCATTTTAGGGGTGATGTTGTCGGCGCGTGTTGTCGCGTTTAGGCACTTTACTTCTAATTGTTCTATGACGCTATGAACCGTAGATAACCGAACCCATCCATGGCCATTTTCTAGGATGTAGTGCGGAGGCTAAACCGAGTGTTGTCTCGAATTTTAGTCGTCACGCGATACTACACTCAAGTTAGACCTTCCACGGATAATCATGGAGCGAGTGTTGTCTCGTGACACCATGATATACGTCAGAGAGTTTGCAACTTGGGAACCCTTTTTAGAACCCGGTTACTATTGTCCTAAAGCCCTAGTTTCACCGGACACCGTGTCCACCCATGACTCCTCGACTTTGAATTCCAACCCACCGTGTTTTCTCCGAACTTGAACATAATCATGCATACATGCATAAACTTTTTTTCCATGCATTGTTATCGAAGGGCTTAGACAAATTGAATTTGTAAACATTGTAGGAATGGGGAAGACTAAGTCCTACAAGTTCAAGGAAGTGAATTTGGCTAGTTTGAGAGATTTGGCACTCAAGATCGAGGACCCGACTGGTTTCCGACACCGTTACGGGGCTTTACTTACTATTCTCCATACTAATGTGGATGAGAAGCTTGTGCACACTCTAGTGCAATTCTATGATCGGGAGTATCGGTGCTTTACTTTTCCTGACTTTCAGTTGGTGCCTACTCTAGAGGCTTATTCTTGCTTGATGGGTTTATCTATTGCTAAGGGGGTACCCTTCGCGGGACTTGAGCATCCTCCTACTTCTTTGGTTATTGCTAAGGATCTCCATCTTACAACCTCCGATGTTTCCAAGAATCTTGTCACTAAGGCTCGCATCCGAGGGTTCACTTCAAAGTATCTACTTGAGAAAGCCAACCTCAAGACCACTTGTCAGGACACTCTTGAGGCTATTCTTGCACTCCTCATCTATGGGCTCATTCTCTTTCCGAATCTTGATGACTCCGTGGACATGAATGCTATTATGATCTTCCACTCCAAGAATCCGGTTCCTACTTTGCTAGCTGACACATATCATGCTATTCACGATCGTTCCGGCAAGGGTCGTGGATACATTCTTTGTTGCGTGCCTCTCCTCTATAGGTGGTTTATTTCGCACCTTCCGGAGTCTTTCCACGACCATCCGAAGAATTGGTCTATTTCACAGAGGATTATGGCTCTCACTCCTAATGAAGTGGTTTGGCTCACTCCAGCTTCTAGAGTCAAGGAAATCATCTTCGGTGGTGGGAAGTTTCTTAATGTACCTCTTCTTGGTACCTGGGGTGGAATCAACTATAACCCGGAGCTCGCCTTGCGACAATTTGGTTTCCCGATGAAAGAAAAGCCCATCAATCTTGCCACAGCTCCTTACTTCTTTCACTACTCCAATGCTCCCACCGGAATAAGAGAGGATTTCATGGAAGCTTGGTCTAAACTTCGGAAGAAAGAGGTGAAGCATATGGGTGTAAGGTCCGGTGTTGCTCATGAGGCCTATACACAGTGGGTGATAAACCAAGCTGAGGAGATTGGTATGCCTTACCCCTCTCTGAGATATGTGTCTGCATCTATTCCTACCATGCCTTTGCCTCTACTCCCACCTACCCAGGAGATGTATCAGGAGCATCTAGCTATGGAGAGTCGGGAGAAGCATCAGTGGAAGGCTAGATACTATGAGGCTGAGAACTTGATCATGACTTTGGATGGAAAGGATGAGCAGAAGACTCATGAGGTGATGACATTGAAGAAAGAGTTAGCTAAGGCTAAGAGAGAGATTGAAGAGAAAGATAGGTTGCTTATGAGAGACTCTAAGAGGGCTAGGGGTGCCCGTGACTTCTATGCACGATACTGCAGCTATGAGTCTGAGTCTGAGGATGATGCTTCCACTTCCTATGCTTGAGGATCTCCATTTCCTGTCATTATTTTCATTTGTTTATGTTGTTTTACATTTCAAAGTCTATCCCTTGGCTTAGCATTTCAATGGGAATCGTCTTGTAAAACTATATGTTGGTTGTTTGTTTCCCGTTTATGTTAATTGTTGTTTAGTAATGTTTGCAAATTTCTAATTTGTCTAAAACCCTTCGATAACACAAAAAAGAGTCTTTTTGCATATGCATTAACACATTTCATGCATCATATGCATTCATTGGTCACAAAGACTTCCCTCGTGCTCATTGCCTCCTGGTTTTGTCCGCCGCAGTCTGAAAAGTGGCTCGTGCTCGCAAAGTTTACCAACCAGATAGAATCCATCAGACAAGATTTTACAAGAGAAGAATCATGGCTAACTTTGAAGAAGAAAAAGCTCAGCTCCGTGCCGAATTGGCTGCTATGAAAGAAGACTTGGCTAAGGCTCATGACGCTATGTCCACCATGATGGCTGCACAAGAACAACCAGCCACATCTGTTCCGGTTTCTACTGAAGGGATTTCCTCTATCCCACTATCTACTGTGGCTTCTGATGCTCGTTTTGTTATGCCCAATGGACGCCCTTATGGGCTCTCAGCTTTCTACTCTCCTAATATTGCTGCTGGTGTCTCTGGCTTTGCTGGTCAAGGACAGATCCTCGTATCCACCTCTATGCCTCAAGTGACTACTGTTGTTACCGACCCTATTGTACACACTGTGCAACAGGTGATTGATGTCGATACTCCGCGTGGACAAGACCCTGTAATGGAAGCTATGAAACAACAGTTAAGAGAATTGGCTGGAGAACTCCGTGAGGTCAAAGCTAGCCGTGGAAACAATGTCTCTGCTAAGGCTCGTGATCTGTGCTTGGTATCCCGATTTGAGATTCCTAAGAAGTTTAAGGTGCCAGATTTTGACAAATACAATGGATCTTCCTGTCCACATAGCCATGTCATTCGGTACGTCCGGAAGATGGCCAATTATGCAGATAATGATGCACTGATGATACACTGCTTCCAAGACAGCCTAGCAGAAGTTGCGGCAGATGATACAGACATTCCTGAAGACTCTGAAGAAGGAATATAAGGAAAGAATGATAGTCTCTGCTCCAAACAACTTCTCCGACATGGTTACTATGGGAACTCGTCTAGAGGAGGCTGTCAGAGAGGGTATCATTGTTCTTGAAAAGGGTGAGTCTTCAGCCGGTGCACCGAAGAAGTACGGTAATGGCCACCATAAGAGGAAAGAATCTGAAGTAGGAATGGTATCTGGTAACCCATCTACAGCTGCCACACAATTACCTCTGCCCTATCAATACATGCAGTACTCTCAACATCCTTTCTTTCCGCCATTTTACCAGCAATATCCTCTGCCACCGGGTCAACCACCAGTGCCCGTTAATGCCATTGCTCAACAAGTACAACAACAACCTCCTGCTCAACAGCCACAGCAGCAACAACAGGGTCCTCGGCCCAGGACTTATTTTCTACCAATACCAATGCGGTATGCTGAGCTGCTCCCAACTCTACTTGCTAAGGGACATTGTGTCACAAGGCCAGGCAAGCCTCCGCCTAATCCTTTGCCTCCTAGGTTCCGACAGGATCTTACATGTGAATTCCATCAGGGCGCTCAAGGCCACGATGTTGAAGGGTGCTATGCTCTGAAGTATATTGTAAAAGACTTGATAGAAAAAGGACGGTTGACTTTTGAAAATAGTGTTCCTCATGTTCTTGAAAATCCACTCCCAAACCATGCTGCTGTTAACATGATCGAGGCTTTCGAAAGAGTTCCCGCTCCTCAAAAGGATCCCATGTTGGATGTCCGCAATGTTTTTACTCCCTTGGTACCGCTACATGTCAAACTTTGTCAGGCTTCTTTGTTCAATCACGATCATGCTTCTTGTTCAGAATGTCTTCAAAATCCTATGGGCTGTTGTGTGGTACAAGATGATATCCAGAGTCTGATGGATGAAAAGCACTTGATTGCCAGTGATGTATGTGTGATTGTGCCAGTGTTTCATGATTCTCCGGTTGAAACTGCATCTCAGACAAGGAATGTTGAGCCCTTAGTGATCAGGTTACCTGGTCCAGTATCTTATGCCTCTACAAAAGCAATCCCTTACAAGTACAATGCAACCATGATTGAGAATGGAGTGGCGGTGCCTCTGGTATCCCCAGCTACAGTTGATAACGTTGCTAGTGAAAACAGAGATGTGAAGATTGGGATCCTCAGTGGGGGATCCCGAAAATTGGTTTTGCTGCACCAAGTTAAGTAGGGCAGGCTTAATTTCAAAATTGTCATCCTCAACCGTTGGGTACACAATAACAGCTTGTGGCTCAGCCGTAGACGGCGTTGCATACTCTTTGAGAGTGCGATTGGCCATGGCGGTGTTATTTTGTGCTGCTCTCCTCCTTCTATCTAAGAACCTTTCGATCTCGGGTATGAATACCGCTTGATTTCTAGTTCTTCGCATACAAGGTTGAGAACCCAAGAAGCTAACGATAACAGAAAAATAAAAACTTAAAAATAAAAAGAAAAGAGAAAGAAGAGAGAATTCTAATCACTTAAAAAAAAAGCTAATTAAATTAGTTAACTCCCCGGCAACGGCGCCAAAAACTTGATAGAGCCAAACCGCAAGTGCACGGCCTATCGAAGTAATAGTAGTAAGTAGAGTATCGTTCCGCTAGGGAGTTGTTCAACTTAATTAACTTTTAATGAATGATTAGAGGAGAGAAAGTTGATTAGAAAGAGTTTGATTGCTGAAGGTAAAAACAATAATAATAAAGGGCCTTAGGATCATTGGTTCATCTTAATAACTAATCCTTCACTAGACAAAACCTAAACATCTAATTTCATGATTTACACACTAATTTCTAAAGACCGGTTTCCCTTAGCCCCTCACCTTTCCGATGAAAGTCCAGTGAGAGTTTACTTCTAGTAACCAAGCCTATTTTACTGACATGATTACTAGAAGATGCATAGAGGATTGAAACTACTCTTTGTCTCAATAATTGCAAAGACTATTTCACTGTTTTGCAATTATTGTCTAGATTCACTTGTTCCAACATCAAGGCTCCGCTCTCGCTTTATGGATTGATGTTTGGGATGATGGATTAACGATTATCAAACCCTCCGCTTTCGCTTCCACAGTTTGATAATTGTTAATCCACGTTAAGACGGTGAATCTAGATTAGAAATTAGGGTTACATAGAAATTAGGGTTTAGACATGTTTTGTTTAGGATTGAGTCATTAGACTCCCCAATAATCCTAAGACTAAGAAGTCTATGAAGGAAAATCGAATAAAAGAATGGAGTAGCAGCAGCGGAATAATTTCGATTTTCTTTCCTTTGATCATTACGAAATTCAAACATGAATCAGTGATTCGATTGTTACCTCGAAGTGTGAAATCTGAAAGCTGAAAACTGGAAACTGGAATCTCGATCACAGCCAAGCAAGCAGCAAGCAGCAAAGCCTCTAGCAAGTCCACACGAACAGTGCTCCTCCAAAACTCGGTGCTAGCCAAGGAATCAGAAGTGCAGAGAAGAGGGTTGCTTCAAAACGTGTAACCAAAAACTTCAGCACTAGAGTTCTATTTATAGAACTTCTAGTGTGCTCTGCAAGTCAGAAGTCACTATTGGGCTTCAGTAAGCCCAACAACGAGTTTAGTAATTTTGCTAACTAATTAGTGTTATTTACTAAACGCACCCCTTATATAAGTCATACTTATATATTTCTCTTTTGACTGTTCTTTGTGTGTGACCCTATAGGTTCTAGTCACGTTGGCAATAATATTAAATCTAATATTTAATATTATAAACAATGAGCGGTATCTAGCAACACATCATTGTTACCCAAGTGACAAGAATGTCAAGTGATCTGACGAAACCTTTCCATGATAATACTCATGTGTACACTTACTCCTTTGTCTCGATATCTTTATTGATCCCAAGGCATAGATATTTTGTCACCCTTGTATAGATCAATATTTATATTTCTTGATTCCAAAATATACTGAATAACGAATAAGTCCAATATCTTATATTGACTTAGTTCGGCATGGCCATGCAGTTTTACAGTCATATTTCATCAAGAGGCCTAAAGATATATCTCCTGTTTATGAGGAGGGACAAATCCCATCTAGGACACTCATGTCCCTCAGCATGATTCATCAAGTACCCATCAACCAACGTTATGGTTATCCTGTTACAGACAACGTTAGAATGGCAACAAAGCACTTGAGTCCACATCTAGGAATCATAGTGGTTTCAGGTCTAAGAGCGATATACATTATTATCATTGTGAGAATATCTTATGACAATATCATAACATACTATGTAGTATTCTCACGGTGGGTCAATCCAGTATAAATATTACTCCTAATACTTATACCTATGTATAGACTTAATATCTCATATCTATGACCCATGAGATGCGGTCATCAGTCTACATACATAATAGTCTCGATGCTTTATTATTATCCTTTATTCATATTAAAGCTTTGACTACGGATGCATTTAAGAATAGCGTTCTTTATGATAATGTAATCTCATGATTAAGTCACACTTAATTATATTATTACACGAACTATCTATTCTAAGGACTTTATTAACATTACATAAATATAATAAAGAGTGCCATATATTATTCAATAATAAAAGTCATGATACATAAGATAAGTTTAACATAAATTATTGGCCTCTAGGGCTTACACCAACAATCTCCCACTAGCACTAGAGCCAATCAGGCATAAACCTAATACCTATAGATCTAGTATGACCATCATGCTTCTGCTGGGCAAGAGCTTTAGTAAGTGGATCAGCAACATTCTCTAATGTTGGTACTTTGCATATTTTAACATCTCCTCTTTCGATAATCTCTCGAATAAGATGATAGCGCCTTTGTATGTGTTTGGATTTCTGGTGAGATCTAGGTTCTTTGGCTTGTGCGATTGCTCCATTGTTATCACATAGTAATTCAATGGGATCCACAATACTTGGAACTATTCCAAGATCAGAAATGAATTTCTTAATCCAAACAGCTTCCTTTGCGGCATTAGATGCAGCAATATACTCGGCTTCTGTTGTAGAATCAGCGACTGTTTCTTGCTTTGAACTCTTCCAGCTCACAGCACCGCCATTTAAGCAAAACACATATCCAGATTGCGATTTAAAGTCATCATGATCTGTCTGAAAACTAGCATCAGTGTAACCAATTACAGAGAGCTCTTCTTGACCTCCATAGATCAAGAAAGTATCCTTAGTTCTTCTCAAGTACTTAAGGATATTCTTGACAGCAATCCAATGATCATTGCCAGGATTAGACTGGTATCTGCTCGTAGCACTCAAAGCATACGAGACATCTGGTCGAGTACATAACATAGCATACATGATAGACCCAATTGCTGAAGCATATGGAATATCACGCATTCGATCTCTTTCTTCGTTAGTCGAAGGGGATTGAGTCTTTGATAGATTTATACCTGACGACATAGGGATGAATCCTTTCTTGGAATCATGGATATTGAAACGTCTCAGGACTTTATCTATATATGTACCCTGACTTAAGCCAAGCAATCTCTGTGATATATCTCTATAAATCCTGATTCCTAATATATAGGAGGCTTCACCTAAGTCTTTCATAGAAAAGCATTTCCCTAACCAAGTTTTGATTCCTTGTAATGTAGGGATGTCATTTCCGATTAACAATATGTCATCCACATATAAAACCAGAAATGAAACTATGCTCCCACTAACCTTCTTGTAAACACAAGGCTCATCTTCATTTTTAATGAATCCATATTGTTGTACAGTTTCATCAAAACGAAGATTCCAACTTCTGGAAGCTTGCTTCAATCCGTAGATTGATCGCTGTAATTTGCATACTTTCTTGGGTGCTTTAGGATCACCAAATCCTTCAGGTTGTGTCATGTACACATCCTCAAGAAGATTTCCATTAAGGAAAGCAGTCTTGACATCCATTTGCCAGATTTCATAATCATGGTATGCAGCGATAGCAAGTAAGATCCGAATGGATTTAATCATTGCAACTGGTGAAAAGGTTTCATCATAGTCTACACCATGAATTTGTTTGAAACCTTTAGCAACCAATCGTGCTTTGTAGGTATTAACCTTTCCATCCATGTCGATTTTCTTTTTGAAAACCCACTTGCATCCTATAGGATTAATTCCTTCAGGTGTTTCAATCAAGTTCCAAACTTGATTTGTGTACATGGAATCCATTTCAGATTTCATGGCTTCAAGCCACTTCTCAGATTCAGGACCAGTAATGGCCTCTGTGTAAGTCACAGGCTCATCTTGGTCCATGAGCAATACATCACCCTCTTTTGATATGAGATACCCATATCTCTCGGGTTCTTGACGTATCCTGCTAGACCTACGTGGTTCTTGTGTTACTGGAATAGGAATTTCTGTCACAACAGTTTGTGTATCCTGTTCCTGTTCCTCCATCGGTATGTCTTCACTTTGTGGGTCTTGAACTTCTTCAAGATCTACTTTGCTCCCACTGATTCTTTTGGAGACAAAATCCTTTTCAAGAAAGACTCCATTTCTGGCAACAACAATTGTTCCCTCAGAAGGTTTGTAAAAGTAGTATCCTCTAGTTTCTTTAGGATATCCGACAAAGAAACATTTATCAGATCTTTGTTCAAGCTTAGTAGACATAAGTCGTTTTATATAAGCTTCACAACCCCAAATCTTTAAATGTCCCACATTGGGTTTTCGACCATTCCATATCTCATATGGTGTCTTTTCTACCGCTTTGGATGGAACTCGGTTAAGTGTATAAGCTGCAGTTAATAAGGCGTATCCCCATAAGGAGTTTGGAAGTTCAACATGACTCATCATTGATCGGACCATGTCTAACAAGGTTTGATTTCTCCTTTCGGAAACACCATTCCATTGTGGAGTTCCAGGAGGTGTGAGTTGGGACAAGATCCCGCATTCTTTTAGATGATTGTCAAACTCTAAGCTCAAATACTCTCCACCTCGATCAGATCGAAGCATTTTGATTTTCTTGCCTAGTTGGTTTTCTACTTCATTTTGAAATTCCTTGAATAAAGTAAATGATTCAGATTTATGTTTCATTAGATACACATATCCAAATCTACTAAAGTCATCAGTGAATGTGATGAAGTAGTGAAAACCTCCTCTAGCAGTTATGTTTAGGGGTCCACACACATCAGTATGTATGAGACCTAAAAGATCACTAGCCCTTTCACCTTGACCGGTAAATGGAGCCTTTGTCATTTTCCCTAACAAACAAGATCGACATGTTTCATATGATTCAAAATCAAAAGAGTCCAAAATTCCATCTTTATGGAGTTTAGAAATGCGATTCTCATTTATATGGCCTAAACGACAATGCCAAAGGTATGTCGGATTTAACTCATTTGGTTTCATCCTCTTAGCATTAATGTTATAGATAGGCATATCAAGATCTAGGATATAAAGTCCATTAATCAAAATTGCATTAGCATAAAGAATATTATCCAAATAAACGGAACAACATTTGTCCTTTATTGTAAAATAAAAACCAGCCTTGTCCAAACAAGAAATTGAAATAATATTCCTGCTAATGGCAGGTACATAATAGCAGTTTTCTAAATTAATTAAAAGACCACTAGGTAAGGTCAATACATAAGTTCCAACAGCTAAAGCAGCAACTTTTGCTCCATTTCCAACTCTAAGATCGACCTCGCCTTTTGCCAATGCTCTACTCGTTCTCAGGCCCTGCACATCAGTACAAATATGAGAACCACATCCAGTATCTAATACCCAAGATGTAGAAGTAGACATATTAATTTCTATAACAAAAATACCTGCAGAAGTAGTAGGAACATTTCCATTCTTCTTGTCTTCCAGATACTTTGGGCAGTTACGCTTCCAATGCCCCTGCTTGTTGCAGTAGAAGCACTTGCCCTCCTTAGCCACGCCTCCAGTAGGCTTCAAAGCTTTGGTATATGGCTTGGCAACAGATTTGCCTTTGCCATTTCCCTTAGACTTATTAGGCTTCTTATGGTGCTTTTTGGACTTGCCATTATTAACCATTAAAACGGCAGCAGCCTTTCCCTTTCCCTTCATATTTTTTTCAGCAGTTCTCAACATAGCTGCAAGCTGTGGAAGTGTTTTGTCCATGTCATTCATGAGAAAGTTCTGGACAAAACTGCTGAAGCTTTCAGGCAACGATTGCAAGATAAGATCAACAACAAGTTCCTGCTCAAGGACAAATCCCAATCGAGCTAGGTTCTCAGAGTACCCAATCATTTTGAGCACCTGAGGTCCTACGGGACTTCCTTCTGACAGCTTGGTAGAGAAAAGGGCCTTAGAGACATCAAACCTTTCATGCCTAGCCTGCTCTTCATAAAGAGTCCTTAGATGTCCGATCATATCGAACGCAGCCATCCCTTCATGCTGTTTTTGCAGCTCGGGAGTCATGGTGGCTAGCATGATGCAAGAGACTTCTACGGAATCATTGAGATGCTTGGTATGAGCATTTCTTTGAGCCGCAGGAGCTCCAGCAGGTGGTGCCTCAGGAACGGGTCCATCAAGCACATACAGCTTTTTCTCGTGGGTGAGGACAATCCTCATGTTACGGTACCAGTCAATAAAATTTGTTTCAGTCAATTTTTCCTTTTCAATGAGTGATCGCAAAATGTTGTTTGAAGCGTTATTGGCCATCTACAATTTTTAAAATATACAAAATAAGTATCATGAAAATAACATATTTAATTTGGCCTTTAATTAAATACGCTCCCACTATTTTACTCAAATCAAATGACCTTCAAACATTTGACTCGGAAAATCCCGTTGGAAGATTTTCTAGTGGATTGAAATCCTTATTTCACCTTGCTTTAAGTCAACGGGGGCTGTACTTAAAACTCAGCTATTTAGGTAGGAACATTTCCAATTGTATCATATACAACTTTCAAATCAATTAGGTGAATAACTCTTTATTCAAATCTATCATATAGACATTACCCAATTATAGCTTCTAAATTTATTCTAATCTTATTAAAATTAATTTAGTTAAGTTAGACCCAAAAGAATAACACTTGGGTAAATTGGATTACCGCACCGCAACTTACTAGTATAAAATATGCGCTTCACGGAGGCAAAACCCACATATTCGATATTAGTCTTGAAGGGTGTTAAACTTTTGGAAAGCATTGAACTTAATATTTTGAATTGAAGGATTTTTATTAAATTTGATCTCACCTCACCACGGCTTATATATCACATATATTCGCACTCCAATCATAACATGCATAACAATTATACAATAATAAAAGTGACATGATTATGGCCTCCTAACGTTATGACTCTCTCAAGCCAATGAGAGAATCTAAACTAATCCTAGAAACGACCTTGCTTCTCCAAGCTGGACCTCCAGGACTATCCTAACGCCTTCAGCCCTATTACCTACTTGTATTCTATTTACATTACATAATAAGAAACTCGTTTTACATACGAGGGAGTGGATGAGAAGAGAATGTACAAATAGAATATGAGAGAGAGGCACGACACGCAGGCCGTATTTCAAAATCCAAACAAAATAAAATAAAAAGGACTAAGGCCATAATCATTCACACACATAATAATAACAAACACACTTTTATTATTATTAAGGTCTTTATAATTAAAATAAATTAAATTAAAATTTGACATATGATCACACTACGCAGATTAGTTGGGGGTTTAATTGAGTACCAAAATATATTAAATTGAGTACAAAAATATATTATATTAAGTACAAAAATATCTCATATTATGTACCAAAATATATTTTATTGAGTACCAAAATATATTATATTATGTACCAAAATATATTTCAGATCAAGTACTAAAATATATTAGATTGCATACCAAAATATCTCAGATTGTGTTCCAAAATATTCTAGATTGCGTATTTTGCATCAACACTTGACACGTTTCTGATTACCCTAATCCCGCATAACAATCTGATCTTATTAAACAAGTACTCTGATTGTTTATTCATATATCATGATCGAGTCTAGGATGCTTCACCAGAGTACATAGAATCGGTTACGAAGCTCCATACATCAGATCAATTAATATAAACAAATATCATCTGACTTATTTAAACTATGATCAAATCCAGTATATCACATACACTGTTGTTATACAGAATTTACCAATCATGCTTCTGTCGATATGTATAATCGAAAGGTTTGATGTTTCACCAGAAACGGTTTCTGAAACATCAAAGCAAATCGAAAAGCCATGCACATAGACGTGATTGATATTATTATTAACTGCGTTTTATGATCGATCAATTATGTTCCTGTCGATATGTATAATCGAAACGTCGATGTTTCACCAGAAACGGTTTCTGAAACATCGAATCAAATCGAAAAGCCATGCACAGAAAACATAATATAATACGATGCCAATTTTTAATTCTCTTTATTATTTAATTTCGTTCAATATGTTTAATCAAATTAAAACATAAAGCGGTAACAAAGCAATCCGATTCAAGGTTTCGTAATTGGCTCTGATACCACTGAAGGAAAATCGAATAAAAGAATGGAGTAGCAGCAGCGGAATAATTTCGATTTTCTTTCCTTGGATCATTACGAAATTCAAACATGAATCAGTGATTCGATTGTTACCTCGAAGTGTGAAATCTGAAAGCTGAAAACTGGAAACTGGAATCTCGATCACAGCCAAGCAAGCAGCAAGCAGCAAAGCCTCTAGCAAGTCCACACGAACAGTGCTCCTCCAAAACTCGGTGCTAGCCAAGGAATCAGAAGTGCAGAGAAGAGGGTTGCTTCAAAACGTGTAACCAAAAACTTCAGCACTAGAGTTCTATTTATAGAACTTCTAGTGTGCTCTGCAAGTCAGAAGTCACTATTGGGCTTCAGTAAGCCCAACAACGAGTTTAGTAATTTTGCTAACTAATTAGTGTTATTTACTAAACGCACCCCTTATATAAGTCATACTTATATATTTCTCTTTTGACTGTTCTTTGTGTGTGACCCTATAGGTTCTAGTCACGTTGGCAATAATATTAAATCTAATATTTAATATTATAAACAATGAGCGGTATCTAGCAACACATCATTGTTACCCAAGTGACAAGAATGTCAAGTGATCTGACGAAACCTTTCCATGATAATACTCATGTGTACACTTACTCCTTTGTCTCGATATCTTTATTGATCCCAAGGCATAGATATTTTGTCACCCTTGTATAGATCAATATTTATATTTCTTGATTCCAAAATATACTGAATAACGAATAAGTCCAATATCTTATATTGACTTAGTTCGGCATGACCATGCAGTTTTACAGTCATATTTCATCAAGAGGCCTAAAGATATATCTCCTGTTTATGAGGAGGGACAAATCCCATCTAGGACACTCATGTCCCTCAGCATGATTCATCAAGTACCCATCAACCAACGTTATGGTTATCCTGTTACAGACAACGTTAGAATGGCAACAAAGCACTTGAGTCCACATCTAGGAATCATAGTGGTTTCAGGTCTAAGAGCGATATACATTATTATCATTGTGAGAATATCTTATGACAATATCATAACATACTATGTAGTATTCTCACGGTGGGTCAATCCAGTATAAATATTACTCCTAATACTTATACCTATGTATAGACTTAATATCTCATATCTATGACCCATGAGATGCGGTCATCAGTCTACATACATAATAGTCTCGATGCTTTATTATTATCCTTTATTCATATTAAAGCTTTGACTACGGATGCATTTAAGAATAGCGTTCTTTATGATAATGTAATCTCATGATTAAGTCACACTTAATTATATTATTACACGAACTATCTATTCTAAGGACTTTATTAACATTACATAAATATAATAAAGAGTGCCACATATTATTCAATAATAAAAGTCATGATACATAAGATAAGTTTAACATAAATTATTGGCCTCTAGGGCTTACACCAACAGTCTACTCACTCATGTTCATCGTAGACATGGAGGAAGAAGAGAAATACGATAAAATAAATTGCAAAGAAAGTAAAAGGAAAAATAAAGACTTTATTGAAATAGCAATTGAAATAAACAAAAGTAAAGGATGATTGTTTATGGTGGAGAGCTACTCTATTTATAGCTTTACAATCGACTTAGAAACTAAGCAACTAAAAGGGTAAAACAGTAAAGCTGCAACAGGGTAACTTGGGCCCGAAGAAAAAGCAGCAAAAGAGACTCCTGGAGGTGGCACGGCCGTGCCACATGTTGGCACTGGCCGTGCCAAGCTTCTGACTTGGTGGGAACATATTTTTGTCCCGTATCTTCGTATTCTTGCGCTGTATTTGCTCTAGTCCTCTTTCTTTTGCTCCAAGACACCTTCCACCATATATTTATTCCTAAAATAAAATAAAACATAATTTGAAGTAAAATATTCTAATATAAAATAAAATGCAATAAAACTAAATCAAATCTAAAATAAAACCAAACTAAATAAGGCAATAAATTATACTATCTATGACTCATCATCTTTGCTCCTGAGCTCAGAAGCTCACAGGAAAGTGTTGATGAAAGTGCTGGAACAGGCCTATGTTGATCATGAAGTCTCCGTGGATCAGTTCGACGGAATAGTGGGTAACATTACTGCTTGTAATAACTTGGGGTTTGGTGATGACGAGCTCCCCGAAGCAGGGAAATACCACAACTTGGCTCTGCACATCTCAGTGCACTGTAAGTCTGACATGATATCCAATGTATTGGTGGACACTGGATCATCCTTAAATGTAATGCCTGAGTCTACACTAAGACAGTTGAGTCATCATGGAATTTCTCTAAGAGGAAGTAGCTATCTGGTTAAGGCTTTCGACGGATCTCGCAAGGATGTTCTTGGGGAAGTAGACTTGCCAATTACCATTGGTCTTGAGACATTTCAGATTACATTCCAGGTCATGGACATCAATGCTTCTTACAGTTGTCTCCTCGGAAGACCGTGGATTCACGACGCTGGGGCGGTCACTTCTACTTTGCATCAAAAGCTCAAGTTCATGAGGAACGGGTCCGCTGAAGGGACGTCATTTCAAGGCTTGACTGTTGAAGGTGTAGAGCCCCGGAGGGCTAGTGCTAGCATGGTTTCATTAAAAGACGCCCAGAAGGCTGTTCAAGAAGGGCAAGCTGCTGGCTGGGGCAAAGTGATTCAGATTTTGGAAAACAAGCGTAAAGAGGGCCTTGGATTCTCCCCGACCTCAGGTGTTTCAACAAGAACTTTCTACAGTGCTGGGTTTATTAATGATATTGGTGAAGATGCTGCTGAAAGTAGTTATGTGCCTACATTTGTTGTACCAGGAGGCACTGTGAGAAATTGGGAGGCCATTGATGTTCCTTTAGTCATGCATGCTTCCATGTAACGTGTCTTGTTGCTCATGTTTTTCTTTGTTTTCAAAATAACAATCCTTTCGCTCTGCCCAAGGCGAAAGTGATATCATTGTAAGGGCGTGTTTGTTTCGGCATTGCCGTTATCAATAAAAGTTGTCGTCTTTTCCGCGACTCTTTGTTTTTTATACTTTTTAGTGCCTTTTTCTTGGAAATAATGGTAATGCCAGAAAAAACCAAAACATCTGTATTTTCTTATTAATTTCAAAGATCTGCATAAAAAACATTTTTTCTAAAAATCATCCCAATCATATTATGCAGATTGAACCATAATAAACCCGTTGAACACAGTGACCATATGGTTCTTCCAAATTTTGAATTCCTTGTATGTGAAGCTGAAGATGAGGAAGATGATGAAGAGATACCGCATGAGATCACTCGACTGCTTGAGCAAGAAAGAAGAGCCATTCAGCCTCACTAGGAAGAGATTGAGCTTATCAACCTGGGTACTGAAGAGAACAAGCGAGAGATCAAGATTGGTGCTGCACTCGAGCCAGAGGTGAAAAGGAAGATCACTCAGCTTCTCCATGATTATCCAGATGTCTTTGCATGGTCCTATGAAGATATGCCTGGTCTAGATCCCAAGATTGTGGAACACCGGATTCCGACAAGACCTGAATGTCCTCCTGTCAAACAGAAATTGAGAAGGTCTCGTCCAGACATGGCTCTTAAAATCAAGGCTGAAGTGCAAAAGCAAATTGATGTGGGATTCCTCATGACAGCTGAATATCCTGAGTGGATTGCCAATATCGTACCAGTACCAAAGAAAGATGGGAAAGTTCAAATGTGTGTTGATTACAGAGATTTGAATAAAGCCAATCCAAAAGATAACTTCCCATTGCCGCATATTGACGTGCTTGTTGACAGTACTGCTCAGTCTAAAGTGTTCTCCTTTATGGATGGTTTCTCTGGCTATAACCAGATACGAAGGTCTCCTGAAGATAGGGAAAAGACGTCCTTCATCAGTCCATGAGGAATGTTCTGTTATAAAGTGACGCCGTTTGGCTTGATAAATGCTGGTGCTACCTATCAAAGAGGTATGACTACTCTGTTTCATGATATGATTCACAAAGAGATTGAAGTATATGTTGATGATATGATCGTGAAGTCAATTGATGAAGAGCAGCATGTTGTGTATTTGCAAAAGATGTTTGAAAGACTGAGAAAGTACAAGCTACGTTTGAATCCTAACAAGTGCACATTTGGTGTAAGATCTGGGAAATTGCTAGGCTTCATTGTCAGTCAAAGAGGCATTAAAGTTGATCCTGACAAAGTCCGAGCCATCAGAGAGATGCCGGCCCCTCAAACTGAAAAGCAAGTCAGAGGTTTCCTTGGACGTCTGAATTACATTTCAAGATTCATATCTCACATGACTACTACCTGTGGTCCAATTTTCAAATTGCTCAGAAAGAATCAGCCTGTTGTATGGAACGATGAATGCCAGGAAGCTTTTGATAGCATTAAAGAATACCTGTTGGAACCACCTATCCTCGTCCCACCAGTGGAAGGAAGGCCTTTGATTATGTATCTCTCAGTGTTAGATGATTCTGTGGGTTGTGTCCTCGGTCAACAAGACGAGACTGGAAAGAAAGAACATGATATCTACTATCTGATCAAGAAGTTCACCGACTGTGAGACTCAGTATACGATGCTTGAAAAGACTTGTTGTGCTTTAGCCTGGGCTGCCAAACGCCTGCGTCATTATATGGTGAATCGTACAACTTGGTTGATATCCCGAATGGATCCAATCAAGTACATCTTTGAAAAGCCTGCTGTTACTGGAAAGATTGCACGTTGGCAAATGTTGTTGTCTGAATATGATATTGTGTATAAAGCTCAGAAAGTAATCAAAGGAAGCATCCTTGCTGAGCATCTTGCTTGTCAACCTCTTGATGATTACCAGCCGATTAAGTTTGATTTCCCTGATGAAGAGATTATGTATCTGAAAGCAAAAGACTGTGAGGAACCACTGATCAATGAAGGGCCGGATCCCAATAGCAAATGGGGATTGGTGTTTGATGGTGCTGTTAATGCTTATAGTAAAGGAATTGGGGCCATTATTGTAACTCCGCAGGGACACCACATTCCTTTCACTGCTCGAATAACT
This sequence comes from Medicago sativa, assembly GCF_051527215.1. NCBI lineage: Eukaryota > Viridiplantae > Streptophyta > Magnoliopsida > Fabales > Fabaceae > Medicago > Medicago sativa. Next base: position 7,879,278 of record NC_140754.1, read on the forward strand.
TTTGAATGCACAAACAACATAGCTGAATATGAAGCATGCATCTTGGGCATTGAAGAAGCCATTGATCTGAGAATTAAGCACCTTGACATCTATGGAGATTCTGCACTTGTTATTAATCAGATAAAGGGTGAATGGGAGACTCATCATGAGAAGTTGATCCCTTACCGTGACTATGCCAGACGTCTGTTGACATACTTTACCAAGGTTGAGCTGCACCACATCCCTCGGGATGAAAACCAGATGGCTGATACTCTTGCTACTTTGTCTTCTATGTTTCGTGTAAATCACTGGAATGATGTGCCCGTGATCAAAGTACAGCGTCTTGATAGACCCGCTCATGTGTTTACTATTGAAAATATGCCAGATCAAGTTGATAAAGGTGTGAATGATAGAAAACCTTGGTATCATAATATCAAACAATTCTTGCAGAATCATGAATATCCACCTGGTGCCTCCAACAGGGATAAAAAGACCTTGAGACGATGGGCTAGTAAATTCCTTCTGGACGGAGAAATCCTATACAAGAGGAACTATGACATGGTCTTGTTGAGATGTGTTGACAAACAAGAAGCTGAGAAATTGATGCATGACGTACATGACGGTACTTTTGGGACCCATGCTTCGGGTCACACCATGTCAAGAAAACTGTTAAGAGTCGGCTATTACTGGATAACTATGGAGCGTGACTGCCACAAACATGCTAAGAGATGCCACAAATGTCAAATTTATGCTGACAAGATTCATGTGCCTCCACATGCCCTCAATGTTATCTCTTCCCCATGGCCTTTCTCTATGTGGGGCATTGACATGATCGGAAGAATTGAGCCAAAAGCTTCCAATGGACATCGTTTCATTCTACTTCACCAAGTGGGTTGAAGCTGCCTCCTATGCAAATATGACCAAGCAAGTGGTAGTGAAGTTTATCAAGAATAACATCATCTGTCAATATGGTGTTCCCAACAATATCATCACTGACAATGGTTCCAATCTGAACAATAGCATGAAGCAAGCTTTATGTGAAGAATTCAAAATTGAACATCACAACTCTTCTCCTTATAGACCTCAGATGAATGGTGCAGTTGAGGCCGCTAACAAGAACATCAAGAAGATTGTTCAGAAGATGGTCACTACTTACAAAGACTGGCATGAAATGCTACCTTTTGCCTTGCATGGTTACCGTACTACAGTACGCAGTTCAACCGGGGCAACTCCTTTCTCTTTGGTATATGGCATGGAAGCAGTTCTCCCTCTGGAAGTGGAGATTCCATCTCTGCGAGTGATCATGGAAGCAAAATTAACTGAGGCTGAATGGTGTCAAAGTCGGTACGATCAATTGAATCTAATTGAAGAGAAACGTATGGATGCTATGGTTCATGGACAGTTGTATCAAGTGCGAATGAAGAATGCTTTTGACAAGAAAGTCCGACCTCGAGAATTCAAGGAAGGCGAACATGTATTGAAAAGAAGAATAAGTCAACAACCCGACCCAAGGGGCAAGTGGACACCTAACTATGAAGGTCCTTATGTTGTCAAGAAGGCCTTCTCTGGTGGTGCTTTGATTCTTACACACATGGATGGTGTTGAACTCCCAAATCCTGTTAATGCCGATATAGTCAAGAAATACTTTGTCTAAAAAGAAAAGAACAACGTGGTAGGTCGAAAACCCGAAAGGGCGGCCTAGGCAAAAATGCGCTTCCCGGTGGATCGAAAACCCGAAAGGGCGATCCAGGCAAAAGTTAGGGACAAAAAAAATGAATATGGAAAAGCTCGCTGAGATTGTACGCAACTCAGGCAAGAATGAGCGCCTCGATGAGCCGAAAACTCGAAAGGGCGGTTCATGCAAAAATGAGGTTGACAATAAAAGACAAGTAACTATATCTGGCAAATTACCATCACCCCTTGGGGCATCTACAACTGTCAATGATCATCTTCATCAGAAGCTTCTGTACCTGTGAATTCAAAATTTCTATGAAATGTAGTGGTCATCGTGTTCAATGTATCACCAACCAATAAAATTACCATTTTCCAAGCTTTGTAAATCCGTGAAGTCATGCCTTTGGCTGACTTTCACTCTTCTACATCAATTTGAGCCTGTGCTATTGTTTGAAACTCTATTTTTTTCTTTCTACTTTCCATGCTATATACAAAATATTTCTTTTCCATTTGATAATGTCAATGTCTGAAACAAACATTTTTGAAAATTGAAACATCTTTTCCTGTCTATTTTGAAAACAAACCTGAGCAATAGGGTACATTTCAATGAAACATGCATGAATGAATGAGTGTCAATGTCTATTTCAATACATGTTACAAGCAGGTTACTTCCCAGGATGATCTGTGGTCAATGGCAAGAATGAAAAAACAGAATGAAAATGAAAAATTGAAAAATGAAAATGAAAAGCTCGCTAAGTTGAAAACCCGAAAGGGCGGCTTAGGCAAAAATGAGCACCCCGCTGATTGACAACCTACGAAGGTAATTCAGGCAAAAATGGGGCAATGAAAAGAATTTTATTCCCCGGTGAATCGAAAACCCGAAAGGGCGGTTCAGGCAAAAATGGGGTTTGAAAATGAAAGAATGAAAGAATGAAATATTGAAAAGCATCGACCACAGACGCGAACATCCAATGTTTACCCAACACTGACACGCCTAACAACGGCGACCTGTATCCAAGAATCTTCCAAGGGTCCCTCTTCTACAAGTTTCATTGCCCTCAGCCATGGTTTTGATACGTCTTTCAACGACGATCTCTCCAAAGAGGATTTCTATGTGAATATGTTGCAGCACGAGCAACTACGTGCCCAATCTTCCAATATTTTGTCTATCTCTGTGAAACTTTCTTGTCAAATTACAAATCAATCATGCATTTCAAGCATTCATACATGCATAATCATGCATTTTATGTGCCCATACATTTAATAATCTCGTTATACCATACATACATGTTGCATTTCCAATTTCAACTATCAATTCAATTCGATTTCAACTTTCAAATCTCAATTCAATTTCAATTCAATCTCAAATTCCAATTCAATTCAATTTCAAATCCTCAGTTCAGTCCAATTTCAATTCTCAATCTCAATCAATCTCCAATTTCAGTCTCAATTTCAATTCAATTCAATTTCAATTGTCAAATTCGATGCAATCTCAACTCTCCAATCTCAATTTCAATTCATTCCAAATCTCAAATCTCAATTCGAAGCAATTTCAATTTCAATTCAATCTCCAATTTCAATTCAATTCAATTTCAACTCTCAGACTCGATTTCAAATTCAATTCAATCTCAATTCGAAGCAATCTCAATTTCAATTCAATTCAATCTCAATTCGAAGCAATCTCAATTTCAATTTCAACTCAATCTCCAATTTCAATCCAATCTCAATTTCAATTTAATTCCAATTTCCAATTCAACTCAATTCAATTTCAACTCTCAATTCAGTGTCTATGTCTATGTCTCTGACTAATCTCAATTTTCAATCTCTCTTTCAATCTCAAACTTTCAATTCAATGTCTTTGTCAATATTAATCAACTCTCAATTTGCTCTTGGGCCAACAAAATGGTCATGTCTGTCTCCAAATCAAATCAATATCAACTTACTCTCAATTTGTATCTGTCCAAATCAAACTTCCAATTTGTATCTTGTTATCAGTCAAGTGGCTAGTTCGATCCGAAGAACAGCTTGTACCTGCTTATATGCTTATGTTTCCGGACAAACGACAAGTTCGATCCAAAGAACAGTTTGTACCCTGCTTACTTTTGTTATCGGTCAAACGACAAGTTCGATCCAAAGAACAGTTTGCACCAACCTGCATGTTGTAATGCTGATCAAGCCGCAAGTTCGATCCAAAGAACAGCTTGTATCTACCCTTTTGTCTATATCTCCAGCCAAACAGCCAGTTCGATCCAAAGAACAGTTTGTACCTGTCTATCTGTTTGTATCTTCAATCAAGTGTCAAGTTCGATCCAAAGAACAGCTTGTATCTGCCTATATGTCTATGTTTCCGGTCAAGTGCCAAGTTCGATCCCAAGAACAGCTTATACCTATCTCTTGTTTTGTATCTCTTGGTCAAGTGGCTAGTTCGATCCAAAGAACAGCTTGTACCCTATTTTCTATCCCCTGGTTGGTCTTCCCTGTCAATGTCCACCTGAATCCCCAGTGACATGACATGCTCCATAGACTCCAGTCGTTTGTCTTGCATTCATAATCAAAATGTTGCATGACATTCGTGATTCTGAAAATCCGAGAGCGTATTTTTATGTCCAAAAACAGTGCAAATGTTAATATTTAAGTATCTTCGTCCTGTCAACTCAAAGACTTCGTCTCTTGACTCTCCGGACAAAGAAACTTAAATAGGGGCAGCTGTTATACCCTAATTTTGGACCTAAAAATACTAACTCAATTCTTCTTTTCTTGCATTTCAAGTCATTTGAACTGTCTTTGATCAATTATATCTTTCTCTGCATTTTATCTCAACATTACTTGCAAAATTCACATAAAAGGGTATTTTAGTCATTTCCTGTGTCTAAGCTCATTTTAGTCCTTTAAAAACTGCTTGAGTCTTTTCAATTGTTTGAATAAATTTTTATTTCAATTCCATGTCAAAATCCATTTTAAAAAATTGCATTTGAAGTCATTATGAGTCAGTTTAGCCCCTAGGGGCATTTTAGTCTTTTCATGTGTTAAAGTCCTGTTAAATCTCTTAAAATCGTCTCTGAGTCTATTAATGTGCTTGTCTAAGTTCTTGCTTTAGTTCTCTGTTAAAGAAGTCATTTTAAAATTGCATCTGAGTCATTTCGAGTCGTTTTAGTCCCTGGGGGCATTTTGGTCATTGCACATAAAATTTCTGATTCATTTTAATCTGCTTTGTTGTTTTTAATCGTCTCGCTTCATGTTAATTTTCAATTTACTTCTTCAATTCAATTTTAGTTTTAATTTTCATTTTGGTCCTTGTACTTTTGTTATTTGCATTTTAATCCCTTTTTAAGTTTGTTAAAGTCAAAGTCAAGGTTTGTTACAAGTCCAGTGCCACATGGCATCACATCATTGGTCCAAGCATTCCCACATCACCTATAAAAGTCAAGGTCATGGTCAAGGATACACACTAATCATTTTTACACAAAAATTCCCAAAAATTCCAAAAATCATTTTTTTAAATTATTTTCTCTCCCATTTTTCTCTCATCTTCAACAACCTCTAACAAACCACCTCTAACTAACTTCCTCCACCCTAAACCACCCTAACTAACCTTCAACCACCACAAAAAACTCCACAACCACCACAAAAATCTCCATAACCAAAACCTTCATCATCACCTCCATCTTACCCCAATCTTCATCGTCATCATCCATCACAATAGCCTTGCATTTTCAAATCGGCACTCATAAACAATCTTCAACCTCAAATCCAACACAATCATCCACAATTTCACAAAACCGATTCACGCCGTCAATAATTGATTCAAACACCTTCGTTCTCTCGTTTAGAAGCAAGGTTCGAACCAGTCAATTTCTCTGTTCAACACGACACAACCAATCGGCTCAATTGAATGCATCAGTAACCGAAGCTTTCCAAGCCAGTCAAGGAATGAATCGACTCGTGAAAAGAGGAGAAGAGCAACATCGGTTCAAAAGGGAGGAGAGCCGAATTCGATTCGAACAGAAGCGCAAAGGCGTGAGATACAGAAGAGAGAAGGGATCGTTTTTCCTTATCTTTTGAGTCTGGATCGAATTGCAAAGGACCTGCGACGCGCATAGATCGAGAACGAACGGTGAGCGTGAACAATAAACAACAGCAAGCTTTGATCGACGCTAGCCTTGAAGTATTCTCTTCCGTTTCCTTCGATTCGAACACAGGTATAACTTCTCTGTCGTTTTGTTCTTTTGTTTTTTTCTCTTTCTGAAAATTTTCGAATAGAAATGCATAGATCTAGGCTTTTGTGTTTGTTATTTGAGATTTTTGATTTGGGGTTTGGATTGAGGAAGGAAAAGGATGTTTAAAGATGTAAAGAGATTTTGATTTGGTGGAGTTGCGAAATTCCGGCACGGTGGTGCCGTCACCGGCCGCCGTGCCGGAAAATTTGATCTCGCCGGAGAAGAAGATATAAGGGGGCGTGTTCTTTTGGTCTGAAGCGAAAAAGAAGAGAAGAAGAAACTTAGTGAATGGTTTTTTGCAACACAGTGAATTTTTATATTGACCCATGCCATTAACTTGACCCATGAACGACCCATGGATCTAAACCGATCCAATTCTTTTTCCACCCAGCCTGTTTTCAAGTCTGCTAAGGCTCAACGTGTGTTTAGTCTTCTTTTGTTACATCTCTACAGTTTTGCTGTTTGAACCCCCCAGTGTTGCTATTTCCACCCCTGCCATGCCCAAAACGTTTTAGGAAATTCCATAAAAATTCATAGTTTGTTCTTATTAATTTTGTGGTGTTTTTATGATAATCTTGCATTGAAAAACTTGATAAAAAAATAATGTGTTAGTTTCTTGCGTTAATTTTGAAGTTTTATGTTAAAAAAATTGTGAAAATTGTTTGATTTCAATTCCCATGCTTGATATGTGTTTGTGATCCACGATGTGTGACTTTGTGATATTTTTTTCTACTGTTTAAATGTGTATGCTACTGCATGTGAATATTTTCGTGCTTTATTACTCGTTTTACAAGTTTTGTGTGTGAATAAATCATGTGGAATAAGCCTAACTTTTGTCCTAAATGCTTGACATGTTACACTCCTTTAGTCCTCCTTGTGAAAACTGATTTGACACTCTTTGGGAACTTGTTAAGACATGAGGATTATAGGCCTTGTTCAAGCCTTGCATTGTTGATGAATCTTTAGGCCTATTTCGCACTATTTTTGCCATGTTTTGTGATATTTTTCTTGCTTTTGCTATAGTGATGTTTCCTTGCTCTTATTTCTTGATATTATCATGTGCTACTAACTCTTTTTTTGTTTCATGTTTCATACATCATAAGCATTCCATATCTCATCTCTTTCTCCACTTTAATTTCTTGCACTTTAAATTTTACCAAGAATTAGAATGTACAAAAACTTAGGATTTTTTGTACTTTACTTTTATGCAATTTTAATTTCTTGCAAGACCATAGAATGTATCTAGGCCAATGATGTAAAGGACTATGGACTCTAATAATGTACACTGACACAAGCACCGACACATGCACACACCTCACTTTAGATGTATGCTTAGGTTATGCATGTTTAGATGTATGTTTAGGTTTGAATGCTTTAGATGTATGTTTAGGATTTGAAACTTAGAAAAAAAATCATTTTCCAAATAAATATGAACAATATCACTCAAATCATTTTCTAAATAAACCTTGGGATCAAAATCCCATTGATTTTCCCTTTCTTTTCTTAAATAAAACCCCAATGAATTTTAATCATACTTAGACCTTTTTGCAAAATAACTAATTCCACCTCACTTTTTTTACAATCTTATGCCCTTGAGGCCTCTCTCTCACATTCTTCAAAATCCCATTTTCAAACTTAAAATCAACCAACAAAAACGAAAACATTTTTTTTGGAAGAGAACTACGGTGGATTTGATCCCTTAAACGGGTACGTAGGCAAGGAACAAAATTCCTTCAATTCAAATAAAAAAAAAATTCAAACACATTCTTCTCCCTCCAATTCTTCACTTAGAAAAACTCTTAGGCTTAATATCATCTTTCAAAATAGCATTTAAAAATAAAGCGCGCGCGTAGAAAGTAAAGACGGTTCCTATAGGATACTATAGTCGTTATGGGTGCCTAACACCTTCCCGTAGCGAAAACAACTCCCGGACCTCGATTCTCAAGGGTTTTGCTTACTTTTTCCCTTCCCAAGAAAAAATAAGATATCACCGGTTAAAAAGGTTCAAACGTAATCAATGTTTGACACCCGAAAACCAAGATAAAACAATATCATACAAGTTACATAGTTTAATTATCTTGGGTTCATTCTTTCAACCAAAAATCTTGGGTTCATAGTACAAAATGGTGGAGAAATAAAAGCAGATGTAAATCATGGTATTCAAGTTGGATGGTTGAAATGGTGAAGAGCCTCAGGTGTTCTTTGTGATACAAACGTGTCATTTAAGTTGAAGTGAAAAAATACCAGACAGTTGGCAGATTAACGATGTTTTATGGAACAGAGTATTGACGTTGGATGTGAGGTAAGACTAGACAGGATAATATTAGAAATGGCAACATTGTATAGATAGTTGGGGTAGCACCTATAGTATAAATGTTGTGGAAAATAGGTTTACGTGGTTTGGACATGTAAAGAGAAAACATGTAGATTCTATAGTAAGAAGAATGGATCAAATAAAGGATAGTCATATTACAATAGGTACAAGAAGACCTAGAAAAGTTATAAGAGAAACTGTCATGAAAGATTGTTTTATCTTGGTTTTTCGGGTGTCAAACATTGATTACGTTTGAACCTTTTAACCTTTGATATCTCATTTTTTCTTGGGAAGGGAAAAATAAGAAAACCCCTTGAGAATCGAGGTCCGGGAGTTGTTTTCGCTACGGGAAGGTGTTAGGCACCTATAACGACTATAGTATCCTATAGGAACCGTCTTTACTTTCTACGCGCGCATTTTATTTTTAAATGCTATTCTGAAAGTGTTATTTACACCTAATGGTTTACTAAGTGAAGAATTGGAGGGAGAAGAATGTGTTTGAATTTTATTTTATTTGAATTGAAGGAATATTGGTTCCTTGCCTACGTACCCTTTTAAGGGATCAAATCCACCGTAGTTCTCTTCCAAAAAATGTTTTTGTTTTGTTGATTGATTTTAAGTTTGAAAATGGGATTTTGAAGAATAAGAGAGAGGCCTCAAGGGCATGAGATTGTGAAAATGTGAGGTGGAATTAATTATTTTGCAAAAGAAGTCTAAGTATGCTTAAAATTCATTAAGATTTTTGTTTAGGAAAAGAAAGGGGAAATCAATGGGATTTTGATCCCAAGGTTTATTTGGAAAAATATTTGAGTTATGTTGTTCATATTTTTTTTGGAAAAAAGGATTTTTCTAAGTTTCAAAGTACCTAAACATACATCTAAACATACATTCCCTAAACATACATCTAAGGCATGCATACCCTAAACATACATCTAAAGTATCTATGTGATGTGTGTGCATGTGTCGGTGCTTGTGTCGGTGTACATCATTAGAGTCCATTGTCCTTTACATCATGCCCTAGTTTACATTCTATGGTCTTGCAAAGAATTAAAATTGCATAAGAGTAAAGTACAAAAATCCCTAAGTTTTACATGCTAAGTCTTGGCAAAATTTAAAGTGCAAGAAGTAAAAGCTAAGAATATGAGATGGAGGATGAGATGCTTATGGAATGTATGAGACATGAAGTAGAAGATTAGTAGCACAAGATATAATATGATGAAGAATATAAGCCAAAGAAACACTAAAAAACTTGACATAAAGTAATGAAATTCTTAACCTAAAAGTAGCAAAATATGCCTAAAGTTTATCATAACATCAAAGCAATTATATGACCTATAATCCTCATATCATGACAATTTTCTAAAGGCTTTATTACAACCAATGATATGAGAATTATAAGAACACATTCAAGTCAAGAATCATGATATATTTTAGACACACTTGGCTCTTTATCTTCACAAACAAGCATTAAGTTGCCTCGTAAAGCAAGTAATTAGCCACACATATTCACATACAGCAAGAAACACATCCAAATAGTGACAAGTCAATCCCCAATCCACACATCCCCACTCACAAGCATACACTAAAAATTGGAATCAAAATTATGCATATTTTCACAAGTTCTTAACCTAAAATTCAAGAAATAAAACAACACACAACACATTTATTCTTTAACCATTTTTTGTATCAAAATACCCTAAGTAACAAGTTTTAAGTGCCAAAACTACTTGCAAGGAGGTTTACAAAATGTTAGAGGTTTTCTAACAAGTTTTTTTATCAAGGGAGGAAAAAGAATTGAATCAACAAGAGACAAGTTATTTTCATGTATTTTCTATCAGGATTAACATGTCAAACACATCAAAATTTATTGAAAACAACAAGAAAACATTGAACAAATTTTTAGGAATTTTTCTTTAAAGAATTTTTTGATGAAACAGAGGTGCAAATGGCAAGAAGCAGTGTAGAAATAGCAAAAAAACATGAAAATATGCAGTCTGCGCAGAAACAAAGCCCAGGCCCAAGGGAAAGTGGATCTTGGATCATCCAAACGCACCAGGGACGTTTGATTGATCCAGTTCCTCAAACCCTAGATCAGACGGTGCAAACACATGGTCCAAGGGTGAAACGAACGAACCGGTACGGTCTAAGTGGACCAGACGGTTCAACAACGTTTATATAAAGGGAAAGGGACCGGTTCGTTCATTTCTCCCATTCGTTTCTCCCTATAAGGTTGAATCTAGAGAGAGAGGCTCTCCCTTCTCTCTTCTTCTCCGACGAACACTACGGCGGATGTGCGGTGGCTTGCCGGTGGCGCCGCCGCACCTGAATATTTTTCTGGCAATTTTTAACACCGTCGTGTTCGTCTGAGACTCCTCTCTATGATTCTGGCACTAATTTCTTGAAACAAAGCCTAGATATGAACAGATCTACACTTGAATCATACGGTTTCTAGGTTTCCAAATCTTTTTCGAAACTTCTTAAAATGAGACCCTAATCTATTCTATTTTCTACACTGATTATGGATTTGAACTTAGATTTCGCAAATAAACGGTGAATCTTCATAGATTACATTTTTAGGGTTTCAGTTTCAATCTTTTTTTCAAATCTTTTCAAAGCTTCTGCTTCGATTCACCGTTTATTTGTGTTTGTGGATCTTCGTTGAGCTTTTGCGATGAAAAACGAAGGAGTTTTGAAGAATACCTGGTTTTAATTCGGAGATTCGAACAAAAGATCCTTGCGAATGCTTCTGGTAAGTTCTTGAACTGAAAATAAATCAGTTATTCTTTTCTTCTTCTTCACTGATGTGATTCTGCTTCGATCTCTCTTCTTCTCACCTCTCTGAACTGTGATCGCACAATTCTTTTGAATTTGTGCTTGGATTGCAGTTCCTTCAGTTCAATGATGAAGATTCGAACTCGGATCTCTGAGAACTGCAACGAATTAGCTTCAATTCGGTCCAATTCCTTGTTCTGGAAATTTAGGGTTTGATGAATTGGGGATGAGTGTTCTTGGTGTTCTTGAAAAACGGTTAAGGTTTTGATCTTTTGGGAGAAGAAAGAGAAATGGTGAATGTGTTTGTTGAGTTGGCGTATTGTGATTGATGATTGGTACTGTGTTGATGAGTTGGCCGTATTTATAGCTGACAAGTGTGGTAATTGAGCCAATAGCTTACTGACACCTGTTCTGGACTTGAGAAATTCGACCTTGCTGAGTTCCTTGCTTTGGGGACCTCTTTGCAATTTTTGAAAGTTTGGGACCAATCTGTAATTTGAAAAAAAAGGACTATTCTGCAATTGACTAAAACTTGAGGACCAAACTGTAAATAAAAAAAGGCTAAAAACAAAGATTGGACTTAAAGGACTAAAATGTAAATTGAAAAAGTCTTTGAAAGAAAAATAAAAATGGGAAAAAAGGACCTAAGTGCAATTTTTAAAACTTGAAGGACTGAAATGCAATTAATAATTGAAATAAAATTGGTAAATTGGAAAAAACGTAAAGTGGAACCAATAAAAAACACAAAAAGGACTAAAATGAACCAACTACTAAATGAGGTACTTCAAAGTAACCTCTCTCTGTCAAAATTTCATGTGAAATGACCAAAATGTCCCTAGGGACTAAACTGACTAAAAATGTCTCAGATGCAATTTTAAAATGGATTTCAATAGGGGATTAAAGCAAGAAATTATACAAGCAAACTGGAAAGACTCAGAGACAATTTTTAGAGATTAAAAGAGTTTCAACACTGGAAATGACTAAAATGCCCCTAGGGGCTAAACTGACTCAAAATGACTTTTTGAAATGGACCTTAACAAGGAATTGAAACAAGGACTTATACAAACCAATTGAGAAGACTCAAACAACTTTTAAGGAATAAAATGAGTTTGAATGCAGGAAATGACTAAAATACCCTTTTTCATGAGTTTTGCAAATAGTATTGAAATAAGATGCAGAGAAAGATGCAATTGATCAGGGACAAATTCAAATGACTTGAAATGCAAGAAAAACCTTTTGGATGGTTTTAGATGCAAGAAAAGAAGAATTAAGTTAGTATTTTTAGGTCCAAAATTAGGGTATAACAGCTGCCCCTATTTAAGTTTCTTTGTCCGGAGGGTCAAGAGACGAAGTCTTTGATTTGACGGGACGAAGATACTTAAATATTAACATTTGCACTATTTTTGGACATAAAAATACGCTCTCAGATTTTCAAAAACATGAATGCCATGCAACACTTTGATTATGAATGCAAGACAAACAACTGGAGTCTACAGAGCATGTCGTATCACTGGGGATTTAGGTAGACATTGACAGGGTAGACAAACCAGGGGACAAAAGATAGGTACAAGCTGTTCTTTGGATCGAACTAGCCACTTGACCAAGAAATACAAATAAGAGATGGGTACAAGCTGTTCTTTGGATCGAACTTGCCGCTTGACTGGGAATAGAAATACAAGACAGGTACAAGCTGTTCTTTGGCTCGAACTTGGCACTTGACCGGAAACATAGACATATAGAAAGATACAAGCTGTTCTTTGGATCGAACTTATCGCTTGATTGAAAACACAAACAGATAGGCAGGTACAAACCGTTCTTTGGATCGAACATGCTGTTTGACCTGGAGACATAGACAAAAGGTAGATACAAGCTGTTCTTTGGATCGAACTTGCTGCTTGATCACTATCACAACATATAGGTAGGTGCAAACTGTTCTTTGGATCGAACCTGTCGTTTGACCGATAACAAAATGTAAGTAGGGTACAAACTGTTCTTTGGATCGAACTTGTCGTTTGACCGGGAACATAGGCATATAAGCAGGTACAAGCTGTTCTTTGGATCGAACTAGCCACTTGACCAATAACAAGACACATAGTAAGATACAAATTGGAAGCCTTGATTTAACAAGATACAAATTGAGGGTAGGTTGACATTGATTTGATTTGAAGATAGACATGACCATTGTTGTTGGCCCAAATGCAAATTTGAGAGTGGATTGCCATTGATTTGAGTTGAATTGGAAGTTGATATTGAAAGACATTTGAAAGTTGAAAATAGTCAGAGAGACAAACATAGACATTGGAATTGAATTGAGAGTTTAACAGAGACACAGACATAGGCATTGAATTGAGAATTGAAAGTGAATTGAATTCGAAGTTGGGATTGAGTTGAATTGGAAATTAAAATCGAATTGAATTGGGATTGAGATTGGATTGAGAGTGAAAATTGAATTGGTTTGAAAGTGGAAATTGAATTGGATTGAAGGTTGAGATTGGAAACGCAAAATGTATGTATGGTATAACAATATCATTAAATGTGTGAGCACATAGATTGCATGATTATGTATGTATGAATGCTTGAAATGCATGATTGATTTGTAGTTTTGACATAGAAGTTTCACAAAGACAGACGAAACATTGGAAGATTGGGGCACGTAGTGGCTCGTGCTACAACATATTCTCATGGAAATCCTCTTTGGAGAGATCGTCGTTGAGGGAAGTATCGAAACCATGGCTGAGGGCAATAAAAAAACTTATAGAGGAGGGACCTCGGAAGATTCTTTGATACAGGTCGCCATTGTTAGGCGGGTCAGTGCTGGGTAATCATCGGTGGTTCGCATCTGTGGTCAATGCTTTTATATCATTTTCCATTCTTCATTTTCCAATCCCATTTTGCCTGAACCGCCTTTTCGGGTTTTCGATTCACCGAGAATAAATTCTTTTTATTGCCCCATTTTTGCCTGAATTGCCTTCATAGGTTGCCAATCAGCGGGGTGCTCATTTTTGCTTAAGCCGCCCATTCGGGTTTTCAACTTAGCGAGCTTTTCATTTTCATTCTTTTCATTTTCTGTTTTTTCATTCTTGCCATTGACCACAGATCATCCTGGGGAGGGCCTGCTCATAACGTGTATTGAAATAGACATTGATAGACATTTGTTCATGCATGTTTTATTGAAATGTACCCTATTGCTCAGGCTTGCTTTCAAAATAGACAGAAAAAGATTTTTGATTTTCAAAGACGTTTGTTTCAAACATTGGCATTATCAAATGGAAAGAAAATATTTTGTATATAGCATTGAAAGTAGAAAGAAAGCAGAATTTCAAACAAAAGTACGGGCTCAAATTGATGTAGAAGAGCGAAAGCCAAGCCAAAGGCATAACTCCACGGATTTACAAAGCTTGGAAAATGGTAATTTTATTGGTTGGTGATACATTGAGCACGATGACCACTACATTTCATAGAAATTTTGAATTCACAAGTACGGAAGCTTTCGATGAAGATGATCATTGACAGTTGCAGATGCCCCAAAGGGTGATGGTGATTTGCCAGATATAGTTACTTGTATTTTATTATCAACCATCCATGTGTGTAAGAATCAAAACACCACCAGAGAAGGCCTTCTTGACAACATAAGGACCTTCGTAGTTAGGTGTCCACTCGCCCCTTGGGTCAGGTTGTTGGTTTATCCTTCTTTTCAATACAAGTCCGCCTTCCTTGAATTCTCGAGGTCGGAATTTCTTGTCAAAAGCGTTCTTCATTCGCACTTGGTACAACTGTCCATGAGTCATAGCATCCATACGTTTTTCTTCAATCAAATTCAACTGATCATACCGACTTTGACACCATTCAGCCTCATTTAACTTTGTTTCCATGATCACTCGAAGAGATGGAATCTCCACTTCCAGAGGGAGAACTGCTTCCATACCATATACCAGAGAAAAAGGAGTTGCCCCAGTTGAACTGCGCACCGTAGTACGGTAACCATGCAAGGCAAACGGTAGCATTTCATGCCAGTCTTTGTAAGTGGTGACCATCTTCTGAACAATCTTCTTGATATTCTTGTTAGCGGCCTCAACTGCACCATTCATCTGAGGTCTATAAGGAGAAGAGTTGTGATGTTCAATTTTGAATTCTTCACATAAAGCTTGCATCATGCTATTGTTCATATTGGAACCATTGTCAGTGAGGATCTTGTTGGAGACACCATATCGGCAGATGATGTTATTCTTGATAAACTTTACTACCACTTGCTTGGTTACGTTTGCATAAGAAGCAGCCTCAACCCACTTGGTGAAGTAGTCAATTGCCACTAGAATGAAACGATGTCCATTGGAAGCCTTTGGTTCAATTCTTCCGATCATGTCAATGCCCCACATAGAGAAAGGCCATGGGGAAGAGATAACATTGAGAGCATGTGGAGGCACGTGAATCTTATCAGCATAAATTTGACATTTGTGGCATCTCTTAGCATGTTTGTGGCAGTCACGCTCCATGGTTATCCAGTAGTAGCCGACTCTTAATAGTTTCCTCGACATAGTGTGACCTGTAGCATGGGTCCCGAAGGTACCGTCATGTACATCATGCATCAATTTCTCAGCTTCTTGCTCATCAACACATCTCAACAGGACCATGTCGTAATTCCTCTTGTATAGGATTTCTCCGTCCAGAAGGAATCTACTAGCCCATCTTCTCAAGGTCTTTTTATCCCTATTGGAAGCACCAAGTGGATATTCGTGATTCTGCAAGAACCGTTTGATGTTGTAATACCAAGGTTTTCTGCCATTCACATCTTCATTAGCCTGATCTGGGATATTTTCAATAGCAAACACGTGAGCGGGTCTATCAGGACGCTGCACCTTGATTATGGGCACGTCATTCCAGTGGTTCGCACGAAACATGGAAGACAAAGTAGCAAGAGCATCAGCCATCTGGTTTTCATCCCGAGGGATATGGTGCAACTCAACCTTCGTAAAGTATGTCAACAGACGTCTTGCATAGTCACGGTAAGGGATCAGCTTCTCATGATGAGTCTCCCATTCACCCTTTATCTGATTAAAAACAAGTGCGGAGTCTCCATAGATGTCAAGATGGTTGATTCTCAGGTCAATTGCTTCTTCAATGCCCAAGATGCATGCCTCATATTCAGCCACGTTGTTTGTGCATTCAAAAGTTATTCGAGCAGTGAAAGGAATGTGGTGCCCCTGCGGAGTTACAACAATGGCTCCAATTCCTTTACCGTAGGCATTGACAACACCATCAAACACCAATCCCCATTTGCTGTTGGGATCCGGCCCTTCATTGATCGGTGGTTCTTCACAGTCTTTTGCTTTTAGATACATAATTTCTTCATCGGGGAAATCAAACTTGATTGGCTGGTAATCATCAAGAGGTTGATAAGAAAGATGCTCAGCAAGGATACTTCCTTTGATTGCTTTCTGGGCTTTGTACACAATATCATATTCAGACAACAACATTTGCCAACGTGCAATCTTTCCAGTAACAGCAGGCTTCTCAAAGATGTACTTGATTGGATCCATTCAGGATATCAATCAAGTTGTATGATTCACCATATGATGACGCAGGCGTTTGGCAGCCCAAGCTAAGGCACAACAAGTCTTTTCAAGCATTGTATACCGAGTCTCACAGTCGGTGAACTTCTTGCTCAGATAGTAGATGTCATGTTATTTCTTTCCAGTTTCGTCTTGTTGAACGAGAACACAACCCACTGAATCATCTAATACTGACATATACATAATCAGAGGCCTTCCTTCCACTGGCGGGACAAGGATATGTGGTTCCAACAAGTATTCTTTAATACTATCAAAAGCTTCCTGGCATTCATCATTCCATACAACAGGCTGATTCTTTCTGAGCAATTTGAAAATTGGTCCACAAGTAGTAGTCATGTGAGATATAAATCTTGAAATATAATTCAGGCGTCCGAGGAAACCTCTGACTTGCTTTTCAGTTTGAGGGGCCGACATTTCTCTGATGGCTCGAACTTTGTCAGGATCAACTTCAATGTCTCTTTGACTGAGAATGAAGCCTAGCAACTTTCCAGATCTTACACCAAATGTGCATTTGTTGGGATTCAACCGCAGCTTGTACTTTCTCAGTCTTTCAAACATCTTTTTCAAATACACAACATGCCGCTCTTCATCACTTGATTTCACAATCATGTCATCAACATATACTTCAATCTCTTTGTGGATCATATCATGGAACATAGTGGTCATACCCCTTTGATAGGTAGCACCAGCATTTATCAAGCCAAACGGCATCACTTTATAACAGAATGTTCCCCACGGAGTAATGAAGGATGTCTTTTCTCTATCTTCAGGAGACATCCGTATCTGGTTATAGCCGGAGAAACCATCCATAAAGGAGAACACTTTAGACTGAGCAGTACTGTCAACGAGTACATCAATATAAGGCAATGGGAAGTTATCTTTCGGACTGGCTTTATTCAAATCTCTGTAATCAACACACATCTGAACTTTCCCATCTTTCTTTGGCACCGGTACAATGTTGGCAATCCACTCTGGATATTCAGCTGTCATGAGGAAACCTGCATCAATTTGCTTTTGTACCTCAGCCTTGATATTACGAGCCATGTCTGGACGAGATCTTCTTAATTTCTGTTTGACAGGAGGGCATTCGGGCCTCGTCGGTATCCGATGCTCCACAATCTTGGGATCTAGACCCGACATATCTTCACAGGACCATTCAAAGACATCTGGATAGTCACGGAGAAGCTGAGTAATCTTCTTTTTCACTTCTGGCTCAAGTGCAGCACCAATCTTGATCTCTTGTTTGTCCTCTTCAGTGCCCAGGTTGATAGGCTCAATCTCTTCCTGGTAAGGCTGAATGGCTTTTCTTTCTTGCTCAAGCAGTCGAGTTATCTTATATGGTATCTCTTCCTCATCTTCCTCATCTCCAGCTTCATATACAGGGAATTCAAAATTTGGAGGAAACATAGGGTTACTGTGCTCAACGGGTTTATTATGGTTCAATCTGCACAATATGATTGGGATGATTTTTAGAAAAATGTTTTTCATGCAGATTTTTGAAATTAATAAGAAAATAAAGATGTTTTGGTTTTTTCTGGCATTACCATTATTTCCAAGGAAAAAGGCACTAAAAAGTAAAAAACAAAGAGTCGAGGAAAAGATGACAATTTTTATTAATAACGGCAATGCCGAAACAAACATGCCCTTACAAAGATATCACTTTCGCCTTGGGCAGAGCGAAAGGATTGTTATTTAGAAAACAAAGAAAACATGAGCAACAAGACACATTACATGGAAGCATGCATGACTAAAGGAATATTAATGGCTTCCCAATTCCTCACAGTGCCTCCTGGTACAACAAATGTGGGCACATGACTACTTCCCGCAGCATCATCAGCAATATCATTGATAAACCCTGCACTATAGAAAGTTCCTGTTGATACGCCTGAGGTTGGGGAGAAACCAATGCCCTCTTTGCGCTTGTTCTCCAAAATCTGTATCACCTTGCCCCAGCCAACAGCCTATCCCTCTTGGACAGCCTTTCGGGCGTCTTTCAATGAAGCCATAGCAGCACCAGCTCTCCGAGGCTCCGTACCTTCAACAGTCAAGCCTTGGAACGACGTCCCTTCAACGGACCCTGCTTCAACACAAGAAAAAGATGACACTTGGCTAACCAGATACGCTTCTTCACCATGTATAGTGACAAGCTTACCGTTCCTCACAAACTTGAGCTTCTGGTGCAGAGTAGATGTTACTGCCCCAGCGTCGTGAATCCACGGCCTTCCAAGGAGGCAGCTATAAGAAGCATTGATGTCCATGACCTGGAAAGTGATCTGGAATGTCTCAGGACCAATGGTAATTGGCAAGTCCACTTCTCCAAGAACATCTTTACGAGATCCGTCAAAAGCCTTAACCAGATAACTGCTTCCCCTCAGAGAAATTCCATGATGGCTCAACTGTCTCAATGTAGACTCGGGCATTACATTCAAGGATGATCCAGTGTCCACCAGCACATTGGATATCATATCAGACTTGCAGTGTACTGAAATATGCAAAGCTAAGTTGTGGCGTTTTCCCGCCTCGGGGATTTCATCATCACCAAACCACAACTTATTACAAGCAGTAATGTTACCCACTATTCCATCGAACTGATCCACGGAGACTGCATGGTCCACATAGGCTTGTTCCAACACCTTCATCAACACTTTCCTGTGGGCTTCTGAGCTCAGGAGTAGAGACAAGATGGATATTTTTGATGGAGTTTGCAGTAGCTGGTCTACAATTTTATAATCGCTCTTTTTGATGAGCCTCAAAATTTCGTCCAGATTAGACTCTTCAATGGACTGGCCGGATGGGCTAACGTTCTTGTCAACAGGAGGAGCAACTGGTGGGGTTACCGTGGCCGCAGGTGTAACAACCCTCTTTTGGAACAAGGGTAGACGGACCTTTCCACTTCTTAGAGTTGTAGTTCCTTCAGCAATATTACCAACTGTAGCTGGGGATACTAGGGGCATTTCCACCCCATTCTCAATCATAGTTGCATCATACTTGTAAGGGATTGCTTGAGTAGAGGCATAAGATACCGGGCCAGGTAACATGATTATTAAGGGCCCAATATTTTTTGTCTGAGCCAAACCCTCAACAGGAGAATCATGAAATATTGGCACAATCACACAACATCACTGGCAATCAAGTGTTTGTCATCCATTAGGCTATGTATATCATCTTGCACCACACAACAACCCATGGGATTCTGAAGACATTCTGAACAGGAAGCATGATCATGACTGAACAAGGAAGCTTGGCAAAGCTTGACATGTAGCGGTACCAAAGGAGTAACAACATTACGGACATCTAGGGCGGAAGCTTCTCGAGGAACACGAACTCTTTCGAAAGCCTCGATCATATTAACAGCACCATGATTTGGAAGTGGATTGTCGAGCACATGTGGAACACTATTTTCAAATGTCAACCGTCCTCTGTCTATCAAATCCTTCACAACATACTTAAGAGCATAGCAACCCTCCACATCATGGCCTTGAGCGCCTTGATGGAATTCACATGTAAGATCTTGTCGGAACCTGGGAGGCAATGGGGTAGGCGGAGGCTTGCCTGGTCTGGTGACACAATGTCCCTTGGCAAGTAGAGTTGGGAGCAGATCTGCATACCGCATTGGTATTGGTGGGAAATAAGTCCTAGGCCGAGGACTCTGTTGTTGATGCTGTTGTTGTTGAGCAGGAGGCTGTTGTTGTACCTGTTGAGCAATGGCATTAATGGGTGCTGGTGGTTGACCTGGTGGCAGGGGATACTGCTGGTAGAATGGTGGGAAGAAGGGATGTTGAGAGTACTGCATGTAGTGATAAGGTAACTAAGCAGCATTAGGAGCAACAGCAGCTGTAGGCTGATTACCGGATACCATCCCTACTTCGGATTCTTTCTTCTTGTGGTGGCCATTACCATACTTCTTTGGCGCGCTAGCTGAGGACTCACCTTTTTCGAGAACAATAATGCCTTCTCTGACAGCCTCCTCTAAACGAGTTCCCATAGTGACCATGTCAGAAAAGTTATTGGGTGCAGAGACTATCATCTTTTCAATATATTCCTTCTTCAAAGTCTTCAGGAATGTCTGTGTTAGTTCTTCCTCA
This sequence comes from Medicago sativa, assembly GCF_051527215.1. Lineage (NCBI taxonomy): Eukaryota > Viridiplantae > Streptophyta > Magnoliopsida > Fabales > Fabaceae > Medicago > Medicago sativa. The sequence continues at coordinate 7,899,889 of NC_140754.1, forward strand.
TCTAGTCGAGGAGAAACACGGGCAGCTGCCCCTCTCCATCTCTGAGCATATTCACGAAAGGTTTCATCTGATTTCTGTGACAAAGACTTGAGAGAATCCATGTTCGGCTTCAAACGGGTGTTAAACTAGTAATGACTTTCAAAAGCAGCAGCGAGTTCCTCGAAAGTATGGATATTGTCTTTGCTCAAACTAGTGTACCAGTCTTCCGCATCTTCTGCCAAGCTATCCGGGAAGCAGTGTATCATCAGGGAGTCGTTATCTGCGTAGTTGGCCATCTTTCGGACGTACCGAATGACATGGCTATGTGGACAAGAAGTTCCATTGTATTTGTCAAAATCTGGCACTTTGAATTTCTTAGGAATCTCAAATCGGGATACCAGGCACAGATCACGAGCCTTAGCTGAAACACCGTTCCCACGGTTAGCTTTGACCTCGCGGAGTTCTCCAGCTAGATCTCTTAACTGTTCTCTCATAGCCTCCACTATAGGGTCTTGTCCACGCGGAGTATCAACATCGATTATCTGTCACACAGTGTGCACGACAGGATCGGTAACAACAGTAGTCACTTGAGGCAGAGAGGTTTTTGTAGGAGCAACGGTTGTTACATGAATAGGTCCATGATTGGCGATACCAGAAATATCGGCTGCAGTGTCAGGAGCATAAAAAGCTGAGAGCCCATAAGGACAGCCATTGGGCATTACAAACCGAGCATCAGAAGCCACAGTAGACAATGGGATAGAGGGAATCCCTTCAGTAGAAGCTGGGATAGACGTGGCTGGTTGTTCTTGCGCAGCCATCAGAGCGGACATAGTGTCATGAGCCTTAGCCAAGTCTTCTTTCGTAGCAGGTAATTCGGCACGGAGCTGAGTATTTTCTTCTTCAATGTTAGCCATGTTTCTTCTCTTATACAATCTTGTCTGATGAATTCTAGCTAGTTGGTAAACCTTGCGAGCACGATCCACCTTTCAGACTGTGGCGGAAAAAACCAGGAGGCAATGAGCACGAAGGAAGTTTTATATTTTTTGGTGGTCAATGTATGATGCATATGATGCATGATATGTACAAATGCATATGCAAAAGGACTCTTTTTGTGTTATCGAAGGGTTTTAGACAAATTAGCAATTGGTAAACACTACTAAACAACTGAAGACATCACAAGATTTTACAAGATAGTTCCCTTTGAAATGCTAAGCCAAGGGATAGACTTTGAAAATGTAAAACAACAATAACAACTGGAAACAACAACAGGGAACAGTAATCCTCAAGCATAGGAAGTGGAAGTGTCATCCTCGGACTCAGACTCAGACCCATAGCTGCAGTATCGGGCATAGAAGTTACGGGCACCCCTAGCCCTCTTGGAATCTCTCATAAGCAACTTATCCTTTTCTTCAATCTCTTCCCTAGCTTTGGCCAACTCCCTCTTTAATGTCAAAACTTCATGAGTCCTCTGCTCATCCTTTCCATCCAAAGTCATAATCAAGTTTTCATCCTCATAGTATCTAGCCCTCCATTGATGTTTCTCTCGGCTCTCCATAGCTAAATGCTCCTGATACATCTCCTGAGTAGATGGTAGTAAAGGCAAAGGCATGGTTGGAATAAATGCAGACACATATCTCATGGAGGGGTAAGGCATGCCAATCTCCTCAGCTCGGTTTATCACCCATTGAGTATAAGCCTCGTGAGCAATACCGGATCTCACACCCATATGCTTCACCTCTTTCTTCCGAAGTTTGGACCAAGCCTCTATGAAATCTTCTCTTATCCCGGTAGGAGCATTGGAGTAATGGAAAAAGTAAGGAGATGTAGCAAGATTGATGGGCTTCTATTTCATCAGGAAACCGAATTGTCGCAAGGCGAGCTCCAGATTATAGTTGATTCCACCCCGGGTACCAAGAAGAGGTACATTAAGAAACTTTCCCCCACCAAAGGTAATTTCTTTGACTCTAGAAGCTGGAGTGAGCCAAACCACTTCGTTAGGGGTGAGTGCCATAATCCGCTGTGAAATAGACCAATTTTCCGAATTGTCATCGAAAGACTTCGGAAGGTGCGAAAGAAACCACCTATAGAGGAGAGGTACACAACAGTAAATGTATCCACGACCCTTGCCGGATCGATCATGAATAGCATGGTATGTGTCAGCCAACAAGGTAGGAACCGGATTCTTGGAGCGGAAGATCATAATAGCATTCGTATCCACGAAGTTGTCCAGATTCGGAAAGAGAATATGCCCATAGATGAGTAATGCAAGAATAGCCTCAAGAGTGTCCTGACAAGTAGTTTTGAGATTGGCCTTTTCAAGTAGATACTTCGAAGTGAACCCTCGGATGTGAGCCTTGGTGACAAGATTCTTGGAGACATCGGTGGTCTTGAGATAGAGATCTTTAGCAATAACCAAGGGCATAGGTGGATGCTCAAGACCCGTGAAAGGTGCTCCCTTGGCTATAGGCAAGCCTGTCAAAGAAGAATAAGCCTCTAGAGTAGGCACCAGCTGAAAGTTAGGAAAAGTGAAGCACCGATACTCCCGATCATAGAATTGCACTAGAGTGTGCACAAGCTTCTCATCCACATTAGTCCGGAGAAGAGTGAGTAAGTCCCCAAAACGGTGTCGGAAACCAGTCGGATCCTCGACCTTGAGTGCCAAATCTCTCAAACTAGCCAAATCGACCTCCATGAACTTGTAGGACTTAGTCTTCCCCATTCCTACAATGTTTACAAATTCAATTTGTCTAAGCCCTTCGATAAATGCATGAAAAAAGTTTATGCATGTATGCATGTATGCATGTATATATGCATGATCACATTCAAGTACGGAGAAAACATGGAGGGTTAAGCTTCAAAGTTAAAGAGTCATGGGTGGACACAATGTCCGGTGAAACTTAGAGCTTTGGGAAATAGTAACCGGGTTCTAAAGAGGTTCCCAAGTCACAACCTCTCCGACGTATATCATGGTGCCACGAGACAAACACTCGCTCCACGATTATCCGTAAGAAGGTCTAACTTGAGTGTAGTATCGCGTGACGACTAAAACTCGAGACGAACACTCGGTTTAGCCTCCGCACTACATCCTAGAAAATGGCCATGGATGGGTTTGGTTATCTACGGTTCATAGCGTCATAGAACAATTAGAAGTAAAGTGTCTAAACGCGACAACACACGCCAACAACATCACCCCCAAAATGCCTCAGCTATGTGGGATTGATCGCATAATCCAATACACGAGGCAACCCCCGGATTGAATTGTCGATTATATCGCCCCTAAATCCTAAGTTCAACTCAGCCCGGGTGTAGGGCTTTGATATTCTCACCCCCATACGTTTGCAAGAAAGTAAACATTTATTCACATAAGGAAGCAAGTAAAAGAAGCAAGTAAAAACAAAGTGCAAGCGTGATATAAAGACTAGGCGTAACTCTCGAATCTCCCCAGTGAAGTCGCCAGCTATTTTATCTTGGTTTTTCGGGTGTCAAACATTGATTACGTTTGAACCTTTTAACCTTTGATATCTCATTTTTTCTTGGGAAGGGAAAAATAAGAAAAACCCTTGAGAATCGAGGTCCGGGAGTTGTTTTCGCTACGGGAAGGTGTTAGGCACCTATAACGACTATAGTATCCTATAGGAACCGTCTTTACTTTCTACGCGCGCATTTTATTTTTAAATGCTATTCTGAAAGTGTTATTTACACCTAATGGTTTACTAAGTGAAGAATTGGAGGGAGAAGAATGTGTTTGAATTTTATTTTATTTGAATTGAAGGAATATTGGTTCCTTGCCTACGTACCCTTTTAAGGGATCAAATCCACCGTAGTTCTCTTCCAAAAAATGTTTTTGTTTTGTTGATTGATTTTAAGTTTGAAAATGGGATTTTGAAGAATAAGAGAGAGGCCTCAAGGGCATGAGATTGTGAAAATGTGAGGTGGAATTAATTATTTTGCAAAAGAAGTCTAAGTATGCTTAAAATTCATTAAGATTTTTGTTTAGGAAAAGAGAGGGGAAATCAATGGGATTTTGATCCCAAGGTTTATTTGGAAAAATATTTGAGTTATGCTGTTCATATTTTTTTTTGGAAAAAAGGATTTTTCTAAGTTTCAAAGTACCTAAACATACATTTAAACATACATTCCCTAAACATACATCTAAGGCATGCATACCCTAAACATACATCTAAAGTATCTATGTGATGTGTGTGCATGTGTCGGTGCTTGTGTCGGTGTACATCATTAGAGTCCATTGTCCTTTACATCATGCCCTAGTTTACATTCTATGGTCTTGCAAAGAATTAAAATTGCATAAGAGTAAAGTACAAAAATCCCTAAGTTTTACATGCTAGGTCTTGGCAAAATTTAAAGTGCAAGAAGTAAAAGCTAAGAATATGAGATGGAGGATGAGATGCTTATGGAATGTATGAGACAAGAAGTAGAAGATTAGTAGCACAAGATATAATATGATGAAGAATATAAGCCAAAGAAACACTAAAAAAATTGACATAAAGTAATGAAATTCTTAACCTAAAAGTAGCAAAATATGCCTAAAGTTTATCATAACATCAAAGCAATTATATGACCTATAATCCTCATATCATGACAATTTTCTAAAGACAACCAATGATATGAGAATTATAAGAACACATTCAAGTCAAGAATCATGATATATTTTAGACACACTTGGCACTTTATCTTCACAAACAAGCATTAAGTTGCCACGTAAAGCAAGTAATTAGCCACACATATTCACATACAGCAAGAAACACATCCAAATAGTGACAAGTCAATCCCCAATCCACACATCCCCACTCACAAGCATACACTAAAAATTGGAATCAAAATTATGCATATTTTCACAAGTTCTTAACCTAAAATTCAAGAAATAAAACAACACACAACACATTTATTCTTTAACCATTTTTTGTATCAAAATACCCTAAGTAACAAGTTTTATGTGCCAAAACTACTTGCAAGGAGGTTTACAAAATGTTAGAGGTTTTTTAACAAGTTTTTTATCAAGGGAGGAAAAAGAATTGAATCAACAAGAGACAAGTTATTTTCATGTATTTTCTATCAAGATTAACATGTCAAACACATCAAAATTTATTGAAAACAACAAGAAAACATTGAACAAATTTTTAGGAATTTTTCTTTAAAGGATTTTTTGATGAAACAGAGGTGCAAATGGCAAGAAGCAGTGTAGAAATAGCAAAAAAAAACATGAAAATATGCAGTCTGCGCAGAAACAAAGCCCAGGCCCAAGGGAAAGTGGATCCTGGATCATCCAAACGCACCAGGGACGTTTGATTGATCCAATTCCTCAAACCCTAGATCAGACGGTGCAAACACATGGTCCAAGGGTGAAACGAACGAACCGGTACGGTCTAAGTGGACCAGACGGTTCAACAACGTTTATATAAAGGGAAAGGGACCGGTTCGTTCATTTCTCCCATTTGTTTCTCCCTCTAAGGTTGAATCTAGAGAGAGAGGCTCTCCCTTCTCTCTTCTTCTCCGACGAACACTACGGCGGAGGTGCGGTGGCTTGCCGGTGGCGCCGCCGCACCTGAATATTTTTCTGGCAATTTTTAACACCGTCGTGTTCGTCTGAGACTCCTCTCTATGATTCTGGCACTAATTTCTTGAAACAAAGCCTAGATATGAACAGATCTACACTTGAATCATACGGTTTCTAGGTTTCCAAATCTTTTTCGAAACTTCTTAAAATGAGACCCTAATCTATTCTATTTTCTACACTGATTATGGATTTGAACTTAGATTTCGCAAATAAACGGTGAATCTTCATAGATTACATTTTTAGGGTTTCATTTTCAATCTTTTTTTCAAATCTTTTCAAAGCTTCTGCTTCGATTCACCGTTTATTTGTGTTTGTGGATCTTCGTTGAGCTTTTGCGATGAAAAACGAAGGAGTTTTGAAGAATACCTGGTTTTAATTCGGAGATTCGAACAAAAGATCCTTGCGAATGCTTCTGGTAAGTTCTTGAACTGAAAATAAATCAGTTATTCTTTTCTTCTTCTTCACTGATGTGATTCTGCTTCGATCTCTCTTCTTCTCACCTCTCTGAACTGTGATCGCACAATTCTTTTGAATTTGTGCTTGGATTGCAGTTCCTTCAGTTCAATGATGAAGATTCGAACTCGGATCTCTGAGAACTGCAACGAATTAGCTTCAATTCGGTCCAATTCCTTGTTCTGGAAATTTAGGGTTTGATGAATTGGGGATGAGTGTTCTTGGTGTTCTTGAAAAACGGTTACAGTTTTGATCTTTTGGGAGAAGAAAGAGAAATGGCGAATGTGTTTGTTGAGTTGGCGTATTGTGATTGATGATTGGTATTGTGTTGATGAGTTGGCCGTATTTATAGCTGACAAGTGTGGTAATTAAGCCAATAGCTTGCTGACACCTGTTCTGGACTTGAGAAATTCGACCTTGCTGAGTTCCTTGCTTTGGGGACCTCTTTGCAATTTTTGAAAGTTTGGGACCAATCTGTAATTTGAAAAAAAAAGGACTATTCTGCAATTGACTAAAACTTGAGGACCAAACTGTAAATAAAAAAAAGGCTAAAAACAAAGATTGGACTTAAAGAACTAAAATGTAAATTGAAAAAGTCTTTGAAAGAAAAATAAAAATGGGAAAAAAGGACCTAAGTGCAATTTTTAAAACTTGAAGGACTGAAATGCAATTAATAATTGAAATAAAATTGGTAAATTGGAAAAAACGTAAAGTGGAACCAATAAAAAACACAAAAAGGACTAAAATGAACCAACTACTAAATGAGGTACTTCAAAGTAACCTCTCTCTGTCAAAATTTCATATGAAATGACCAAAATGTCCCTAGGGACTAAACTGACTAAAAATGTCTCAGATGCAATTTTAAAATGGATTTCAATAGGGGATTAAAGCAAGAAATTATACAAGCAAACTGGAAAGACTCAGAGACAATTTTTAGAGATTAAAAGAGTTTCAACACTGGAAATGACTAAAATGCCCCTAGGGGCTAAACTGACTCAAAATGATTTTTTGAAATGGACCTTAACAAGGAATTGAAACAAGGACTTATACAAACCAATTGAGAAGACTCAAACAACTTTTAAGGAATAAAATGAGTTTGAATGCGGGAAATGACTAAAATACCCTTTTTCATGAGTTTTGCAAATAGTATTGAAATAAGATGCAGAGAAAGGTGCAATTGATCAGGGACAAATTCAAATGACATGAAATGCAAGAAAAACCTTTTGGATGGTTTTAGATGCAAGAAAAGAAGAATTGAGTTAGTATTTTTAGGTCCAAAATTAGGGTATAACAAAGATCTATATATTAATGAGTATGATATAAATATGGTTTATGATAGAACAATATGACATATTTCGATTCATGTAGTCAATCCCATTTAGTGGGATAATGTTTGGTTGTTGTTGTCGTCGTCTTTTGAAGGCATTAACTCATGCTCAACAACAATTATTATTTCATTTCATGATCAACAACCACATTTATTAGTCAATGAGATAATCAACTTCATGTGCATTGCATATTAATTTTTAGTAATTAATGCATTTTTGTGTGATTGGTGTCTTTTTTTTATTTTTTTACAAAGTGTGATAGGTATCAGCTTGATCAAAATCTTAATTCATGTTCATGTATTAATACATAAGAGAAACACATCATCCTCTTGGCTTCCATCACTGTAAACATTTTGTATAAACAAACAATATGTCACCTAAAATATTCATAATAGAGAAAAGAAAGTTTTTTTTTTAGTGTTTTTTAATTTGTATGAGTGAACGAGATAGAATGAAATGGAATGAGTATTCATAGCTTTTATCCATCTTTAAAATATATAGCTTTTATCATTTCTTCTCTTCTTTGATTTCCATTTTATTTTCCATTTTTTATATTTTTTTGAAGAAGCTAAATTATGAAGGTGGGAAAAACACAAGAAGGGGGGGTTGAATTGTGTTATATTTTTCTTCGTTTCTCCTAAACTGAAAACACTGATCAGAAGCAAAGTGAGAACTGCTTCTGAAGTGAAATTCAGAACTAAGATGCAGCGGATAAAAACAGAGAGAGAGAAGAAAAACACAAAGCAATTATACAGGTTCCTTCCACAAACCGGAAGTAGTCATGTCCCCCTTGCACTTCCAAGGAGAGTTCACTAAAAATGTAATGTCAAATTACAACTGCTCACTGCTACACCTAGCAAGAGACTTCAAATTGCTCAAGCACAACTGCAACAGACTTCCTATGCTCCTGAACACAATCAAGAGACTTCTATTGCTCAAGCACAACTGCAAGAGACTTCTAATCAAACAGAATTACAAAGAAAAATGTTTGAGGTTGAACACTTAATATACAATCAGTGGTGTTCACAATACAAATCAGATACAAACTCTTAAGACTATAGAATTTCTAAGATATGAACTTGAAAACAAAAATTATAAGTGAACTTTGACTTGTAGAACAATTTCAGCAGAGTTTTGGCACTTGTAAATTGTAGTTGAGTCTGATGTCATTCTCTAAGTCTTCATTCCTTTATATAGATGTGTGAAAGAGAAGTTGTGAAATTGCCAGCACATCAAAAGAGTCGTTTGAAGCTGTGATCAATCACCAATGATCTTTTGCCTGATTTGGGTGTTGTCCTATGAAGAACTAATTTCAAATCCATTCCTATTGTGAAGGAACATTGTTGCAGGCAGAGCTGTATTTCAGAGTTGTTTTTCTTGTCTTGTAGTGTGGACATTGCAGAGTAGTGGGGATAGTGGTTGTACACTTCGTACAATTGTACTTTGTCAACGCTTTTTGAAGATAAGCATCCAATGCCTTCAAATCTTCACAAAAACGACCGTTGCTTTGTATTCCCAATCTTCTGCATTGCTTTCAAATCCATTGAACAGCTTTTGAAGTATAAATTCCTTAATCTTCAGCTTCTGGTGATTTTCAGCTTCTGATGAGGTCGCTTCTGAATAACTTGCTTCTGATGACGTCATCATCTTCAGGAGCACTTTGTCTTCAGGAGCGCTTTTCTTCAGACGCTTTAAAGCTTCCTTTTTGTTGATTTCTTAGCTCTCTTTTGTTCTTCAGAACCTTTATATGATGTAAAATTTTGACTATGGTCCTGTACACTTGAACAGATATTAGCTAGTCCAATTGACAATTTTTAATACTTTGTTATCATCAAAACTCTCAAGATTTATTGTTAAACACATTTTGTTCCAACAATCTCCCCCTTTTTGATGATGTCAAACAATAGTATTTAAAATGTGCAATTGTTGTTAATCTAATTAACAAGTTGACTTCAAGAGTTTGAGGTTTGCAACTCCCCCTGAGTCTAATAGTCCTTAAGGTGAGGTTTGTAAGCTCCCCTTGAGTTCTATTCAAGTTAATTAAATTCATCATTTAAAACGAAATAACTCTCGGAAATTTCTCGCATTACAATAGACTAAGAGATGAGAAGTTGGTCCTATTAATTTAGCTTTTTAATTTTAAATTAATGGGGCTCAAAGCCTATAAATACTATACATACTACTCCCCCTTTTGTCATCAACAAAAAGTTTAAAGAAAACTAAAGACAAAAAGAATAAGAATAGTAAAAGGATTGTGAGAAAAACAAATAAATAGAGAGTATAATTATAAAAATTAGAGCATAAAAACTAAATAAACATAGATTAATAACAGAGCAAGACATATATCAGAGCATGAACACAAGATATATCAATAGCAAGATGAAGTATTTCAGAAGCATATATTAATCAGGAGCGCAATAAGTTCAGAAGCAAAATAAATCAGAGTAAAAAGAGGAAATTAAAAGCTAAACAAGCTAAGTGTGTGCAGCTAAGGGTTGGCTTGTTTGTTCATCATTTCCATCATCTTTCTCATCATCTCTTGAGTGTCATCTTGCTTCTTTTGCATGGCTTCTTGTTGATTCTTCATTTCATACTTGAACTCTTCATTACTCTTTATTAGATTGTCCTCTCTAATTTTAGCTTCCCTCAATGCTTCTTTAGCTTCTTCTAGCTTTGCTTCTGTAGAAGTCTTGTATTCCAGCATGAGTAGCTTCTGTTCTATCAGATCATTCTAAAGCTTCTTAACTTGCTTTTCCAAAATCATGTTCCTTTGAATCAGGGCTAGATCAGGAGATGCAATCTTCAGATTTACATTTGTGAGGAAAGTTAAATCCAGATCCTTCGGATGTACTCCTGAAGGGATGAAGTAATAGATATCTCTCCCTTTGATGCTTGGAGGACTCTGAACCCAAGTTTTTAGGACCTTAACTTCCTGCAGACTGACATCAATGCCCTTTAGCCAATCTTGAAGCTTCTGCTGAGCTTGATCTTGAATATCTAGGCAAGAGGATTGGAGTGCAGACACCACATTATCAACTCTATCTTTAAGTCTGCTCCATCTCTTATCATAGCTCTCTTCATGCACTAGATAAGCTCTTGCTTGGATAAGCTGAACCAATTCCTGACCCATATTCTCACATTCTGAAGTATAGTAGAATCAAGGAATAAGGTTGGTGGTGAAGGTATTTTAGTAGGTTTGGGAGTGACAGCAAGTACAATTTCTAGGTTTAATGATGAGGGTTGACCATTTATAGAAGTTGGCGTTTGAGTAGAGCTGGTAGAAGGTTGATCAGAGACAGTTTCTAAAACCACAGTGGAGAAAGATTGATCAATATCCATATCAGTTGCCTCTGATGTGGTTAAGATTTCAGGTTCAATGATGGTTTCAGGTGGGTTTGATGAGGATGGTTGATTAAGGTGAGGTTCATCAATCACTTTGTAAAGATGTGGATTGATCTGATCATCTTCAGAATCAGAATCCATGGATCTGGCAATAGAAACAGAGCCTGATAACCAGGGTGATTTGTGAACCGGTTTAGGTAGTGGAATGGAGGATGACTGAGTTTGCTCAGGAACAGATTGTTCAGGAGCAACTGGTTCAGGGATGGTAGATGAAAGTGTATGCTTAGAAGCAAGTTGTTCAGGAACAGTGTGTCCAGGAACAACAGGCTCAGGAATTGAAGCATGCTAAGATGAAGAGACATGTTTAGAGTTAGGTATAAGTTTAGTATTTATAGTTGAGATCTTTTGTGGGTTAGGTGGTTGTTGTTGGGGGCTTTCTGAAGCAACTTCCTCTGAAGCAACTTCAGAGGCTCTTTGTAAGCTTGGTTTAACCTCTGGTAGTTCACCTGAATAGTGACTAACCATATTGTCTAAAACAGTATTGTCTTGAGGTGATTTAGGAGCAGGTGGTTGAGGTGATGATGAGGGTTCAGCAGTAACCTCATCAGGCACAACCATGTTGAGTGGTTGAATGATTTGAGGTTGGAAAGGATGGTTGAGGGGTAGTCTTTCACAAACTAGGATTCTTCTCTTAGACATTTCACCTATTCTTTCATTTATAGAAGGAACCATAGGTTCAAATGGAATAGCCTGAGAGGGCTTTTTGTAGGTCTTGGTTGTTGTTGATTGGCTTTTTCTGATGCTTGGGTAACATTTACCTATGGGTTGATCATCAAAATCAGTTGATGATGATGATGATGTGGATAGGGTGGGTGATGAAGATCCTGATTCTACATTAACTACAAAGTGAGTAGGAGAAACAGGGTTACCTAAAGTATCTTTTGGTTCAGCAGCTTCTGATCCAGCAACAACATCTTCAGCAGCACCCACTATCATCATAGCTTCTGAGGTCACTAGCTGTTGAAGATCCTCAATAGCTTGAATAGCTTCTTCAGCAACAACAGCTGCATCTTCTCTGACAATGCTCGATGCAGGAACCTCAATCTGCTGTGCAAGCTCTAAGGCCTTCTGAAGAGCTTCAGTAGCAGCATCTTCAGCCTTCTTCTTATTCATCTCCCTTATAACCAAGTCAGCTGAGGCTTCAACACCTTCCACTTCCTCAACAACATAAGGAGACTCCTTGATCTTCCTTACTGCAGGCTTCCTCTTTCTCTTGGGTACAGGTGGAAGTTCAGATGCACCTTGAGTGGAGGCTGCAGCTTTACCACTTCTGGTTTTCTTCTTCAGGACCACATCAGTGTCCAGATCCTCAACTTCCTCCTTAATTGATGGCATTCCAGAGCCACCAATTTTAAGTTTCTCAGAAGCCTTATCCTTCTTGGCCTTCTTGGAAGGTTGCTCAACTTCCAAGTATTCATCTATAGTAATGGCCTTCCTCTTTGACTTTCTGCCCTTTGCAACAGGCAATGCTCCACCATACATGGTTTCAGGAACATCTTCCAATCTGATCTTCTTTCCAGTTAGAGCATAGTGCTCTTAAATGTAGTTCATCTGAACATCCAAGGGCTCTTTCTTGCAGATTGGGGGGAAGTCTTCCATCAGATTTGATATAGCATCTGATTCTTTAATGTCTGTAAGAAGCTCCTTGAAACCTTCTTTATCAATTAAGTTCATATTCTTCAGAGTCTTGCCACTGATGACCTTGCCTGTGATAGTTCCCAGATGAGTGTCATTGTAGATTTGAACTTCACTGATAGCCCTCAGAATTCCTCCTTGATGAAGAATCTCTGAGATAACCCTTCCATAAGGAACCCAGACTCTGCCATGGTCCTGGCTTTCCTTAAGCTCCTTCATCATTTGCCTGAAGATGTACTTGGGCACATTCACTCTGGTTTTGTTCATAAAGTGATGTAGAAACACTTTATGTGCCAGAGAGGGTTGATCACTAACTCCACCTTTTGGAAGTAGTTTTTCATTCTGTATCTTCAGAAGCATCCTCTTCTCTATACTAAGATAAGCATATACTCCTCCCTTCTTCTTTCCATAGATTGTTTCATTCACAATAGGCTTCCAGGGACTTCACCTTGCATTTGGAATATCTGATCCCAAATATTGACCAGAAGTATCCCTTCTGATTACCTTAGCCACAATATTCTCAGAGATGAACACTGCAATACCCAGGATGTTGGACCTTATCTCCAGACCTTTGTAAGGTTCCAAACCCATCTCCTCTCTTGTTTTTCCAGCCAGTGTAGGGTCAAGAAGGATCTTCTGCCTCTCTTCAGCTTCAGAAGCAGCTCTGTTGTAGATGGAGGCTCGTACGCAAAAGTGTCTTACCAAGGCTTCATATGTTCGTCCATTCAACATAGTGAAGTAGTCCATCAATCATTGTGTCTCGTAGTAGCTTTTGATGTCGCACCCATGAAATGCTAGTGATTCAAAATCTACTGGGTTTTCTGTTTGAATGGTTAAATCCCATTCTTCTAACTTCATAGTTCTTCCAGCAATTTCATATGCAGGTGCTTCTTGAGAAGTTGATTCTGGTACTTCTTGCATGTTGGATGTTGATTCTGGAATCTCTTGATGTGAACTTGATGATGCCATTGATGAAGATGATGATTTTAGGGTTCTAGGTTTGAAGATTATGCTTACTTCGCAACTAAGGTTGAAGAAAGAAAGTGTTTGTTGTGAAGTGAGTAGTGTGTGAATTGACTAAGTGTTTTTGAGTAAACGTTTGCTATTCAGAAAACGACAACCAAACATAGCATTAATGACAAAGGGGGCGCGTGTTTAGTACATTCAAAGCTTATAATCATCATTGCCCTTTTAAGTTATACACCAATACAAATAAGCCATGTCAGAGTTCTCAGAGTAACTGCCAAGTTAGTGGGCCAGGAGTTACCAAAAAATAACTTCCAGCGTTTCCACTAACTCTACTATTCAGAAGCACAAAATCCAGCTTCTGGACTTCAGATGCTGACATCATCATCAGAAGCACATTTTCCTCAGAACCTCAATTAAGAGCTTCTGATGGACCATAGCTTCTGAACTGACTTCAGAACCTAAAATCCTATTCAGGAGCAAGCAAGCTTTAATCAGACACAAAATGCATGTTCAAATTTTTCTTTATAAAATCAAATCTTTCAACAGTTAAAGGCTTAGTAAATATATCAGCCTGTTGATTCTCAGTATCAATGAATTGTATATCTAAAATTCCTTTTTGAACATAATCTCTGATAAAATGGTGTTTGATTTCAATATGCTTAGCTCTTGAATGCAAAATTGGATTTTTAGATTTAGACAAACAAATAGCATCAATATTATCACAATAAATGGAAATAATGTTAGCATTAATCTGATAGTCTTCCAACTGATGTTTCATCCAAAGTAGTTGTGTACAACAACTTGCAGCTGAAATGTACTATGTTTCTGCTGTAGACATAGCAATAGTTGCTTGTCTCTTGCTAGCCCAGGATATCAGATTATCACCCAGAAATTGACAATTGCCACTGGTTGACTTTCTTTCAATCCTATCACCAGCATAATCAACATCACAAAATCCAACCAACTTATAATCTAATGATTTCCTATAAAGGAGTCCAAGATTAGTTATTCCTTTCAAATACCTGAAGATTCTCTTGACAGCAGTTAAATGAGATTCTCTAGGATCTTATTGGAATCTTGCACACAAGCATACACTGAATAAAATATCTGGCCTAGATGCAGTGAGGTATAACAAAGAACCAATCATACCTCTGTACAGCTTCTGATCAACTGTTGATCCAGTATCTTCTTTGCTTAAGTTGCAGGTTGGATGCATTGGAGTGTTCATCACTTTACAATCTTCAAGCTTGAACTTCTTCAGAAGATCCTTAGTGTATTTTGTTTGATGAACATAGACTCCATTCTTACTTTGATTGATTTGAATGGCCAGGAAGAACTTCAGCTCTCCCATCATGCTCATTTCAAATTCATCCTGCATTAACTTAGAAAATTCCTTGCAAAGAGATGCATTAGTAGAACCAAATATTATATCATCAACATATATCTTCAGTACTGGATACATTAAAATTTACAACATAAAGACTTCGAATGAATATTTTATACAACAATACGCGTTCGCACAATCAACAATACAATACTACTCGTCCAAAACATAGAAAATACATCCTTAAAGTCAACAACATCTTGCAGCGTGTACGAACGAACACTTGCATGATTATCCATCCGGCTACAAGCTTGCTAGCTCCTGCTAAACCAACCTGCTGATCTGAAACAAATAAGGATCGGGATGAGACATAATGTCTCAGTGAGTTCTACCTAATCCTAGGTTATCGGTAACCTCGGGGAAAACCTATGGTCACCACGTGACTACAATACAACATGTCGGTTGATTATACGTGTGTGGATCATTATGTGGATCATGCTTACCTAGACGGTCGTGCATACTAGATCCGTCGTAGATTCTTCTTAACTTAGCTTACAGGTCTTGTCGTACATCATAAGTGTCATGGCGGTCAAGGGAACCTAAGACCGCTATATCAAGATACGCTAAACGCATCAAGACCTAAACATAACTCATTCATGACACGATCCTAAACTGGACGAACGGGAAGATCCTAAGATCCTCAACGGTGTAACTTCATAGCCTTATCTTGATACATAATCTTACACGTGTCTCATAACATATCATAATAGTAACCATGTTCATTCATTATGTTAGGGGTTAGCGTGTAACAAACAATATTACCTGAGTTCATTTTACGGAGTGTATCGGGTGGAGTAACCTCGAGTACAATCCCATACATGACCGATTAAAACCTAGTTAAGGTACACCGGACTCCCCCAGTGTCGTGCGGGCCCACCTTGCGGAGCTTTTCCCGTTCCCCTGGCGTTAACCTCTTGTATCCCCCTGGCGTGGATAACAAGAGACATGACACCTACATCTTGCTTAAAATCGTGTTCATACATGATAACATATACTATTACTTGCTTACTTATTTACCACGGGTCCGCGATCTACCCGATTAACGGTAAATATACTTACATGGTCATAATCATATACATATCATATTCATGTTACGCTAGAGGCATGCTATCTTACATGAATGATCACCACGAATCCGTGATCTACTCGTTTAGCTGTGAGTCATTGCTTGCTTGCATAGTCATTCTTGTTCATGGTAAAAAGCTTATACTCATCAATTCATGTCTTGACATACTTAGGGATTCATGCTAACATTCTAGTTCTCGACGAACTACGTTGAGGCTCTATAGTCTTCCCATTCTTAGATTCATCGCTACCCGATAATGTTCGTATGCAAACTCTCATAAGCCTTCCTCATTGCACATGTTAAGATTAGCCATGGTTTTCATATTCAAGAATCGTTCAATGTAATGTGCATTGCTTAGATGATGTTTAGATGTTCTATCGTTGGAAAACATTGCGAGAAAAAGCATCGGACGGCACTACAGGCCCCAAGACAAGCCAACAAGTCAATGAAAAGTGGGAGATGGAAGAGCCAACTTGCCATAGGCGTGTTGCTTCTGGGGAAACTCGCTATAAGCGAGTTATTTCGCTTATGGCGAGTTTCTTCGGGTCTGTAGTGCAGAAATTGGGGTTTACTCCAAATTCGTCCAATTTTGATCCTGCAATGCACACTACATGTCCAACAACTTGTATAAACAATAAAACACATCTTGCATGACAATTTTAACACAACACAACAAGAAATAGCATTTGAGTACTAAAATCACATTATTCTAAACTTAACACATTTCATGGTTTTCTCACTAGGTTTGCAAAACCCAAGGAAGGAAATCTATCTATATAACTCACCAAGCATGATTCTTGCACTTGCTTCAAGCTCTAATCTTCAATCCATCTTCGCTCAAATCCAAACCCTAATCCTTGATCTTGCTCTAAGCACCAATTCCAAGCTAACATCCTCCTTAGATAAGCACCAATTCCACTTTGATCTTGCTTAACCATGATTTGCCAAAAAAGAAGGATGAATCCATGAAGAGAGATGGGGGGGGGGGGGGGGGGGGGGGGGGGGCTATGTGCTAGAGAGAGGAGGGAGCAAAATCTGAATTCTATTCTAGAGAGAGGATGTTCCAACAAGAATGAAGTGTTTTGAGACAAAATACACTTCTATACTCCTTACGTGTTATTACAATATTGCCCTTCGCCTTAGTCGTGTTTAGTCTGATACCGATAACTCAACCTGTGTTTAACTGACAATGCGTAAAAGTATCTTCCGTCTTACGATAACCTTTCTAGACATGCTCCTTCCGATACATCGACTGTTAAATTCTCGGACTTGGCAAGCGGGATATTACAAATGACATATATTATAAGATAGAAGAAGTAATATAAGTGGCATTCACAATCACTAAACAATATACGTGCTAACGATAAGTCTCCTGAAATGGCTTTTGTTTTGCATGGGTTCCAAAACAATTATCTTTGTTTAATTGAAATTTGTTACCACCGCCACATTGTTTCATGATAATACTACAACAAAAATAATCAAGTTTTATCCTATTAACTGAGATCGATTATATAGATGAAATTAGTACATAATGTTCAATTAAAAACTATATTTCGATCTAACTTGTTAATCTTTAAAAAAAAAAATTAAAGTGTTTTTAAGTCTTCTCTATATCTTTAGAAAAATATTATCATTTAGTTTCTCCGAATCTTTCTTAATTATTACATGATAATAAAAGGATAGATAGTTTAAGTGTGTGGAAACATTTGTTTCCCTAAGAAAAACTACCCAATCTCTGCCACCTCAAAAGTTTTCAAAAATGATAAATAAATATAGAAACACATAAACACTTTTCCTTTTTCTCTGAGGAGAAAACCATTTTGCCTTTTGTTGTGTGAAATTACATTCAATAAATTTCATCTAATGGTTCCTTACAATAATAAGCGAAAATTGCTTTTTTGACATAAAAAACTTCACAATGACACAAGTAAGATATCCCAAAGTTGCGATTTTAGGCCTCTAAATATCCCAAAGTTGCGATTTTGACCCCCTAAGAAAAAAAATACAAAACTGCCCCCTAAGTTTTGCATCTGTGGCAGTTTTGGCCCCCAAGGCCAATTTTGACTCGGTCTACGCTGACGTGGTTATTTCTTTTAACCAAAAATTGGTCTTGGGGGGCCAAAACTGCTACAGTTGCAAAACTTAGGGGGCGGTTTTGTAGTTTTTTTTCTTAGGGGGTCAAAATCGCAACTTCATGAAAGTTAAGGGCGAAAACTGCTATTAAGCCTATATTTAACCCATGATAGTATGATGAGGAATATGATGCTTTACAAATGGTAAATATTTGTTGTTAAAAAAAAGGTAAATATTTGAGATTTTTTTAACAAGCCAAAATGACATATATTACCAAAAAAAGAAGTGAATCACCCGGCACAAAGCGTACTGAAAGCGAAACACCCAAAGATAGTTACAAAGTCACTGGTGACAATATCTAAATGGCACCATCAAAACAAATAGTCAAGATGAATTACACATGAACACCCATACAAAGAAGCAGATATCGCCATCACTCATGATAACAATACGAAAACGTAACCTGGTTTGTTTTCATCCACAAAATGGAATTAAGCTTCACTTTGTCAAGGAGTGCGTAAGGTGAATATTTGAGTTACTTTATCATATGGGTAAAGGATTAATCCATAAAGCTTGTGTATGAAAAAAAAACATATACTCCCTCCGGTCCTTATTATAAAAAAAAAAAAATTTGCTCCTAATTATAATAAAATGTTACTACCTCCGTCCCGGTATAATTGACCTACTTTGGTTTTTCACACAGATTAAGAAAAGTGTATAAATAAAGGGGAAAGTGGAATATATTGTATTGGGAATGATAAAAGTAGTATTATTTAGTGTTATATTGTATTGGGAATGATGAAAGTTGTATTGAAAATTGAAATGGGTCAGTTATTTTGGGACACTTTTTTTTAGAAAATGGGTCAGTTATTCCGGGACGGAGGGAGTACAACTTTTAAGGTGTAGTTATTGTTTAAAAGTCTTTTCTACCCTTACTTAAGGTTTCTCTTTTTAATATTAGTGAGTGTATTTAATGTTTAACAATTTTTATGAGGATATATTTGTAAAAATATTCAAAAAGTTATATTAATTAATGATTGCATTAGTTTTTAAGTTTTTATTTTTATTTTGTTTCTTATATAAGGACGGATAGAGTATTAAAGAAGTTGATTTTTTAAAACGAACCTCAATCACATCCAATAATTAGCCTCTGTTGCTACACTCGAAGTATGGTGTGTAACATCCCAGACGACTTTCAAGATTGCTGACTGACCCTACAAACCAACACGACTCTTTTCAGCGTGCTTTATCCTCACTCGCACGCTTTCCGGGAAACATCCGGGAAGGTCACCTATCCTAAGACTGCTCCAAGTCAAGCACACTTAACTGTGGAGTTCTTATAGAACGGGCTACTGAAAAGAAGATACATCTTATCGGTATATGTAATACCAAACATGTAATATCCCGCCTGACGGTATCGGTATATTACATGTGGACCGTGTCAGATGAATTTAATTCATGGAAAGTAAGTTATTGGAAATATTTTATGACATGTCAGCTATTTACGGGAAAAGTATCAATGTCGGATTTAACCCGTTTAAAGGCAAGGGCATAATGGTAATTTCACGGAAAAAGGATATTTATATGTTTTTGGGTGGAAAATATCTCATTTTCCCTTATTCTTTCTCTCTCTAGGTTTTGGCATAAGCTTCTCTTCCTTCTCACCTCTCCATCGGCCTTATCTCTTCTTTCTCCACTTCACAAATTTATCAAATCTTCTTCCCTCAAGGCAAGGCTTTAACCTAAGTTCTTTAAGATCATGGAGAAGTATGCAAGCTAGGATTTTGTTGGAATCCCTCCTTTCCTCTCATCTTTCACGCCACTCTGATAGAGCCAAACCGCAAGCGCACGGCCTATCGAAGTAATAGTAGTAAGTAGAGTATCGTTCCGCTAGGGAGTTGGTCAATTTAATTAACTTTTAATGAATGATTAGAGGAGAGAAAGTTGATTAGAAAGGGTTTGATTGCTGAAGGTAAAAACAATAATAATAAAGGGGCCTTAGGATCATTGGTTCATCTTAATAACTAATCCTTCACTTGACAAAACCTAAACTTCTAATTTCATGGTTTACACACTAATTTCTAAAGACCGGTTTCCCTTAGCCCCTCACCTTTCCGATGAAAGTCCGGTGAGAGTTTACTTCTAGCAACCAAGCCTATTTCACTGACATGATTACTAGAAGATGCATAGAGGATTGAAACTACTCTTTGTCTCAATAGTTGCAAAGACTATTTCACTGTTTTGCAACTATTGTCTAGATTCACTTGTTCCAACATCAAAGCTCCGCTCTCGCTTTATGAATTGATGTTTGGGATGATGGATTAACGATTATCAAACCCTCCGCTTTCGCTTCCACAGTTTGATAATTGTTAATCCACGTTAAGACGGTGAATCTAGATTAGAAATTAGGGTTACATGGAAATTAGGGTTTAGACATGTTTTGTTTAGGATTGAGTCATTAGACTCCCCAATAATCCTAAGACTAAGAAGTCTACTCACTCATGTTCATCGTAGACATGGAGGAAGAAGAGAGAAATACGGTAAAATAAATTGCAAGGAAAGTAAAAGGAAAATAAAGACTTTTATTAAAATAATACTTGAAATAAACAAAGTAAAGGATGATTGTTCATGGTGGAGAGCTACTCTATTTATAGCTTTACAATCGACTTAGAAACTAAGCAACTAAAAGGGTAAAACAGTAAAGCTGCAACAGGGTAACTTGGCCTTGAAGAAAAAGCAGCAAAAGTGGCTCTGGAGGGTGGCACGGCCGTGCCACATGTTGGCACTGGCCGTGCCAAGCTTCTGACTTGGTGGGAACATATTTTTGTCCCGTATCTTCGTATTCTTGCGCTGTATTTGCTCCAGTCCTCTTTCTTTTGCTCCAAGACACCTTCCACCATATATTTATTCCTAAAATAAAATAAAACACAATTTGAAGTAAAATATTCTAAACTAAAATAAAATGCAATAAAATAAAATCAAATCTAAAATAAAACTAAACTAAATAAGGCAATAATTAATACTATCTATGACTCATCAAACTCCCCCACACTTGAATCTTTGCTTGTCCTCAAGCAAAAGGCAGCAAACATAGCAGCAACAAAGACTGATTTATGGCAATATTAAGAACATAAGTCTCTAGAGAAAGGCCTTGCCTCAAGTACACTAATTACAATTTCAAATACTTCTCATGAACCTATTCTACCCAACATCAAGTCTCAAGTGAGTGTGTGTGTGCAGTCCAACCCTTTTCTTGCTCCTGTATAAGACAGATATTATGAGGAATAGGTTCTATCCTTAGTGCTAAAGTAACCGAGAAAAGTCCTTTCTTCATTTCATATAAGAGTGATGGGAATTTGAGTTAAACATTAAATTAGATATAACAATTAAGCACAAGGGGCTGCATATGCTTAGGGGCTATCTATCCTCGTAGGGAGTCTTCTCGGATGTAATTGTCCTTTCCCCCTAGATTCAAAATCACCCTAAGTAGTGCTGCAAATTTATTGTTTGTTTCATCTCCGCGTAGGAAGTCTTTTTGGATGTAATTGTCCTTTCCCCCTAGCATTGATGAATTTGTTTCACTTTAGGTTCAAATTAGGGAGTCACCACCACAATTAGGAAGTTAGGGATTGTCCTTTCCCCCACATGTTGGTGCCATTCTCCCGCCCCATTTAACATTAACAAATTAATAAGAATATAACAATTAAGAACAATTTGATTAATTTTCCCACACAAACTTATACTACTTTTACTCTTAAGACTTTAAAGGGTCTAAGTTAACACTAAAGATAGAACGTGTTCCTTAAAATACCTATTCATACATTTACTCAAGGATTGCAACCGGGTGCTTTTCTCATTGGAGATTTTCACAATAAAACATGATATGGGTATAGCAAGAACATAAGAAACACAAGAAACTATTTTCATGTACCAGAGACAACCTTTAGAGAAGAGACAAAACAAAAATTTTATGCCATATTTACATTAAAAACAAGCTACTTAATCATGCCTCTTGCTATAAAAACAAAACAAAAGAATAAAGTTCAAGGGAGTTTGGGAACACTACGACTCTAGACACTTTATTAGGCCCCCCCCACACTTAGGAGAAGCATTGTCCTCAATGATTCAAAAGAAAAAGAAATTAAAAGAAGAAGAAGAAATAGAATGGAAGAAAGGGGTGCAGAAAGCTCACAATGTGCTTTAAATAGCAAAAATTGATGATTTTTGAGACCTGTAAGCTGGCACGGCCGTGCCAACCTCAGCACGGGCCGTGCCATCATTCTGTTTCCTTGCCCCCATTTTGTGTGAAAAACATGGCACGGCCGTGCCAATCTTAGCACGGGCCGTGCCAACCTTCTGATAAGGAGGCTTCAAAAATTTTCAATTTCTTGAATTCTTGTCGAATCATACTTGGACAATTACCTACAAAACAACTTAAAACAAAGAAAAACAAAACAAAAGCAGTTAAAGGCGTGGGTTGCCTCCCACGAAGCGCTCTTTTACCGTCATTAGCTTGACAAAAAGGAAAACAACTTTAAGGCGGGTCAATAAGTCTCCAAGCAGCCACTACTTCAGTCCCTTCCCCTACATTATAAACCTTTAGCCTATGTCCGTTAACTTTGAATGGTCCGGTTTTTTCAGAAAAGATTTCAATGGCCCCATAGGGATAGACTTTGCGGACTTGAAACGGACCAGACCACCTAGACCTTAGTTTTCCTGGAAAGAGCTTCATCCTAGAATTAAAGAGTAGTACAAGGTCACCTATTTTGAAGTCCTTTTTAAGGATATGTTTATCATGCCATTTTTTTGTTCTTTCTTTGTAAATGCGAGCATTCTCATAGGCATCTAACCTAAGTTCCTCTAACTCACTCAGTTGAAGTTTCCTTTTTTGACCGGCTAGTTTTGGGTCCAAGTTAAGGTTCCTAATTGCCCAATAAGCTTTGTGCTCAAGTTCAACCGGGAGGTGACAAGATTTCCCATAAATTAGCTTAAAAGGAGTCATTCCAATGGGAGTTTTGTAAGCTGTTCTATAGGCCCAAAGAGCATCATCAAGCTTACTTGACCAATCTTTCCTAGAGATAGAGACTGTCTTTTCAAGAATGGCCTTTATTTGTCTATTGGAGACCTCAACTTGTCCACTAGTTTGCGGGTGATAGGGTGTTGCGACTTTATGTTTCACTCCATATTTTTGTAAAAGTTTTTCAAAGTGTTTAGAAATGAAGTGAGACCCTCCATCGCTTATGACAACCCTTGGCACCCCAAACCTTGGAAAGATGACCTTTTTGAACAATTTCATAACTACATGTGCATCGTTGGTGGGGGAAGCAATGGCCTCAACCCATTTGGACACATAGTCAACAGCCACCAAGATGTATTGATTACCAAAAGAAGAAGGAAATGGCCCCATGAAATCAATACCCCATACATCGAAAATTTCAACTTCAAGGATGTTGTTTAAGGGCATTTCATTCCTTTTAGTAATATTACCGGTGCGTTGACAATTGTCACATTTAGAAACAAAGAGATGCACATCCTTAAAAAGTGATGGCCACCAGAAACCAGATTGAAGTATTTTAAAAGAAGTTTTTTGACTACTGGCGTGGCCACCATAGGAGGAGGAATGACAATGGTGAAGAATACTACTTACCTCGCTTTCAGGGATGCATCTTCTAAAAACTCCATCCGAGCCTCTTTTGAAGAGGTAAGGCTCATCCCAATAGTAGTGCTTGAGATCATGGAAGAATTTTTTCTTTTGCTGGTAGTTCAAGTTAGGTGGTAGTACTCCTGCTGCAAGAAAATTAACAAAATCTGCATACCACGGTGTGTTAGTTTGTGCCAATAAGAAGAGTTGGTCATCCGGGAAGGAATCATCCAAAGGCAACTCATCCTCATTGGGTTCCCTAAGGCGGGACAGGTGATCAGCTACAACATTTTCAGTACCCTTTTTATCTCTTATTTCAATGTCAAATTCTTGGAGGAGCAAAATCCATCGGATCAATCTAGGTTTGGCATCTTTCTTGTTTAGCAAATATTTTATTGCCGAGTGATCTGTGTAAATAATGATTTTTGATCCCACCAAGTATGGCCTGAATCTGTCAATAGCATAGACTACTGCTAATAGTTCCTTCTCAGTTGTAGCATAATTTACCTGTGCCTCATCAAGGGTCTTACTTGCATAATAAATGGCGTGCATCTTCTTATCTTTTCTTTGTCCCAACACGGCCCCAACTGCATAGTCACTTGCATCACACATTATTTCAAAGGGTAAGTTCCAATCTGGCGGTTGTATGATTGGGGCAGTGACCAAAGCTTCTTTTAACCTGCAAAATGCTTTTAGGCATGCATCATCAAACACAAAATCTGCATCCTTAAGGAGCAAACTGGTTAGTGGCTTAGTGATTGAAGAAAAGTCTTTGATGAAACGGCGGTAGAATCCGGCATGTCCTAGGAAACTTCTTACTTCCCTTACTGAGGTGGGAGGAGACATTTTTTCAATAATTTCGATTTTTGCTTTGTCTACCTCTATACCTCGTTCAGAAACTAAGTGTCCTAGGACGATTCCTTCTCTTACCATGAAGTGGCATTTCTCCCAATTCAGCACCAAGTTCACCTGTTCACATCTTTCTAAAACTTTTTCCAGGTTAGTTAAGCAATTATCAAAACTAGATCCATGCACAGAAAAGTCATCCATAAAAACTTCCATTATATCTTCAATAAAATCAGAAAAGATAGACATCATGCATCTTTGAAAAGTAGCGGGAGCATTGCAAAGACCAAAGGGCATTCTCCTATAGGCAAAAGTACCAAAAGGGCAAGTGAAGGTGGTTTTCTCTTGGTCATTAGGGTGGATGGGTATTTGGAAAAATCCGGAATAGCCATCTAAGTAACAAAAGTGTGAATGCTTTGCTAACCTTTCTAACATTTGGTCTATAAAAGGGAGTGGGAAGTGATCTTTACGGGTTGCTTTGTTAAGCTTCCTATAGTCAATACACATCCTCCAACCGGTGACGGTTCTAGTTGCAATGGATTCATTTTTATCATTTTTAATAACAGTGAGACCACCCTTTTTAGGTACAACTTGAACTGGACTAACCCATTTAGAATCAGAAATTGGATAAATAACACCTGCATCTAGGAGTTTTAAGACTTCCTTTTTCACAACTTCTTTCATGTTAGGATTTATCCTTCTTTGGTGCTCAACGGAGGGCTTATAGTCCTCTTCAAGTAGTATCCTATGTGTACACAATGAGGGGTTTATTCCCTTGATGTCATCAATGGTATAACCTATAGCCTTAGGGTATTTCTTGAGGACATAGAGTAATTTTTCAGTTTCTACCTCATTCAAGTTTGCATTCACAATAACAGGGTAGGTTGAGTTAGGGCCCAAGAATTCATACCTTAAGCTTGGTGGGAGTGGTTTGAGTTCCACCTTCGGTGCCTCTTTTGGTAGAGGGGCTGCTTCTTCTTTCATTAATTCTTCCATGCCCAAACCTCCCATGGGAGGGTTTTCATTCAATAACTCCTCGTAGGCTTTGGCATCTCCTTCTAACTTTGTACCTGCATCACTAACCAAGCATACCTCCAAACCATCATGTGTAGTTGATGCTAAGGAGCATTCTTTCACACAACGGTCAATTATATCTAACATGCAACAAGAGTCTTTAATGGAGGCACTACAAGAAAACTGCAGTTTAGCTTCAGAAATTTTAGCATCATACCATTTTGGATGCTAATAGCGTCTATTTAGCATCCACAAATTTTGATGCAAATGCATATTTTTCAATTCATTGTTTATATGCAATTTAGCTTCAGTCAGTTAGACACTATTTATTGATGCTAATATTTTTTAATTTAATTATTCAATTAGCATCCACAAATTTAGATGCTATTTTTTTTAATTTTTAATTTTACTACTAGTTCCCAAATGTTAACCTAATTTTCCACAACACCAATCGTTTCACAAAACACATTCAGTTTCTAAAGTATAAACTCGAATGCTTCATTATCATATCGATCCTAAAATTCTTCACATAATCATTCAAGGCAAATCCTCCACAAAATTGTTCCCTTCCGGTGTTAACCTAATAGATCTCGAAATCGTTCCAGCCAAATCATAAACATTCACAAATTTTCCCAAAATCTCAATGGTTCCCAATCATAACACAATCGATCCAAAACTATCAAGGTTCCCATCGTTCCCAATCTGTGAAGGTTTGCTGCTTCGCTCTCCCTCAAGATGGATCCCAAATTCAGTTCTCAATCATTTACTGATTCGTTCAAAATCTGTGAAGGTTTTGTGCTCGATCTCGCTCAAGATCGTTTTATGATTGCGGCTTCGCTATCGTTCGGTTATTGCAGTTCCAATCGTCTCAGATCTCGCCGTTTGCAGCTTCGCTTGTTCTGTTTAGTATCTCCCTTTTCTCCCTCAACTCCTCTGTTCTCTTCTATTATGGTTTTTAATAGTTTATTATGTTTCTTTTCGTTAGATCTTAGTGTTTGTTGTTTCTGAAGATCTTTGATTTTTTAGGACATTTTGTTTGCTGTGTATGGTTTATGATGGTATCTTATGGTTTCTAGGAATGGGGTTGGGTTTGTGGTTTGTGATTTTTTAGGGGATTTTGTGGTTTGGTTTCTGATGTGATATGGTAGGATGTTGTGTTAAGGATAGTATGCTATGTATATTTGTTTAACAATATGCTATGTTTTAGAAAATCATTTGTGCATCCAAAGAGAAGAACCAGCTAAAGATAATAATCTAAACTAGCTAAT
The DNA here is from genome assembly GCF_051527215.1 of Medicago sativa. Lineage (NCBI taxonomy): Eukaryota > Viridiplantae > Streptophyta > Magnoliopsida > Fabales > Fabaceae > Medicago > Medicago sativa. Next base: position 7,926,522 of record NC_140754.1, read on the forward strand.
GAATGGTAGAAAAGAACAAGAAGTTAAAGAATTAACTAAGTACCTCCTCCTAGCATGATAATAAAAAAGATCGGAATGGAGCCAATCAAGTATTCGAACATCGTGGTGAGATTGCTAGCAATTGTGATATCAGAAACTAAATGGTGATAATGTTAAGCAAATTAGGAGGCACATTATATATAGCATGAACGTGTATGGAATTTAAAAAATTCCATAGAGTTTATCACTTTTCTTAATTATATGGAATTGGTATATTAAGAAAATTGCTGATGTCTTTCCTTGGGGGAAGCGTGTATCACTAATACGAGACAAATTAGTATAATGAGTCAAGATGACATGACTTTCTTAAACACTCAATTTGGCAGTCTACCATGTCCCGCATGTGAATGCTGCAATGAATAATGGATAATTTTTACTGAGTTTGGTTGTGATAATGCTAATGAGTTTAATTGTGATGATTGATTGTGTTTTTTGGTTGTGAGTGTAACTTTGATGACCTGGCTTCTACGAGTAAAGTGAAATACTATATGAATTATGGAGATTTTGACGGTTCCATTCGACATAGTATGTTACTTGTTATTGGAGATTATAAGTTGTAATGTTGTTGAAAATTTGAGTTATGTGTTATGACTTATGAGCATGTTGGAACACTTCATGATTAAATAACAGTTAAAATAAAATATTTGTAATTCCTTTTACATAGGCCTGACACCTTGACTTTTTGAATTTTTATCTTTCCTTTGGATAGTGTATCTTAATCCTATTTCATTTTACATAGGCCTGTGATACCTTTACTTATGGAGGCTCCACTTCACTGATCAATGCTTATTCAATAGACCAGTTCAGTCGTGCTCTCTGTTAAAGGTATGTTTATGTTTCTTGACCTGAATTGTTCTTTCATCTGATTCTGATTAAAATACAACTTTGTTGTACTCTTCCCATTTTCTTTTGGCTTGATGTATACACATGATTATGCCTTACCGCGGTTAGTGTGGATGGTAGTGGAGTTATGTGAGAGAATTAACCATAATAGGCGATAACCTTGCGGCCATATATGAATTAACTATATTTGTATCTTCTAGTAGTAATATTTAAGTTTTTTTTTGTTGTTGAACAATTCATGCTTTTACATTTTCAAATTACTATTGAAGAATGGTCATGGTTGTTCTTAAACAAGGATTTTCAGATTGCGGAGGTCAGTTTATTTTTGTTTATTTCCAAATATACATTTGTACGTTCTGCCTATAATTTTGAATCTGGACAGTTTATTCTTCTTGCAATTTTGGATATAGTTTTGACAGTCTTGCCTATAGTTTTGAATCTGGACAGGTTTTCCTATATCAAATAGATATTTGAACTTTAAGTTTATGCTATAAAACATTATTTATTTACAGTTTTTAGATACAGCATTCAACTATGTGAACCTATCATTGTTTTACTTATCTGAATGAAGTTTACACTATTTGCTTGGCTTATCTTTTCCCATTAGAAGTCTGTGAATTCATAACTTAATTTTGAACTCACTGTTATTACTATGCAGCTTAGTAGCTTCCTAATTAGTTTGTTATAATTTTGACTTTACTGTTATGACTAAGCAGATTACATCTCTCTGTCTCTGAAAGTAATATCAATCAAATTTTGCAATCCTTGTACCTATTTAAAGGGGCATATATATGCTAGTGTAATTGATAAAAACTCCACTAGCGCTAGAAAACTATTACTGCCATGGCTTGCAACAAGCTTTAATGAAATGGAAGAAGATGTTAAATTATCCTAGGATTTCTAGAATATATTTCTTTCTTAGTTCACCCATGGATTTACTTCTCATTGATACTTTCTGGAAAGATCACTACTAGAATAATTACTTTGTGCAATGCCTTTGCTATTTCAGTTTCCGTTCAATTAAATTGATAGTTTCTGGACAGTTCCCCAATAGAATAAATATTTTGTAGGATAACCTAATTCTGTATAGAGCTTTAATTGTTCATCTTGCTTGAATTGTTCTTTTAATTTTTCATATTGTGGGTGTGATTAAAAATGTTGGAGTTATCATCTTGAAACTTATCTATATGGTGGATTATTAAATGATGATTTGAACTTTTGGCAGCACATTGTATAACTAGAAAAATGGCAAGAATAAACTTGTTAATGTAATTATGATCAGGAATTCGTGTCAAGGAGTTGGTTTATTTTAAGTTATGTAATGATGCATACCCTCGTGTTACAAACACATGTTATATGACCATTCACTTATATGGTTTACTCACTTCCATATTGAGAGGTTCATTTAATTAGTCATGAGTTTATTTCTTTTCTTACTTAACTAATGAAACAAATTGTGAGAAATCTACATAATATTTTCCATAAAATTTGGGACATAATGGCATTGGAAGAATAATTGGTCGTTCACTCTTATTCTCATATGCTCCTCTTCACGAATATTCTTCTTTCTGGTTTTGAATTGGAACTGGCTCACCTGAAGAAACGATAATGTCCATGGTCCTATTCACGAATATTCTTGTTCAAGGATTTTACCCGTTTTTCTTTTTCTTGTACTGATTATTGAGTAAAAAATGCATTAATTTTCTGTGAAATGAAATACCATGGTACATAATTTAAGATTATGAAAATCTGCTGACCCTCGATATCTGCAAATTTACCATGTCACATTCTGGTATTTGCATCCTGCATTGTAATTTGAGACTACGCATGTTGCTTTTTGGAATAGGCATGAAAACTGCATTATACATGTGCTTGGTGATTTGTTTCTATAAAAAGTTGTGTTTTTTTACCAGGATAACTATCAAGAGCGTCTGACTAAGCTAACAAAGATTGATAAGCACTCTGCTGGTGATACGCAAGAGGTGGCTGGAGAGACAAGACTTCGATTATGGGTAGATGTTCTTTATACTAAGTTGATGGATTATGTTTAGTTTCTACTAATTTAACTCTTGGATTATGTTTAGTTTCTACTAATTTTATGGTTAAGACTTCATTATGTGAGTTATTTATAATTGGATGTCGTAGTTTCATGTCTTATTTTAATTTCTATAATATTATATTATTAAGTCATAAATATTATTTTGCAAGTCTGATTAGGGGTAGTTAACCAACAAAAAATAGTCAGTCATATGTATCCAGGATAATTAGTGTACGTGAACTAAATTTATATGCATACACTAATTTTAGCATCCACAATTTCGAACTCTAATTTTGAAAGAATTTAGTTTTTTCAATTTGATCTTAGCATCCACATATGCTAATGCTAAATTTTACCCAACTTTTAGCGTCCACTTCTATAGATGCTAAGTAGCGTCTGCGTAATATGCACTTGTAAAATGCCTTTAGCTTCAATTTTAGCGTCCATTTTTGTAGATGCTATTTTAGCGTCAGTTGGATGCTAGTGTTTAGCATCCAAGCTTTTACTGTCGTCAATTTTTTGGACTCTATACTGATGCTAAAAGGTTGTTAGCATCCACAATTAGCCTTTTAGCATCCATTTTTCTGCTGAATCTAAAACACCATTTTCTTGTAGTGAGGGATTTTTCATAAGTTTAGCAAGTTCAAATTCAACAGTATTTTCACCAACATTAAATTCCAATTTCCCATGTTTAACATCAATTATAGCCCCAGCGGTAGCAAGGAAGGGCCTTCCCAAAAGTATGGGTACTTGGTTATCCTCCTCTATTTCCATCACAACAAAGTCCGTAGGGACATAGATCTCTCCTACCTTGACAGGGACATCTTCTATGATTCCAGCCGGATACTTAAGGGAACGGTCTGCTAATTGTAGGGTCATCCTAGTTGACTTAAGCTCCCCCAATCCCAATCTCTCGTAAAGAGATAAAGGCATCAAACTGACACTAGCTCCTAAGTCACACATTGCCCTCTTTACTATTTCAGACCCTATGACACAAGGTATTGAGAAACTTCCTGGATCCTTAAGCTTGGGTGGCAACTTATTTTGGATAATGGCACTACATTCCTCCGTAAGGTTCACCGTTTCACTTTCCTCAATTTTTCTTTTTTTTGAAAGAATTTCTTTTAAAAATTTAGCATAGGTGGGCATTTGAGTTAGGACATCGGTGAAGGGAACGTCAATGTAGATTTTATTCATCATTTCAATGAACTTTTTAAATTGCTCATCAAGCTTAGACTTGGCAAATCTTTGAGGGAAAGGAATCTTTGGTTTGAAGGGAGGTGGTGCAACTTCCTCACTTTGTGGTTTCTCACTCTCTTCTTTATCCATCTCACCTTGCGGTTCACTAGTCTCTTCCTCACTAGGCTTGACTCTTAAGGGGTCTTCTAATTGCTTACCACTCCTAAGTGTAACGGCGTTCATCCTAGGTTGGCAAAATTGAACAACTAGAGAGAGCTGAGCCTCTAAGACCTTATTGTGAGAGGAGATAGAGTCAACTTTTGATGTAAGTGAAACCAAAGAGTCATTCAAAAGTCTAGTTTGATTTGCAAGCTCTTTGAGCTGCTCGGATTGGTTAAGAAGATAATTTTCCATTAAAAGTTCAAGATTAGACTTTTGAATAACCTTTTGGTTATTAGCATAACTTGGTGGTGTTGTTCTTTGAACCAAGGGATTTTCATTAGGGCTTTGGTCAAAACTTACCCCTTGGTTGTTTTGAATAAAGTTTATTTGTTCAACACTACCTAGTTTGCATTCACTACATGTTTTACAAGGGGATGTAGGAGTAGTAGCACTAACATTAAGTTTTTCAAATTTGTGGGTTAGTGCATCAATCCTAGAAGCAAGGTGGTCATAATTAGAGACTTCGTACATACCTGCCCTCTTTTTGGAGGGTGAAGACTTTATAGCGAGTTCTTCATCAGTCCATAGAAAGAGATTTCGAGCCATGTCTTCAATCAATGCATAGGCTGTTTCGAAGTCTTTGTTCATTAGAGCACCACCTGCAGCTGTATCAACAAAGATTTTAGTACCATGAGATAAACCATTGTAAAAAGTGTGAATGATTAACCACTCCTCTAGTCCATGGAGGGGGCAAAGTTTAAGCATATCCTTAAAACGTCCCCATGAATCGTGAAGAGATTCCCCCTCTTTTTGAGTAAATTGAAAAAGCTTTGTCCTTAATTGGCCAATTCTTGATGGGGGAAGGAAACGGATGAGAAATTCACGCTTCAATTGGTCCCATGAGGTGATGGAACCAACTCTTAGGGAATGGAACCAATTGAGAGCTTTATCTTTTAGAGAAAAAGGGAAGAGATGTAGTCTCAAGGTTTCTTGGTTTTTCTTATATGTTACGGTGAGCCGCCAAAAAGTTGAGATATGGAGATTGGGATCCTCATCGGGGGATCCCGAAAAATAATTTTGTTGCACCATTTTAAGTTGGGCAGGCTTAATTTCAAAATCTTCATCTTCAACCGTTGGATACACAATAATAGCATATGGCTCTTCCATTGAAGGAGTCACGTATTCTTTAAGAGCACGTCTTTCAGCCATGTTTGGTATTATTTTTATGCTTTCCAAGAAGTTAATGATGAAGGAAAAGAAAAAGGTAAAAATAAAAATAAAAAGAAAAGAGAAAGAAGAAGAGAGAATTCTAATCACTAAGAAAAAGCTAATCAAATTAGTTAACTCCCCGGCAACGGCGCCAAAAACTTGATAGAGCCAAACCGCAAGCGCACGGCCTATCGAAGTAATAGTAGTAAGTAGAGTATCGTTCCGCTAGGGAGTTGGTCAATTTAATTAACTTTTAATGAATGATTAGAGGAGAGAAAGTTGATTAGAAAGGGTTTGATTGCTGAAGGTAAAAACAATAATAATAAAGGGGCCTTAGGATCATTGGTTCATCTTAATAACTAATCCTTCACTTGACAAAACCTAAACTTCTAATTTCATGGTTTACACACTAATTTCTAAAGACCGGTTTCCCTTAGCCCCTCACCTTTCCGATGAAAGTCCGGTGAGAGTTTACTTCTAGCAACCAAGCCTATTTCACTGACATGATTACTAGAAGATGCATAGAGGATTGAAACTACTCTTTGTCTCAATAGTTGCAAAGACTATTTCACTGTTTTGCAACTATTGTCTAGATTCACTTGTTCCAACATCAAAGCTCCGCTCTCGCTTTATGAATTGATGTTTGGGATGATGGATTAACGATTATCAAACCCTCCGCTTTCGCTTCCACAGTTTGATAATTGTTAATCCACGTTAAGACGGTGAATCTAGATTAGAAATTAGGGTTACATGGAAATTAGGGTTTAGACATGTTTTGTTTAGGATTGAGTCATTAGACTCCCCAATAATCCTAAGACTAAGAAGTCTACTCACTCATGTTCATCGTAGACATGGAGGAAGAAGAGAGAAATACGGTAAAATAAATTGCAAGGAAAGTAAAAGGAAAATAAAGACTTTTATTAAAATAATACTTGAAATAAACAAAGTAAAGGATGATTGTTCATGGTGGAGAGCTACTCTATTTATAGCTTTACAATCGACTTAGAAACTAAGCAACTAAAAGGGTAAAACAGTAAAGCTGCAACAGGGTAACTTGGCCTTGAAGAAAAAGCAGCAAAAGTGGCTCTGGAGGGTGGCACGGCCGTGCCACATGTTGGCACTGGCCGTGCCAAGCTTCTGACTTGGTGGGAACATATTTTTGTCCCGTATCTTCGTATTCTTGCGCTGTATTTGCTCCAGTCCTCTTTCTTTTGCTCCAAGACACCTTCCACCATATATTTATTCCTAAAATAAAATAAAACACAATTTGAAGTAAAATATTCTAAACTAAAATAAAATGCAATAAAATAAAATCAAATCTAAAATAAAACTAAACTAAATAAGGCAATAATTAATACTATCTATGACTCATCACACTCTCTCTCTTTTTCTCTTCACCAATCTTTCATGACATTCCATCCTCTTATGGTAAGCTTCCAAATTTGTTCCTTTATGGTCACTTAAGATTAAGGAAGTATGTATTATGTTTGATTCTTCTATTTTCTCCTCTTGAAGAAGTGATTGGGAAACTAGGGTTTGGTGTATGGTGAAGATGGATTCTAAATTGGTACAAGGAATGGTCTCTACATGATCAAGGTAAGAATATTGATGACAGTGCATCAACACTAGTTATTTAGTCATATTTAGGTCTTTACTATAGCATTTAGAGAGTCAACTGCAATGAATTCATGGTGAAATCAAGCCAAAACAGGAACAAGAGCTCAAGAGAAGAAACTTCAAGAAACCAAGGAAAATTGCCTAAAACTCAAAGCATCGTGCCACGTTTGGTTATGTTCGTGGCACGTTGAAGGAAGCGTGGGACAAAGATTCATCTCTGGAAATTTCGTGGCACGAATCAACATGCAACGTGCCACGATGGTTGATTTTGTCTGCTGCCACGTAGGATTAATGAAGCATCGTGCCACGACCAACCCGTAACGTGGCACGATGATGGGCTTTTCTGAAACCCTAATTTCTTTCTATAAATATCCAGCAGCTAGCAAGGGTTTTGGTACTGATTATTATTGCGATTTTGAGCACTAAGGATGACAGGAGACCAAGGAACGAGCCCTGAATCTCATACCAACACCCCGTTGGTTAGATTTATGTATGTTTTCTCTTGTTATTACTTATGATTGTTTAGCTATGAGTAGCTAAACCTTTAGTTTGGTTAAGCCATGATGAAACTTTTGTAATATATGATTTTGTAGTTGAACTCTCTCTATAATCAATGCTATTCAGTTTTTATTCAGAATTACTTGTGTTTATTGCTTTTCATGATTATTGTTTTGTATGACTACTAGCCCTAGCTTCTTCCAATCACATGAATCGATCTTAGGAATTGAATGACTACTAGCCCTAGCTTTTAATCCTGAAATAGTAATTTTGTTTAACTCAACACTAGGAGCCTAGAGATAGGAAATTGAGGGTTATGATACATGAATTAACGTTCCAATATTGCTTCCGCGGTTATTCAATCACGTTAAGAGATTAATAGGGTTATGACTTAGGAAAGGGCTTTGATGCGAGAGATTGATCAAAGTCACTTAGTTAATTTATCGTAAAAACTTAGTAGTAATTGAGAGTAGAGAGAGGGAGACTTTTTCATATAAAGCAATAGTGGATTCACCGGCTTAACCATTCATCTCAATATAATTTTCTTTCAAACTCTTTCTACTTTAATCAACTCTGATTAAAACCAAACTTTACTGCCGAGGGCAACCAAATACAAACTTTACACATCCTAACATATAACGCGATTGCTACAATTGAAATTAACACAGTCCTTGTGGATCGATATTTTTACTACTTCGATAGTTTTTGGTACACTTGCCAGATATCTATCAAGTTTTTGGCGCCGTTGCCGGGGACTGTTGATTTATTTCAACAAGGCAATTACGTTATAATTTAGGATTTCTGCAATTTTTTTTTTTTTTAGTTTTAATCTTTCTGTTTCAGTATTCATTTGATTACTTTGTATCGTGCAGTGCTACTAAGGTATTTGCTGTTTATGCGAGGTAAAGTGAGCTCCAAAGATCTCGAATTCAATCCGGAAATAGAAAGGACTGCTAGAGCACTCCGGAAAGCTGCCCGGTTGAAAAGGTTGTCTCATTCCGTTCCACCGGGTGTTCGAGAACAAATACCTGAGCCACTCTCACTTGAATCTGAAACATCTGCTTCTCCTCAATCTGCTATCATGGGAGAACCTGCACCAAGACCAAAGCTAGGGGACTACGGGTTAGCAACTCATCGCGGTCAACTGACCCACACTTTTCAACCAGCTAACCCCGTTGCTTTCGACATTAAGACAACTGTCCTCAACGGTTTGAGGGACAAGCAATTCGATGGGACTGAAGCTATGAGCCCTCATGAACACTTGAGCCGCTTTGCTGAAACTTGCGAATTTTGTGTGCAACCAGCCACCGTGACTGAAGCACAAAAGAAACTAAGGCTGTTTCCTTTCACCTTGACGGGAAGAGCGAAAGATTGGTTGCTAACAATTCCAAACGGGACTGTCCAAACATGGGAAGAGTTAGAGCTGAAGTTCTTGGAGAAATATTTCCCTATGTCTAAATATTGGGAAAAGAAGATGGAGATCTCTAACTTCAAGCAAGGAGAAGGTGAATCATTGTATGATGCTTGGGAGCGATTCAATTTGCTTCTGAAGAGATGCCCTAATCATGAGTTCACCGAGAAACAATACCTCCAAATCTTCACTGAGGGGGTGACACCAAACACTAGAATGTTCTTAGATGCTTCAGCGGGAGGAAGTCTTAAGAGCAAGACTGATCATGAAGTTCAAGCCTTAATTGAAAACATGGCGGACAATGAATATCGTGCTGAAGCTAAGAAGAAAGAAAGAGGAGTGTTTAGGGTGAGTGAACAAACAGCAATCCTAGCTAACCAAGTAGCCATGAACAAACAAATAGAGGCTCTAACTAAGGAGTTTCAAGGGTTTACTTTAGCTCATAAGCAACAACAGGTGGCTGCAATCAAATGTGACTTATGTGGTTAAGAACATCCCAATGGTGAATGTGTTCCAGAAGGATCAAGTGAGGAAGCTAACTTCATGGGAGGTTATCAAAGGCAAAATCAATACTACAACTCAGGTATCAACAAGCATCCAAATCTCAGTTACTCAAATAACAACGTTTTGAACTCACAGATGCTTAATCCTCCACAACAACAACAAAGAAAGCCTTCGGCTCTTGAGGAAACTATGATGAACTTTATGAAGATGACTCAAGGCAACTTTGAAGAGATGAAGAAGAGTCAAGATGCTGAGAGAAAGAACAATGAAGCCTCCAGGAAGATGCTTGAAACTCAACTTGGGCAATTAGCTAAGCAATTGGCTGAACAAAACAAAGGCGGATTCTCAGGTAACACACAAGACAACCCTAAAAATGAGTCTTGCAATGCTATTGAGTTGAGGAGCAAGAAAGTCTTGACACCTCCAGTTCCAAAAGTTCCAAAGAAAGCTGATGAAGTAGTAGTGGAGGAAGAAGAAGAAGGTGAAGTTGAAAAGAATAATGAGGTTGTAGTTGAAAATGAAAGGAAGAAAAAAATAGAGGGAGAAAAAAGTGAGAAATTGATTGATGAAGATTCAATCTTGAGGAAGTCTAAAAGTCAAATGTTGAAGGATGGAGATCAGCCACAAGTTGTTCCATCATATGTGAAGTTACCATACCCTCACTTAGCCAAGAAGAAGAAGAAGGAGGAAGGTCAATTCAAGAAATTCATGGAGCTTTTCTCACAACTTCAGGTGAACATTCCCTTTGGTGAAGCTCTTGATCAAATGCCTATGTATGCTAAGTTCATGAAAGACTTGCTGACTCGAAGAAGGAAACCAAAAGATGATGCAAACATTGCACTTTCAGAAAATTGTAGTGCAATTCTTCAAAAGAAACTTCCACCCAAATTAAAAGATCCAGGTGCTTTCACTATTCCTTGTTCTATTGGACCGGTAGACATTGGTAGAGCGTTGTGTGATTTAGGGGCAAGTATCAACTCGATGCCTCTTTCAATGATGAAGAAGCTTGGATGTGGGGAGCCAAAGCTAACAAGAATGACCATTACTCTAGCTGATCGGTCAATCTCTTACCCTTTTGGTATACTTGAAGATGTGCTAGTTAAGGTCAATGAGCTAGTATTTCCCGCTGATTTTGTAATCCTGGACATGGCTGAAGATGAAGACATGCCACTCATTCTTGGAAGACCTTTCCTTGCAACCGGTCGAGCTTTGATTGATGTTGAAATGGGCCAGCTTATGTTGAGATTCCACAACGAGCAAGTTGTGTTTAATATTTTTGAAGCCATGAAACATCAAGCTGAAAATCCTAAGTGCTACCGAATTGATGTTGTTGATGAGATAATTGAAGATGATTCTCGTAAGCCTCAACCAACACAACCTTTAGAAAGAACATTAGTTAATTCTATAGAGAATGATGAAGATACTGAAGATATTGAGGTAAAGGATTGTGTCAAGCAACTTGAGGCAAGCAAGCAACAAATGCACCACCCGCCACTTGAAAACATACTTGGTGAAAAATATGGGGGATCGGAAACATTGAACAATGAAAAAGAAAAAATCCAGAGTTAAAAGAACTCCCTCCACACTTGAAGTATGTCTTTCTGAGTGAGGATTTTTCCAAACCAACAATCATTAGTAATACATTGACACCTTTAGAGGAAGAAAAACTAATGAGGGTGTTGAAAAGTAATCAAGGCGCGTTGGGATGGAGCATTTCTGATCTAAAGGGTATTAGTCCAACCTATTGCATGCACAAAATACATATGGAGGCTGAATACAAACCTGTGGTTCAACCTCAAAGAAGACTAAACCCAACAATGAAGGAAGTTGTCAAGAAGGAAGTATTAAAATTGCTCGATGCAGGTATGATTTACCCTATTTCTGATAGCTCTTGGGTAAGTCCTGTTCATGTGGTGCCTAAGAAGGGAGGAATGACAGTAGTGGCTAATGAAAAGAATGAATTGATACCCACACGTACCGTCACTGGTTTGAGAATGTGCATAGACTACCGGAGGCTGAATTCTGCAACAAGGAAAGATCACTTTCCATTACCATTCATGGATCAAATGCTAGAAAGATTGGCTGGTCAAGCTTTCTACTGCTTCTTGGATGGGTATTCAGGGTATAATCAGATTGCAGTGGCTCCGGAAGATCAAGAAAAGACTGCTTTCACCTGTCCATTTGGTATATATGCTTATAGGAGAATGCCCTTTGGGCTGTGTAATGCGCCGGCGACCTTCCAAAGGTGTATGCTCTCCATCTTCTCTGACATGATAGAGAAGAACATTGAGGTATTCATGGACGACTTTTCTGTGTTTGGTAAGTCTTTCGACCAATGCTTGTTCCACTTAAATGCAGTACTAAAAAGATGCACCGAAACTAACCTTGTTTTAAATTGGGAAAAATGTCATTTTATGGTTACCGAAGGTATAGTTTTGGGACATAAAATAAGTGCTAAAGGCATAGAAGTGGATCAAGCAAAGATAGAGGTTATAGAGAAACTTCCACCACCTGTTAATGTTAAGGGAGTTAGGAGTTTCTTGGGGCATGCCGGTTTCTATCGGCGTTTTATAAAAGATTTTTCAAAAATTTCTAAGCCCCTTTGTAACCTCTTGGTCAAAGAAAATGATTTTGATTTTGATTCTGAGTGTTTAAATGCTTTTTCTTTGATTAAAACCAAATTGGTGACTGCACCAATAATCATTGCACCCGATTGGGATTTACCTTTTGAACTTATGTGTGATGCAAGTGATTATGCTGTTGGTGCAGTTTTAGGCCAACGAAAGAACAGATTTTTCCATGCAATTTACTATGCAAGCAAGGTTTTAAATGAAAATCAAGTTAACTATTCCACTACTGAAAAGGAGTTGCTTGCAGTAATATTTGCATTGGAGAAATTTCGTTCTTATCTAATAGGCTCCAAAGTCATTATTTTTTCAGATCATGCAGCTCTTAAATATCTCTTGACAAAAGGTGATTCAAAGCCTCGGTTGTTGAGGTGGATCCTACTATTGCAAGAATTTGATCTAGAGATTCGTGACAAGAAAGGAGTGGAGAATGTAGTAGCTGATCACCTTTCAAGGTTGGAAAATGAGGAGGTGACGAAAAAAGAGAAGGCTATCACAGCCGAATTCCCAGATGAATAGCTGATGGCGATTGAAGAAAGGCCTTGGTTTGCCGACATGGCGAATTTTAAGGCCGGTAATATAATTCCGGATGCCATGGAATAGCACCAGAGGAAAAAGTTTTTCACGGATGCAAACCACTATCTGTGGGATGATCCTTATTTATTTAAGGTAAGTGCTGACGGTTTGATTAGATGTTGTGTTGCAGGTACGGAAGCTAATAGTATCATGTGGCACTGCCATAGCTCAGCTTATGGGGGCCACCATAGTGGAGAAAGAACCGCTGTGAAAATCTTGCAAAGTGGCTTCTGGTGGCCCACTCTCTTCAAGGATTTCCAAGAGTTCGTAAAAAGGTGTGATGAATGCCAAAGAACAGGTAGTATCTCAAAGAGGAATGAAATGCCCCTAACTGGAATCATTGAAGCTGAACCTTTTGATTGTTGGGGCATAGATTTTATGGGACCATTTCCCTCCTCTTGCTCTTATCTCCATATACTTGTGTGTGTTGACTATGTTACCAAATGGGTTGAAGCGATACCATGTGTTGCTAATGATGCTAAAACTGTGGTTAATTTCTTGAAGAAAAATATTTTCACTAGGTTCGGAACCCCTAGAGTTTTGATCAGTGATGGGGGGAAGCACTTTTGCAACAATCTTCTTGAAACTGTGCTTAAAAAGTTTAATATCAAACATAAAGTTGCAACTCCCTATCATCCTTAAACTAGTGGTCAAGCGGAGGTTTCAAACCGTCAGTTGAAACAAATTTTGGAGAAAACTGTAGCGTCTTCTAGGAAAGATTGGTCTAGGAAGTTAGATGACGCTCTTTGGGCATATAGAACTGCGTTTAAAACGCACCTTGGCATGTCCCCTTATCAGTTGGTTTATGGAAAGGCTTGTCATCTCCCAGTTGAATTGGAACATAAAGCTTACTGGGCTATCAAAGCCCTAAATTTTGATCAAACTTTAGCTGGAAAGAAAAGGTTATTAAAACTTAATGGGCTAGAAGAGATGAGATTGCGTGCGTATGAGAACGCCGTAATCTACAAAGAGAGAACTAAGAGGTATCATGACAAGGGGTTGGTGAGGAGGGAATTTTATATTGGACAACTTGTTTTGCTGTTTAATTCCAGGTTGAAGTTATTTCCCGGGAAGTTAAAATCCAAGTGGTCTGGACCATTCGTGATTGTAGATATGTCTCCTTATGGAGCAGTGGAGCTGAGTAAGCCTGGTGAGCAAGAAACTTTCAAGGTAAACGCACAAAGGCTGAAACCATACCTTGGAGGTGAACTCCCAAAGAATAGAGCGGGAGTGGTGTTGAATGATCCTTAGGGGTCATCATAAGTCAAGCTAGTGACGGTAAAGAAGCGCTGGATGGGAGGCAACCCATCGGATTTAAATCCACTCAGGTATTGTTTTTATTTAGTTATTTATTGCATTTTCATAAAACAAAAACAGCAAAAATATTTTTAGAAAGTTGAAAAGAAATTTTTTGAAAACCTAGACCAACGTGGCACGATGGTTCTTCATCGTGGCACGTTTTGAGAATTGCTCCAACGTTGTTCGCCACTGGAAATTTCGTGGCACGAACACTCTCAAAACGTGGCACGTTTGCTGGAAGAACTATGAACGTGGCACGATGGTTCTATGATCGTGGCACGTTGCTACCCAGAACGATGATCGTGCCACGTTTTCCTGCATCGTGGCACGTGAGTGGGAAGTTTTGAAATAATTTGACTGTTACAGACCGCTTCGTGGCACGATCCTGACCCAACGTGGCACGAAAGACCATTGTCTATATAAACTTCTCTCACAAATTTCTCACCATTTCATTTTCCCTTAACAAAACTCTGCCCAAATTTCGTCTCACCCATTCTCTACCTCTAAAAATCGCACCTAACCACCATTCATACACCTTCATCACTCTCACAAACATTCCAACCCATTACTTTATCAAACACATCAATTTTCTCCCACAAATTTGACCTAACCCTTATTTCACAAACCCTAACCACCCAATCTTCATCTTCCGCAATCCCAAAACATCCAAACAATCTGACCTAACTCCACAAATGGCCTCAGCATCCAACAAACGCTCCAGAACAACCCGCAACACCCAATCAACCCAACCACCACAACAACCCGACTATGAGAAATTTCAGGATGACGAACATGCCGAGAGGTTTGAAAAGATCAAGGGGTTTAAGTTTTCTGGTGGAAGGAGGTTTGATTTCATCAACCTTCAGAGGTATCCTCAATTTGAAACAACTGTAAGAACGCTTGGGTGGAAGAAATTGAACGACATGGTTGAAAAAGAAAGCAATCGCACCATTGCTCTTGAGTTCTTTGCTAATGCCTTTGGAGATGAGGATAATGTGGTTTATGTCCGTGGAAAGCAGATAGATTATAGCCCTAGAGCCATCAATGCATTTCTAGGGCTAAAGCCTCCAAGACAATGTCACGTAGAAATGAGGAGGTCAAGGAGCTCGAATAATTTTCCTTCCGATGATGTGCTTCAGCAGATTTTGCAGGAAATTGGCGAAGAGGGTGTTGATTATGTTAGGTCCAAAGCTACTGGGTTTCCTACTAGGATGGATGTGGTGGACCTCAAGCCACAATACAAAGCTTGGGCTTCATTCATTCATTCTACCTTGGAAAGTGTTTCTGCTACATCTGAGTTGCCTATGGAGAGGCTGTATATTCTGGAGGCCATTATTTTTGGCTATGGGATAAATGTGGGGCGACTGATCAATTTGAGTCTTAAGGAAATGGCAAATTGCGGGACTTCGGTGCATTTGGGGCACGTTTGCTTGATTAATGCTTTGTGTAAGAAGGAAGGTGTCCCGGAGGAGCTTGGAGACATCATGCTTAAGTCAAAGGGAGCTACTGATGATACTGCTATGGTGAAGTTTGAGAAGAAGAAAGGTCGTGAAGGACCACCGGTTCAGCGAGAGCGTGGAGGACCATCTCAGGCACAGCCCATGCAGGAGGATGCGCCTCAATACCCACCACTACACCCGATGATGCTTGATTACTTAGGAGGTATGGCTTGCTGGGCCTAGGATACATCATCACAGCTGTATGTGGACGGTCCTTACTTTGGAGCGGAGCTTTCTCTTGCTGCTGATCAGCACCGTCAGAGGTCCCTTCAGAGCAATACTTTTGATAGGTTTGGCACTGAGGCCAACATGGAGGACTACTTTGTGGAGCAGAGGAGACGTGCTGGTGAGAGAGAGGGCCGTCTTCGATCCGACTTTGCTCGTGGGAAGGCAGCTAGTGATCAGAGCGTGAATGAATTTTATGCTGGCTTGCAGGGTGACCCAGAGGCCACTGATGATGAGCAATGATGGACTTGCAGTCCAAATTTCTTTTTCAGTTTTCTATCTTTTGTTTCTTTTATTTTGATGTACTTTTTATTCCGTTTGAACATTATGTTGGTGTGTCGTTGTTTGACTTT
This sequence comes from Medicago sativa, assembly GCF_051527215.1. NCBI lineage: Eukaryota > Viridiplantae > Streptophyta > Magnoliopsida > Fabales > Fabaceae > Medicago > Medicago sativa. Next base: position 7,942,601 of record NC_140754.1, read on the forward strand.
AATCCCCACCGTTTGTGATGCTTTCCTTTGTTTATTATTAATGAATCTGTTTGCCTGTGGAAATTTATCAGTCTCTTAACAATGCTATACCAATGATATGCCAAAGAGTTCAAGGAGGATGATGCCTAATTGATTCAAAGGGAAGTGTACGACAAAGGAAGTACGTAGCCACAACTCCCAGATATCTCAACTTGTAAGGTCCATAGCCAAATTTTTATTTTTCCAATTTTACATATATGAGTGTTCCATGCAACTGCTGTTTCTAGAACTTGCGATATTTCTCTATTTGTTGATTGGTCTTGTTTTGTACACACTAAGGCAAAGTGCTTGGTACCTTGAGCCTTTTTGAGCCTACCTTGATTTATGAATTATTTATCCTTTGTGAAGCCAATTTGAGCCATTAGGTATAGATCACTTTTGTTCGGTGACTAGCCACATTACAAACCTAGAAGACCTTAGGAATGAATTTCCCAATTATTTGTTTGAAGCTCTTTAGGTTGTGAAATGTTCAAGTTTGGGGTTGCTTTTGGAATTAGCAACTTACTAAGTTTGGGGTGGGGGTACTAGAGAACTAAGAAAAGAGAAATGATTCAATTTTATATGTTATCTCTTGAAAATAAAAAGCACTTGAAATGGTGCAGAAAAAAAATTATGAATGAAAAGAAAAGAATCTTGTGTATGAGACCAACAATGTTTATATGTCTCAGAAAAAAATAATAAGTTCTCTAGTACTCTTTGTGTTAAATTTGAAAGGAAGGATTGGTTTTCTGTGTGTTATCAAGGATACCCAAGTAGTATGAGCTTAACTTCATTGTTTTATAACACTACTTCCCAAATTATATCCACCTTTCACCTAAGCCCCGTTATAACCCTGAAAGACCTTAAAGTGTGTACTTGACTCTGACTTTGATTGACAGTTTAGAAATTTTTTAAGCTTATGGTAATACAGCAGACCTGCATGATGATTGTGTGACCCTATTCAAACAATTGCGTGGAGTTGTGGATTTGGAGGAAAGAGCTTGGCATCCGGTACATCATTACACCGGAAGGGAGTGAACTTTTTAAGCATATCATTGGTTGGTAAGTTGTTATCTCACTGCGATTTTTCCATTTGCAAATTGATTCCTTGAGGACAAGGAATGGTTTAAGTTTGGGGTTGTGATGACAGTGCATCAACACTAGTTATTTAGTCATATTTAGGTCTTTACTATAGCATTTAGAGAGTCAACTGCAATGAATTCATGGTGAAATCAAGCCAAAACAGGAACAAGAGCTCAAGAGAAGAAACTTCAAGAAACCAAGGAAAATTGCCTAAAACTCAAAGCATCGTGCCACGTTTGGTTATGTTCGTGGCACGTTGAAGGAAGCGTGGGACAAAGATTCATCTCTGGAAATTTCGTGGCACGAATCAACATGCAACGTGCCACGATGGTTGATTTTGTCTGCTGCCACGTAGGATTAATGAAGCATCGTGCCACGACCAACCCGTAACGTGGCACGATGATGGGCTTTTCTGAAACCCTAATTTCTTTCTATAAATATCCAGTTGCTAGCAAGGGTTTTGGTACTGATTATTATTGCGATTTTGAGCACTAAGGACGACAGGAGACCAAGGAACGAGCCCTGAATCTCATACCAACACCCCGTTGGTTAGATTTATGTATGTTTTCTCTTGTTATTACTTATGATTGTTTAGCTATGAGTAGCTAAACCTTTAGTTTGGTTAAGCCATGATGAAACTTTTGTAATATATGATTTTGTAGTTGAACTCTCTCTATAATCAATGCTATTTAGTTTTTATTCAGAATTACTTGTGTTTATTGCTTTTCATGATTATTGTTTTGTATGACTACTAGCCCTAGCTTCTTGCAATCACATGAATCGATCTTAGGAATTGAATGACTACTAGCCCTAGCTTTTAATCCTGAAATAGTAATTTTGTTTAACTCAACACTAGGAGCCTAGAGATAGGAAATTGAGGGTTATGATACATGAATTAACGTTCCAATATTGCTTCCGGGGTTATTCAATCACGTTAAGAGATTAATAGGGTTATGACTTAGGAAAGGGCTTTGATGCGAGAGATTGATCAAAGTCACTTAGTTAAGTTATCGTAAAAACTGAGTAGTAATTGTGAGTAGAGAGAGGGAGACTTTTTCATATAAAGCAATAGTGGATTCACCGGCTTAACCATTCATCTCAATATAATTTTCTTTCAAACTCTTTCTACTTTAATCAACTCTGATTAAAACCAAACTTTACTGCCGAGGGCAACCAAATACAAACTTTACACATCCTAACATATAACGTGCTTGCTACAATTGAAATTAACACAGTCCTTGTGGATCGATATTTTTACTACTTCGATAGTTTTTGGTACACTTGCCAGATATCTATCAAATATTAAGTTTGAATGGATTGATATCTTTATCCTTCCTCACAAAGAATTCCTCTTGATTTTAAGGTTTGAATATGTGTTTTAAGGATGATGTTTGAAGTATGGTTTTGAGCTTGAAAAGGTGTCTAGGTTTGCAAGGGAATGATGACAAATTTGAATGGCATGGGTTAAGATATCAAAAGAATCAAGTTAGGGTTTTGATGCTTGGGCTTGAAAGCTTGAATATGTCTCAAGAAACTTGTTAGGTGAGTTCCATAGATAAAATTCCCACCCTTTGGGATTATGATTATGCCATGTATGTTTAGTATGAATAACATGAAATTCTAGGGTTTATGTATTAGTCTAGTTGCCCCTTTTTATGTCATGCATGCTATACATGTTAATACTCGCCATATGCATGTTTTATAAGTTTCCTATGATCAAATATGTTCCAAAACTCATAGAGACACTTGTTTTGAGGTTTTTGGGTCAAAAATACCATTTTTAAGTGTTCTGAACTGTCCTAACTCGCCACGGCGAGCTAATACTCGCCATGGCGAGCTAGAACTGCGAATGGGGGGTCCTGCTCGCCCCCAACTCGCCATGGCGAGCTACCACTCGCCTCCCCAGCAAATCTACTCGCCTAGGCAAGTAAGACAGTGAGAAATCTCACTGTTTTGCTTGCTTCAGGCAGGCATGGGGATTCGCGACGCGGTTTTCTCCGTGGTGACTTTTTTACGAATGTAAACCCCTCAAACCAAGGTCCCAAATGATGATCAAGGAAAGCAAGATTCTTATGTTAAAGAGGCAAGTATTATGCATGTTAGTAAGGCATGGTATACGAGAGAATCATGTCAGGAATCGGGTAGTAAGTTATTCATTAAGCAAGGGAAAACTAGAGCCTCGACATAGTCGTCGAGAACTAGCAAGTTAGCAAGATTCCTAGAATGCTAAGACGCGAAGTGTAAACTCTTCGCATATGTGTAAGAGTGTTTAGCAAGCTTGTTAAGTCGTGGTTTGATTAGTTAATCACTCCACCATGATTAAGAATGTACAAGCATGAACAAGTATAAGTTTACCGTTATTCGGATCGACTCAAGGGTCCGAGGTAATAAGCAAGCATGTATGTATAAGTTTATTTTATATGAACGACAAGACTATGACTAATATAAGTAGGTGGCATGTCTCTTGTTATCCACATCAGGGGGATACAAGAGGTTCTCGATCTAAGGGGAACGATTCAAGCCGTAAGGGACCCGCATGTCACTGAAATAAGAAAGACGTAGGTGCTCGTGTCTCTTGTTATCCACGCTAGGGGAATACGGGAGGTTCTCGACCTAAGGGGAACGGTTTAAGCCGCAAGGGACCCGCACGACACCGAGGGAGTCCGATGTACGTACATCGGTCATGTATGGGATTGATCTCGGGGTTACTCCACCCGGGACTATCCGTAAAATGAATCAAGATAATAACTGTTTGTTCAACGCTAACCTAATGAATGAACTTAGCTACGATTATGTTTCTTATGTTCATGATTATGCAAGAGTGAATCCATGCAAGTTTATGTTTAAGAATAAGAGCATTAGATGCTACATGACAAGAACAAGAGCATGGAATGCTATTAGACGAGAGCAAGATATGTATAGAACAAGTAAAGAATGCTATGCCCGTGACGACCTTAGGTTTCCCTAATCGTCCGGTTTAGAATCATGTCATGAATATGCTATGTTATTTATGTTTAGGCCTTTTTACGTAAAGCGTACACTTGGCAATGCGGTTTAGGTTCCCTCATCCGCCATGACATGTATAGATGAGAAACCTATAACAAGTAAGATAAGATTGTGACGGCTCTAGTATGCACCACCGTCTAAGTATGCAAGTCCCCACAAACGTATAATCAACCGCCAGGTTGTAATGTAGACATGTGGTGACCGTAGGTTTCCCCTTGAGGTTGCCTATAGCCTAGGATTTAGGGGAACTCACTGAGACATTATGTCTCATCCCAATCCTTATTAGTTTCAGATATCAGGATGGACGTCAAGGTAGTAGCTGGATGGATTTTTCAGCAAGAGCTCGTTCGTACCCGAAGCACGAAGATTATGGACATCAAGGATGTATTTTTATGTATGGATGAGATGTATTGTATTATTATTTATACGAACGTGACTTGTTGTAAATATTATTCATTCGAAAATTTTATGTTGTATATTTTTAATGTATCCAGTACTAAAAATAACGCACGTGCTAGACTTTCTAGATACGTCTAGTATGGGTGTTACATTTGGTATCAGAGCAGGTCGATTCAGACCGTGCCTTGGGTCGTTAAATTACAACTAAGGAAGTGGGGCCATTGGGTTCCAGGTAAATGTTCTAGTTGTTGTTGTTAGTTGAGCCTGATCAACTCAATTTAGCATTCAACGATTGGAATAGGTACCTGAGAGCTGAATAGGACCCAGGAGGAACGAAGTATGTGATGAAGAAGTTTGATCGTGCCAAAAGGTGGCCGGTGAACTAATCAAGTAGAAGTGTGAATCCTCCGGGAATGTAAGACACGTTAAGAAGGAACGTTCCAACCATGTCGGGTAAGATGTTAGCAATACTTCATGTACCCGTAAGTAGCGAAGTTGGATATATATATATAATCATGACCGAAAGATTCGGTAAGAGTTGTTGTTGGAATGGGTTTATGATATTCTGGAATGTTAGTACAAGGTTACAAGATAGTGAGAAGTCGATATGTGTTGACGGAGTCAGCAGGCTCTCAGGAATAGCAACATGTGAATGAAGTTAAGGATTCAAGAGAAAGATTTATGTTATCAGGATTAAGGCGTTGATTTCCGACGTCCAAGAACTGTATCGAAAAAGGTTGAGGATTGCCATGCATATGTTATAAAATATTTCACGATGATAGGAATAAATGATGTGCATTGGATACTTGAGAATAAGAATTTCATGCAAGGAATGTTTCTGAAAAATAGAGTTGGAGAAGCTCACCAATAGCAAGCCTGGGACGAAACTTTCCGTTTTTATGAAAACTATCATTTCGTTCCTATGGTTTGCAATGACTATTGGCGAGATGTCTTCACAATAAACTTTTATGTAAAGAAAATCTTTTATGACGTCAAGTAACGAATGCATATCATATCCTAAGATTTCCAAGGAATAGGCATGGGCAACCATCAATGAAATTGGTACGGTTTAAGGTAGCTTTGGAAGTTAATGTGTTAAGAGTCAAGAACGAGCCAAGATCAAGAATATAGAAGTTCCGGTATTTAGAAGGAAAGTCACGGATGTTTATGTACAAGGTATGAAGAAGAAGTTTTAAGCGGTGCAAAGTTATGGGAATTCACATGGTTCATGGATTATGTGAAATTATGGCGTATCTCTCGAACCTATGTTTTGCTTAATAGACTTGCTAAGGCTCGATATGATGTCGAATCATAAAGTTTAAATAATTTTAGAAAGATTTATGCGTGTGGGTGATGGAAGTTGACATTTTGAAAATTCACGAGATTTTCTAGGAACCGGTTTCTACGACACTCGTAGAGCGAGCTAGACTCATTAAAAATCTAGATTTGATGACACATATGTGTTATCAACTCGTTCTATGATTTTAGAGTAACAACCGGGGCCTAAACTCAATATTTATATATAAAGTAGAAAACTATCAACGTCAATGACCCGTGCGCTAGTTTACGAAGTTTTCTTTAAAAGAAAAATTAACGAGCGAGCATTGGTATGATTAAGCAAAATATAGTATGCGAGAATGCGAAGGTACAAGGTTAGATGTTCAAGAAAGATATGTTCAAGCGCAAGATGAGTTTGTCAAGGAATTCGAGGTTGCTTGGAAATGAGTTTAAGTATGATATGTATACCTTAATAGGCAAATTCAACCGTCAAGAATGTAAGGTTTACCCCCAAGTCAAGTATAAGGAGCATAAGATAAATGATCATGAGTTTTGATCTTACAAGGCAGTGATAAGGACAAATGTAAAGTTGTGACGATGGTTGCAACATGGAAGTTCTCAAGAAGTAAGTAATCAAGTGATAAGCATGAAATGAAGCCTCAATGGCTTAATGGATTATAGCATTGATTTAAGCCAACCGGAGGGAATCAGAGTAGCGCCATGAAAGTTAATCGGTAATCATGAAATATGGAAAACTTGTAAGATTCAGAAGGTTTGACTTGCGACTCAAGTAAAGAATCAAAGCATCAAGAATGATGACCAGTTTCCGGAAAAGGTATTAACGCTCAAGCGTTAACCGAATGAGATGATGTGGAGAATCAAGTTTATTGCTCCAAAGAAGAGAAACAATGTTAATGTCAAGAGGTTCGAGGATTTCCTACGGATATGTAAGCAAGTTATCATGAGAGAGAAGCAACTTTTAAGTGATGTGCAGTGAGACTCATACTCTTGTATGAAATACTTGTTGAGTGAAAACGATACTTGTTAAGACATGTCAAGCCATGATTTTATAACTTTTAAAGCTAAGATTGGCATTTAGGAACTTGGGAACGATACTTATTTTTTTTTAACTCATGAAATTATACATTTTTTTAAAACTGATAAGATACGTCGTAAGTAAACATACTTAAGACGTACAAACTTCAGGACCAACTTGTCATGGACAAGCTTTGGGCAAGTTGTAAAATCTTTTTAGTCATGTACCAGTTCGTTCCAAGGACCCGAATACTAAAGTTTAAGAAAAATTTCTTCAAGAAAGATTTTAGAACACGTATCGTTATCATTTAACAAGAGACGCCACTTGAAAATATGCACATGCTATTGAAACGGCAATGTTCGTATGAAGCCAATATCTTACAGGAAACACGGAAATGTGTTAAGAATGTTTGATGTATGTGCAAGTAGATTTGCTAGAAAGTTTCAAGAACATGTTAACCACAACATTGGTTATTAGATTGTCAGATGACGTGGCTAGTTGATTTCACATTCTCATGTCAAGCTATGTAAATACCCTTTAATTCAGGTGCAAATAAATTGCATGAAGACGGAGTATTCTTAAGACTCGGAAAGATATACGTGATTTGTGGAAATTGTCTATATGAGTAAATGGAAGTAAGAGACATGTGTTTCAAAAGATAGTAAGTAAACTGATGTATGAATTATATGTTTACCCAATAAGATTATGTATGCTTGAGAAGATGTTTTAATGTTACAAGTAAGCACTGCAGGGCAAACCTGGTTTTCGGTAGGATTCCAGTTAAAAGGAAAATCCTGAGTGTTCATGTTTATGATAAGATAACTCTAGGTATGAGTGATATTCAGATCAAGTAAGTTATGTTCAGTTACATGTGGGTTAAGAGATAAGATGAAGACATGATACGCCGAGTCCTTTGAATATGTATGAATATAAATGTATGGTTCAGACCAAAGATGGTAAGTTTTGACATGATGATTGGTAGACGGTCTCTAAATTTCGAGGACGAAATTTTTTTAAGGGGGGTAGAATGTAATATCCCGCCTGACGGTATCAGTATATTACCTGTGGACCGTGTCAGATGAATTTAATTCATGGAAAGTAAGTTATTGGAAATATTTTATGACATGTCAGCTATTTACGGGAAAAGTATCAGTGTCGGATTTAACCCGTTTAAAGGCAAGGGCATAATGGTAATTTCACGGAAAAAGGATATTTATATGTTTTTGGGTGGAAAATATCTCATTTTCCCTTATTCTTTCTCTCTCTAGGTTTTGGCATAAGCTTCTCTTCCTTCTCACCTCTCCATCGGCCTTCTCTCTTCTTTCTCCACTTCACAAATTTATCAAATCTTCTTCCCTCTAGCAAGGCTTTAACCTAAGTTCTTTAAGATCATGGAGAAGTATGCAAGCTAGGATTTTGTTGGAATCCCTCCTTTCCTCTCATCTTTCACGCCACTCTCTCTCTTTTTCTCTTCACCAATCTTTCATGACATTCCATCCTCATATGGTAAGCTTCCAAATTTGTTCCTTTATGGTCACTTAAGATTAAGGAAGTATGTATTATGTTTGATTCTTCTATTTTCTCCTCTTGAAGAAGTGATTGGGAAACTAGGGTTTGGTGTATGGTGAAGATGGATTCTAAATTGGTACAAGGAATGGTCTCTACATGATCAAGGTAAGAATATTAAGTTTGAATGGATTGATATCTTTATCCTTCCTCACAAAGAATTCCTCTTGATTTTAAGGTTTGAATATGTGTTTTAAGGATGATGTTTGGAGTATGGTTTTGAGCTTGAAAAGGTGTCTTGGTTTGCAAGGGAAGGATGACAAATTTGAATGGCATGGGTTAAGATATCAAAAGAATCAAGTTAGGGTTTTGATGCTTGGGCTTGAAAGCTTGAATATGTCTCAAGAAACTTGTTAGGTGAGTTCCATAGATAGAATTCCCACCCTTTGGGATTATGATTATGCCATGTATGTTTAGTATGAATAACATGAAATTCTAGGGTTTATGTATTAGTCTAGTTGCCCCTTTTTATGACATGCATGCTATACATGTTAATACTCGCCATATGCATGTTTTATAAGTTTCCTATGATCAAATATGTTCCAAAACTCATAGAGACACTTGTTTTGAGGTTTTTGGGTCAAAAATACCATTTTTAAGTGTTCTGAACTGTCCTAACTCGCCACGGCGAGCTAATACTCGCCATGGCGAGCTAGAACTGCGAATGGGGGGTCCTGCTCGCCCCCAACTCGCCATGGCGAGCTACCACTCGCCTCCCCAGCAAATCTACTCGCCTAGGCGAGTAAGACAGTGAGAAATCTCACTGTTTTGCTTGCTTCAGGCAGGCATGGGGATTCGCGACGCGGTTTTCTCCGTGGTGACTTTTTTACGAATGTAAACCCCTCAAACCAAGGTCCCAAATGATGATCAAGGAAAGCAAGATTCTTATGTTAAAGAGGCAAGTATTATGCATGTTAGTAAGGCATGGTATACGAGAGAATCATGTCAGGAATCGGGTAGTAAGTTATTCATTAAGCAAGGGAAAACTAGAGCCTCGACATAGTCGTCGAGAACTAGCAAGTTAGCAAGATTCCTAGAATGCTAAGACGCGAAGTATAAACTCTTCGCATATGTTTAAGAGTGTTTAGCAAGCATGTTAAGTCGTGGTTTGATTAGTTAATCACTCCACCATGATTAAGAATGTACAAGCATGAACAAGTATAAGTTTACCGTTATTCGGATCGACTCAAGGGTCCGAGGTAATAAGCAAGCATGTATGTATAAGTTTATTTTATATGAACGACAAGACTATGACTATATTGTAGGTGGCATGTCTCTTGTTATCCACATCAGGGGGATACAAGAGGTTCTCGATCTAAGGGGAACGATTCAAGCCATAAGGGACCCGCATGTCACTGAAATAAGCAAGACGTAGGTGCTCGTGTCTCTTGTTATCCACGCTAGGGGGATACGGGAGGTTCTCGACCTAAGGGGAACGGTTTAAGCCGCAAGGGACCCGCGCGACACCGAGGGAGTCCGATGTACGTACATCGGTCATGTATGGGATTGATCTCGGGGTTACTCCACCCGGGACTATCCGTAAAATGAATCAAGATAATAACTGTTTGTTCAACGCTAACCTAATGAATGAACTTAGCTACGATTATGTTTCTTATGTTCATGATTATGCAAGAGTGAATCCATGCAAGTTTATGTTTAAGAATAAGAGCATTAGATGCTACATGACAAGAACAAGAGCATGGAATGCTATTAGACGAGAGCAAGATATGTATAGAACAAGTAAAGAATGCTATGCCCGTGACGACCTTAGGTTTCCCTAATCGTCCGGTTTAGAAACATGTCATGAATATGCTATGTTATTTATGTTTAGGCCTTGTTACGTAAAGCGTACACTTGGCAATGCGGTTTAGGTTCCCTCAACCGCCATGACATGTATAGATGAGAAACCTATAACAAGTAAGATAAGATTGTGACGGCTCTAGTATGCACCACCGTCTAAGTATGCAAGTCCCCACACACGTATAATCAACCGCCAGGTTGTAATGTAGATATGTGGTGACCGTAGGTTTCCCCTTGAGGTTGCCTATAGCCTAGGATTTAGGGGAACTCACTGAGACATTATATCTCATCCCAATCCTTATTTGTTTCAGATATCAGGATGGACGTCAAGGTAGTAGCCGGATGGATTTTTCAGCAAGAGCTCGTTCGTACCCGAAGCACGAAGATTATGGACATCAAGGATGTATTTTTATGTATGGATGAGATGTATTGTATTATTATTTATACGAACGTGACTTGTTGTAAATATTATTCATTCAGAAATTTTATGTTGTATATTTTTAATGTATCCAGTACTAAAAATAACACACGTGCTAGACTTTCTAGATACGTCTAGTATGGGTGTTACAAAACAATTCTTATAAGCATTAATTCAACCATTTATTTAACATTTTTTTTAGGGATTTTATTATTTTACTTGTATATCATCAAATTAACATTTATACATTGATAATATAAGATGTTTTATACATACATTCAATCATATTGTAGTATCACTTTCATATTTTATCGCTCCGAAAATATCTATATGATGTTAATTTGATTGAATGCATATGTAAAAATATTTCACTCTATCAATATATACAAATTAAATTATTTATTTATTTCCCTAATAAAGCACTAAATCAGTTATTTACTCCCTTCATCCTTAATTATAAGACCGTTTAAAAAAAAGAATTTTGTGCTTAGATATAACATCATCTACACATTTATAGATGTATTTAATACTCTTTTTTCAAATATACCCCTTATTAATATTGTCAATTTATCTTAAAATTTAATAAGTTAACATTGAATATATCTATAGACTAAGAACAATTTAATAGTAGTTGTTTATTTATTTATTTATTTATTTATTTTTTACATAAAACAAACGACATTCATTCATTCAAATTGATAGAGTACATCGATGCAATACAAATTCGCTAGAAACAAAAAAGATGAATCTGTGAAGAAACTCACAACATCCATGTTAATAACATAAAACGGCAAAGTACATAAGCCTATAAATATGACTATATTAAAAACTCCGGAATAGTCATGCCTCAGGATCTGCAACGTTGATGACGTCAAAGTCATTGGTTGGATCTTCACTGGATCGAAGTTGATCTGACAATCTGAATCGAACAAACACCCGAACAAGGGAAAAGACAAACAACGTCGCACAAAGACGACAAACAAAACAACGTCGCACTAAGACGACGATGAAATCACAAAAGGAGAACCTAATTCGATGTGAAAATCACTTATTTATATATAAGGGAAGGAGAAAAACGATTTAGAGGGGTGACTTGGGGTCAAAAATTTACCCTAAACTACCCCTCTTTGGTGGATGAAGAAGAAGAAATTAGGATTTCAACTGACGGCTCACAAAAGAGAGAGTGGGAGAGAGACAAATCGCCAATGTTTGTTGTTATTTAGTGGTAATAGTAGTTGTATATATTCGTGGTAAATTTATTACTTGGAAAACTTTTCATAATATTCAAGATTTTTGTAAAATAATCCGATAAAAAAGAAAGAGGAATTATATGTATTTTTTCAAAAGTAAAGGTCCTCACTCAACGAGTTAAGATCATTACCATTTGCTAAAAATAAAATGATAATATCATTTTGTGAGAGATAGATATACAAAAAAGTATGCAGTAGATCCTACCACTAAGTGGATCCCAGTACTACTAATTATTTAAAAAAAAAATTATATCTTTATCTCTTTAAATGGAAGAAATGAAAAGATTAAAAAATGGAGAAGATGTTGATTCTCACTCAACACCCAAAAGACAAAGGGATCAATCAATAAATGAGGGGCCTTATAAAATCATTGTTACATGAAATCAAATTAAATAATGAACAAAATAATAATAAAACATAATAATTTTATTTAAAGTTTTAAAAAAATAAAAAAATTCAGGGACGAATATCAAAGTGCAGGGACTAATGATATTTTTAAGTAAAAAATAACGAATAAAATAATAATTAAAAAGTTGGTATTTATTATTGTCTTTTAGTTGCCACATGGCATCGAATAATTGGTCCACATGGCACACCGTTAGTTTTGTTTTTTAGCTGAGACTTAACAGAAGGACCAAAGCAAAAAAAATTACAAGGTGCAAGGATCAATGTCAAACAAAAAAAAGTACAGGGACCAATGTCAAAATTTGGTGAAAGTGCAGGGACTTGTCACATTCACATATTTAAGCCTATAATTTATTGTCTTTCATAGTTTCATGTAATGTTGGACTAGTGCGATATCACGGGTCGGCGTTCTAGTCATGTATAAAAGAAGCTCATTTTTAGGCTCAAAAATATCAAACATCTTCGGTCATGGTGGTCATCGATCAAGTAGCAAAGAATTTTATTTAAAATAAATGTAGATTAACAGAATAGAGATCCACAAACAAGCACATAAAAAAATATAACAATCCAAACTTCATAGTATTTGATTTTTAACTTCCTAAGCAAATGGTGGGCATTTACAAGTCATGGCATGTTCAAATTACAAATTTGTAAACAACATTTGACCTTTGACATGCGCAGTGTCAGGAGCAAAACACCCAATATGCTAAATTGTTTTTTTGGCAGAAATGTAACATAATTGTCATTAGTTTTTGACAACGACGCTGTCATATGATGCAATACTCATCTTCTTCAACTAGACCATCTACAAAAATATAAATATCCATTAAATTTGATGTTTTCCTACCAAATACAGATATGAAATAAAAAATTGAGGCATGCTAATTAGATTGTTAACAATATCTTTTTCAAAAAGTTATCTAAATGAAAATATATCAATTGAAATAGAAAACCAAACACAAACCAAAGATGCTTTTCGGTTTCAAAGTAGTTTTAGTTGCAATTCTCAATAATTAGGAAATCAAACGGAAACTGAGAAAAGGTCTAACCTCCAAGATTGATAGCCTGTTTTGCTTGAGAATCAGCTGCAGTGTTAAATTCCTTAAACATTAAACCAAAAACATGTTAGATACTGTTAATGGCGTGACAAAAATATAAGAAGTTTGTAATCTAAAAAAATTGATCACATTGTAATTTTTACTCAAAAAAAAAGTTGCTAGGATCACATTACTTCTTTTATAGACATGCATTAGAGTTACAAAATGAGAAGAAAAAGATCAAAATTATTCTCAAATACTAAAGCAATCGTTTTCAACTCCATAAAGCAATAGCAAGTTGAGACAGGGTAACTTAAACATAAATAAATACCCTAGGAATGTGTTGGATGCTGAATGAGTGAAAGTTTTCCCTTAGCTGCAAAGCATCGTTACACAAGTTTCATAAACTCAGGTTGTTGATTTCCCGTGTACCTATAAACTGTTGCAAAACCAATAACAAATGATAGGAAAAATGTAAATTTTATTTCACAGGTTCTTTTTCTTGTTTATGCAAAAGGTGAGAGACTTAAAAAATATGTTTAATATAGTAATGCAAACTCTATAAAAGAACACAAACCTGGTTGATAACAATTTTGGAGTCTCCTTGAACACTTATGTTCCTAAATCCTTTATTGATCGCTTGTTCCAGTCCCAAAATCAAAGCGCGATACTCAGCAGCATTTTTTGTTTGATAACCCAGTGATTCACGGAATCGATAGAGCTGCGAAGAAAAGAAACATAACAGTCAGCTACAATATAAAATAAAAACCAATTGAATCGTTGCATTAATTTGATATCGGTGTTCCATCTTCCGCATACAGAACAGCTCCTGCACCAGCTGGTCCAGGATTTCCACTAGATGCGCACCATCAAATTCTAGGATACAAGAACGCTACAAATAAGGTATAAAACTTTAGAGTTAATATATCATATGACTGTCAAAACTTTCAACGGGATTTCAATTTGTAGAAGATTTCCAAAAATGTAAAAAAATAATAAAAAAACAAGCATGATATAGAGCAATTTTATATACCATGCAGAACTTTTATACATCGTTCAGGGGCGGATCTCCTTAGAATTTTGCTCTTCACCCATCACATTTTGCTCGCACCCTGCAGCCATTCCAAATTTACCCTTGCGCAAGTTAACTAACGCAAGTGTAATACTATGCGTTAGTTAAGTAACGTCGCGTGAATTAAGATGCGAAAGTGTAAAACTATGCGTTAGTTAACTAACGCATAGTCACGTATAGTATAAAGCACTATGTGAGTTAACTCACGCAATGTATTACACTTGCGCGAGTTAACTCACGCACTACTGATATATCAGTACAGCATTAAATGTTGTACTGATGTGCATTGAATGCAGTTTGGGTCCAAACCTTAATATGCTCGTAATTGAATCTACTTACGCCAGTTTAACAATATTATGGGATAATACGACACAATCGATCAAAATTACACTAAAACATCGTTTTTTTCACAATCACATAATCACACATAACGATCCAAACGGTCCTAATTAAACAAATTCGCCGGTAATGACCCGTAATCATTTAAACACACTTAATGACACGTAAACGATCCAAATTACACAAATTTGTCCATAAATTTATAAAATTACATAATCTCACATAAACGGTCAAACATTACACTATTAAACTTAAATAATGATTACACTTCAACGGATCGGACAAAAAGATACAAAGTATTATTCTCAACCATTACCCTAAACATGAAATCAACGTCGAGTTGTGGATAATACACGGTCTTCCAGAAGTCCTCTTCCTTATCCTCCCCCAAGTCCAGGCCTGACACATTTACTATCACATCACGTGTTCTATGATTTGAACCAATATGGATAAAGAAGTCGTCAAGCTTTGCCTTCAACTCGTCCAACTTGTCGGTGGGGTTTACAGTGAACCAAGCACTCTTTTTCACATCTACATAACGGACTTCAAGTTTAACCGGATCTTGTGCATCTTCAGACATGTTTCACCTGACAAACTTCACAAAAATATAATGAAAAACAAATATGAGATAAATGAGATAAAATAAATAGTTGAATAATTAGAGACAAAGTAAGTAATACAAGCAATAATTGGTGTGACATAACCGGCCACCAAAAAAATAATTCATTTCATTTAATATATATAATATTAGTTACATATTGACCACAAATATACAAATTACATAACTGGCCACCAAAACATACGTCGGGGTGTAATACCACCAAAAAATAGGACGAACATCGACCGACCTATAACTTTCCTAACCTATAATAACATATCTAAGAGGTCTAGTGACATTCCTAAATTGTCGTCGTCTTCCATGTCTTCCGTCCATTCAAATTCTTGTTCCTTTTTTTGTGGGGTAGGAGTATCATCACAAACAATTGGATTGTGCTCATTTGTTGGTTTCTTTGGCGGCTTAGGCTCCTTAGACATGAGTTCATTGAAAGCGTTTTGTCTATCCAAAAACGCAAAATGCCAATTCTCCGCCTCACCAATCTTGTTGTTCATCCACTCCTTACAACTCGGTGGTAACGGACAACCTTTCCTTCAAAATCACATGAAGATAGTGGTCGGGAATTAAGCAAACACACATGATGTTGGAATATGGATTAAGTGGAGGAGCACTTCGGATTGGGAAATATGTCTCACATACACCACCCGTTTCGGGCAAAGTCAATAGAACAACGGGTCTTTTGTAGCAAGAAGCAATAATGTGACCCATATCCGGAGTGGTCATCCACTTATCTGGAGGCGCAACACCAATTGTACGTTTAGGAGGGTATAAACCATTCAAGATTATGTTATAACGCTCCTCCGTGTCATATATCGGCATGTAGTCACTCTTATGATTTCTCAACTCTTGAATAAGTTCTTGACGAATCAATACATGATCTTCCTCATCCATCCCCAAGTGCCTAGCTATCACCCAGAATCCACAATGACCATCCCCTTTAACATTCACAATTTCTTCAACAAAAGGCCTCATGATATTTGGAATTTGTGAAATGTATGGGATATTCCAAAACGGTTTTGAAGTAGAGGATGAAGCTTGTGAGCGGGAGTAAGTGCCAAGGCGTGCATCTTTCCTCTTTGGAAGTGACCTCTTTGGTTGTGAAGGTTGACTATCCGGATTTTGAGAATCAATGGTCTCACACCTAGAGGGGATTCGACCCGTTGATGACACTTTGAGTGTGGTCCTCTTCCTTTTAGGTGCTCCCTTGGTTACCACCTTTTTCAAAGGCGGAGACAAAAACGTGGTTTCCAGAAATGCAATTTGATGCATCATCTCTTTGATGTGGAGCTTCATTTTGTAAGGGCTTTTCTTGAGAAGTTCTTGAATGCCATTCCACTCCTCCATCACGGAAAAATCATCATCAATCTTCTCTCCTTGTACACACAACCTTTTCCAATTAGGGTATATATCATCCAAGACAAGAGGCAATTTTTGCTTGCTCTTCATGGCAATAATACACGCACAAGGTAACCCGTAGGATGTCTTTTGAACACAACCACAATCTTCCTCACCAAATCCGAATGTTTTGGAGCGTTTCGATTCATCATAGATAAATATCAATGCTTTTCTAGAAACATAACCCTCCAACTCTTTCATCATCTTGATCTTTTTGTATTTGTGCTCAAAGACCGTTTTGTTCCTCCCGAAACTACCTTGTATCTCACCAAATTGCACCGCCAACATCTTGTGAATTTCATCCCAACATGATGCCAAATCACCCACGCTACTCCTCAAATATTTTTTTCAAAACTCCATGAGCGGATTCAACAATGTTGGTGGTTCTACACCCTATATGCAAGACTTTATCCGTCCATGCCCTCACAAATTTCTCCTTAAGGCTCAAAACCGTTTCTTCGACATATTTAATGAATTCCGGAAATATCATGCATGCCTCTTTGAATTTCAATAAATTACTTGCATATGATTCCTCCGTAGGAGATTCAACCAACTCTCTCCAAGCATTCACCACTTTCTCAACAACAACGCTATTCTTCATCTTGTTCTTCTTCAATTCTTTCTTGTCAAGTTTTGCACCCTTAGGAGGCTTTGCCACCACTTTACAATTCGTGATGCACTTAGACCTTACATTCTTCCCAATATGAAAATAACAAATCATGGTGTATGTCTCAGGGAAAACTGTGACAACGGCCTTCATCAAAGCACCATCCCTATCGGTGACAATCACCTTAGGCATGTTGTCTTTTGAGTACAAGAGACCTTTCGATATGGTAAGTGCCCAAGCAAAGTTATTCTCTAGTTCAAAGTGAAGAAAGGCGAAACCAACAGAATACGGCATTTTTGTAGAGGTGCAACCAACTATCTCAAACAACGGCATTCGATAGTTGTTGGTTTTGTATGTAGAGTCCATGACCAAAACGGTCGGAAAGGTGTTGAGCAATTTAATTGACTCCGGATGAGCAAAAAAGATGTCTTCAAGAGTGGTTTCCTCACTATTGCATCTTGTGTAATAGACGTACTTATGCTCCACCAACTTCGAAATCAAGAATTGCAACTCCGTCATGTCACCTCTTTCCCCCTTGCGCCATCTTGTTCGCACATTGTACACTTGCTTGATTGTTGTCACACTTTCGTTGTTGTTTTCCTTCAAATTCGTGAGAATATTTCGAGGCACCGTCAAGCTCTTTGTCATTTCAATAACTTTTTTCTTATCCTCCGCACGAAGTCTACCCGCAATTAGGTGTCCTTGTAACTTTCCCACCTCCAAGTCATGGTTGTGCATTCCACAAAGCATTGCAAGCCACGAATCATTTGTATCTTTATCAAAGAAACCTTTCAACCTAAACGGACAATTACATTTCCTTGAGCCAATGCCTTCAAGGTTCGGTTTATTCCTTGTCTTAAGTGGCTTGTATACCCCACTCCTTTCACATTGCATCGTCAAGTACGGCCTTTTTATAACAGATTTATCTATACAAACACCAAATCCGGCCTTTACCCCTTGTCCGCGAACCCAAGTAAGTAACTCTTCTCGCTCTCTCCATCTTGCATTTGTTGTAAAAAAATGAGGCGGTGTCACGAGCTTCACAAATAACACCGGTAGGTAACGGTTTAGGTTCTTCAATTTTACCAATTCGAGCTTGAATTGGAATTTGGACTTTAAATGGTTTCAAATTAAAGTTTGATTTGACATCGCCGGAACCTACACCGGAACCTTCTTTTTTGGCCGGTTTCGGTTCAACGTCATCATCCGCGACTTTGTCAACCATCTCCATATATATCTATTGAATAAAAAAATTTACAAAGGAAGAATAAATAAATTACTTGCGAAACAAGCTAACCAAGAACAAAAGTGGCGCTAAAAATTCAAAAAACATTACTGTACACTGGCGTGACTTAAGTCACACATGGCTTTAACACTTGCGACAGTTAATTCGCGCAAGTTAACATGCGTAACTAGCCCTAGTGCCTACGACAACCAGACGAACCAAGCTCAAAAACCAGCAAAATGAGATGAGTTTAGATGATACAATACCTGATATTTGATGCTTGATGAGCGTAGAAACTTGCTTCCTGACGATTTGCAATGATTTGAGATGATGATTTTGACCCAAAAAATCGCACTTTTTGGGTTTTTGAAGGTGGAGGGAAAGAAAATGGTGGTTGGAGTTCGGACTGATGGGTTTTGTTCAAAAACAGGAACATTGCGTGAGTTAACTTGCGCAGCGTGAGTTAACTTGCGTTGCGTGAGTTAACTTGCGTGGTGTGAGTTAACTTGCGCAAGGGTAAATTTGGCATGGCTGCAAGGTGCGAGCAAAATGTGCTGGGTGGAGAGCAACATTCATCTGCTTAAGGTAGGGTGTGGCAATAGCCACACCAGCCCAGCCCAGCCCAGCCCAGTCCAGCCCAATTTTTTTAAAAAATTGTCTATTTTTAATCAAAACCACACTCAACCAGCCCAATACTACCAACACCCTACATTTTCCTTACAAATTCCAAAACACACACCAAACACATTTCTTTCTATCTTCTCAATTTTCTACTATTAGATTTCTCTCACCCTCACCTCTCCTCTCAGCCAAGTTTTATCGTTTTCCTCTCCCAACATGGCCTCACTCTTTTCTTTTTTTTTTCTTTCCGTTTGGACACCGACACAGTCAAAAGATAATTTCACCACCATTTTGCTCTAAAACATTTAGATTGAAACTGAAATGGAATGGTTTATGATATCTCTTAGTAATTGGGTGAAAAAAAATTAGCCTCACTGATTTTTTATGTCCAGATCCACCCCTCATCGTTGGTCATGCAATTTTATAAGTATCTATTGAACTAAATCAACAGATATAAGACACTAATTAATATCTAGAAGTAACATTGATAAGAAACTAATTAACATCTAAGTAACAATATTGAACTAAATTAAAATCAAAATCTCATAATAACAACTACAGGTATCTATATCTATAAGTAAATAACTCTATTAACTGAGTAACATTTCTTAAATTCATTCTGAGACAACATTTTTTAATTTTGATACGGTTTTTTAATGAAATGAGTATTTGGAACTAGGGAGGAACGACCTCTAAATTTAAATGTATTGATGCACTTGTTAATTAATCTTTTTACATCACATATTGCATAGTAATCAAACATTTTAAAAATTCATACAATACATTACATTTTGGAAATCGGGGTTAACATTTTTCACCTGTTGATTTTTTGGTACAACTTGCGATTGAAGTGTGTTCAAGGCATTCGTGATTTCATTGACCTTGGCATTCATCCGTTGGAATACGGTTGCAGTGATCATTTCCAACCATTCCATATTTTGTTGCAACTTTTCCATTGTTTCTGTTAGTTGCTTCATTTCAATTATAGGTTCCGTTGTTCCCGTGTTTTCCATTGTGAGATGTAAGCACTAAACTGTAGTAAGCATAAGAAATGAACAACACAAACAAGGATTAGTAAAAAAAATTAATATCAAATATTTAACACTGTAAGTATCTACTAACATCAAAGAAACTAACAAAGACAAACTTAGAATAACAGAAAAAGGAAACCAACATAGATAAGAAACTAGTAACTTTTAATTGCTTCAATAATATAGAAGTAAAAAAAGGAAAGAAAAAAGATGACAAAATTGTACAGCAACTACGATAGAGTGTGATATGTGCAAAAGAGAAATAAGAAATCACAGGTTTTATTGCTATGTGAGGCTTGCAACAAGCATTATTTTCAACTACATGTAGTTTAGAAAAAACCATGCCAGAGGCATAATTAATTAATTATCAACCATAAGATCCCCACAGAGAAAGCATGGTATTTTAAGTTAATTAAGTAATACAAAAAACTAGAGAAATTTATAGAGTTGGATTTTACTGTTATATCTTGAATAAAAGGTCAATATGATGACAAGAGAGAAGAAGAAGGGGATAGGTAGTGTGAGTTGTGAAGTTAACCAAGAGGTCTATATATAAGGGATCCAGGGAGTTTTTATTTATTTATTTTTATTTTTTTGAAATGGGTGAAGTGTAAGCACACAAAAACCAAGCTATTATATACAAATTTCAAATATTCATGTTCGATGGAGTTTGTCCCATTTTGTTCCAAGACCAAAAGAAGTCAGTTGAAGATATATTTTAAAAGTTGTTGAGATATATGTTCTATTTTATGAGTGCAAGCAAACAACCAATCATTTGAGGAAAAATCAGCAAAATAAAAGATGAATAAAGTTAAGTAACCAACCAGGTTGACATGCCCTGTAGTATCACTACTACAGAAATGACATTTGACATCAGTTGAAATTGACTTTTCACATCGGGTCCCACCCGATGTGACTAAGGGTGAGGTTGTATGTCTGTAACATTTCACATCGGGTATGGAACTGATGTGAAAAGTTGTTTTCCACATCGGGCAACTAATCACAGATTTGAAATGTGATAATTAAATAGTACAAATAAGGTTTTCACATCGGGTGTACCATTGAAACTGATGGCAAATATGTATGTTTCACATCGGCTAACATGCCCACCGATGTGAAAAATACTGATAGTTTTTTTATAATTTTCATGCAAGCTTACTGCAGTACCAAATCTGTTTCATACAGTTGGAAACCAATTAGATATCCAATCAATAAAAATTATTATTAACAAACACAAAATCATAATAAAAGGTCCTGCATATAGCAAAAGCTTAATACAAAAATACCTATAGAGCCATACATACTAAAGCTTAGTTCAGAGGATCACTAAAGCTCCATACATATTAACTTTACTAGACTATTGTATTAGCACACATATTCTTTGAACTTTGTCTAGCCCTTACAATTGTATATTATTTCTTACCTAGATAGCTCAGAATTTTTGTATATCTCATGAAAATCAACACCTAATGCAACTTCTTGTGCTAGACTTGTCACTTCTAACATCCATGTTGCTGGGTTATATCCATCTTTTATTTTACTTACTCCTTCAATACTCTAGACAACAGAAAATATAAGAAAATGAGTAAAGGGTGATTCAAGAATTATGGTTGTTCACTTGTTGAAGTAAAATTGAATTTAAGTTGCATCAAATCGAACCTCAAAGTACTTGATCAATTGATTAGAATAACGACCTAATGACCCAGCATATATTTCTTGTCCTCTACTCTTCAACAAGAATAACTAGAATCACATGTAACATATATTAGATTTGAGTCCACATGAGCAAAGAAATTTTCATAAATACGTTCATTTCATTATATCATTTCTTACCTCATCAAAAGATTCAAATATAATTGTTCTTCCTGTGTCAACCGTGTTCCTAACGGTTCGCATCAATATAACGACTAGTTTTCCTACCAGCCAAAACAGCCATCAAAGTAGTTTTACCAGCTCCACTAACACCCATCAAAGCTGTGAGAACACCAGGTATAAATGCACCACTAACTCCCTTCAAAAGCACTAGCCCATCCTCCATTACAAACACAGCTAACTCTTTAAACAATCCTCAGGATCCCAACACCATTCATAATAGAGGCAAGGAGGATTTTTAAGCCTATGTAATGACCAAATCCACGAGAGAATTTCGACCTCCTTTATCAAGTAAAACAAACAAAAAAACATTCAACACAACAAGGAACAAAATCTGTCACTTAAAATCCACAAAATACATATATGACATTGCTTTCAATGTTACTAATATTCATATTTAACATTACACGTGACTCAGTGGATGGTCACGTTACAATACTCATATTTAACAAACTTCAAGTTATTAAAATCATTTTATCACTAGTCACTAATATCACACGTGGTTTCTTTATCTCTTCATTAGTACATTTAAACATTAAAAAATTCAATTAAGTAAAAACAAAACTAAAATGGCAATCCCTTAACAATATAATAAGCCTTTAAATTGATAATGTTTTATAGATCTCACTCAAATACATAATTAAATTAAATCACAACGAAAACCATAAAATATATAGACATTATTTTAAAGTCATTGTTAGTAATATACACATAACCAATGACAATAATCAAACAAAAATCAGAGACAAAGCAGATTTATAAAGATAGATGATATACCAAGTGGCTGGAAGGGATGGCTTCAAATATAACAATAACCTTGTGAGTAGCTTCAAATTCTTTGATTAGTTGATAAAGAGAAGAAATTTAAGAAGAGGATCTCAGCATTCCCAATATTAATTAAATAGATAGGAAAATGGTGAGGCTAGAGCATACATATCTTGTTTGATTCATTTAATGAACAATTTGACGGTTCAAATGATAAAAATAACATAAAATTGAAGAAGAAATATACAATACCTCATTACTTCACCTACCAATCTCCCATGAAGCTGCATAATCAATGAAACACAAAAAAATGGAAAATATTGAAACACAAAACTCAATGGATTCAATTATGAATTAAGTAGAGAAAGTGAAGGACAAAGAACACAAACGAAAGGAGGTGTGGCTTTCGGTGAGGTAACGAATTTATATACCTTCACAGTGGCATTATGAGTATCATCTAGAATAGCCACATCAAACATTAATTTAATCCATTTTCAGTTCAAAGTTCTTTTGAAGTATTTTGACTTTTAAAATGTTTGATTATCAAATAGTCTGTAGCCTACACTATGACATAATCAGTCTTTTTTTTTGAACGGTTCAATATATATAAAAGAGATCCACCTACAAAGCAAAGTGGGGGACTCAACAAAACAGGGGCGTGCCTACCCATTCCAAAACAGGACCGTGCAGCACCAATCAAGACAAAAACTAAATATAAAACCCCCGACCCTTCCTATAAAACACCAGTACGAAATAACAGAAGCACACCTAACCCGCCTCAAACAAAGCAAGCAACACCAATTAACGATTCAAGAACTCCCAGGGTTTCCAACACCACTCATAAATAAACAGGACACCAAGACCAATCTATTCAAACTCCATTGCCACGCTAAACTCTTAATTTGTTCCACCTTTTCGTCGACACCACAAATTTTATTATTAAAGATCCGATCATTAGAAGCACCAAAAAACCCATTTGAATGCATTAATGAAAAAAAAACTAACACAAATTAAAAAAATATAGTAAATTTTTTTTTTAAAAAAAAGTAGTTAATCCAAGTTCAAACACAGATTCATAGTATAGTTATAAAGAAAAGCATATGAGAGGGTAATGACTTAAAATTTGTTTTTGCTAAACAATAAAAGTAGATGCTAACATACCCAAAACATCAATTTCAATCTCAAACATCATTAAACACAAAATTCACCAAATATGGTGACTAAATAATCAGATTTAACATAAAAAAATAAAAAAATAAAAGAAAATAAAATAAAATAAAAAAGGGTTTCAAAAGAGAAAACGTGAATTGAAATGAGGAACTGAGAAATGCATACGAGCTGATTCTTACACCTCCACTGCTGCAGAGAAGAAAGCATCTTTTGGCCATAGAACTAAACTATTAATCACCAAAATCTTCAACCTGCAAAGAAATAAACAAAAATAAACTTTCAATAACAGTCTAATATTATACCCATTATAATGAGATTGAAAGAGGATAGGAGATTTGGGGTTTTTAGAATTTGACGAGAGGGCCAACGAAGGAGGAGGAATAGTAGTGACTATCTATGAAATCACTGAAGTTGTTGTCGTATATGTGCTTGACAGATTCTTCTTCGAAGAAATGAACTGGGCAGAGTAGATGAAGTGTTGTAGATCTAGGGTTTTGCTCCAACGAGAGGGAAGTGAACTCAATCGATCCTTCCAACACACTTGAAGGAAATTGGAAAAAAAAAACCTCAATTGAAGGGTATTTGTGGTGGTGGGAACGAATTTGGGACTGAATTTGGTGGTGGAGAATACAAGGTTTTGGTACTGGGTTGAGAAGAGAGAAAGAACGTGAGTGAAAAGAATGAGCTAGAATTTGGTATTTGTTTATTTTTTATGTTTTCCCTTCAGGTGACTATATCCACTGATGTGGAAAATTTTAGATGTAAATTTCACCAGTATTACGAAATTGCCACCGTGTCTATCTTTTCCCTCATGCATTAGTTCCACTGATGTGAAAACCCTTTGGTATCTATTTTCCCCCTCAGGCATTCCCTCAGCTGATGTGATAACCTTTCCTCAGGCATTTTCCCCTCAGGCATTTTCCCACTGATGTGAAAGCTCTGATGTCAAATGTATATTTTCTAGTAGTGTATGCAGGTTGCATTTGTTCTTTTGTCTCAGCTCGGCATTGGAGGGTATCTCTTTTTATATCTCTTGGAACCTTGGTCTTGTTGCTTCATGGTACCTTTGGTGTGAAGTTTGTTCAACATATGACCTCCTTCCATTGTAGATTTTGGCCCTTCCTTGCGCTTCTTTTTCTTTTGGATATCATCATTGATTTTTGATATCCTTGTTTTTCTTGTCTTGTGCTTCTGTTCATGATGGATCAGCCATGTTGATAAGCTTCCGTCATGAATAGTTAAGTGTTGTGCCTTAATTGGCTTTGTTGATGATTGCTTCTACCGGATGGTGGTTAATCGTTGCTTTGATACTTCTTCCTTCAATTGGTTCAACCTTGAGTTGTGGTTGCTTCTTGTTGGATAAGCACTTGTTTGATGACTATGTTTTTAGCCGATGTGTTTCCGGCATCTTTCCCTGTATTTTCTCATTTCAAGTTGGAAGTGTTTTCAGCACCTTCCAACTTGAGGGGGACTATTAGAGATATATGTTAGATACTAGTTTGTAGTAGTATATATACTTGTAGGCATCTCTTATCATTGTAATATACACTTTTATCATCAATAGAAAATATTCTTTGAGTTTTCTCTCATTCCTTCATTGGATGTCATGTTTCCTAACAGAGAATTAATATTAACCTCCTTCAAGTTAGAGGAATGCCAAAACTCCAACCTCTTAAGTCGAACACTTGAAATATCAATCTAGGCATTTTACAAGAATTTAATTTCACACTCTCAAGAAAAGGGAATTTCGGAAACAATTCAAGAAACCACTTGTTTGTTGAAGTACTCGCCACAGACCACAAGTATAACTCCTTAAAATTTCCAACCTATCAAAATCAATCTTCGATGGTGCACCGTAATTAGGATTGTAACAAAAATTCTCAAGACTCGAGGCATCAATAGAAACATATTTTATTCCTGAAACATCAACGCTCTTGAGCTTTTGTAGACCACTAATGCTCAAAGACTTCATATCCCTTGAGCCACCATCAGAACTTAACACCTTACATTTGTCCAAAGTTATATATTCAATCAAATGACAAAAAGAGATGAGGTGGTTAATTGCATGTTCATCTCCCAAAAGTACACGCCTTAGTGACAATACCCTCAATGAGAAAAACTTGATTGAATAATTCATGATTATTGGATCAATGTTGATAAACCCGTCCAACACCAACTTTGTAAGTGATTTGGCTTCAATGACACTTATAGGAAAGACATGGTATTGCTTCTGACCTATCAGTACCTTTTGGTAATACTCTATTACCTTAACACCACATTCACGAGCCAACACTACAAGAAATTTAGCATTTTGCGACACTTCATCTGCGACCCTTGCTTCAAAACTGCCTCAAAGTACAAATTTGCGACTGTTGCTGGTATAATCATGTGAAAAAGCTTCTCACACGCAAGAGCTACTATTGTGAATAGAATTGTAATGCACCTTCAGAGACTTAAATTTCCACTAGTGTTTTGGTTTTTGAATGTTTAAACCATGTACTTTATCTCTTGTTTTGATTGTTACTATTAAAAGAATTATATTTATGGGATTTAGAAATTTTTAGTTATATATTTATGTATTGTAAGTATTTATTAATATATTCATTTAAATTGTCAACAAAAATTGCCCCATTCAATTTTTTTTTTTTAAAAAAACTAAACATTTGCGACTGTTGTGAAGGGTCGCAATTGCACCATTCAATTTTTTTTTTAAAAAAACTTAACATTTGCGACTGTTGTGAAGGGTCGCAATTGCACCATTCATTTATTTTTAAAAAAAAAACTAAACATTTGCGACTGTTAGGAACTGTCGCAATAACATTTGCGACGATTGGAACGGCTGTTCTACGAAGGGTCGCAGATGACTGTTGCGACCCCAACATTAGCGCCTGTTGGGGAAAATTCGCAAATGTACATTTGCGACCCTTCTAACAGTCCCAATTGTCAATTTTAAAGGTCGCAAAACGCGTTTTTTCTTGTAGTGCAATTTCAACCAAATATCAACATCCTTTGACATATAGATAAGTACAAAACCGTATATATAGAGCTTAAATTCTTTGATAGCCAAACTTTGGTCACAAAACTTTAGCATTCTTCTCTTCACATAATTACCAAATTCTAAGATATATCTCTTCCTCACACTATCTTCCATTGGTTCTTCTACAGGCATTCCTAATATCACTATCACAAAAAGACAAGATAGGAAAAGTATACCATGTGTCTAAGTTTTTCATTAGGTTTTATTTTGGTATTTTAAGTTTTTCATTTTATTTGTATCCCTTAACTTATAAATAATACATACTTTGGTCTTTTGTATAATTTTGGTTCTATTTTTATAAGTAAAATTTTGAAAAATTGAGAGTTGCATGTGAACATCCTAAATTATATGTGGGTTCACTCTATAGGGAGTTAAGAAGGAAAGGGTAATGATTTATTTGTTTCACATTGAATGCAATTAAGTGGTCTTGTGAGCTTCTCTGTAATAAATAGCTAATGGTTATTCCATTGTGGTTATTTTTGACAACTTGTTTTGATTTTGGTGTTGTTTGATTACATAATATATATGTTGAGTATTAATTATTGTTACGTGGCACTATTGATCTTTATATTGATGTAAGAGTAGTAGTGTTGAATTGATTTAGTTATGTCCTCTTTTTTCCACTTTTTGCTAGGGGGTATATTTTTTGTTGAGAAAACATAAGCCGATGTTATCGGGTTTCAGTAGTCCTTAATTAGCACTTTGAGTTGACATAGTTTATCACTTTGAGTTGACATAATTTATCTGAGCTTAACTCTGTTACAAGGTACCATAGACCTTGTAAACCTATCTGATTTAACAGTCAAAAACAAGTCAAAAAGAAAAGCCTATTACATTGCAACTTGGAACCAAAGGTAGGTTTTGTTTTGTGAATTAGATTCTTGTCTTATCTTTTTTTCTTTCGAATGGAACACAAACTAGAGGATTGTGTTAGGTGTTGTGTTGTGTTGTGCTACAGCTGCTGCCTGTTGTGTTGGAGATTTTGCGGGTTTTTGTGGGTCTGCTGACTGCATTATTCCTTGATGTGCAGTGCATTTTTTTCTTTGTTGCGTCGGGGCTGTCATATATAGGTCCAGCAGGTTGTGGGGTGATCAATAGGCGTAATTACAGTGGCGCAATCTAGAGGTGTTAATCCGGATTGCAGGGCTATAACTTGTATTCTGTTTAGGCTGGCTGCATTTTGCTTTATTTTTTGGGTCTGTGCTACTTCTGTGTTCAGAAACAAACAATAGAAATAAAAATAGATGTAAAATATTCATGGATCTATGGCTATTAGTATTACTAAGAGTTATATGTCTTTAGGCAATATGTTCAATGTGTTTCATATCAGTTGATTGGAATTTCATATTGATTTATAAAGATGATAGAAATGATGACCATTGATTGATTAAATAAGGTGTTTTTTTGTAGGTTATATTGTTGGATTACAACGGTTGAGTATTAGTCTATTTTGCTACAAGTTTGCAAATAAGGTTCATGTAGCAGTGTGTATGGCAAAAACTCTCTCGAAGTTAGGATACTCAACTGATGAAAATCTTAAAGATGGGAGTCTGTTTCATAAACTCTTATGTTTTCCTTGTTTGATTTTGTAACATTTTTGTGGATTCATATGAATGAGATTTAAATATCTTTAGTTATATATTTCTGTATTTTAAGTATTCATTAATATATTTATCTAAATCGTCAACAAAAATTGCACCATTTAATTTTTTTTTTAAAAATAAACATTTGCGACTGTTGTGAGGGGTCGCAAGCCCATTTAAATTAAATTAAAGTGCCAACTTTGCGACAGTTGTGAAGGGTCGCAAGTCCCTTCAAAACCATGTGTAAGCTCTACATTTGCGACTGTTGGGAACTGTCGCAATACCTTTTGCGGCAGTTGGTGCGTTTGTTCTATGAAAGGTCACAAATGACTGTTGCGACCCCAACATTAACGTCTGTTGGGGAACAGTCGCAAATGTACATTTGCGACCCTTCTAACAGTCGCAATCAACAATTTTAAAAGTCGCAAAACGCGTTTTTTCTTGTAGTGCTAGTTGTACTACTTGTAAGGAAAAGGGAAAATGCAAAATAGAAAAATAAATAGCCATGAGGATATTCTCAAAATAAAGGCACCATTTTGGTTTTCCAATTTCCCTAAATTATACATAAAGGCACAAAGAGGGAGAAAATATGGGTGAAGCAAACAACCAAAGCATTAAACCACCAAAGTATCAACTTAAACATAAGGTAAAGACGTGACACAATATGTGTGCCTTTGATTTTACAACCACAAAAATTGATTTTAAGTAAAAATAAGTTGAAATCAATATGATTTATGTTTGATAGATTTGCATAATTTATAACAAAAGTGACGATATAAAATGTGCCCCTTAGAAAAAAGAATTATTGGAGATATTGATGTAGGTAGAGAGTTTGATAAACATGGGAGAAAAATGTTAATGGTGTGAGGTTCGAAAATTTTATTGCAACGTAAGTATGATTTTGTTCAATTGATCTTACAACTACTTGGACATGTGAAGAATAGGTGAACACTATCCTCGTCAATTGTGAAAGATAAGAGAGTTAAATCACAACGTTTGGATGAATATTAATGGTACAGATTAATTTTATATAAAAAATTAAAGAGAGGAGATCTAGAATGCAAAATATGAAAGAGAGTATTATGGTGTGTCACATGATCGAGGGTATACCCATTGTAATAATAAACATATACCAAATGAGATGAAATATAATATAATTAATGAAGTGACCTGGGTGTTTCTCTGTTTAAATAAATTAAAATAAGATGGAATGAAATAGATACTCCATTTGATGGTATCCGTTTCCATCATATTCCATTATGTGATGGAATCCTTGATCAAGTTCAATTACAATTTTATTCTTATTTGTCCTTCAACACACATATAGCCATCCATTGGAATTCAAGAAAGCAAGACAACAAGAACAATATTTTTAATAAACTAGCGTGAAACCCTGCATCTGCATGGCGCGTAGGGCTGACAATGAACCGAACCAACTCGAAAATAGTTCAAAACTCGATTCGACAATTAACTCGTTGAACTTGGTTCATGAACCAAATGAGCTGAACTTGAGCAGAAAATTAAGTTCGTTAACTAAATGAGCTGAACATGAACTATGTATAGTTCGGCTCGTTTGGTTCATGAACTAACTCGATTATATATATACCTTAAACTTTACTTTTAATTTTAAAAAAGAAAAATATATATCAACTTTTTTCCAATGTTACTTAAATTTATTCCTTCTTGACTCGTTGACTTTCCTTTTAAAAAAATAAAAATTACTTTAAAATTTAGTATTTAGTATACCATACACCTCTTTCCAACGTGTAGAAATTTTCATTAAGATGTTAACTTTGAAGCTTTACTTTACTCTCATTATCTCTTTGTATATCCTTTAGAATCATCAACTAAATTACTTTTGTAATTAGAGGATCAACTTTATTTCTTCTTCATTTTATGGTTTCCATCACGTAATTAGAGGATCAACTTTATTTCTTCTTCATTTTATGGTTTCCATCACTCAACTTTATGGATAATTTTTTTTTCTACCTATAATTTATAATCTATTCATAGTTTTTGTTCTTCATTTTGTTTCGAATGATCTAGGATCATCATTGATGTTCGATCAAAAGAGGGCAGGAATAATATTGGTGGAAATAATTAATGGTTCTTGTTGAAATGGAATAATATGGCTTTGTAGAAAATATGCTTGTTTGCTGTACTCCTTTTTCTAATCTATGTAACAATGTTGTGTGTTTGCTCAAAATGTTGTGCTGGTGTGAAACTTGTTCCGTCTAAGATCTATACTTTTTTACCTTTCTTTGACAAAACAAAAAAATGACTTTTGAGTTATGGATTTGAACAAACGAACTGAACCTAACGAGTCGAACCGGACTATTCGTGAACTTTAAACGGGCCGAACTCGAGCTGAAAAAAGAGTTCGTGTCGAACTCGAGCCGAGTTTCGAGCTGAACCGATCCTTATCGAGTCGAGCTCAGACAGGTTCGACTCGACTCATTTCCAGCCCTAGTGGCGCATGTAAAACATAGTAATTAATCTCAAGCCCCAACATAAATACTTCATTATTATTACATGAACAAACAACATAAAAAATTGATAAAAATGAACTACAGTAGTTTTTAGTTAAGTTTCGGACTATTTTCATCATTAACATTAGTGATGCCTTTACCAATTCCAATTCCTGGAGTGGAATTAAAGCAAACAACAATGTCATGTACTTTGCCTGCAAAAATTGAAGTTTTCAAAGGTCATCAAATGAGCCAACGATGTAATATGTATGCTATTTTTTTTGTTCTTTCTAATTTACATAAACAAGTAATGCACATATCTTTGTACATATATCATAGTCATGGACCCTAGGTTTAAAGTAGGTTTGTATTTTTGACAGAAACTGAAGTAAGTAAAAGATATATTTTAAAAGTTGTTGCGATATGTTCTATTCTTAGAGTTCCAAGCAAATTAAACAACTAAAGTAGTAAATGATATAAAGAATCAGCAAAATAAAAGATGCACCAACAAAAAAAAAAATTTCATAGCTCAAACATTAAGCAAGAAAAGTCATGACCAATGTTTTAACCTTCTTGAATAGAATTGCATTAAAAAATTTCTTCAAAAAAGAATTGCATTAAATTATTAAAGATAAGTTCTCTCTTAAAGAAAAACCAAAAACCTAATTATTCCACGAGAAATGGTGCATAATTTTCCTTGTTTCATTTGATCCAAATATGTAGGAAAATACCAAACATGTGGGTAGAAAAGGAAATGGCACGGCCCATAAGCTTGCCCAACAATCTCTTATAGGGCCCAATACTGTATGGCTTAATGAGACCACCCCTTGTATTATAACTAATGTCCTAATGGACAAATATCATCAATAATATATGTCGTCTTTTATTCAAAAAAAAAAAAATAATATGTAGGAAAATACAAAAAAGAAAGAGTTAACTTAGCAAATAAGCATAATTTGTCACAATCCTAAATCTTACTTACTAAAGCTTATCCCCAAAGCTATCCTTAACCCTAATTTTTCCCCCTCATTTTTCCCTCCACTTTGCAAGCATTAACTCCTCCCAAATGCTAATCCTAATCAGCATTCCACTATCTATTCCTATTTTCCCTCCCGCAATTCATAATACGCGATTTGTTATTTCCAACAACTATTTTGCTATTCCAACGCATATTGCAGTCGTCAATTTGGGATTGTGTTTGTGTTTCCAAAATCCTCATTCTCACCTTTTCAACTTCTTACGTTTCCAACACTGAAATCCTCCTTCCCACATTTTGCTATTCTCTCTTTCTCATTCGCTCTCTCTGCCAATGAACCATCTATTTGCTGTGCGGCCATTTTCAAAGGGTTTGGTCATGTAGATCGGTGGTTTTGTGGAAAATCCAACTATTGAAGGGTCCATGTAGGCGTTTCTTGGTTCAGCTTGCTGATTGAATTGTAGGGTCGTTGCGCCGACTCCTTTTCTTAGTTGCAGTGTGTCTTTTGTCCATTTGTTCCAGCTATTTTGTCAGTGGCTCTGGTAGAGAGGATAAAAATTGTAAGAAGAAGAGGTTGAGAACGTTAACGATCTGATTGAAGAAGAGGACGAAGAAGAACTCGATGCTGTTGCTCGCTCCGCTGATTCCGACGATGAGGATGCGCCAGATGATCCCGCCGCAGATGATGCCGGCGTCGACGACGAGGACGAAAATCAGGTAAAAGTTAATTTAGAATCAGTATTTTGTTAATTTGATAATTTTATTTAATTTATTTTACGTGTATTCATTTTTATTTTTACAATGTTAATTGTAGCATGAAAGTGTTAATCCTGAGATTAGTAAGCGTGAGAAAGCTAGGTTAAATGAATTTGGAACGGTTGAAGAAACGGAAGGTTCAGGAGATTGGATGCGCAAAATGCATCTATTAATGCTAAGTCTCTTATATACATTTTAATTGATCACTTACATGCCATGTTGATTTTCAATTATGTTTCACATATGCATCTTTGAACAACCATAATCTATTTCGTAGAAGTTGTTTCCATGGCGGACAATTGATGTCGACGACCATACTTCGTAACCTCGCTGACAAGCTTTACGAGAAGCGCAAAATGCTGCTCATGATGTTTAGTTCTCTCTCACTCTCTATTTCATCATGTGTTTTTTAATTTGTTTTTATTGTTATTGCAGTTTGTTTGTTTTCATTAATGTCACATTTCGCCGAAATTGCAAGAGCGTGTGTGGCATCAACTAGATTTTTATCTGATGCATTATGTTATTTAATTTATTTCTATATTAGCCTTATTCTCTTCATATTTAAGAACTTTAGTTTTTAAAACTCAGGTTATACGAGTAAAATAAAATTGTAACCAAATGCTTATGCTTATTAGATATTAATATGAAGAAATTGAGTTGAAGTATAGTCTGTCTCGATGAACCTTAAATATTTTGCTTATATCAGACCTGTTAAATATTATAGCAAACTGATTACTTGAAACTAACAAGACAAGAGGATAATGCTTCTTTTAGCTCCGTAAGAGATGTAGCTTGCAAAGAAACTTAGTTCAAGTGGTAGTATAAGTTAATAAAAAGAAAGAGATTTGGGTAATTTCTGTCACTGTTGTAAGTAAGTAGATGCTTTAATATTCTTCTTCTATTCTTTTGTTATTACTAAAATTGAAGTAGATGATATGTTTATAGTTGATGCCAAAGTATGAATGTGTTGCTGCACAATGAATACAGTAAAGAATATTAACAGATTTAATTCTAGAAATAATTGAAGTAGATGATATGTTTATAGTGGATGCCAAAGTATGAATGCGTTGCTGCACAATGAATACGGTAAAGAATATTAACAGATTTAATTCTAGAAATATAGTTTCTAATAAAGAAAATTAGTTGATGTTTTTGCAAGGCTTTCTTTTGGATTATGGTTAATTGTTGTCGACTTTTTAGTTAGTTGTCTATTTTTAATGAAGATGATGAGTCATGTATGTCATGTATATCAACCTAAAAAGGTCCCCTAAAATTGAACTTGGTGAAAATAGGTGATAGGTTTTTTTATATCTCATCTCCATTAAAGGCTAATTGCCTTAATTGCTTTGATTTTTTTGAAGAAATTTTGCTTCCTACGATGATATAACCTTGGTAGTGAAATTTTCTATATGGAACAAGTGAGTTGCTAAATAACAAGAACAATGAAAACTTTCCAATTTCTAAATTTCATCGATTGTTTTCAATGTAAATTGAATATGATTTCTCCATATTTTTCTTTTCAACATGTTTCTATAAATTGATTTCTGTGACCAGAAATTAGCGAGTAGTGAATTTAGAAAACAAGCAACCACAAAGCTAAACAGTATAGTTTGTTTTTTCCATAGGCCATAGGAGCAACTAGATGATAAGCTTAGCAATCTAACACAATTGGGGCTGACTTTGATTTTGCCATCATAGTGTTTGAATCTCAGAACAGTGCAATTGTGGGAGCTCAGGCAACACCGGAACAAATAGGATGGCGGCGAGTGACGACAACTGATATTATTAGGTGATGATTTTACTATATTTCCTTTGGCTTTTCGTATAGGTTATGATTTGGTCCACTAAAATGCATTTGATTTGACATAGAAATAACTTACTAATTTGCACCCAACCCGCTACCAATGGAGGACATCCATGCTGTTTTTCTTGCATGCACTTTACTAATTTTTATGCATATTTGTAACGTGTAACAACCTAAAAAAGTCAATGTTATATATATGCATATTGATTTAACTTAAAAGTAATTTAATCTGATCCTATACTTTAACCCTGTGGCCAAGACAATTATTGATTTGATTTTGTTGTTTACTTTTTATTGTTGTTGGTGATTTGTACATTCAGATCAGCTTAGTTTGTTTATAAGAACTAATATATTAGGATGTTCATAACTAACTTTATATGATCATTGTGGCAATAGATGCCGAGTGTTCACTCCGGTTCATTCGACAAAGACTCTGAGGCATTTGCGGAAACTGATCAAACTGGTAGGTATGGTAGATATCCCGAACTATTAGGATGTGGTGCTCTGAAGAAAGTGTACCGTGCATTCGAACAAGAAGAAGGAATTGAGGTAGCATGGAACCAAGTGAAGTTAAGGAACTTCTGTGATGAACCTGCTATGATAGAGAGGCTTTATTCTGAAGTGAGGTTATTGAGAAGCTTGACAAACTAAAACATCATTGAACTTTATAGTGTTTAGAGCGATGATCGAAACAACACGCTGAATTTCATCACTGAGGTTTGTACAAGTGGGAATTTGAGAGAGTATAGGAAGAAACATAGACATGTTTCTATGAAGGCATTGAAGAAATGGTCAAGGCAGATTTTGAAGGGGTTGAATTATTTGCACACTCATGAGTCTTGCATCATTCATAGAGATCTGAATTGCAGTAATGTGTTTGTTAATGGGAATGTTGGCCAGGTAATTTACTTTTCCAATTCTGTTTTTCTTTCGGTCATAGCTTGCTTGATTGATAAGTTGAAAATTGATATGTTATTTCAAACTCCTTATAGTTTTTGTTTCTGTGAGATCTAAGCTAGGCAAAATAACCAAATTAATAGATTTATATTATTGTTTATAAAATAAAAAACTTGATAGCTCTATGTTTTTTTTTTATTTGTTTGTTGTATTACTCTACCAATTTTCAACATCAACGACCTATTTGATGCCAACACTTTAGATTGAATGTGTGTTTGAGTGTCCGAAACCCCTACTACAAACACATTCTATTCGAAGATTGAATACAGGCCCGACCTTGGGGGTGCGCAAGCAGCTCAACCAAGCCGGGCCTCCAAAAGCTACGGGCCTCAAAAAAATAATTAAGTCTAATATTCATATCCCACTTAAATAAATAAAAATATGTTACTTCTTTTTCTTTCTTCGTTACACGTTTGCTTTTTTTTTTCTAGACTCTAATTCTCCTTTCTGGACATAAATCTGATGCTATCAAACCGCCCCCAATTTGTATAATCACTTAATCAGTCGATTTGGAAAGCTATTTCATTACAAGAATCACAACAATCATTTCTTTTTCGCTCATACCATTCGTTTTTCCATTTCCCACAATGGAGGAGTGACAAATCCAAACGACACCGTTAGGTAAATTTCACATTTCTTTCATTTAATTTTTTTTATTATGTTTCATGTTTAGAAGTTCTTTTGATTCTGATTTTTCAATGAAGCTTAGCTATAAAAAAAATTGTGTTTTTATTTTATTAGGGGCCTATTTTAAAAAGAGAGTTGAGCCTCCTATTTCATAGGAATGGCCTTGATTGAATATAAAAATAAAAATTAATATGTTTTTTTGTCTGGTGTGTACAATGTGGTCATGAGTCTTTTGTGAGCCAAACTCCGACGTCCTATAACCTCATCCTCTCCTCAATGCCTGACGTAAGTTGTGCTTTCTAAATCTTGGTTGTGCTATGTGGACATTCTTTTTCAATAAGAACCATGTGGTCAAATTAGTTGTATTAAGCTACTTTCATTATTTTCTTATTTGAAATCAATGTTGTATTAGGTGTTTAACCGAATATTTTATTGTTCTACAATAAACCAACTCTGCTTTTAGGCTATGATGTAAGTTTTTGTCCATCACACACACAAAGGAATTATGGGAAAGATTGAGAAAGTACAAGCTGCGGTTGAATCCTAACAAATGTACATTCGGTGTAAGGTCTGGAAAGTTGCTAGGTTTCATTGTCAGCCAAAGAGGCATTGAAGTTGATCCTGACAAAGTCCGAGCCATCAGAGAGATGCCAGCCCCTCAAACTGAAAAGCAAGTCAGAGGTTTCCTCGGACGCCTGAATTATATTTCAAGATTCATATCTCACATGACTACTACCTGCGGACCAATCTTCAAATTGCTCAGAAAGAATCAGCCTGTTGTATGGAATGATGAATGCCAGGAAGCTTTTGATAGCATTAAAGAATACTTGTTGGAACCACCTATCCTTGACCCGCCAGTGGAAGGAAGGCCTTTGATTATGTACCTGTCAGTGTTAGATGATTCAGTGGGTTGTGTACTCGGTCAACAAGACGAGACTGGAAAGAAAGAACATGCTATCTACTATCTGAGCAAGAAGTTCACCGACTGTGAGACTCGGTATACAATGCTTGAAAAAACTTGTTGTGCTTTAGCTTGGGCTGCCAAACGCCTGCGTCATTATATGGTGAACCATACAACTTGGTTAATATCCCGAATGGATCCAATCAAGTACAAGCTTCTCGTAAATTAATCTTACACATCAACTTTGAACAACATTCGTTTGTCAACAAACATTTTGAGCTCAAGAGGACATTCAGCAGAAGTGTTTGCCTACACAAAATATAATGAAGGTGAGAAAAACACAAGAAGGGGGGTTGAATTGTGTTTTGAAAAATTCTTCGTTTCTCCTAAAAACTGAACACACTGATCAGAAGCTAAGTGA
Source organism: Medicago sativa (assembly GCF_051527215.1). Lineage (NCBI taxonomy): Eukaryota > Viridiplantae > Streptophyta > Magnoliopsida > Fabales > Fabaceae > Medicago > Medicago sativa. The sequence goes on from NC_140754.1 coordinate 7,980,140, forward strand.
GACAGCTTCTGAAGTGATGATCAGAATCTAAATGCAGCGGAATAAAACAGAGAGAGAGAAGAAGAACGACACAAAGCAATTATACTGGTTCCTTCCACAATCCGGAAGTAGTCCAGTCCCCCTTGCACTTCCAAGGAGATTTCACTAAGAGTAATATCTGATTACAATTGCTCAAGCACACAAGAAAGAGACTTCCTTTGCTCAAGCACACAAGCTAGAGACTTCCTTTGCTCAAGAACACAATCAAGAGACTTCCTGCTCAAGCACAACTGCAAGAGACTTCCTAACTAAACAAAATTACACAGAAAATTGTTTAAGGTTGAACACTTGATATACAATCAGAGGTGCTCACAATATAAATCAGATACAGACTCGATGGACTTAAGAATTTCTAAGATATGACTTTGAGACACAGAAATTCTAAGTGAATGCAGAACAATTTCAGCAGAGGTTTGGCACTTGTAAAAATGTTGTGAGTCTTTCGTTCAGCGTTCTTGCATTACCAAATCTCTAGGTCTTCACTCCTTTATATAGAGGTGTGAAAGAGACGTTGTGAAATTGACAGCACACCAAAGAGTCGTTGTTGAAGCTTGATCTTTCACCAATGATCTTTTGCCTGATTTGGTTGTTGTCCTATGAAGAACCAATTTGAAATCCATTCCTTATCCAAAGGAACATATATGCAGGCGAAACCGTATTCTGGAGCTGTTTTCTTGTCTTGTAGCGTGGACACAAAACAGAGTAGTGGAGAACGTGGTTGTACAATTCGTACAAAGTACAATGTCAACGCTTTCGTCCAAATTGCAAGCACATGCCTTCAAACACCTTTGAAATGACCGTTGCAATGTTCCACTGATTTTCTGCTGTGTTTTCGAATCCAATAGACAGCTTTTGCAATGTAGATTCTTCAATCTTTGAATGTTCTGCAAATCCAGTTGATCTTCAGCTTCTGGTGAAATGACTTCTGATGAGGCAGCTTCTGATGATGCAGCTTCTGCAGCTTCTGATGGTGCAGCTTCTGTAGCTTCTGATGGTGCAGCTTCTCCAACTTCTGATGATGCAGCTTCTGATGATACAGCTTCTGATAATGTGGCTTCTGGACCTCTTGTCTTCAGGAGCACTATTCTTCAGGAGCACTACTTCTTCAGGAGCAGCTTGACTTCAGGAGCGCTTTTACTTTCAGGAGCGTATTGCCTTCAGAATCATCTAAGCTTCATTTTCTTTTGCTCTTTATTTGCTCATTCAGAACCAATTAATGATGTAACTCTTTAACTGTGGTCCTGTACACTTGAACAAATATTAGCTAGTCCAATTTACAATTTTTAATACCTTGTTATCATCAAAACTCTTTAAGGTTCATTGTTAAACACATTTTGTTCCAACATATAACACATTGTCAAGTAAAAAGTATAGTTTGAGAAAAATTATGCAGCTATTTTGAAGGTCCTATCTGTTGAGTTTCATGAATCTAACCTCACTTATGGCATCAAGGAAGGATTGTGACCATCTTCCCACAGCTCGAGACACAACACGATCAAACTTGACAAATGACTTTGGATTCAAACCTCCACTTCAATTTATAAAACTCGATTAATAATCAGATAATTCATATTTAGATTCAATCTCAATAATCAGATAATTCATATTTAAATTCATTTTTAATTAATATAGCATGGTTCACCTCGGTCGACTCAATCAAACCGTCAATGATCATGGTCATCCTCTGAGTTTGAAGTAAATCATCAGCCAATGATACTACAGTTGGACCAATCATCTGACTAACAGCTTGTGTGAGCTCAACATTTGCACCATTCATCCTGCCATACTTCATGGCATTAATAATCTAATCAATACTTCATCGTATAACAGTGAAAATATTGAGACTAACTACACATTTAAAACACATGTGTCATACCTCTCTATGTAATCAGACACTTCAGGTATGTTAGGATTCACCATCATTTTCATGCCATAAAATGCATTAGAAATACCCATGACACCTGAAATTTAATAACAAATTTTCTAGAATTCATTAGACTATAATGCTTGGTATTACTTCACAACATTATCTTAAAGCTTTATACTCGATAAAAATGATTATCTAACCCTATCACCAATTAAAAGTAGACATAGTACCCAACAAATTTGGCTTACCGTAATACTTCTCAACCACATGACCAATAACATCTGAAGTTTCAAAATATTTATAAGATAAATATATGAGTTTTCTAAAAGTGCATCAAAGTTAAAACCATTGAATGCTATGCAAAAAATTTACCCAGCAAACGATCCTCCTTGTGAGTAGCCAAGATATCCAGGAAAAGAACAAACTTGAAAAGTCGTTTTGGGATTTCAGTAGCATTGACCTTAAAAACATTTGTTCCTCCCATGAAGTCCAACTTATACTTCTGAGCAATTGTTTTGAACGTAGGGTCATTCTGAGCAACCATAAATCTCTCCAAAACATAAGTCGAACCTTTTCTATTTGATCCTTGAAGATTGGCAGGAGGTTTTTCCTGATAGTTGCATGAACCATACCACACTACTCAATCAAAAAAATAAAAAATACATCAGTTTGACAAATATGAACTAATCTTCAAAACTGAATTTAAAAAATATATTTAGCTGCTCATTGGCTCAATATTGATTACCATACTTATAATCATCATTTTGAATGTTACTGACCCATACTATCATTATCACCAATAAATTAAAAATTATAATTTCTTTGTATGACATGATCTCAATTATGATGAAGATAGCAAATCAACCTAATATATAATATAAATAGCAAAATCCTACGGTTGTTACATCCATCAACTAACACGTTATTCCAAAGGTTATTACAACCAATTCCTAAGCCAAACTACTAAAATAGTTAATAAGCACACCAAAGATTATTTTTCAGATATATATATCTGTACATGAAATCAGCCTGCAAGTTCGAATTAAAAATTAAAATCATACGTTTTCATCAATTAAGATCATGTGACGTGCTTAAGCTATTTTCAGGTAATGGTGAACTCAAAGTCTAGTGTACATGTATATATATAGCGACTCTGACATGATGACTATAAAAGACATGCCACGAACATGATTAGCTGAACTTATACGGCAACATGACAGAAATATAACAGAAATTATACGACAACATGACCGAAGCCATTCCACGCATATATAAGAAATTATATGGCAGCTGATGTATAAGAAAACACAAAACATGTCTGCAAGGATAAAATAGAATGCAAGCCTTAATAATCAAGTACTATTTCAATGTTTAAATAGCTGCTACCAAAAAAGGTTCAATACAATTACCAAAAAAGGTTCATCATTTTGCTCGTTCTGCACATCAAGAATCAGTTTGTTATACAACTGACAAATTTGTATTTAGTTTGTAATCTTACTCACAAAATTAATCCTCACGACTCTATAATTGTTTCTTAAAAAATTCAACAAAATCAAATAGAAACTAAAACTGAGAATGGGTGTTGGTTTCTGACATTACTATTAAGGTTATAACCATTTTTTTTCTCATCTTCTCCTTACACCTGCAAAATTAAAATTCAATGGCCCAACACAAAAAACCCTAAAAATTAGAAATGGTTAAAGGAAGAACAAAACAAACCTATCACAATTACCAATAGGCATTCAATTTCGCAACGGAGAGGAGATAGTGGGAAGGGTGCCGTTGATTTTTGATTCACAACGGGAGATGCAAACTCGACAGAGAAAGAAATGAAGAGATGTCGAACCCTAGAAGTCAATAAGCAAGAGACGGCAGCGAGGTTGACGGCGGCGAAAGAAAGGTTGATAGTGACGGGAGGTTAGGGTTGCGGTGAAGAAGGTGAAAGGAATAGATGAACAATTTTGGGAAAAGAGAAATTGAAACATCTCAAGAGTTAGAGAGGGAGAGAAACTGAGAATCAATGAAGAATAAATCGATTCCAAAAGAAGAAGAATGAATCAGTGAAAAGGGTTGTGGGTTTGAGAGTGAAATTGAGAACAAATTGAGGTGTTCATTCATTTGGCTTTGATGTGTGTCTTGGAAAATACACGTGAGAAAGGAAGAGAAATAGCTCACGTTACCAATGCAGTTGTGACTTGACACCACATTCACGAGCCAACACTACAAGAAATTTAGCATTTTGCGACACTTCATCTGCGACCCTTGCTTCAAAACTGCCTCAAAGTACACATTTGCGACTGTTGCTGGTATAATCATGTGAAAAAGCTTCTCACACGCAAGAGCTACTATTGTGAATAGAATTGTAATGCACCTTCAGAGACTTAAATTTCCACTAGTGTTTTGGTTTTTGAATGTTTAAACCATGTACTTTATCTCTTGTTTTGATTGTTACTATTAAAAGAATTATATTTATGGGATTTAGAAATTTTTAGTTATATATTTATGTATTGTAAGTATTTATTAATATATTCATTTAAATTGTCAACAAAAATTGCCCCATTCAATTTTTTTTTAAAAAAAAACTAAACATTTGCGACTGTTGTGAAGGGTCGCAATTGCACCATTCAATTTTTTTAAAAAAAAAACTTAACATTTGCGACTGTTGTGAAGGGTCGCAATTGCACCATTCATTTATTTTTTAAAAAAAACTAAACATTTGCGACTGTTAGGAACTGTCGCAATAACATTTGTGACGGTTGGAACGGTTGTTCTACGAAGGGTCGCAGATGACTGTTGCGACCCCAACATTAGCGCCTGTTGGGGAACATTCGCAAATGTACATTTGCGACCCTTCTAACAGTCGCAATTGTCAATTTTAAAGGTCGCAAAACGCGTTTTTTCTTGTAGTGCAATTTCAACCAAATATCAACATCCTTTGACATATAGCTAAGTACAAAACCGTATATATAGAGCTTAAATTCTTTGATAGCCAAACTTTGGTCACGAAACTTTAGCATTCTTCTCTTCACATAATTACCAAATTCTAAGATATATCTCTTCCTCACACTATCTTCCATTGGTTCTTCTACAGGCATTCCTAATATCACTATCACAAAAAGACAAGATAGGAAAAGTATACCATGTGTCTAAGTTTTTCATTAGGTTTTATTTTGGTATTTTAAGTTTTTCATTTTATTTGTATCCCTTAACTTATAAATAATACATACTTTGGTCTTTTGTATAATTTTGGTTCTATTTTTATAAGTAAAATTTTGAAAAATTGAGGGTTGCATGTACAAAAGTGTATAATTTATGTTCAAAATGAACTATTTCTAATATGAAATATGAATAACATGAAATATGATTTATGTTCATGTCTTGTGCTTCAAACATTACATGAAATAATACATACTTTCAAGCATTACAAAAGTGGCGCTAAAAATTCAAAAAACATTACTGTACACTGGCGTGACTTAAGTCACGCATGGCTTTAACACTTGCGACAGTTGATTCGCGCAAGTTAACTTGCGTAACTAGCCCTAGTGCCTACGAAAACCAGACGAACCAAGCTCAAAAACCAGCAAAATGAGATGAGTTTAGATGATACAATACCTGATATTTGATGCTTGATGAGCGTAGAAACTTGCTTCCTGACGATTTGCAATGATTTGAGATGATGATTTTGACCCAAAAAATAGCACTTTTTGGGTTTTTGAAGGTGGAGGGAAAGAAAATGGTGGTTGGAGTTCGGACTGATGGGTTTTGTTCAAAAACAAGAACATTGCGTGAGTTAACTTGCGCAGCGTGAGTTAACTTGCGTTGCGTGAGTTAACTTGCGTGGCGTGAGTTAACTTGCGCAAGGGTAAATTTGGCATGGCTGCAAGGTGCGAGCAAAATGTGCTGGGTGGAGAGCAACATTCATCTGCTTAAGGCAGGGTGTGGCAATAGCCACACCAGCCCAGCCCAGCCAGTTTTTATCAATTTTTGATCGATTGTGTCGTATTATCCCATAATATTGTTAAACTGGCGTAAGTAGATTCAATTACGAGCATATTAAGGTTTGGACCCAAACTGCATTCAATGCACATCAGTACAGCATTTAATGCTGTACTGATATATCAGTAGTGCGTGAGTTAACTCGCGCAAGTGTAATACATTGCGTGAGTTAACTCACGTAGTGCTTTATACTATACGTGACTATGCGTCAGTTAACTAACGCATAGTTTTACACTTTCGCATCTTAATTCACGCGACGTTACTTAACTAACGCATAGTATTACACTTGCGTTAGTTAACTTGCGCAAGGGTAAATTTGGAATGGCTGCAGGGTGCGAGCAAAATGTGATGGGTGAAGAGCAAAATTCTAAGCAGATCCGCCCCTGAACGATGTATAAAAGTTCTGCATGGTATATAAAATTGCTCTATATCATGCTTGTTTTTTTATTATTTTTTTACATTTTTGGAAATCTTCTACAAATTGAAATCCCGTTGAAAGTTTTGACAGTCATATGATATATTAACTCTAAAGTTTTATACCTTATTTGTAGCGTTCTTGTATCCTAGAATTTGATGGTGCGCATCTAGTGGAAATCCTGGACCAGCTGGTGCAGGAGCTGTTCTGTATGCGGAAGATGGAACACCGATATCAAATTAATGCAACGATTCAATTGGTTTTTATTTTATATTGTAGCTGACTGTTATGTTTCTTTTCTTCGCAGCTCTATCGATTCCGTGAATCACTGGGTTATCAAACAAAAAATGCTGCTGAGTATCGCGCTTTGATTTTGGGACTGGAACAAGCGATCAATAAAGGATTTAGGAACATAAGTGTTCAAGGAGACTCCAAAATTGTTATCAACCAGGTTTGTGTTCTTTTATAGAGTTTGCATTACTATATTAAACATATTTTTCAAGTCTCTCACCTTTTGCATAAACAAGAAAAAGAACCTGTGAAATAAAATTTACATTTTTCCTATCATTTGTTATTGGTTTTGCAACAGTTTATAGGTACACGGGAAATCAACAACCTGAGTTTATGAAACTTGTGTAACGATGCTTTGCAGCTAAGGGAAAACTTTCACTCGTTCAGCATCCAACACATTCCTGGGGTATTTATTTATGTTTAAGTTACCCTGTCTCAACTTGCTATTGCTTTATGGAGTTGAAAACGATTGCTTTAGTATTTGAGAATAATTTTGATCTTTTTCTTCTCATTTTGTAACTCTAATGCATGTCTATAAAAGAAGTAATGTGATCCTAGCAACTTTTTTTTTGAGTAAAAATTACAATGTGATCAATTTTTTTAGATTACAAACTTCTTATATTTTTGTCACGCCATTAACAGTATCTAACATGTTTTTGGTTTAATGTTTAAGGAATTTAACACTGCAGCTGATTCTCAAGCAAAACAGGCTATCAATCTTGGAGGTTAGACCTTTTCTCAGTTTCCGTTTGATTTCCTAATTATTGAGAATTGCAACTAAAACTACTTTGAAACCGAAAAGCATCTTTGGTTTGTGTTTGGTTTTCTATTTCAATTGATATATTTTCATTTAGATAACTTTTTGAAAAAGATATTGTTAACAATCTAATTAGCATGCCTCAATTTTTTATTTCATATCTGTATTTGGTAGGAAAACATCAAATTTAATGGATATTTATATTTTTGTAGATGGTCTAGTTGAAGAAGATGAGTATTGCATCATATGACAGCGTCGTTGTCAAAAACTAATGACAATTATGTTGCATTTCTGCCAAAAAAACAATTTAGCATATTGGGTGTTTTGCTCCTGACACTGCGCATGTCAAAGGTCAAATGTTGTTTACAAATTTGTAATTTGAACATGCCATGACTTGTAAATGCCCACCATTTGCTTAGGAAGTTAAAAATCAAATACTATGAAGTTTGGATTGTTATATTTTTTTATGTGCTTGTTTGTGGATCTCTATTCTGTTAATCTACATTTATTTTAAATAAAATTCTTTGCTACTTGATCGATGACCACCATGACCGAAGATGTTTGATATTTTTGAGCCTAAAAATGAGCTTCTTTTATACATGACTAGGACGCCGACCCGTGATATCGCACTAGTCCAACATTACATGAAACTATGAAAGACAATAAATTATAGGCTTAAATATGTGAATGTGACAAGTCCCTGCACTTTCACCAAATTTTGACATTGGTCCCTGTACTTTTTTTTGTTTGACATTGATCCTTGCACCTTGTAATTTTTTTTGCTTTGGTCCTTCTGTTAAGTCTCAGCTAAAAAACAAAACTAACGGTGTGCCATGTGGACCAATTATTCGATGCCATGTGGCAACTAAAAGACAATAATAAATACCAACTTTTTAATTATTATTTTATTCGTTATTTTTTACTTAAAAATATCATTAGTCCCTATTGAAAGGTCTCTTACCATATCTTTGAACTAGAGAATAACTTTGCTTGGGCACTTACCATATTGAAAGGTCTCTTATACTCAAAAGACAACATGCCTAAGGTAATTGTCACCGATAGGGATGGTGCTTTGATGAAGGCCGTTGTCACAGTTTTCCCTGAGACATACACCATGATTTGTTATTTTCATATTGGGAAGAATGTAAGGTCTAAGTGCATCACGAATTGTAAAGTGGTGGCAAAGCCTCCTAAGGGTGCAAAACTTGACAAGAAAGAATTGAAGAAGAACAAGATGAAGAATAACGTTGTTGTTGAGAAAGTGGTGAATGCTTGGAGAGAGTTGGTTGAATCTCCTACGGAGGAATCATATGCAAGTAATTTATTGAAATTCAAAGAGGCATGCATGATATTTCCGGAATTCATTAAATATGTCGAAGAAATGGTTTTGAACCTTAAGGAGAAATTTGTGAGGGCATGGACGGATAAAGTCTTGCATATAGGGTGTAGAACCACCAACATTGTTGAATCCGCTCATGGAGCGATATATTCCAAATATCATGAGGCTTTTTGAAAATGGAATTTTGAAGAATAAGAGAGAGAGGCCTCAAGGGCATAAGATTTGGAAAATGTGAGGTGGAATTAGTCATTTTGCAAAAAAAAATCTAAGTATGATTAAAGTTCATTAAGGTTTTTGTTTAAGAAAATAAAGGGAAAATTCAATGGGATTTTGATCCCAAGGTTTATTTGGAAAATTATTTGAGTGAAGTTGTTCACATTTTTTGGAAAAGAGAATTTTTCTAAGTGTCGTGATTCCTAAGCATACATCTAAAGCATACATTCCCTAAACATACATCTAAAGTATCCATGTGATGTGTGTGCATGTGTCGGTGCTTGTGTCGGTGTACATCATTAGAGTCCATTGTCCTTTACATATGCCCTAGTTTACATGCTATGGTCTTGCAAGAATTTAAATTGCACAAAATAAAGTACAAAAAAAAACCTAGGTTATACATGCTAAGTCTTGGCAAAATTTAAAGTGCACGGAATAAAGGCTAAGAATATAAGATGGAGGATGAGATGCTTATGGATGAATGAAACATGAAATGAAAGGGTTAGTAGCATAAGGCATAATAGAATAGAAATTATAAGCAAAAGGAACACTAAACAAAGTAGCAAAAACTTGACAAAAAAAGTAACAAAACTCTTGGCAAAATATACCTAAAATTTATCATAATATCAAAACAAGTATATGACCTATAATTCTCATATCATGACAATTTTCAAAGGTTTTGTTACAGCAATAATGGGAGAATTATAAGAACATATTCAAGTCAAGAGTTATGTTACATTTTTAGGCATATTTGGCACTTTATTTTCACAAACAATTATTTACATGACTTGTAAAACAAGTAACTAATACCATACATCACAAACAGTACCAAATACACTAAACTAAAGACAATCATATCACAAAATTTATTCATCAAGTATCAATCATCATGAGACAAAATATTGGAATCAAATCATACAAAAACTTCACAAACATTGACAAAAGGCACCAAAAATCACAAACAAATTTACCTATACTTTTATCCATTTTTTTTACATGTCAAAACATTATAAGAAACAAGTCTTAAGTATCAAAAATAATTGCAAGAAAATTCACAAGATTTTTTCAGAAATTTTTAACAAGATTTTTAACAAAAAATGAAAAAAATTGGATTAACAAAGAACAAATTATTTCCTCATATCTTTGATCAATGCTTAACATGCAAACACATCAAGATTCATCAAAAAATATCAAGAAAATGATTGAACATTTTTTAGGAATTTTTTTAAAAGGTTTTTTGGTATCACAGGGGTGTAATTATCAAAAGACAGTGTGGAAATAGCAAGAAATTTCAGAAAAAACAGAAAACAAAGGCCACAGGCCCAAGCCCAACGTTACAGTCGGATCTGGACTATCCAAAAGCCTCAGAGGCGTTGGATCGATCCAGATCCAGCACTGACCTAGATCCAACGGTTGAGAAGCGAAAGGAAACAAACCGAACTGAACCGGACCGGTTCATGTGTTTATATAAACACAAAGCTACCGGTCCAGTTCATTTCCCTCTCCCCTTTCTCTCACTACAGCGTTCTAGAGAGAGAAGCTCTGCAACTTCTCTCTTATTCTCCGATCGTCTTCTCCGACGAGTACAACGGTGCAGGTACGGTGGCTCGCCGGTGGCGCCTCCGTACCTGAATGTTTTTCTAAATCTTTTTACATCGTTGTGTTCGTCGTCTCCTCCTCTTTACGAATATGCAACTCTTTTTCTCAAGAACTTTCAGATAAAACCTAGATCTAAACTTTTTAATTCGACGAAAACTTTTGAAAAGTAATGAGGATGAAGAAGAGAGAGTTACCTCGGTTTTAATCGGAGAATAGGAACAAGAACCACGCTGGAAAATTCGAAATCTTCTTTTGAATCACTGAGTTTCTTTGGATCTCGTTTTACCGAAAATAAATCGATAAAAAATCCTCTTCTTCTTCTCTTGTTGCTTCGCCTCTGTGAATTTGTTCGAATCGGTACCGCTTTGACTCGATCTCTCTTCTTCTCTCTTCTTTCTGTGATCGCTCGAATTTGTCACTTACGTGACGAGTTGGAGCGCGAATTGCAGAAAAAACGGTTCAAGGATGAAGATTCTATGAAGAATCACTGAGAACCGTCAAGAATTTGTTTGATTTTGGCTTTGAATGTGATTCTGGAAAGTTAGGGTTTGTGATTGTTCCTTTTTGTTCTTGATGTAATTGTTGCTTCTAACGATCTTGTGGTGTTGAATTCTGTGTGAATTGATGAGTTTAGATGTGGATTTAGTGATTTTTGTTGGAATTGTGGATGAAGAAAACGGTTAGGGTTTGAAGCTTGCTTCAAACCTTCATCGTGTTCTTGAGTTTTTTTCTGGATTTTGATCTGTTTGATTTTGGAGAGAAAATGGAAAAGTGTTTGTGTGAGTTGGCGCGTGATTAATGGCTCTGACACTGTGCACTTATTTATAGCTGACATGTGTAGCTTCTGGACCAATGGTATGCTGGCACGTGGACTTGAACTTGGCTTGGATTTGGACTGAATTTGGGACTTGGACCATTCTGCAATTTCTGAAATTCAAAGGACTAAACTGCAAAATTTGAAAAGACTAAAAATTACACTTTTAATAACTTGGAGGACTAATCTGCAATTAAAAAAAGGACTAAAAAAGCAATTTTAAAACCAAAAGGACTTAAATGCAATTTTTTTTAAAACTTTGAAGGACTAAAATGCAAGTTAAAAATAAAATTGGGTAAAAATGTAAAATGGAAAATAACATAAAGTGAAACAATTAAAAAACACAAAAAGGACTAAAACGAACCAACTACAAAAATGAGGTACTTTAAAGTAACCTCTCTCTGTCAAAATTTTATGTGAAATGACCAAAATGCCCCTAGGGACTAAACTGACTCAAAATGACTCAAATGCAATTTTTGAAATGGATTTTAACATGGAATTGAAACAAAGGTTTATACAAACCAATTGAAAAGACTCAGAGACAATTTTCAGAGATTAAAATGAGTTTGAATGCATGAAATGACTAAAATGCCCTTTTCCATGATTTTTGCAAATAAACTTGAAATAAAATGCAGAGAAATATGCAATTGGTCAGAGGGACTTTTCAATGACTTGTAATGCAAGAAAAACATTTTGGATGGTTTTAAATGCAAGAAAACATAGACAAAGTTACAATTGAAAATATTTTTAAAACAAAGACAGTAAAATATGCAGATGAAGCATGGTAAAATATCAGGGTAAAACAATAGCAAATTGGCAGTCTCTCAATAGTAATAGACACATATCAGAGATGGCAAAACATTTTGAGCAAGTATTTTTAGATCCAAAATTAGGGTATAACAGACACCGATATTTAGGAGTTAGGACGTTATTGTTTTAGGGATCATAATCGAATATTTAGGAGTTAGGACGATATTGTTTTAGGGATCATAGTCGAATATTAATGTAACATATTTAATCTTAAAAAGCCGTTTAGCTAATCATACCTAGAAATATCTTTCAATATGTAATATTATAGAAAAAAATTCAATGAAAAGTGCAGTTCTTCACAGTTGAAATAAAGAAGAAAAAGAATATTGTCTTGGTGTGTCAAGTGCGATGAAAGTTGTAAAGGTGAATGTTAAGCAACATAACAAATGAGATGAATCATATTTCATATTCCTAATACTTAAAATTTTGAGTAAAGATGTGATGTCAAATTCTTTATGTGGTTATTCTTTAACTCAATTTAATATTCTTCAAGGCTCCCTTCATAGAAGAAAAAAAAATATTTATAGCTTAATCATATTGGTCTTTCTATTTTAGACCATTTTTGGTCTCTCAATCAGTTTAATGTAACACACGACATAATGATGTTGAGTACATGCATGAAATTACAAGAAAATCAATTAAAAACTTCAATTCTATTATTTTTTGATGTACAAAAATAAAATAAAGAGACCAAACTTGATTTTTAAATGGAGACCAATTTCATGAATGAGTAAAACAAAGATCAAAACATACCCATTAAAATAAGATCGTCGTGTCCCAAACTCTAACAAAATTAAAATTAGTAGCTATTAGTTATAATTTCATTAAACTTGAGGTAGTCATTACAAAAGTTTTATAATTTTCTGTCAACTTTATCAATGAATGTCATAATTTCATAAGAATAAAGGATAAAAAGAAGAAAATGAGATGACTAGATTATTGTGCAGGTAGAAAGTTTGATATGCATGAGAGAAAAATGAAAATAATAAACAAGTTGACTTGACCAAAAAAATAAAAAATAATAAAAGAAACAAGTTGTAAAAAAACAAAATAACGAAACAAAAGCTGGACAAAAACAATAACAAATATGAACAAAAACTAAAAGAACGCCGCTTGTGAAAAACATAAAAGATGTGAAAGACATAGATCACTCTCGTGTAAGTGTATATGATGTTGGACTAAAATCGAATGTCTGTTATTCCAATAAAACTAAAATTGTGGATGACGTGGCTTTTATAAGCCGTTAGATTAATTTACAATTAACAGTGGATATTAAATATAATTCACTATTTAAGTCGTTCGCGTGTCATCATCAACTTGTGTTTTATTCCTTTGCGTCCTCATCATCATCACCAACCATGCACCCGTCATACATTGAACCACCGTCCTCTTCACACCCCCTCCACCACCAAGCAAACCACAAAGATTTTGAGTGTGAGTTTGAGCCCCATGCATCAAATTCAAACCTCCTCAAATCGATCCGTCTGTATTCAATGCAACATTTTTTCATGTTAGCATATTTCGTCGTTACGAATTCGAAAGAAAACCTTGATGAGGAGATCCCTGTGTGATATTTTCGTACGCAAGCGTTGAGACACTTTGCTATGTATTTCCAATGATGGCGTTACTGTCACTCTGTTACATGAATAAAGGACAAGTAATTACTGTCTGCCTATGTTATTGATCATCGCTTGTATCTCATCCAGAGTTGCCTATTCACAAGATGATTAGTCCTGTGTTAAGGTAATAATAATGTGGCTCGTTACTATTGGTTTTATCCTTTTCTCAAACCCCTGGTCATCTCTCTCTATAGTCTTCCTCTATCTGGTTTAAGGAAAATAGCTGATATTGTTAAAATTTGGTTTTTGGTTAGGGTTTTGAAATGGGAATATCCTCTTCTCCCTGTTTCAACGCCAAATTATCCTCTTCTCCTGATTCATCGATTTTGGTTCTATGGGTCCACCTCATATGGGTACCCAACTAATATTTTGTTGGTGATGATGAGCACCAAAGATATTTTCTCTTTTTTTCTTTTTATTTTTATTTTCAATGAAAGATAATTCTTTTGGAATATTTATTTTTAGTGAATAAAAATTATAAACTAATTTCAACTATGACAAACGTGGTCTTTTAAAAGTAGAAGCTCACATTTTCGTGTAACTTTTTCAACAATTTTTATTAGTTTTTCTTAAAAAAAACAATCTTTATTAGTTTATAATTTTTTTAATAAATGTAAAAGACAATTGTGGTTGATTCAATAGCTTTTGGTCTTGAACACAAAATTATTTCTATTGGTCTTGGAATAAAATGGGACCAACTCACTCGAAAATGAATATTTGAAATTTTTATACAATAGCTTGTTATTGTGTTCTTTAGTTGTGTATCTTTGTCCATATTATTGTGTGCCTTTGGTCTTTAACACCTGTTTTCTTAAAAATGGTACATATCACAAAAACATAGAAAATAGATAAGTTCTATAGTGCGCTAAAGAAAAATGTCATCATGTTCAAATTAAATGGGTTATGATGTGGCTTATTGTTCGTACGGAAGAAATGATACTTGTGCATAGTGCGAGACTATTTTTTTATTTGATGTTAATCAAGGTTGTCAGACTCATAAGTTTACATAAACTCAAAAAAAAAAATGTAGACATCGTATGAGTCTATGAAAAATTTAAATTGACTTTAAAAAATATGTAAGTAACACATAAATGACATATATATTTATAATAGAACACCGATTAACATAAAAATTAAAAATTCTAACTCCATAACAAACTTTTTAACAACAAAAAAAAACTCAATATTAAAGGAAGCAAAGTAAAAACGTAAGTAGATATGATCGTTGTTCCTTCCTAATTGGATACTATATATACCAAAAAAAATCATAAAACTTACATGCTAATAGCTCGGTTCATATCATAAACATGAATCTATTCATGATTTTTCCAAATCATCAATATTTTATGTATAAATTGTTGTTATTTTTTCTGCTAATGTTATTTCTTTCCTCATTAGATAGCCTACTAATCTAAGACAAAAATAGCATGATTTTCCCAAATCCATAATTTACTCGCTACAAAAATGTAGTTTTGAAATTTGTACATTATTACCGCAAGTTTTGATTTTTGAAAGAAATTACCGTAAATTTCCATTCATTTTATATATGGTTTATTTTTTTTTAAAACTAAATTCCAATGGAACACATGTAGTTGAAAATAATGCTTGCAAGCCTCACATAGCAACAAAAACCTGCGATTTCACCTCTCAATAAGAGACTTTTCAATAATGCTCACACTTTTCTTATTTCTCTTTCACACATATCACACTCTATCTACGTAGTAGTTGTACAATTTTGTCATTTTTTTCTTTTCTTTTCTTTCTTCTCTCTTCTTATTTTTTACTTCTATATTATTGAAGCACTTATATTGTACCATAATCTATCTGGCACTTGCACATGCAGGTCATGTTGAAGTTTAAAGTCTTTAGCTATTTTGTTAGCGCACTGCAATTACTACTGTGAACAGGTTTATTGAGTCTTTAGCTAAATTTTTTTCCATCACTTTTGCTTTTATAGTTCATGACAAATGTTTATTTTGGTTTTTGGAATTAAATGTTTTTGGTTTATAATATTATATGTTGTTTAAATTGGAATGTACTTAAGCGTCAATTATGAATAAATTTGTCTTCTGAAAACTCAATAGAACTCAACTTTTATAAATAATTATTGCTAGATTTTTTTTTTGTTGTAGTTTCATTAAATATAACTAAAAATTATTCTGAATTTATTTCACTTATTGATTTAGTTTAATATATTAGTTTTAAAATATATTTTATTTGTTTTTTTATTTTAGCCCCTCGTAAAATTTGTACTAGCTTCGCGTTGATTGGTTAAGAGGTTAATTTGTCGAGGCTTCATTGATAGTAAGATGATTGAGTTGTATATAAAGTATGAGGCCTGTTGCAAGTTTACTGTGATACTTTTATTCAGTTTTTATTGATTTATGTCACTAGAAGTCAAAGAGGTTTTGATATCATGTAAATAACGAAGTAAATTATAACTCATTCCACAAACAAATGTACATATTGGATTCAGCTCTATTGTTCTTCTGGCCTTCTGAACCCATATTCATCTTCTCTTTGCAATTAGAAGAGATATTCAGAAACAATGATATCTCTTGCTAGTAAATAGTAAAAGAAGTAAAACCAATACATTAATCAGATAGGCATTGCAAACTGTAATGATCATATTCATTCTATGCTATAAGTTAACATGCTTGTATTTTATTTTGCGCTTCAAACATGCTGGTATTGTTATAAATCACGTGAGTAATTGTGCGTGTGTATTCCTTTAACCCTTGATTAGAGCTACTCTAATTAGCTGCATTAAAATTGTTACAAATTTTGTGGGATTTAATACTTATCAAGCTATCAACATATTTTGTGGTTTTTCAGAAGAAGAAAAGGAGGAATCAATGAATATCATACAATAAGCCATACATCCCTAAAAAAAAAAAAAAACATACAATAAGCCATACAGAAAAGCTGAGTTATTATTATTATTAGTGAAATTTAGCCACATTGTACTAACGACAAATAATTAGTTTACTTTTTTGTGTGACGGGTACAATAATTAGTTAGGAGACCATACAACGGGTCTTTCATTGTATCACATCATTAGTTATTTCCCAGGTTGAAATATTTTGAAAGTTGTTCAATATGCTTCTCAATTTCGCTTCTGAATAAACCATTACCTCTATTTGTTGTTTTTGTGTGTCAACTATCATCGGGTCGTAATTTGTTATTGGTTTTTTTTCTCGGTTAAATGAACAATTTTGATGTGTTTATTGAACAACCATCAAATATTTTTGAACCATAATTTATCGGTGGCCTTTGTTGGGAAATTTTGCCTTACACCCTTACATTTATACCTTCACCCTCACAAATTTTATAAAATTCTATTATTATCCTTTTGTCGGCACATAATAATGAAGTCATTATAAAAATATACGTATTAAAAGTCATGCATTCAACTTAAAAGTTAAAATATTATGTTTTTCAATGCAAAATTGCTTTTTTTAAGTTCTTTAACTTGTGCCCTTAGGGCACAAGTTAACATGACCTTAATTAATTCACCGAAAATAAACAGCTCAAAATTTCTTCAACTGATTATCAATTGATGAATTAGTTTTCCCAATATTAGGGGAGAGAATAAACAGCTCAAAATGTGAACTTGAAGTTCAAATGAAATATTTGAAAGGAAATATTAGTCTTTTCTTGATCCTCAAGATATAGCTCATTTGCAAAATTAAGAAATTAAAATAGTAGCTGCTAATGCTCCAAATAAAATAGATGTCCCTATCAGACAATATAATATTGCAAATGAGCCTCAACCATGCATGAAGCGTGTTAGACGAATCGGTTCCAAATATAAAAATCCTTGAACAAGAAAAGGAGCTAAAACGAAAGATAACCCAAATGAGGATTTGGAAACTCTAAAAGGGTCGTTTAATAAAATTGAATTTTAAGTTCCAGAAGAACTAACCAGATACCTGAAATTTATGAAATATTGATAAATTACTAGTTTGGACACCCGTGCCAAGCACGGGCTCGAATTTCGTCATATTTAATGGAAAAAATATTGTGATGTATCAAGTATTAGTTAAAGTTCCTGTAAACTTAGCTCAGCTAGTATGGACAATGCATAATATATGCAAGGTCTGGGGTTCAAACTTCGGACACCACAAAAAAAAAAGTGTCATTTAAAATCTCATCATTGGATAAAATATTGGAGGTCGAAGAACAAATAAGTGAAAAAAAAAACTCATATACTAAAGCCTTAAAATTTTGGATGAAGATGCGACATCATTCTCACTTGTGTGGTTGTTTTTTCTGCAATGTGTCGAATCACACAAGTGTTGTCTCCCCCGTAAGTCCCAATGGTGATATCATATACGCTTCAACATTTTTGGGGAGCGGAAGTGCTTCGTGGTGGTGGATCACAGACACGAAGAGTCTCATATTTAATTGAGAGATGTTAATGTGTCAAGTGTGGATTAAAATAACACATTGAATGCCATATAATAGATATTGAACAATATATAAGTGAGATGACTTATAATGTCATAAGATTTTGGATGTAACTGTGATGTCAATCTCACTTGTGTAATATCCCGCCTGACAGTGTCGGTATATTACCCGTTGACCGTGCCAGAGGAATTAAATTATGGAAAAGTAAATTAATGGAAACATTTTATGACATGTCAGCTATTTACGGGAAAAGTATAGTGCCAGATTTAACACGTTTAAAGGCAAGGGCATAATGGTAATTTCACGTGGAAAGGATATTTAATTGGTTTTAACCCAAAAATATCTCATTTCCTATTCTCTTTCTCTCTCTTCAAATGTTGGCAAACTTTTTCTCTTCCTTCTCTCTACTCCATCGATCTCTCCTTCTTCTCTCCCTACCTCACCAATTGATCAAGTCTTCTTCATCAAGAATCATGTTCAAGTTTGGTCCTTCTATCATCCTACAAGAGATTGGTACTTTGGGGTAAGCTTCTTTCCACTTCTTCTCCTCTTTATAAGAAATTTAAGGTTAGGGTTTTGTTGTTTGGGAAAGAGGAAGCTAGAGCTTGCTTATGTTATGGTTCTCCCTTGTTCAAGGAAGTGATATGAAGTTGTAGTGAGATGATTTCACTATTTTTCCTTCTCAAGGGAAGTTTAAGAAAACTTAGGGTTTGGTTTGATCAAGAAGCTAAGGCTTTTGTTTTGTTGATTTAGGGCTTATAAGGATCCTATTTCATGGAGTTGGAGAGTGAAGCACGAAAACAACCTTGAAGTTGATTTTGTCTTGAAGTCAAGAGTTATGGTTTGGCTCATGGTATGATGAAAGAGGTTTCAAGCTAGGTTTTCTTCAAGATCAAGAAATCATGGTGCTTTGAATTGCAAGAAAAAATATCAAGATTCAATGGTTTGATCAAAGGAAATGGGTTGACCTAAAACTAGGGTTTTGGCTTACTTGAGCTTGAGGCTTGGAGCTATCACAAGAAACTTGTTTAGGTGAGTTCCATAGCTAGTTTTCCTACCCTTTTGGGATCATGTTTATGCCATATTAGTTTATTATGAAAACTATGAAAAGTCTAGGATTATGTATTGTGATAGTTGCCCCTTTTCTTGCCATGCATGCAAAACATGTTTATACTTGCCAAATGAATGTTTTATAAGTTTCCAATGATCAAATATGTTCCAACATACATAGAGACACTTGGTTTGAGGTTTTTGGGTCAAAAATACCATTTTTAAGTGTTCTGGACTATCCTAACTCGCCACGGCGAGCTATTACTCGCCACGACAAGCTAGAACTCCGAAGGGGGGGTCTTACTCGCCCCCAACTTGCCACGGCGAGTTACCACTCGCCTCCCCAGCAAATCTACTCGCCTAGGCGAGTAAGACAGTGAGTAATCTCATTGTTTTGCTCGCTTCAGGCAAGCATGGGGTTTCGCGATGCGGTTTTCTCCGTGGTGTCTTTTTACGAATGTAAACCCCTCAAATCAAGGTCCTAAATAATGATCATTGTATGCGAGAATTCTTATGATAAATGAGTAAGTAATAAGCATGTTAGTAAGGTATGGCATACTAGAGAAATCAAGTCATGAATCGGGTAGCAAGTTATCCATAAGCAAGGGAAAATTAGAGCCTCGACATAGCTGTCGAGAACTAGCTAGTTAGCAAGATTCCTATAATGATAAGACGCGAAGTTTATTATCTTTGCACATGAACAAGAATAAGATAGCATATATGTTAAGTCAAGGATTGATTAGATAATCTCTCCACCATGATCAAGTACTAGTATGAACAAGTATGTATTTACCGATAATCGGATCGACTCAAGGGTCCGAGGTAATAAGCAAGCAAGTATGAATATGTTTATGTATACGTACGACAAGACTATGACTAATAAGTAGGTGGCATGTCTCTTGCTATCCACATCAGGGGGATACAAGAGGTTCTCGATCTAAGGGGAACGATTCAAGCCGTAAGGGACCCGCATGTCACTGAAATAAGCAAGACGTAGGTGCTCGTGTCTCTTGTTATCCACGCTAGGGGGATACGGGAGGTTCTCGACCTAAGGGGAACGGTTTAAGCCGCAAGGGACCCGTACGACACCGAGGGAGTCCGATGTACGTACATCGGTCATGTATGGGATTGTTCTTGGGGTTACTCCACCCGGGACTATCCGTAAAATGAATCAAGATAATAACTGTTTGTTCAACGCTAACCTAATGAATGAACTTAGATACGTTTATGCACGATATGAATATGTTATGTTTATGCAAGAATGATTACATGTATGATCAAGTTAAGAGCATTAGATGCTATGACAAGTGCAAGTTATGCATAGAACAAGTAAAGAACATGATACCGATGACGATCTTAGGTTTCCCCTAATCTTCCGGTTTAGCATCGTGCCATGATTACGATATGTTTAGGCCTCGATACATAGAGTGTATTCTTGGCAATGCGGTTTTAGTTTCCCCCTGACTGCCATGACACGTATAGGAAGTGAAGCCTATAACAAGTTAAGATAAGATTATGACGGCTCTAGTATGCACTACCGTCTAAGTATGCAAGTCCCCACACACGTATAATCAACCGTTAGGTTGTATGGTAGACACGTGGTGACCGTAGGTTTTCCCCTTGAGGTTGCCTATAGCCTAGGAATTAGGGGAACTCACTGAGACATTATGTCTCATCCCAATCCTTATTTGTTTCAGATATCAAGGTGGACGTCAAGGTAATAGCCGGATGGATTTTCAGCAAGAGCTCGTTCGTACCCGGAGCATGGTGAACATGGATTTCAAGGATGTACTTAAGTTATATAGATAAGATATGTTGTATTTGTCATTGTACGAACGCGTTTTGTTGTATATAAATTCATTCGAAATTTTCATGTTGTATATTTTAATGTATCCAGTACTAAATTAAACGCACGTGCTAGACTTTCTAGATACGTCTAGTATGGGTGTTACATTTGGTATCAGAGCAGGTCGATTCAGACCGTGCCTTGGGTCATTAAATTACAACTAAGGTAGTGGGACCATTGGGTTCTGGGTAAATGTTCTATTTGTTGATGTTAGTTGAACCTGATCAACTCAATTTAGCATTCAACGATTAGAATGGATGCCTGAGAGCTGAATAGGACCCAGGAGGAGCGAAGTATGTGATGAAGAGGTTGATCGTGCCAAAAGGTGGCCGGTGAACAAAGCAAGTAGGAGTTTGAATCCTCCGGGAATATCAGGTCATGTTAAGAATGGTCGTTCCGACAATGTCGGGTAAGAGTTGTTGTTGGAACGGGTTTATGGTATTCTGGAATGTCAGTATAAGGTTACAAGATAGTGAGAAGTCGACATATGTTGACGGAGTCAGCGGGTTCTCAGGAATAGCAATAAGTGAATTTAGTTAAGGACATGTATGCTCGGAAGGTTGCGTAAGTGGCAACGTGACGAGGTAAGTTATTCGTAGTAGAGAAGGATTTATGTTATCAGGATTAAGGCATAGATTTCCGACGTGCCAAGAATTGTGTCGAAAAAAAAGGGTTGATGTTGTCATGCATATGTTATAGAATATTTCATGATGCTAGGAATGAATGATGAGCATTGGTTACTTGAAAAAAAAAATATTTTCATGTAAAGAATGTTCTGAAAGATAGAGTTGGAGAATCTCACCAGTAGCAAGCCTGGGACGAAACTTTCCGTTTTTATGAAATTTACCAATTCGTTCCTATGGTTTGCAATGACTATTGGTGAGATGTTCTTACAATAATCTTTTGTGTGAAGAAAATCTTTTATGACATCAAGTAACGAATGCATATCATATCCTAAGATTTTCAAGGAAAAAGACATGGGCAACCATCAACGAAATCGATACGGTTTAAGGTAGCCTTGGAAGATAATGTGTTAAGAGTCAAGAACAAGCCAAGATCAAGAATATAGAAGTTCCGACATTTAGAAGGAAAGTTACAGATGTTTATGCATAAGGTATGAAGTAGGAAGTTAAAGCGGTGCAAAGTTATGAGGAATCACAAGGTTCGCGGATTATGTGGAACTATGACGTATCTCTCGAATCTATGTTTTGCTTAATAGACTTGCTAAGGCTCGATATGATGTTGAATCATAAAGTTTAAATAGTTTTAGAAAGATTTGTGCGTATGGGTGATTGAAGTTGACATTTTGAAAATTCATAGGAGATTTTCTAGGAACCAGGTTGCTACGACACTCGTAGAGCGGGCTAGACTCATTAGAGTTTAGGTTTGGTGACACGTATGTGTTATCAACTCGTTCTATGATTCCCGAAGCAATGGCCGGGGCCTAAACTCAATATATTTATAAAGTAGAAAATCATCAACGTCAATGACCCGTGCGTTAGTTTACGAAGTTTTCCTTAAAGAAAAATCAACGAGCAAGCATTGGTATGATTAAGCAAAATATGGTATGCGAGAATGCGAAGGTACAAGGCTATATCTTCAAGAAAGATATGTCCAAATGTTAGATGAGTTTGTCAAAGGAGTTCGAGTTGCTTGGAAACAAGTTCAAGTATGATGTGAATGGTAAATGCAACCAGTAAAAACGTAAGGTTTACCCCCAAGTCAAGTATTATGAGTATAAGATAAGTTATCATGAGATTTGAATTTACAAGACAAGTGTAAGGTTGTGACGTTGGTCGCAACATGGAAGATCTCAAGAAGTTAGTAATCAAGTGGTAAGCAGAAATGTGAAGTCTCAATCGCTTTAACGGATTAGAGTATTAGTTTAAGACAACCGGTGGAGATCAGAGTAGCGCCATGGAAGCAAATCTTTAATCATGAAACATGGATTTTTAGTATGAAAGAATACACGGTTGGTAACACAAGTTGAACAAGAATGCATCATAAGACAAGCAAGGAGTTCTCGAAGAGATAAGTAAGTAGGGATGTTTATATAGTCGACATTGGCTAAGGTGAAAGTTTAAAGTATGTATCTTTACCTAGGTAAGATGAGGAAGACAAGTATTTCCATATATGAATGGGACAAGGATCTTTTTGGTTTATGTCATGTATTGACATGTGTATGAGGTATGTATATCAGTTAAGAAGGTAAGAATCCACCTTCGAAGTATACGCATGTTATCATGTAGGGAGATGTGACTCTCGAGTTTTGTGCAATGAGAATCATACTTTCGTAGCTGATACTTGTTGAGTGAAAACGATGCTTGTTAAGACATGACAAGTCATGATTTTAATAACTTTTAAAGCTAAGATTGGTATTAAGGAACTTGGGAACGATGTTTATTTTAAACTCACGGAATTATACATTTTCGAAACTAATGAGATACATTTTAAGTAACCTCACTTAAGACGTACAGGCTTCAAGACCAAATTGTCGTGTGCAAGTTTGGGGCGAGTTGTTAAAACTTTTCAAAATATAAAGACTCGTCATGTGGTCCTGTAGTAACATTATGGACTCAGTTTTGAAATGATAATTCTTTTTAGCCATATGTTTATTCGTTCCAAGAACCCGTATACCAAAGTTTAGAAAATTTCTTAAAGCAAGAATATGGAACACGTATCGTTATCATTTAACAAGAAACGGCACTTAAAAGTATGCACATGTTATGGAAACGAGAATGTTCGTATGAAGCCCATATCCTACAGGATACACGGAAATGTGTTAATAATGTTTGATGTATGTGAAAGTAGATTGCTAGAAAGTTTTAAGAGCATGTGAACCACGATGTTGGTGATTAATTGTCAGATGAGTGATATTGTTGATTTCACATCTTCATGTCAAGTTATATGAGTTACCCCATAGTTCGGGTGTAATAAGATGCAATTAGATTGCAATGAAATCGAAAGATTTCCTAAGGCACTGAAAAGAGATAATAGATTTATGGAATGATTTATATGAGTAATGCAAGTAAGAGGCGTGTGTCCCAAGACTCAGTGAGAAAACCGAGGTATGAATTATATGTTTACCCGATAAAATTATGTATGCATGAAAAGATGTTTTAAGTTACAAGTAAGCACTGCAAGGCAAACCTGGTATCCGATAGGATTCCAGTTAAAAGGTGAATCCTGAGTGTTCATGTTTATGACAAGATACCTTTAGGGATGGTTTATGTTAAGCGGGTAAGATCCGATTCTGAGATAATAAGTTTTTGTCATGAGAATTGGTAGTTGATCTCTAAATTTTGAGGACGAAATTTTTTTTAAGGGGGGTAGAATGTAATATCCCGCCTGACAGTGTCGGTATATTACCCGTTGACCGTGTCAGAGGAATTAAATTATGGAAAAGTAAATTAATGGAAACATTTTATGACATGTCAGCTATTTACGGGAAAAGTATAGTGTCAGATTTAACACGTTTAAAGGCAAGGGCATAATGGTAATTTCACGTGGAAAGGATATTTAATTGGTTTTAACCCAAAAATATCTCATTTCCTATTCTCTTTCTCTCTCTTCAAATGTTGGCAAACTTTTTCTCTTCCTTCTCTCTACTCCATCGATCTCTCCTTCTTCTTTCCCTACCTCACCAATTCATCAAGTCTTCTTCATCAAGAATCATGTTCTAGTTTGGTCCTTCTATCATCCTACAAGAGTTTGGTACTTTGGGGTAAGCTTCTTTCCACTTCTTCTCCTCTTTATAAGAAATTTAAGGTTAGGGTTTTGTTGTTTGGGAAAGAGGAAGCTAGAGCTTGCTTATGTTATGGTTCTCCCTTGTTCAAGGAAGTGATATGAAGTTGTAGTGAGATGATTTCACTATTTTTCCTTCTCAAGGGAAGTTTAAGAAAACTTAGGGTTTGGTTTGATCAAGAAGCTAAGGCTTTTGTTTTGTTGATTTAGGGCTTATAAGGATCCTATTTCATGGAGTTGGAGAGTGAAGCACGAAAACAACCTTGAAGTTAATTTTGTCTTGAAGTCAAGAGTTATGGTTTGGCTCATGGGATGAAAGAGGTTTCAAGCTAGGTTTTCTTCAAGATCAAGAAATCATGGTGCTTTGAATTGCAAGAAAAAATATCAAGATTCAATGGTTTGATCAAAGGAAGTGGGTTGACCTAAAACTAGGGTTTTGGCTTACTTGAGCTTGAGGCTTGGAGCTATCACAAGAAACTTGTTTAGGTGAGTTCCATAGCTAGTTTTCCTACCCTTTTGGGATCATGTTTATGCCATATTAGTTTATTATGAAAACTATGAAAAGTCTAGGATTATGTATTGTGATAGTTGCCCCTTTTCTTGCCATGCATGCAAAACATGTTTATACTTGACAAATGAATGTTTTATAAGTTTCCAATGATCAAATATGTTCCAACATACATAGAGACACTTGGTTTGAGGTTTTTGGGTCAAAAATACCATTTTTAAGTGTTCTGGACTATCCTAACTCGCCACGGCGAGCTATTACTCGCCACGGCAAGCTAGAACTCCGAAGGGGGGGTCTTACTCGCCCCCAACTCGCCACGGCGAGTTACCACTCGCCTCCCCAGCAAATCTACTTGCCTAGGCGAGGAAGACAGTGAGTAATCTCATTGTTTTGCTCGCTTCAGGCAGGCATGGGGATTCGCGATGCGGTTTTCTCCGTGGTGTCTTTTTACGAATGTAAACCCCTCAAATCAAGGTCCTAAATAATGATCATTGTATGCGAGAATTCTTATGATAAATGAGCAAGTAATAAGCATGTTAGTAAGGCATGGCATACTAGAGAAATCAAGTCATGAATCGGGTAGCAAGTTATCCATAAGCAAGGGAAAACTAGAGCCTCGACATAGCTGTCGAGAACTAGCTAGTTAGCAAGATTCCTAGAATGATAAGACGCAAAGTTTATTATCTTTGCACATGAACAAGAATAAGATATCATATATGTTAAGTTAAGGATTGATTAGATAATCTCTCCACCATGATCAAGTACTAGTATGAACAAGTATGTATTTACCGATAATCGGATCGACTCAAGGGTCCGAGGTAATAAGCAAGCAAGTATGAATATGTTTATGTATACGTACGACAAGACTATGACTAATAAGTAGGTGGCATGTCTCTTGCTATCCACATCAGGGGGATACAAGAGGTTCTCGATCTAAGGGGAACGATTCAAGCCGTAAGGGACCCGCATGTCACTGAAATAAGCAAGACGTAGGTGCTCGTGTCTCTTGTTATCCACGCTAGGGGGATACGGGAGGTTCTCGACCTAAGGGGAACGGTTTAAGCCGCAAGGGACCCCCACGACACCGAGGGAGTCCGATGTACGTACATCGGTCATGTATGGGATTGTTCTTGGGGTTACTCCACCCGGGACTATCCGTGAAATGAATCAAGATAATAACTGTTTGTTCAATGCTAACCTAATGAATGAACTTAGATACGTTTATGCACGATATGAATATGTTATGTTTATGCAATAATGATTACATGTATGATCAAGTTAAGAGCATTAGATGCTATGACAAGTGCAAGTTATGCATAGAACAAGTAAAGAACATGATACCGATGACGATCTTAGGTTTCCCCTAATCGTCCGGTTTAGAATCGTGCCATGATTATGATATGTTTAGGCCTCGATACATAGAGTGTATTCTTGGCAATGCGGTTTTAGTTTCCCCCTGACCGCCATGACACGTATAGGAAGTGAAGCCTATAACAAGTTAAGATAAGATTATGACGGCTCTAGTATGCACTACCGTCTAAGTATGCAAGTCCCCACACACGTATAATCAACCGTTAGGTTGTATGGTAGACACGTGGTGACCGTAGGTTTTCCCCTTGAGGTTGCCTATAGCCTAGGAATTAGGGGAACGCACTGAGACATTATGTCTCATCCCAATCCTTATTTGTTTCAGATATCAAGATGGACGTCAAGGTAATAGCTGGATGGATTTTCAGCAAGAGCTCGTTCGTACCCGGAGCATGGAGAACATGGATTTCAAGGATGTACTTAAGTTATATAGATAAGATATGTTGTATTTGTCATTGTACGAACGCGTTTTGTTGTATATAAATTCATTCGAAATTTTCATGTTGTATATTTTAATGTATCCAGTACTAAATTAAACGCACGTGCTAGACTTTCTAGATACGTCTAGTATGGGTGTTACAACTTGTGTGCTTGCTCTTAGTCTAATGTTATGATACTATCCAATACAGGTTCCCACGAAAGGCTCAACATTATTATGATTTGTTTTCTTAGTTTTTGGGTGTCATTTGTTAAATTTTGTATCTTAAATTTTAGTTTTGGGATGTCATTCGCTTCCATGCAATTTTTTCATTCAATCTCTATTATTTTAAATTTCTTCAGTTTTAGTCTTTTGTATGATTTAAACTTCTACATTATATGTAAGAGTAGATAATAAGCAAACATATAAGTGATATGACTAATATATCCAATGTCTTAAGGATTAAGGTTTAAATGTGATGTGAATTTCACGTGTGGGGTTTCTCTTAGTCAAATGTGATGATCAAACTCATTGTAGGCACTGTAAGAACTCCGAACATCATGATGAACTGTTTTGATAGTTTTTGAATTTCATTTGCATAAGTTTTTTGATATTAAATATACATTTTTGGATGTCATTCACTTTCATTCAAATGTTTTTATCCAACCTCTATTATTTAAAATACTTCACTTTTTCTCTTTGGGGGATCTAACAATGAAAAAAAATGCATGTGTTTTGCTGAGTTGACAAAACGATATTTTAAAATTATGTGATATTTTACAACTGAGGCTATTTTTTGTTTGTTTTTGAAATAACTACTCATAAATTTTAACTCCTTCAACTAAACTATAAAATTACAAATAACTCACTTTATTTTCAATACTTTCACGGACGAAACACACAGTACTTTTTTTCCAATCATTTATCTCATTTTCAAATTACTTTTTCGTATTCTTTGCTTTTACAATTTCCTTTCTCTCTTTTCATGAAATTTAGAATCATAAGCCTCTCTCCATGAAATCACCATCAATTCACCTTTTTAATCATGTTATACTCCCTCCGTCCCGGATTAACTGAGCCATTTGCTCATTTCACACATATCAAGAAAAACGTATAAATGAAGGAGAAAGAAAAATGGTTTTAAGTGATCTTGTTAAGTATTGGTGCATTCTCCACTATTAGAAATACAAAGTGGAATCATAATAACTGAGTCATTTGCAAAAACAAAGTGTCCAAAAATATCTGAGCCATTTCACTTTTCAATGCAATATTAATTACTTTTTTTCTCTTCATAACGCTAATTAATACTATTGAATAGATGAAATATTTGGGAATGCAAATAAAGGTCAAGGTTTCAAATTTAAAAGGCAAGAAAGTCCGCATTTTATTTTATGTTTTTTTACAAAAGAAAGTCTGCATCCTTATTTACTTTGAAATACACGTTGTCGTATACATTTGCGTTGAAACCATTTGACTGTCATTGCTATTGCTATAAATACAATAATGAGCTGTTAATTGATATTATATATTTCTTAAAAAAATGTTTCATTAGAAATATGATATCGCATATTTACATGTTAGCATAGTGAATGATGACACAATTGAATTTTGAGGGAAGATAAAATTTAGTTTTGTATAAAAATTGAGACCCAAGTTGCTAAGAAAAATTAAAAGCACTTTTTAGTTTCAAAAAATAAAGTAGAAAATTTAGCCTCTATCTCACTGTATGCTTAAAAATATTTTTTCAGATTCCGTGATTAGATCTATGCGATAAGTTGTTAGAATTTGAGTATATTAAACTTATATAATTATATGATATTCTCATGTTCTTCAATAATATTTTTTCTTTTAGAATTTTCCAAAATTTAGTCTTCTCGGTTTGAAAAAACTAATTGAGGCTTTTTAATGACTACTATAGAAATTTAAAATTGACAATTTAAATAAAACAATTTTTTCTGATAATTTTTTTATGTGAGTTGGACTCCGAAGACTCGTCTGGATTAGATGACATCTCTCGTGATTCAAAAAGTATTTAAAAAAGTATTTGCACATCACTCATTGAATAGATTATCATGATGGCAACAAAAGTTGAATCAACAACTTCCTTAAAAAAAAATTGAATCAACAAATTTGTGGTTGAGTGAAAAGACTGGTGAGTTGTGAACTTTTTTTAAGCTTTTCTTTATGTACTGAACCTTTGTCACTTATTTGAATTTATTTTTGAAGGAAACATTTATTTGAATTAAAACACATATAATTAATTTCCACGTAAATGATAGTGTGTTATAATATTCACATCAATGTATTTATTTAGATCCATTAATTTAGTATGATCAATATTCATTGCATTGTAACATTCTATATTTTTTTGTACGACTTTAAAAAAAAACTGTACAAAAAAGGTACATTTTAGCTTTAAATAAGACATTAAAAACATATTTAAATTGAATTAATTTGAAATGTTGCTGGACTTTTTTTTTTTGTGAGATGTTGGTTGGGATTATCAATTCCTATCCAACCATTCTTATTTTATTAAATACTATTAAACATGATTATCAATTCCTATCCAACCATTCTTATTTTATTAAATACTATTAATATGATTCAAAATAATTAAACGAATCAATTCTTCTTATTCTTACTTCTAATATATGACCAAAAAATAATTGGGAATTTCCTTTTACATATTTGATAATTGACTAATATATAGCCAAAAAATAATTGAGAATTCCCTTTTACATATTTGACAATTGGTTCAACTTAAAATTCGAAAAAAAATAAAAATAACATTGGCACGGATCTCTGAATTAATCCTTCACATGTGTATATAAGAATTATTATAGTACACGTTACTCTATCTTCTTTTTTATTTGGCTACTTTTTATTGGTGGCCTTTCCCGGGTTCAAACCGGAGATTGTCTTAGTATATACATTTATTTGTCATTAAAAAAAAATCTTGGAGATTGTCTTATATTATGTGACTTCAAATTGAAAAATAATAGTGGGGAAAATGTTTATAATAGAGATAATTAACTTTTAGATAGGTTATGACTGAGAAGCAATGTTATTATTTTTTTTAAAGAATATTATTATATGTTATCAATCACACTTATTGTGTTACAAAATGTATTAGAGTTATTGTTATTTATGTTAACAACTTATTGCCCATAAATGGAATTTTAGATACCTTAATTATTCATAATCGATTTTAATATTATTTTTTGAAATTATTTTCGAAATACAATCAGTTTTCTAAAAATTGACTTTGAAACACACCTAATATAAACATTTTTTTATCAATAAGAATCATTTTATGATAATTAAGTAAAAGAAACATAATTTGTCAAAAAACAAAAGTTAATGTTATGATGTTGAATCCTGCAAACATAAAAAGATCATTCACACATTAAAATTAACCGAAAAAACGATGATCCAAAGAATATTTGATAACAAAATAAACCGTATTTCGATATCGGGACTAACGAATACATGAATAATACAATAAAATCTATAAAAACCCACAATTCAATAAAGAAATAAAAAAACATATTATTCTTCAATATATATATATATATATATAACAATATCATTCGTTGATTGAGTGCAAATGGGAATCAACATCACAAACATTGAAGAAAAAAAGTACTCCAATAAAATATAGAATCGGTCATTACAATCATTTTAAATAAAAAGAACACCAACAATATACCTATCAAATAAACATTCTCAATTTTTCCCACGATACATAAACATTCATAAAATTATGTGATTAGATCTATGTGATAAGTTGTTAGAACTTGAGTATCATAGGATGAACTTACATATTTGGACAACATACATGATGATCTAAGCTTTTGTCAAAAAAATAAAATAAAAATACATGATGATATAAGCTATACAATGGATTGAAATGAAAAATTGATTTAATTTTTGAAATCTAGAGCAACATGCTCTCCTATAGAACCCTCAAAAATAGCATTAGCAATTAGATACAAATATAAAAAAAAATCAACCCCATAATCCATCATCATCTAAATTAAAGACACACAACACAATACATATTTTAGGGGAGAAAGATGAAAATGATGAAAAATGAATTGTTTATATATATAGGGAAAAAAAATCATGTATTAATTTACAAGTAAGTCATGATCCATTTTGATTGGCTCATGAAAAATAATGAGTCATGCTCCTTTTTTGATTGGTTGATATAACACAAATGTGTCATAATCTATTTTGATTGGATGATAAGAAAACATTAAATGAGATAGGGAAGGTGAAGATGCCAAGTGTACTATCAAAATAAAATAAGGGAAATGTTTATAATAAAGATGTCATTAATGAAATATCTCAGTTGAATGAGATGGAACAAAAATGAAGTCAACGTTGACGTGTCTTTCTATATAATATAGCGTTATATGTAAAAAGTAATGATGAGCATCATGGATTAAAGTTTATTAAAGATTATAGATTAAAAAAATATCTACAAATGGAAAGAGACAATTATAGTGCAATCAATCTCTCTTCATAAAGCTGAATTTGTTTGAATTTGTTGTCCGCGCACTTGAAGGTGTGAGATTAAATGGATATATATGATTTTCGCGTGAAAAGGGAATTAGAATAGTAAAATACATATATATAGAGTTTGATATGCTCACTGGAAGTGAATTGGTAAATGTTTATCATCTATTTTTAAGAGACATTTTCACCTGAAGTGAGTTCAAATCTTGCTTGATAAAGTTGAATGAAAGACTCAATTTATATGAAAGATATAATATATTTGTATGGCTCACTTGAAATTGATGATTATATGAAACTCCATGAAAGAGCTAATTTTCATAAGACATATAGAAGAAATGACATCATATGTCCAATCTAAATATTTGAAAACGAATTTGTTATAATCATTTTAATGACGATGTAATAATTATTGAACTCCTGAAGAGATTCTAACATCTATTGATTATAGAAATATTTGAAATTAAATATGTTGCATGTACAAAGTTTGTTTGGATTTGCAGATTTATTATTTAAATGAGATTTTGTGCATCGAAAAACTTATATAACATATGTATTTGATATGGATAAATCTAGTTGATTCTGTACTAGAATGATTGTGATGTCACTTGATGTTAATATAGATTATGTCCTCAAGAAAATGATAAACAACTTGAATTGGTCCTAAAGTACCATATCTTAGTTCAACCAAGGACATTAATGTTTTTTTGTTAATTAATGTATTATCTTGGTATTTTGTTTTTGTCAATATTAGTAAATACAGATATCGGAGCAAAGTCAAGCATACACTTGTATCTTAGAGAAACTAGATAATCAAGGAAGTGGAGAATGCTATTTTATAAAGTATGATGATTTTACAAATACAATAAACTTGTGGTTCTTAAAGGGGCTCTTGCAACAACTGAATACGAAGAAACTTTTCAAGTACTGCTAACTTGAAGACGACTATGAAGATAAACCAGATCTTTCAACAAAGTCGTTGCAAGTAAAACTTTTGAGTAACTAGAACAAATAGTATTTGACTTTGTTCTTTTCATATATGATAACTATGATTTTATCCCATTGGGTTTTTCCTGGTAAGTTTTTTAACGAGGTAGATTATGACACAAAAAGATGTTGTACTCTTTTTCCTTTACTAGATTTTTTTCCCACCGAGTTTTTTTCTAGTAAAGATTTTAATGAGGCATATCCTTGACGGACATCCAAGGGACAGTGTTATGAATATTATAAGTGGATGTCCATATAGGAAATGAGTTAACGGACCATAATACTAGATTATTGAGCTTAGTGTATAAGCTACTCTATTTCCCTATAAATAGAGCTCATTTTTAACATTATGTGACACACCAAAGAATAATAATAATACTTCTCCCTATTCTCTCTTTTTCTCCTTCTTTCTATTATTATTTCTATTTACTTGTTTTCATAGCACTTACAAAATTATAACAAGTTTATACAAAACCTCTTAATAATTATTTTGAGGTGTTGGGTTTGAGAGATTGGGTGTTTAGTAAGTATTAATTATAAAACGAACGATATGTACATTTGGGCTGCATTGTGAATGGTCTAAATACCCAGTCAATATAAGCCACGTGACCAGCACAGTCGCAACTTCACTTCTGTTTTTCTATATATAGGAGCATCTTCATCTCCATTCAGGATCACCGGTCACAATTCTTTTACAGATAAAGAACGAAACAGAATCTGTTTTTGTTCTTTTCTTTCTTCTTCTCTAAAATCCGTCAATCTTTTCTTTCCTCTTCACAAAAATGTTTATCGAGAATTTCAAAGTCGAGAGTCCCAATGTTAAGTACACAGAAACTGAGATTCACTCCGTTTACAATTACGAAACCACCGAACTTGTTCATGAAAATCGTAATGGCACTTATCAGTGGATTGTTAAACCTAAAACTGTTAAATATGAATTTAAAACCGATATTCATGTCCCTAAATTAGGGTTAGTATCCTAATTTCATTTATAATCTTTGTTAATTTTTTTATCTTCTGATTTATTTATTTATTGGTTTGATTTGTTAGGGTAATGCTTGTGGGATGGGGTGGAAACAACGGTTCAACCCTTACCGGTGGTGTTATTGCTAACAGAGAGTCAGTTTTCTTAATTCTTGATTTGTTTTTTTTTTTTTTTTTTAATTGTGATTAATTGGAAATTTTATGGTTAATTAATTTTGATTGTGATTATCAGGGGAATTTCATGGGCAACGAAAGATAAGATTCAACAAGCTAATTACTTTGGATCCACGACTCAAGCTTCGGCTATTCGAGTTGGATCTTACCAAGGAGAGGAAATTCATGCTCCTTTCAAGAGCCTTCTTCCAATGGTAAATATTTTCTTAAACCCCTTTTGTTTTAATTGATTTGTTTAATTGAAAGTTATAATTTTGTTATGATGAAATATAATAAGAATTGAAATAACCATTGCATGTCACATATTAAATTGAATATGACTAATGGGATTTAAACAGGTATAATTTGAGGTGTAAAAAATGATAAATTTTAGTGTTGTTTTTCATATTATTTTTTTAATTGCGTTATTATCAGTTTAAGCATGCTATAAGGAGTGATGATCTATATATATATATATATATATATATATATATATATATATATATATATATATATATATATATATATATATATATATATATAAGCTTTTGCTATGTGACATTTTTATTTTTTTTAAATAAATTGGAGTCCAAGATGGTTTTAGTTAAAGATTGATAAAATTGACCTAAAATTCGTTGAAAAATATATGCAGGTCAACCCTGATGACATTGTTTTTGGTGGATGGGATATCAGTGATATGAACCTTGCTGATGCCATGGCTAGGGCTAGGGTTTTTGACATTGATTTGCAAAAGCAATTGAGGCCTTATATGGAATCCATGGTTCCACTTCCTGGTATCTATGACCCGGATTTCATTGCTCCTAATCAAGGAGAACGTGCGAATAATGTTATCAAGGGTACAAAGAGAGAACAGATTAACCAAATCATCAAAGACATTAAGTATGTTTCATGTTAATCTACATGCTTCATGGTTTATGTTGCTATACTTTTACTTATAACCAGCTTAAAATTTGCTGAATATGTTCCTCTGTTGACATGAATTCAGGGAATTTAAGGAAGCAAACAAAGTGGACAGGGTTGTTGTACTCTGGACTGCCAACACAGAGAGGTACAGTAACTTAGTTGTAGGACTCAATGACACCATGGAGAACCTTTTTGCTGCTGTGGACAGAAATGAATGTGAGATTTCACCTTCCACCTTGTTTGCCATTGCTTGTGTTATGGAGAATGTTCCTTTCATCAATGGAAGTCCTCAGAACACTTTTGTTCCAGGTTTGTTTCTTCTATTTATTTTCCCTCTAAATCTGTCACTTGATTAATCTTGTTCATAGCCGTTAACTTTTCTTTTATTATCATCAGGGCTTATTGATCTTGCCATCAAGAACAACTCTTTGATTGGTGGTGATGATTTCAAGAGTGGACAGACCAAAATGAAATCTGTTTTGGTGGATTTCCTTGTAGGAGCTGGTATCAAGGTACATTATATCCTTCACATTATTAATGTTATATCATGTGTTTTCAGTTTTACTTTAATGTATGTAAGACAATATATTATATGTTGTTCTGTATTTTTAATCTATGAATTATGCTAATTAAATTTTGCAATAAGAAAAGGATTTTAAGAGTTTTGTGAATAACTGACAGCCAACATCAATAGTGAGTTACAATCATCTTGGAAACAATGATGGCATGAACCTTTCTGCCCCACAAACCTTCCGCTCCAAGGAAATTTCCAAGAGCAACGTTGTTAACGATATAGTCAACAACAATGGCATCCTATATGCACCTGGCGAACATCCAGACCACGTTGTAGTTATTAAGGTAAATTTTATTTCACAATTTTATGTATGATTCTATATATTGTAACCTTTTCAGGTCTTTTATTCTCTTCACTTTGGTGCCTTTGCAGTATGTGCCTTATGTTGGTGATAGCAAGAGAGCCATGGACGAATACACTTCAGAAATTTTCATGGGTGGGAAGAACACTATTGTGTTGCACAACACATGCGAGGATTCCCTCTTGGCTGCTCCTATTATCTTGGATTTGGTTCTTCTTGCTGAGCTTAGCACTAGAATTCAGTTCAAATCTGAAGCTGAGGTCTGTATGCTATGCTATGCTATTTAATTTCATTCTTTGATTATTACTAGTCCTTGTATTATTTGAGGTTAACTATGCTGTGATTCTTGCAGAACAAGTTTCACACCTTCCACCCTGTTGCTACCATCCTCAGTTATCTGACAAAGGCTCCTCTGGTGAGTTGATTCTACTTGATTCAATGATTGTGTACATATACACACAGAATTTAGTTTCAAAAGACAAATTCAGTTGTTATAATGTTATATTATTATTCGTGCAGGTTCCACCAGGCACACCAGTGGTGAATGCATTGTCAAAACAGCGAGCAATGCTTGAAAACATCACGAGAGCTTGTGTTGGATTGGCTCCAGAGAACAACATGATCCTCGAGTACAAGTGAAG
Organism: Medicago sativa; assembly: GCF_051527215.1. Lineage (NCBI taxonomy): Eukaryota > Viridiplantae > Streptophyta > Magnoliopsida > Fabales > Fabaceae > Medicago > Medicago sativa. The sequence goes on from NC_140754.1 coordinate 8,016,325, forward strand.
CAGGGGATATGATGTTAAAAAAAAAACATTTTCGGTTTCTTTTGGACTATTGACATATGTTGAATAAAAATGAGATTAATCAAATTTTTCTAAGTAGCTTGTTACAATGTTAAACCAGAAAAACAATCAGTTTGTTTTTGAACTTTTGAAATATGCATGTGAGAGATTATTAAGTTTTTTAGTGTTTTTATATTTTAAAAGTTAAGAAGTCCCATATATAATAGTTTAGAGGGGTTTTGAGTGTTTATATACTAATGTGTAGTATGTATTTGTTAACAAGTTTGATGGGGGTGACTTCATACATTGACTTGTCTTGTATGAAGTAAACCCTCATCGTTGGTTTTTTTTTCTTTTTCGTAAAGAACAATTGTCTTCCATAAGTTAAAATTAGTTTATAGGTTTATACATATCAACTTAGTGCATGTTAAGCTAGTGTATGCACGCAGTAGCATATAGCAACTTAGGGTTTATTACTTGTACATCAAGGAAAGGGTAAAACTAGCTATTATCATTAACATTCTCATCACTATGCAATATGTAGGTTGAACTTCAAATGATAGCCATGGTGGGACGTTTGGAGTAATCACATTTCTTACCTTTCATCATCAATGACGAGCACAAATATATAATTAGTTATAATTTTGTGTGTTTACAATTGATTATGGATTGTTTTGGGTAAGAAGCGAATTCTCAAACTGATAATAAGTGTGAAGATTGTTTTTTGTTTTTTGGGGAAAAGTGTGAAGATTGTTTTGTTGGCATGATGTTTAGTTCAGAACATTAACCTTTCAGTGTCTTTTGAACTTTGAAACATGTGAGAGATTGTTAGGTTTTCTAGTATTTTTTTAGGGTTACTAAATCACCGACCTGTGCGATGCACGGGTCCTATCATCTAAAACATGCACGATTAAGTTCAATTGTAATTAAAAATTATAGTTAAATAACAAAATACTTCTTCATAGGCGACATTTGAAGTCTCATTAATATTTCAGACATGTACTCTCTCCGTTTTAAATTGAATATCGTTTAAGATTTTTATACACGTATTAAGAAAAACATTAATTAAAAGAAAGAGAGATGTTATTTTATCAAATCATCATAATCAACTATTGGTTTGTTTTCCATTAAAGAAAAAAGTAATATTTTAGAAGCTAGTATTAAATTTTTAATTGAAGGCTACAATTGATAAGAAAAAATTATTATTACATTGAAACTAAAAGTGACATACATTTATTTTGAAACAATATTTTTGTTAAAGTGACAAAAAACAATAGTAATTAATTGTGGAATCAGACTCTCTTAACACAATTAGAGCAATTACAGAACAACAACAAAATCACTCCTATTTAGGTGTCATAGTTGAGGATTGTGTTAGTTTATTCTCTGGCTTGCATAGTTTGCAATTTTCTCATATTAAGCGTGTTTCTAGTCAAGTTCCAAACTATTTAGCAAAGGATATGCGATTGTCCAAAGGTATTTTGATCTGAATGTAGCCATGCGTTTTCCAAAGTCAGTTTCAATTCCAATAGAAAAGTTAATGCCTACATGAGAAAATGTGTTATTTTAAAACAGGTTTATTCAGCTTCCAATGCATACTCTAATGAAACGCTTTGTCACTCAGTTTGCATGGGACCTCCTAGGTGAATCTTGTTTGTTATTAGGTTGCAGTGACTAATTGATGATTGCTTGGACAATCTGCTATCTTAACAAATTTAGAGTTGACCACCTGAAACATTATATTAACACACACTATATTATTCCTAACCAGAGTTGTAAACCATTATAAATGTAGTTATCTAATTGTAACCAAAGTTGCGACATATCTAACTTGCGACACATCTAACAGTTCTATAATTGCGACACCTCTAACCTGCGGCACCTCCAAAAGTGTTATAATTGCGACATCTCTAAACTGAGGCACCCTAAAAGTGGTATAATTGCGACACCTCTAAACTGCGGCACCAATCAAAATTGCTCTAATTGCGACACCTCTAAGATGCGGCGCCACTCAACATTGGTATAATTGCGACACCTCTAAACTCCGGCACCACCAAAATTGGTATAATTACTACACCTCTAAATTGCGGCACCACGAAAATTGGTATAATTGCGACACCTCTAAATTGCGGCACTATCAAAAGTGAAAATCTTTTGCTTAGGTACGCCTCTAACTGCAGATTTATTTGAATAACTTTGCTCAGCCTACATCGATCATGTTATATGCAATATTATAAATTGAGATCTAACTAACACGGTTGTTAAGTGTTAGTTTTACACATGCTAAATTTATAAGTGCCTTTAAAAGTTATAGTATCATGAATATCAGCTTGTAAATCATCTTATAAATAATGGCTTCACTTCCATGATATTTAAAGGCACGTATTCTCCTGATATCAAAACTGAATTATGCTTATGATTTGAAAAGATCATACTACCAAAGTCATTATCTACTGTCAATGATCATGCTTGAGAAAGCAAATTCCTAGTAAAAGTTGAACCAGTGCAACATCTCTAACTTGTGGCACATCTAAAAGAGGTATCATTGCGACACCTCTAACTGCATATTGAATTGTCTAATGTGTTAGAGTATAAATTGCGACACCTCTAAATTGCGGTACCTCTAAAAGTTCTATAACTGAGACACCTCTAAAATGCAGCAACTCTAAAAGTGTTATAATTGCGACACCTCTAAACTGCGGCACCTCTAACATGAGATAACCAACAAAAAACCTCAAATTCAACAAACAGTCTTAGCTCAAACGGCTTGACAGTGAAAAACAGGCAACAATAAACAATAATAAGCATAATTTAACATGAGATAACCAACAAAAAACCTCAAATTCAACAAATAGTCTTAGCTCAAACGGCTTAATAATGCAACAGATAAGTCTACGCTTCCATTATATAACGAAACTAACAACTAAAACAGCTGATGAAATTTCCTTAAAACATAGATAATATTAAGCTACTTTGTAAATCAACTCGTAAACGATCAGCTCATTTTTCATCCTCCGGCTCCATCTTCACCCGAACTGCCCTTGCTGGTTTTGTAATAGATGCCTCTCCAATCTCAGCAGCAACGACGTTAGAGTCACCAAGATTGTCTGATGATCTCTTAGCTCCTAGTTTGCTCACCGGTGTTTCGATCGTGTTGGTATTGCTGCAAGAATCACAGAATTCCAAATCCTCCTAGAAACATGAGTTGGCAACGATATAAATGATATGATCTAATTAAAAAATCACTTGTGGATGGTAATAATTTTCAGCAGAATTAATATAGATTCATTCATACCAATCCATGAACACTGTCAGATACTTTAGGATCCGCATTTGTGAGATCAACGACATCAAGTTCACTTCCATTCATGTTCACTTCCAATAGTTCTACAATGTAATTTAAATCTCAAAAGAGGATTATTATAGTAGGATATGCGATTTATTCTTCATGTCTCCCTTCAAATATGAAGAGTGACCCATGCACCAATCCTAGTTTTATGGAAATCTCTTAAAGCATATCAGCCATCCTTAAAAAAGATTTTACCAACTTTGTTCTCTAGCAGTTAAGTCTATAAACAAAAAAACTAAATTTCTAAACATACAGCTTCAATAATATAATTACAAACAAAAAACAAAATGACAACAGAAAAATGCATATCGTACAAAATTGAAGAAAGCTGCACAATATCCGTTCTATACACGATGCAAGTCGACCAAAATTAAATAAAAGACAAACACAACATCAAAATGACAACAGCTAATGAAAACACATATAAGGTTATTGTATATAGAAGGAATGCTGTTGGAATTTCAAGTGCAAAATCTGAAAATCAATTGGCATGTACAGGAATTGATAATACGCATGCTTCACATATACTTAAATATTAATCTTATAACATGGTGTATATATCATGCATATATTGGTAATCTCCACCTCACACGGTATGCGTAAATGAAACTCCAACCATATTTTATTTGATAAATTACACAAAAAGTGCAAAACTCTAACTCATTTTAAAATATTTAGTAAAGAAAAGAATTTGCTAACCTATGAAATGTCTTATGAGCCACAACTGTATCACCATCAACGACACAACCAGGAAAGTGCCCACCAGATGCAAGCAGAACGATCCTCAAACAGGTGTTATCCCTAGGTTCAACCGTCAGAGATTACCGCCGCATAAACCGCCAGTGCATATGCTAGACCGCCACCGAGAGCCGTTACAGGGAATACTGTATAAATCTTGTGGGTGATTAAATTAAACTAAATCGAATATGTCATTCGAAAACAAAATGGCACAATGGTTGAAGAAGTGGACTGACCAGGATACTAAACCAAGGCCTCAGAACATAATACTACTGACTTGAATCATACAAATGATGCAGCAGACGGCAGAAACTCCGCACAACAGAAGCAAAACTGAAGGAAAACCTGCTACAGTATAGGTACTCCAAAAAGTCATGATGGCAAATGCTTCTCACACTACAATCAGACATCGGAAGAAGAGAATGGGTCACGAACAACACTTGATTCTAAAGCTCATGTTTCATGGTCTCCATTATTAAAACAAAACCAAAAAAATCGTCATAAGTAACAAAAACAAAGTAAAATACAAAGCATACAAAACATCGTGAGCAAACACACAAATAAGGCGACATCTCATAATAGAAATTCTATAAAACAGAAACTCACAAACCCATTTAGTTCTTGAACTATTTTTAACTAAAGCTAGAAACTTTTCAAAACAAAAATTAAGAAATAACTAATCTAACAAATGGTATTGTTCAAAATGTCTAAAATGAACAGAGAACCAACGATTTTTAGTTGAAAAGTTCATAGTTTTCTTCTACAAACTTGAAATTAACAACTTTTTTTAAAATTCCACTACCTAGAAACCCCAATTGCTCTATCTTTGTTTTTTTTTTCCCTTTCCAAACAGCTGCATTTCTTGCAAAGGAAAACTGAGTAACTAAAACTGATGCAAAATATTCAATCTGAACCATCGTACTCCAATCCTCACACTCCGATACTTACAATTTCACTGAATTTCAATTGAAATATCACCAATTTACTTTAGAAAGTTATCCAGAAATAACAATCCTGAAAAAAAAACAACGCAATGCCGAAAATATCAAGATTCCACAGTTATGAAATATTTGTTGCCAACGAAATCGGAAAAATGCAATTCGAAGAAGAAATGGTAGAGAAAACCTTGAATCGAAGATGATGATCGTTACAGAAGATGGTGCGATTACCAGGAGCTTGAGGCTTGACTCGGCCGATTGATGTAGGAACACTCTAGTTCATTGTGAAAACTCGAATCGATTGAAGGGCGAAAGAATGAAGAAGATGAAGGTTACGTTTTGGTTTGAATTTAACCGCACAGTGTTTGTTTTTGGTTATTCTGTGGCGAATATGAAGAAAGGATGAAACTGAAAGCGAAACTAAAATGGAGCATTTCAAATTGAAAACGTGATAATGGATGAGTTCATGATTCTTTTTTCTGAGGGGAGGGAGGTGTTCAGTGTTGGAAACATCAGAAGTTGAAAACGTGAGAAGGAGGATTTTGGAAACATAAACACAACCTCAAATTGACCATTCCAAAGAAAAGCAAGCTCAGTGCACTATGCGTTGGAATAGAAAAGAGTCTTTGAAAATAACAAATAGCATAGTGGAATGGTGATTATGATTAGCACTTTGGAGGAATTAATGCTTGCAAAGTGGAGGGAAAAAGTATGGGGAAAAATTAGGGCAACAATAGCTTGAGGGGTTAAGCTTTAGTAAGTAAGATTCTAACCGGTGCCCTTAGGGCAATGGTTAAGGAAACCCAAAAAAGAAAGTTTTAAGTTTGAAAATACCAATTTGTAAACTTTTGAAGAGTTGAATGCACAAGTTCCAATGCGAGATTACTATATTTGCTTTCTTAACCATTGCCATGAGGGCACTGGTTAGCATTATCCTTTTTTTTTAATATTTCAAAAGTTAAGAAGTCTCACATGGTATAATTTAAGAGTCTTTGAGTCTTTATATACAAATAGATAACAATCTATTGTATACAAATAACAAATATAAAAGTGTAAAATTACTATAGGATTATTAGAAGATTGCATTATAAATATTCAATCATTCACGATTAATCTTTGTTATTTGTTATACTTTTCTTTCTTTCATACTCTTAATTACACTATTAGAACTTTCTTAATTAAAAAAAAGGGCTATCAGTTTTGTAAATAACAACGTATTGTATCAGTTAAAATTAGATTAAACATAAACTTTTTCACAACTCTCATTAGATTTTTTCTTGAATAAATACAAAATGTTATAGACTACTATTTCTTGAGTTAAGTAACATAAGCTAATTTTGATTTAAAAACTCGTAACAAATCCATTATAACCTAAAAGTTGGTCCAAACTCAAATGAAGTTTCGAAGAGATTCAATTACATTAAACAAGGTTGAGATCACTGTATAGACCTTACTATATATTCGATCTTTTAGAAAAACATGTCCAACTCTCTAGAAAATAGACTTACTATATATTCGATCTGTTAGAGAATATGTCAAACTCTAAGGAAAATAGATAAATAAACGCATAGAAGAACTCATGGTTGCTTACAAAAGTTTGATCAATTGTGTTTGTGTCTACTTCTTTGACAACATAAAGTCTGCTATAATTTTTATATTATGCACTACTTAGAATTACATCGGAATAAAAACTCAAAATATATACCATAGTACACATTACAAATTTACCCCGCTACAATGTCACTTGATGTATTCTTTATTCAATTTTTGTTTTTCAACTGTAATTGGTGCTGTTGAGATTTTGTTTATGTTATTTTTAGAGCAGAGGTGTTTTTTTGGAGGGGTTGGAAAAAAGTATAACATTTTCATGCAACCTGCTAATTGGATTGGATTCTTTTAGTAATGTGGTGGTGCTATCAAAAATAGGGGTGTTCAAAACCGAACCAACCCAATAGAAAAACCGCAAACCAAACCAATCCAAACCGAAACCGCAAAAAACCGCACTTGGTTCGGATGAATTCGGATGATTTTTGCACTAAACCGCGCGGTTCGGTTCGGTTTGCGGTTTGCATCTCAGCAACCGAACCAAACCAAACCAAACCGCAAGAATAATGAATATTACTTAAAAATGTATTAGCCCAATTACATAGCTCAAGAATAATCTTTTTTGATTTTCTTTCAAAAAAATAATAATAATCTCTTTTGATTCGATTTTTCCATTATTGCACCATCAGGTTCAATTCTAATTCCTTTCCATCTCTTTCAATTCATTTCCCGTGATGAATTTGTTTCCTTTACTTCCCAATAATTTGTTTCATGCTTATGTTTCTTCTTAACTTTACCTATTTTGATATAAGTTTTACCTAATATTTTATCATATAAACATCAAAATAAAATGTCCTATGTTTATTTTGTAACAAGTTGGCAATATTAGAGTTAATGTAATATTTTTTTATCTCGCGATAAACCGCACAAACCGAACCAATCCAAACCGCATTGATTTGGTTTGGTTTGGTTTGGATGACTTTTTAAAAATCAACCGAACCAAACCAAACCGCATGCTTTTTTATCTCGCGGTTTGGATGATTTTTATGCTCAAAACCGAACCAAACCGCACCGCGAACACCCCTAATCAAAAATACTTTCTACCCACATTTCTTAGAATAGACTGACAGTGTAAAAATACTTTACACTATCAACCAATTAAAATCATCCAATTAAACACATCATCTTAATCTTAAGTGTTACAAAAAAAAAATGAAAAAATCAAACAAAATCTTTTTCAATAACTGCTTTCTACCCACATTTCTTAATATACATAAATATTAATGGTTATGCTCCATTACATTCATCTTGCAAGATTCCTCTGTGAAAGTTCAATTATTTTTCCTCCTTCTCACCCCTTTTGTTTTAAAAATTTGATGAATAATAATGTTGATATCTGATGAATATTTTTTTTTTTTTAATTATGAGTAAGTTATCTAATCTTGTAACATTGGCCTATGAGTTACAAGAGTTGACATCTATGAACAATAAAGAAGATTAATAGTCTGATGGACAAATCCATTTACCTTGCAGTTAAATTGAAATAATATGCAATTCATATTTAATTTGATGAAGGAAGGCATTGAAATTTGATTATTTTGGAAGGAGTTTACTGCATTTCGTTAGCGATGATAAATAATTTGAGCTCCAAAACCTTTCAATTAAAAATCTTTAGCCTTCTAGTAGTGATGCTCCTAAACGTAATGGAAAAAAACCAGCATATGTCAAATTTGAATCCAAACTATGTCTTCCTTCAAACCATGAAGAAAGAAACAAATTTTGTTTTAGGCTAATAATAATCAATTCTGTTTATTCAGCAAAATTGAAACAAAATTGATCGAGGATATAAAATAAGAAAAATTAAAGATCATAGAAATTATTATCATTTTGTGATGAATTGTTGACACAAATTGGACAAAGGTAAGAGAAGGTGAGGGAAGCAAGAGAGGCTTAGGCTAATAAATTAAATGTGGGATATGACATTATTATCCATATTTTATTTGATTTTCTTCCTTTTTTAACACTAAACATGATGTGTCTAATTAGGTGAATTTAATTGGTTGAGAGTGTAAAGTCTTTTTACACTGTCAGTCTATTCTAATTAATCTCTTAAAATATTATTTGACAACTCCAAACAATTTTATTAGTTCAAAGAGAGATGATATTAAAAATATATTGATTATCTATTTAGTTAAGCGTCAATTATGAATAAATTTGTCTTCTGAAAACTCAATAGAACTCAACTTTTATAAATAATTATTGCTAGATTTTTTTTTTTGTTGTAGTTTCATTAAATATAACTAAAAATTATTCTGAATTTATTTCACTTATTGATTTAGTTTAATATATTAGTTTTAAAATATATTTTATTTGTTTTTTTATTTTAGCCCCTCGTAAAATTTGTACTAGCTTCGCGTTGATTGGTTAAGAGGTTAATTTGTCGAGGCTTCATTGATAGTAAGATGGAGTTGTATATAAAGTATGAGGCCTGTTGCAAGTTTACTGTGATACTTTTATTCAGTTTTTATTGATTTATGTCACTAGAAGTCAAAGAGGTTTTGATATCATGTAAATAACGAAGTAAATTATAACTCATTCCACAAACAAATGTACATATTGGATTCAGCTCTATTGTTCTTCTGGCCTTCTGAACCCATATTCATCTTCTCTTTGCAATTAGAAGAGATATTCAGAAACAATGATATCTCTTGCTAGTAAATAGTAAAAGAAGTAAAACCAATACATTAATCAGATAGGCATTGCAAACTGTAATGATCATATTCATTCTATGCTATAAGTTAACATGCTTGTATTTTATTTTGCGCTTCAAACATGCTGGTATTGTTATAAATCATGTGAGTAATTGTGCGTGTGTATTCCTTTAACCCTTGATTAGAGCTACTCTAATTAGCTGCATTAAAATTGTTACAAATTTTGTGGGATTTAATACTTATCAAGCTATCAACATATTTTGTGGTTTTTCAGAAGAAGAAAAGGAGGAATCAATGAATATCATACAATAAGCCATACATCCCTAAAAAAAAAAAAAAACATACAATAAGCCATACAGAAAAGCTGAGTTATTATTATTATTAGTGAAATTTAGCCACATTGTACTAACGACAAATAATTAGTTTACTTTTTTGTGTGACGAGTACAATAATTAGTTAGGAGACCATACAACGGGTCTTTCATTGTATCACATCATTAGTTATTTCCCAGGTTGAAATATTTTGAAAGTTGTTCAATATGCTTCTCAATTTCGCTTCTGAATAAACCATTACCTCTATTTGTTGTTTTTGTGTGTCAACTATCATCGGGTCGTAATTTGTTATTGGTTTTTTTTCTCGGTTAAATGAACAATTTTGATGTGTTTATTGAACAACCATCAAATATTTTTGAACCATAATTTATCGGTGGCCTTTGTTGGGAAATTTTGCCTTACACCCTTACATTTATACCTTCACCCTCACAAATTTTATAAAATTCTATTATTATCCTTTTGTCGGCACATAATAATGAAGTCATTATAAAAATATACGTATTAAAAGTCGTGCATTCAACTTAAAAGTTAAAATATTATGTTTTTCAATGCAAAATTGCTTTTTTTAAGTTCTTTAACTTGTGCCCTTAGGGCACAAGTTAACATGACCTTAATTAATTCACCGAAAATAAACAGCTCAAAATTTCTTCAACTGATTATCAATTGATGAATTAGTTTTCCCAATATTAGGGGAGAGAATAAACAGCTCAAAATGTGAACTTGAAGTTCAAATGAAATATTTGAAAGGAAATATTAGTCTTTTCTTGATCCTCAAGATATAGCTCATTTGCAAAATTAAAAAATTAAAATAGCAGCTGCTAATGCTCCAAATAAAATAGATGTCCCTATCAGACAATATAATATTGCAAATGAGCCTCAACCATGCATGAAGCGTGTTAGACGAATCGGTTCCAAATATAAAAATCCTTGAACAAGAAAAGGAGCTAAAACGAAAGATAACCCAAATGAGGATTTGGAAACTCTAAAAGGGTCGTTTAATAAAATTGAATTTTAAGTTCCAGAAGAACTAACCAGATACCTGAAATTTATGAAATATTGATAAATTACTAGTTTGGACACCCGTGCCAAGCACGGGCTCGAATTTCGTCATATTTAATGGAAAAAAATATTGTGATGTATCAAGTATTAGTTAAAGTTCCTGTAAACTTAGCTCAGCTAGTATGGACAATGCATAATATATGCAAGGTCTGGGGTTCAAACTTCGGACACCACAAAAAAAAAAAGTGTCATTTAAAATCTCATCATTGGATAAAATATTGGAGGTCGAAGAACAAATAAGTGAAAAAAAAAACTCATATACTAAAGCCTTAAAATTTTGGATGAAGATGCGACATCATTCTCACTTGTGTGGTTGTTTTTTCTGCAATGTGTCGAATCACACAAGTGTTGTCTCCCCCGTAAGTCCCAATGGTGATATCATATACGCTTCAACATTTTTGGGGAGCGGAAGTGTTTCGTGGTGGTGGATCACAGACACGAAGAGTCTCATATTTAATTGAGAGATGTTAATGTGTCAAGTGTGGATTAAAATAACACATTGAATGCCATATAATAGATATTAAACAATATATAAGTGAGATGACTTATAATGTCATAAGATTTTGGATGTAACTGTGATGTCAATCTCACTTGTGTAATATCCCGCCTGACAGTGTCGGTATATTACCCGTTGACCGTGCCAGAGGAATTAAATTATGGAAAAGTAAATTAATGGAAACATTTTATGACATGTCAGCTATTTACGGGAAAAGTATAGTGCCAGATTTAACACGTTTAAAGGCAAGGGCATAATGGTAATTTCACGTGGAAAGGATATTTAATTGGTTTTAACCCAAAAATATCTCATTTCCTATTCTCTTTCTCTCTCTTCAAATGTTGGCAAACTTTTTCTCTTCCTTCTCTCTACTCCATCGATCTCTCCTTCTTCTCTCCCTACCTCACCAATTGATCAAGTCTTCTTCATCAAGAATCATGTTCAAGTTTGGTCCTTCTATCATCCTACAAGAGATTGGTACTTTGGGGTAAGCTTCTTTCCACTTCTTCTCCTCTTTATAAGAAATTTAAGGTTAGGGTTTTGTTGTTTGGGAAAGAGGAAGCTAGAGCTTGCTTATGTTATGGTTCTCCCTTGTTCAAGGAAGTGATATGAAGTTGTAGTGAGATGATTTCACTATTTTTCCTTCTCAAGGGAAGTTTAAGAAAACTTAGGGTTTGGTTTGATCAAGAAGCTAAGGCTTTTGTTTTGTTGATTTAGGGCTTATAAGGATCCTATTTCATGGAGTTGGAGAGTGAAGCACGAAAACAACCTTGAAGTTGATTTTGTCTTGAAGTCAAGAGTTATGGTTTGGCTCATGGTATGATGAAAGAGGTTTCAAGCTAGGTTTTCTTCAAGATCAAGAAATCATGGTGCTTCGAATTGCAAGAAAAAATATCAAGATTCAATGGTTTGATCAAAGGAAATGGTTTGACCTAAAACTAGGGTTTTGGCTTACTTAAGCTTGAGGCTTGGAGCTATCACAAGAAACTTGTTTAGGTGAGTTCCATAGCTAGTTTTCCTACCCTTTTGGGATCATGTTTATGCCATATTAGTTTATTATGAAAACTATGAAAAGTCTAGGATTATGTATTGTGATAGTTGCCCCTTTTCTTGCCATGCATGCAAAACATGTTTATACTTGCCAAATGAATGTTTTATAAGTTTCCAATGATCAAATATGTTCCAACATACATAGAGACACTTGGTTTGAGGTTTTTGGGTCAAAAATACCATTTTTAAGTGTTCTGGACTGTCCTAACTCGCCACGGCGAGCTATTACTCGCCACGACAAGCTAGAACTCCGAAGGGGGGGTCTTACTCGCCCCCAACTCGCCACGGCGAGTTACCACTCGCCTCCCCAGCAAATCTACTCGCCTAGGCGAGTAAGACAGTGAGTAATCTCATTGTTTTGCTCGCTTCAGGCAAGCATGGGGATTCGCGATGCGGTTTTCTCCGTGGTGTCTTTTTACGAATGTAAACCCCTCAAATCAAGGTCCTAAATAATGATCATTGTATGCGAGAATTCTTATGATAAATGAGCAAGTAATAAGCATGTTAGTAAGGCATGGCATACTAGAGAAATCAAGTCATGAATCGGGTAGCAAGTTATCCATAAGCAAGGGAAAATTAGAGCCTCGACATAGCTGTCGAGAACTAGCTAGTTAGCAAGATTCCTAGAATGATAAGACGCGAAGTTTATTATCTTTGCACATGAACAAGAATAAGATAGCATATATGTTAAGTCAAGGATTGATTAGATAATCTCTCCACCATGATCAAGTACTAGTATGAACAAGTATGTATTTACCGATAATCGGATCGACTCAAGGGTCCGAGGTAATAAGCAAGCAAGTATGAATATGTTTATGTATACGTACGACAAGACTATGACTAATAAGTAGGTGGCATGTCTCTTGCTATCCACATCAGGGGGATACAAGAGGTTCTCGATCTAAGGGGAACGATTCAAGCCGTAAGGGACCCGCATGTCACTGAAATAAGCAAGACGTAGGTGCTCGTGTCTCTTGTTATCCACGCTAGGGGGATACGGGAGGTTCTCGACCTAAGGGGAACGGTTTAAGCCGCAAGGGACCCGCACGACACCGAGGGAGTCCGATGTACGTACATCGGTCTTGTATGGGATTGTTCTTGGGGTTACTCCACCCGGGACTATCCGTAAAATGAATCAAGATAATAACTGTTTGTTCAACGCTAACCTAATGAATGAACTTAGATACGTTTATGCACGATATGAATATGTTATGTTTATGCAAGAATGATTACATGTATGATCAAGTTAAGAGCATTAGATGCTATGACAAGTGCAAGTTATGCATAGAACAAGTAAAGAACATGATACCGATGACGATCTTAGGTTTCCCCTAATCTTCCGGTTTAGCATCGTGCCATGATTATGATATGTTTAGGCCTCGATACATAGAGTGTATTCTTGGCAATGCGGTTTTAGTTTCCCCCTGACCGCCATGACACGTATAGGAAGTGAAGCCTATAACAAGTTAAGATAAGATTATGACGGCTCTAGTATGCACTACCGTCTAAGTATGCAAGTCCCCACACACGTATAATCAACCGTTAGGTTGTATGGTAGACACGTGGTGACCGTAGGTTTTCCCCTTGAGGTTGCCTATAGCCTAGGAATTAGGGGAACTCACTGAGACATTATGTCTCATCCCAATCCTTATTTGTTTCAGATATCAAGGTGGACGTCAAGGTAATAGCCGGATGGATTTTCAGCAAGAGCTCGTTCGTACCCGGAGCATGGTGAACATGGATTTCAAGGATGTACTTAAGTTATATAGATAAGATATGTTGTATTTGTCATTGTACGAACACGTTTTGTTGTATATAAATTCATTCGAAATTTTCATGTTGTATATTTTAATGTATCCAGTACTAAATTAAACGCACGTGCTAGACTTTCTAGATACGTCTAGTATGGGTGTTACATTTGGTATCAGAGCAGGTCGATTCAGACCGTGCCTTGGGTCATTAAATTACAACTAAGGTAGTGGGACCATTGGGTTCTGGGTAAATGTTCTATTTGTTGATGTTAGTTGAACCTGATCAACTCAATTTAGCATTCAACGATTAGAATGGATGCCTGAGAGCTGAATAGGACCCAGGAGGAGCGAAGTATGTGATGAAGAGGTTGATCGTGCCAAAAGGTGGCCGGTGAACAAAGCAAGTAGGAGTTTGAATCCTCCGGGAATATCAGGTCATGTTAAGAATGGTCGTTCCGACAATGTCGGGTAAGAGTTGTTGTTGGAACGGGTTTATGGTATTCTGGAATGTCAGTATAAGGTTACAAGATAGTGAGAAGTCGACATATGTTGACGGAGTCAGCGGGTTCTCAGGAATAGCAATAAGTGAATTTAGTTAAGGACATGTATGCTCGGAAGGTTGCGTAAGTGGCAACGTGACGAGGTAAGTTATTCGTAGTAGAGAAGGATTTATGTTATCAGGATTAAGGCATAGATTTCCGACGTGCCAAGAATTGTGTCGAAAAAAAAGGGTTGATGTTGTCATGCATATGTTATAGAATATTTCATGATGCTAGGAATGAATGATGAGCATTGGTTACTTGAAAAAAAAAATATTTTCATGTAAAGAATGTTCTGAAAGATAGAGTTGGAGAATCTCACCAGTAGCAAGCCTGGGACGAAACTTTCCGTTTTTATGAAATTTACCAATTCGTTCCTATGGTTTGCAATGACTATTGGTGAGATGTTCTTACAATAATCTTTTGTGTGAAGAAAATCTTTTATGACATCAAGTAACGAATGCATATCATATCCTAAGATTTTCAAGGAAAAAGACATGGGCAACCATCAACGAAATCGATACGGTTTAAGGTAGCCTTGGAAGATAATGTGTTAAGAGTCAAGAACAAGCCAAGATCAAGAATATAGAAGTTCCGACATTTAGAAGGAAAGTTACAGATGTTTATGCATAAGGTATGAAGTAGGAAGTTAAAGCGGTGCAAAGTTATGAGGAATCACAAGGTTCGCGGATTATGTGGAACTATGACGTATCTCTCGAATCTATGTTTTGCTTAATAGACTTGCTAAGGCTCGATATGATGTTGAATCATAAAGTTTAAATAGTTTTAGAAAGATTTGTGCGTATGGGTGATTGAAGTTGACATTTTGAAAATTCATAGGAGATTTTCTAGGAACCAGGTTGCTACGACACTCGTAGAGCGGGCTAGACTCATTAGAGTTTAGGTTTGGTGACACGTATGTGTTATCAACTCGTTCTATGATTCCCGAAGCAATGGCCGGGGCCTAAACTCAATATATTTATAAAGTAGAAAATCATCAACGTCAATGACCCGTGCGTTAGTTTATGAAGTTTTCCTTAAAGAAAAATCAACGAGCAAGCATTGGTATGATTAAGCAAAATATGGTATGCGAGAATGCGAAGGTACAAGGCTATATCTTCAAGAAAGATATGTCCAAATGTTAAATGAGTTTGTCAAAGGAGTTCGAGTTGCTTGGAAACAAGTTCAAGTATGATGTGAATGGTAAATGCAACCAGTAAAAACGTAAGGTTTACCCCCAAGTCAAGTATTATGAGTATAAGATAAGTTATCATGAGATTTGAATTTACAAGACAAGTGTAAGGTTGTGACGTTGGTCGCAACATGGAAGATCTCAAGAAGTTAGTAATCAAGTGGTAAGCAGAAATGTGAAGTCTCAATCGCTTTAACGGATTAGAGTATTAGTTTAAGACAACCGGTGGAGATCAGAGTAGCGCCATGGAAGCAAATCTTTAATCATGAAACATGGATTTTTAGTATGAAAGAATACACGGTTGGTAACACAAGTTGAACAAGAATGCATCATAAGACAAGCAAGGAGTTCTCGAAGAGATAAGTAAGTAGGGATGTTTATATAGTCGACATTGGCTAAGGTGAAAGTTTAAAGTATGTATCTTTACCTAGGTAAGATGAGGAAGACAAGTATTTCCATATATGAATGGGACAAGGATCTTTTTGGTTTATGTCATGTATTGACATGTGTATGAGGTATGTATATCAGTTAAGAAGGTAAGAATCCACCTTCGAAGTATACGCATGTTATCATGTAGGGAGATGTGACTCTCGAGTTTTGTGCAATGAGAATCATACTTTCGTAGCTGATACTTGTTGAGTGAAAACGATGCTTGTTAAGACATGACAAGTCATGATTTTAATAACTTTTAAAGCTAAGATTGGTATTAAGGAACTTGGGAACGATGTTTATTTTAAACTCACGGAATTATACATTTTCGAAACTAATGAGATACGTTTTAAGTAACCTCACTTAAGACGTACAGGCTTCAAGACCAAATTGTCGTGTGCAAGTTTGGGGCGAGTTGTTAAAACTTTTCAAAATATAAAGACTCGTCATGTGGTCCTGTAGTAACATTATGGACTCAGTTTTGAAATGATAATTCTTTTTAGCCATATGTTTATTCGTTCCAAGAACCCGTATACCAAAGTTTAGAAAATTTCTTAAAGCAAGAATATGGAACACGTATCGTTATCATTTAACAAGAAACGGCACTTAAAAGTATGCACATGTTATGGAAACGAGAATGTTCGTATGAAGCCCATATCCTACAGGATACACGGAAATGTGTTAATAATGTTTGATGTATGTGAAAGTAGATTGCTAGAAAGTTTTAAGAGCATGTGAACCACGATGTTGGTGATTAATTGTCAGATGAGTGATATTGTTGATTTCACATCTTCATGTCAAGTTATATGAGTTACCCCATAGTTCGGGTGTAATAGGTGCAATTAGATTGCAATGAAATCGAAAGATTTCCTAAGGCACTGAAAAGAGATAATAGATTTATAGAATGATTTATATGAGTAATGCAAGTAAGAGGCGTGTGTCCCAAGACTCAGTGAGAAAACCGAGGTATGAATTATATGTTTACCCGATAAAATTATGTATGCATGAAAAGATGTTTTAAGTTACAAGTAAGCACTGCAAGGCAAACCTGGTATCCGATAGGATTCCAGTTAAAAGGTGAATCCTGAGTGTTCATGTTTATGACAAGATACCTTTAGGGATGGTTTATGTTAAGCGGGTAAGATCCGATTCTGAGATAATAAGTTTTTGTCATGAGAATTGGTAGTTGATCTCTAAATTTCGAGGACGAAATTTTTTTTAAGGGGGGTAGAATGTAATATCCCGCCTGACAGTGTCGGTATATTACCTGTTGACCGTGTCAGAGGAATTAAATTATGGAAAAGTAAATTAATGGAAACATTTTATGACATGTCAGCTATTTACGGGAAAAGTATAGTGTCAGATTTAACACGTTTAAAGGCAAGGGCATAATGGTAATTTCATGTGGAAAGGATATTTAATTGGTTTTAACCCAAAAATATCTCATTTCCTATTCTCTTTCTCTCTCTTCAAATGTTGGCAAACTTTTTCTCTTCCGTCTCTCTACTCCATCGATCTCTCCTTCTTCTTTCCCTACCTCACCAATTCATCAAGTCTTCTTCATCAAGAATCATGTTCTAGTTTGGTCCTTCTATCATCCTACAAGAGATTGGTACTTTGGGGTAAGCTTCTTTCCACTTCTTCTCCTCTTTATAAGAAATTTAAGGTTAGGGTTTTGTTGTTTGGGAAAGAGGAAGCTAGAGCTTGCTTATGTTATGGTTCTCCCTTGTTCAAGGAAGTGATATGAAGTTGTAGTGAGATGATTTCACTATTTTTCCTTCTCAAGGGAAGTTTAAGAAAACTTAGGGTTTGGTTTGATCAAGAAGCTAAGGCTTTTGTTTTGTTGATTTAGGGCTTATAAGGATCCTATTTCATGGAGTTGGAGAGTGAAGCACGAAAACAACCTTGAAGTTAATTTTGTCTTGAAGTCAAGAGTTATGGTTTGGCTCATGGGATGAAAGAGGTTTCAAGCTAGGTTTTCTTCAAGATCAAGAAATCATGGTGCTTTGAATTGCAAGAAAAAATATCAAGATTCAATGGTTTGATCAAAGGAAGTGGGTTGACCTAAAACTAGGGTTTTGGCTTACTTGAGCTTGAGGCTTGGAGCTATCACAAGAAACTTGTTTAGGTGAGTTCCATAGCTAGTTTTCCTACCCTTTTGGGATCATGTTTATGCCATATTAGTTTATTATGAAAACTATGAAAAGTCTAGGATTATGTATTGTGATAGTTGCCCCTTTTCTTGCCATGCATGCAAAACATGTTTATACTTGCCAAATGAATGTTTTATAAGTTTCCAATGATCAAATATGTTCCAACATACATAGAGACACTTGGTTTGAGGTTTTTGGGTCAAAAATACCATTTTTAAGTGTTCTGGACTATCCTAACTCGCCACGGCGAGCTATTACTCGCCACGGCAAGCTAGAACTCCGAAGGGGGGGTCTTACTCGCCCCCAACTCGCCACGGCGAGTTACCACTCGCCTCCCCAGCAAATCTACTCGCCTAGGCGAGGAAGACAGTGAGTAATCTCATTGTTTTGCTCGCTTCAGGCAGGCATGGGGATTCGCGATGCGGTTTTCTCCGTGGTGTCTTTTTACGAATGTAAACCCCTCAAATCAAGGTCCTAAATAATGATCATTGTATGCGAGAATTCTTATGATAAATGAGCAAGTAATAAGCATGTTAGTAAGGCATGGCATACTAGAGAAATCAAGTCATGAATCGGGTAGCAAGTTATCCATAAGCAAGGGAAAACTAGAGCCTCGACATAGCTGTCGAGAACTAGCTAGTTAGCAAGATTCCTTGAATGATAAGACGCAAAGTTTATTATCTTTGCACATGAACAAGAATAAGATAGCATATATGTTAAGTTAAGGATTGATTAGATAATCTCTCCACCATGATCAAGTACTAGTATGAACAAGTATGTATTTACCGATAATCGGATCGACTCAAGGGTCTGAGGTAATAAGCAAGCAAGTATGAATATGTTTATGTATACGTACGACAAGACTATGACTAATAAGTAGGTGGCATGTCTCTTGCTATCCACATCAGGGGGATACAAGAGGTTCTCGATCTAAGGGGAACGATTCAAGCCGTAAGGGACCCGCATGTCACTGAAATAAGCAAGACGTAGGTGCTCGTGTCTCTTGTTATCCACGCTAGGGGGATACGGGAGGTTCTCGACCTAAGGGGAATGGTTTAAGCCGCAAGGGACCCGCACGACACCGAGGGAGTCCGATGTACGTACATCGGTCATGTATGGGATTGTTCTTGGGGTTACTCCACCCGGGACTATCCGTGAAATGAATCAAGATAATAACTGTTTGTTCAATGCTAACCTAATGAATGAACTTAGATACGTTTATGCACGATATGAATATGTTATGTTTATGCAATAATGATTACATGTATGATCAAGTTAAGAGCATTAGATGCTATGACAAGTGCAAGTTATGCATAGAACAAGTAAAGAACATGATACCGATGACGATCTTAGGTTTCCCCTAATCGTCCGGTTTAGAATCGTGCCATGATTATGATATGTTTAGGCCTCGATACATAGAGTGTATTCTTGGCAATGCGGTTTTAGTTTCCCCCTGACCGCCATGACACGTATAGGAAGTGAAGCCTATAACAAGTTAAGATAAGATTATGACGGCTCTAGTATGCACTACCGTCTAAGTATGCAAGTCCCCACACACGTATAATCAACCGTTAGGTTGTATGGTAGACACGTGGTGACCGTAGGTTTTCCCCTTGAGGTTGCCTATAGCCTAGGAATTAGGGGAACGCACTGAGACATTATGTCTCATCCCAATCCTTATTTGTTTCAGATATCAAGATGGACGTCAAGGTAATAGCTGGATGGATTTTCAGCAAGAGCTCGTTCGTACCCGGAGCATGGAGAACATGGATTTCAAGGATGTACTTAAGTTATATAGATAAGATATGTTGTATTTGTCATTGTACGAACGCGTTTTGTTGTATATAAATTCATTCGAAATTTTCATGTTGTATATTTTAATGTATCCAGTACTAAATTAAACGCACGTGCTAGACTTTCTAGATACGTCTAGTATGGGTGTTACAACTTGTGTGCTTGCTCTTAGTCTAATGTTATGATACAATCCAATACAGGTTCCCACGAAAGGCTCAACATTATTATGATTTGTTTTCTTAGTTTTTGGGTGTCATTTGTTAAATTTTGTATCTTAAATTTTAGTTTTGGGATGTCATTCGCTTCCATGCAATTTTTTCATTCAATCTCTATTATTTTAAATTTCTTCAGTTTTAGTCTTTTGTATGATTTAAACTTCTACATTATATGTAAGAGTAGATAATAAGCTAACATATAAGTGATATGACTAATATATCCAATGTCTTAAGGATTAAGGTTTAAATGTGATGTGAATTTCACGTGTGGGGTTTCTCTTAGTCAAATGTGATGATCAAACTCATTGTAGGCACTGTAAGAACTCCGAACATCATGATGAACTGTTTTGATAGTTTTTGAATTTCATTTGCATAAGTTTTTTGATATTAAATATACATTTTTGGATGTCATTCACTTTCATTCAAATGTTTTTATCCAACCTCTATTATTTAAAATACTTCACTTTTTCTCTTTGGGGGATCTAACAATGAAAAAAAATGCATGTGTTTTGCTGAGTTGACAAAACGATATTTTAAAATTATGTGATATTTTACAACTGAGGCTATTTTTTGTTTGTTTTTGAAATAACTACTCATAAATTTTAACTCCTTCAACTAAACTATAAAATTACAAATAACTCACTTTATTTTCAATACTTTCACGGACGAAACACACAGTACTTTTTTTCCAATCATTTATCTCATTTTCAAATTACTTTTTCGTATTCTTTGCTTTTACAATTTCCTTTCTCTCTTTTCATGAAATTTAGAATCATAAGCCTCTCTCCATGAAATCACCATCAATCCACCTTTTTAATCATGTTATACTCCCTCCGTCCCGGATTAACTGAGCCATTTGCTCATTTCACACATATCAAGAAAAACGTATAAATGAAGGAGAAAGAAAAATGGTTTTAAGTGATCTTGTTAAGTATTGGTGCATTCTCCACTATTAGAAATACAAAGTGGAAT
This sequence comes from Medicago sativa, assembly GCF_051527215.1. Taxonomy (NCBI): domain Eukaryota; kingdom Viridiplantae; phylum Streptophyta; class Magnoliopsida; order Fabales; family Fabaceae; genus Medicago; species Medicago sativa. The sequence goes on from NC_140754.1 coordinate 8,037,585, forward strand.
CATAATAACTGAGTCATTTGCAAAAACAAAGTGTCCAAAAATATCTGAGCCATTTCACTTTTCAATGCAATATTAATTACTTTTTTTCTCTTCATAACGCTAATTAATACTATTGAATAGATGAAATATTTGGGAATGCAAATAAAGGTCAAGGTTTCAAATTTAAAAGGCAAGAAAGTCCGCATTTTATTTTATGTTTTTTTACAAAAGAAAGTCTGCATCCTTATTTACTTTGAAATACACGTTGTCGTATACATTTGCGTTGAAACCATTTGACTGTCATTGCTATTGCTATAAATACAATAATGAGCTGTTAATTGATATTATATATTTCTTAAAAAAATGTTTCATTAGAAATATGATATCGCATATTTACATGTTAGCATAGTGAATGATGACACAATTGAATTTTGAGAGAAGATAAAATTTAGTTTTGTATAAAAATTGAGACCCAAGTTGCTAAGAAAAATTAAAAGCACTTTTTAGTTTCAAAAAATAAAGTAGAAAATTTAGCCTCTATCTCACTGTATGCTTAAAAATATTTTTTCAGATTCCGTGATTAGATCTATGCGATAAGTTGTTAGAATTTGAGTATATTAAACTTATATAATTATATGATATTCTCATGTTCTTCAATAATATTTTTTCTTTTAGAATTTTCCAAAATTTAGTCTTCTCGGTTTGAAAAAACTAATTGAGGCTTTTTAATGACTACTATAGAAATTTAAAATTGACAATTTAAATAAAACAATTTTTTCTGATAATTTTTTTATGTGAGTTGGACTCCGAAGACTCGTCTGGATTAGATGACATCTCTCATGATTCAAAAAGTATTTAAAAAAGTATTTGCACATCACTCATTGAATAGATTATCATGATGGCAACAAAAGTTGAATCAACAACTTCCTTAAAAAAAAAAATTGAATCAACAAATTTGTGGTTGAGTGAAAAGACTGGTGAGTTGTGAACTTTTTTTAAGCTTTTCTTTATGTACTGAACCTTTGTCACTTATTTGAATTTATTTTTGAAGGAAACATTTATTTGAATTAAAACACATATAATTAATTTCCACGTAAATGATAGTGTGTTATAATATTCACATCAATGTATTTATTTAGATCCATTAATTTAGTATGATCAATATTCATTGCATTGTAACATTCTATATTTTTTTGTACGACTTTAAAAAAAAACTGTACAAAAAAGGTACATTTTAGCTTTAAATAAGACATTAAAAACATATTTAAATTTAATTAATTTGAAATGTTGCTGGACTTTTTTTTTTGTGAGATGTTGGTTGGGATTATCAATTCCTATCCAACCATTCTTATTTTATTAAATACTATTAAACATGATTATCAATTCCTATCCAACCATTCTTATTTTATTAAATACTATTAATATGATTCAAAATAATTAAACGAATCAATTCTTCTTATTCTTACTTCTAATATATGACCAAAAAATAATTGGGAATTTCCTTTTACATATTTGATAATTGACTAATATATAGCCAAAAAATAATTGAGAATTCCCTTTTACATATTTGACAATTGGTTCAACTTAAAATTCGAAAAAAAATAAAAATAACATTGGCACGGATCTCTGAATTAATCCTTCACATGTGTATATAAGAATTATTATAGTACACGTTACTCTATCTTCTTTTTTATTTGGCTACTTTTTATTGGTGGCCTTTCCCGGGTTCAAACCGGAGATTGTCTTAGTATATACATTTATTTGTCATTAAAAAAAAATCTTGGAGATTGTCTTATATTATGTGACTTCAAATTGAAAATAATAGTGGGGAAAATGTTTATAATAGAGATAATTAACTTTTAGATAAGTTATGACTGAGAAGTAATGTTATTATTTTTTTTAAAGAATATTATTATATGTTATCAATCACACTTATTGTGTTACAAAATGTATTAGAGTTATTGTTATTTATGTTAACAACTTATTGCCCATAAATGGAATTTTAGATACCTTAATTATTCATAATCGATTTTAATATTATTTTTTGAAATTATTTTCGAAATACAATCAGTTTTCTAAAAATTGACTTTGAAACACACCTAATATAAACATTTTTTTATCAATAAGAATCATTTTATGATAATTAAGTAAAAGAAACATAATTTGTCAAAAAACAAAAGTTAATGTTATGATGTTGAATCCTGCAAACATAAAAAGATCATTCACACATTAAAATTAACCGAAAAAACGATGATCCAAAGAATATTTGATAACAAAATAAACCGTATTTCGATATCGGGACTAACAAATACATGAATAATACAATAAAATCTATAAAAACCCACAATTCAATAAAGAAATAAAAAAACATATTATTCTTCAATATATATATATATATATATATATATATATATATATATATATATATAACAATATCATTCGTTGATTGAGTGCAAATGGGAATCAACATCACAAACATTGAAGAAAAAAAGTACTCCAATAAAATATAGAATCGGTCATTACAATCATTTTAAATAAAAAGAACACCAACAATATACCTATCAAATAAACATTCTCAATTTTTCCCACGATACATAAACATTCATAAAATTATGTGATTAGATCTATGTGATAAGTTGTTAGAACTTGAGTATCATAGGATGAACTTACATATTTGGACAACATACATGATGATCTAAGCTTTTGTCAAAAAAAATAAAATAAAAATACATGATGATATAAGCTATACAATGGATTGAAATGAAAAATCACTTACTCTTAAAGCTTATTAGGTCTTGCTTATCACTAAACCTAATTTTTCCCTCTAATTCCATGTAATTAATGTTTGCTAAGCAACCCTAATTTTTTCCTCCTTCTAATTGTGAAATTTGAAATTCAAATTGTTTTGAGAGTTTGTTGCAACACTTCCAATACACGTGCAGTAAATGAGTTATGCGGCTTTCCAATACATGTGCATCCCTCCTTCTGTTTGTACAATCCGAAATTTTTAATACCCTGTCTATTGTTGCCCTTCCTATTCTCATGGCCACATTAAGTGCATTCTTTTATGAATAATGGAACGACTTTCATTGAAAATCAACAGAAAACGTGCTTATTTTAAGACTTTTAGAATATCAACCTTCCGATCAGCTTTTAATATCCAGTAATTTTTTTGTGAGTTTCCAATGCAAAGACAAGTATCTCTTCACACATATGCTATATATACTGTAATTGATTGAACTACTTACTTGCATCTTCTTTTCATCTTTCATATTCAAATGATTTCAAATGATTGGTAATGGAACAATTTTTCTGCACGTCTGATTGATGGTTTTTTCTTGCTCGATTCTATAGTCTGTTGGACAAAAATCCTTTTGGTGTCAAGTATAGATCGCATACTGTTGAATACGAAGTTGGAGATATGGGTGTCCCTATTTCCCCATTATTTGTATGTTTTATATGCCTTTTAAAATACAATCTAACCATTTTCCATTTTATTTTTTTGCTAGGGCACTGTGATACTACCTAACATGTTTGCTGCTGATTTTGGTGACCAAATCACCCGATATGCAATGCTGATTGATAAGAAGGGCAACCGGTTTGAAGTTTTGGTCGAGAGGATCAATGGTTCTATTTTTATGGGATTCGGTTGGGTGCATGGGTCACTTTGGTCTTTGTTAGAGTAGGTGAATTTGCTATGGTTATTAAGGATAGGTTTGAGAAGGTTGTTAAGTGCTGTTTGGGAGTGCATCATAATTTTTGGGACTGGTCCTTATCAACACTTCAGGATTGGTGGGCAGTGGAAACGATTTGTTGATGTGCGAAGACTCTGTGAAGGGACTAGAATCAGGATTAGTGCACCATTTGCCGGAAATAATGATACCATTTACGTGCCAATTTATGGTGGTTAGTGTTGGGAGTAATTCAAGTGGGATTTGTATGGTTCATTGTCAGAGCCTCTTTTTAATGTTTTTGAACCCTTTTCAAGTTTTCTTTGTGCTGTTAGTAGTGCATAAATATGGAGAAATTGTAATTATCAGATAAGGAAATGAATAATTTGTCTATATTATATAAATAAACTAAGCGAAATAAATATGCAGAAGAACAAGTATGTTAATAATACGATTATTTACAGATAAGAAACTGCAATATTGTTGCACCGGATTAATTCAAATTTGACTTCCATACGTTCTGAAATTATTTTTGTGTGGCTTCATGTTTGTAAAAAATGAAAAACACGGCTAATATATTGTTCTTAGAGCCGTTGCAGGAGGAATAAGTAATTGATGTTTGTCCAAGATCACTGCATCTTATTCACTTTTGACAGTAAATTTACATAAGGGAACAAATAAGTATGGTAATTTAAACAAGTGAAATGTTATGGAATGTTATTGTAAGTTCATTGTTTCCGGTGATAGTTCACAATCTGGTGCATTTATTCTAATTGTGATTGATGATTAACAATTCATACTTGATTTTTTGTTTTATAGACAAATGTTAGTGTTAAAATTATAAAAAAAAAATATGTACAAAACTTTATTAGTTATCATTTTGTTATGTGTGATTTTTTTTTAAGATTATGCGACAATCAATGTTGTTTTGGTGGCATTGATTGAAAAAAAAAATATTACTCCTTCCATTTCAAAATGAGTGTCGCTTTAGCCAAAAAAATTGTTTCAAAATGAATGTCACTTTCAGTTTCCAATGCAATAATAACTTTTTCTTTTCAATTGTACCCTCCAATTAATACCCTGCACACTACTTCTAAAGTATTACTTTTAAAACTAACCAATAGTTAATAAGGATAATTTGGTAAACTAATCATTCATTTTGAAAAGGATGGAGTAGAATTGGTTATGGTACAATTTAACAGTGTACGTGTGAACAAATTATTTGGAAGAATTTAATCAAATATACAAAATTAGTTCAAAGGTCATCCTAGAAAAAAATAAAACTGTTGTGATTTGTTGTGACTAAACCAATTCTCAATGTTTACACTTATAAAAAAAAAAAAAAAAAGCAACCCGGTACACTAACGTTTACACTTATATTGCCCACATTTAATTCCAATCATGCATGTGCATTAAGTGAGTCACGTGCCCATAAGTTTCAAAGAAAACATTTTCCTTTGCAGTATCTTCCGACGCATGTATTCTCCAATAGCCAACTATATGTTGCTGTACCGAGAGTTACTTCAAGAGAAAGTTTAAAGATATTGATAACTGATGAAGATGTAGAAGACACCGGTTATGCATCTAACGTCCTTTACGAAAAAGTTTTTCGTAATTTTTGATATTGATATAAACAAATCGTTTGTATAAAATAATCAAAAAATCCCTTTTTACTGTTTTTTTTATACACTATAGTACCAGATTATCATTATTGTATGTGTTTCTTCTCAAGTACTTCCTCCGGTCACATTTATAAGCAAAAAATACTTTTTTAGATACATTGAATATTTAATGTATGCAGTCACATTATAAGTCAGGTACATTAATTATTCAATGTACGTAAAAAGCTACTTTTTGCTTATAAATGTGACCGGAGGGAGTATAATATTTTGCATTTTTATTTAGCATATACTCCCTCTGTTTCAAAATATAAGCAAAAATTGGTCAATGAAAGTTAATGTATTTGGTACAAATTTTTAACCAAATACATTAACTTTTGTTGACCAATTTTTGCTTATATTTTGAGGCGGAGGGAGTATTTTACAACTCATAAGACCCGTGCGGCGCACGGGTCGGCTTTCTAGTTGATTTAATTTTTGAAATCGAGAGCAACATGCTCTCCTATAGAACCCTCAAAAATAGCATTAGCAATTAGATACAAATATAAAAAAAAAATCAACCCCATAATCCATCATCATCTAAATTAAAGACACACAACACAATACATATTTTAGGGGAGAAAGATGAAAATGATGAAAAATGAATTGTTTATATATATAGGGAAAAAAAATCATGTATTAATTTACAAGTAAGTCATGATCCATTTTGATTGGCTCATGAAAAATAATGAGTCATGCTCCTTTTTTGATTGGTTGATATAACACAAATGTGTCATAATCTATTTTGATTGGATGATAAGAAAACATTAAATGAGATAGCGAAGGTGAAGATGCCAAGTGTACTATCAAAATAAAATAAGGGAAATGTTTATAATAAAGATGTCATTAATGAAATATCTCAGTTGAATGAGATGGAACAAAAATGAAGTCAACGTTGACGTGTCTTTCTATATAATATAGCGTTATATGTAAAAAGTAATGATGAGGATCATGGATTAAAGTTTATTAAAGATTATAGATTAAAAAAATATCTACAAATGGAAAGAGACAATTATAGTGCAATCAATCTCTCTTCATAAAGCTGAATTTGTTTGAATTTGTTGTCCGCGCACTTGAAGGTGTGAGATTAAATGGATATATATGATTTTCGCGTGAAAAGGGAATTAGAATAGTAAAATACATATATATATAGAGTTTGATATGCTCACTGGAAGTGAATTGGTAAATGTTTATCATCTATTTTTAAGAGACATTTTCACCTGAAGTGAGTTCAAATCTTGCTTGATAAAGTTGAATGAAAGACTCAATTTATATGAAAGATATAATATATTTGTATGGCTCACTTGAAATTGATGATTATATGAAACTCCATGAAAGAGCTAATTTTCATAAGACATATAGAAGAAATGACATCATATGTCCAATCTAAATATTTGAAAACGAATTTGTTATAATCATTTTAATGACGATGTAATAATTATTGAACTCCTGAAGAGATTCTAACATCTATTGATTATAGAAATATTTGAAATTAAATATGTTGCATGTACAAAGTTTGTTTGGATTTGCAGATTTATTATTTAAATGAGATTTTGTGCATCGAAAAACTTATATAACAAATGTATTTGATATGGATAAATCTAGTTGATTGTGTACTAGAATGATTGTGATGTCACTTGATGTTAATATAGATTATGTCCTCAAGAAAATGATAAACAACTTGAATTGGTCCTAAAGTACCATATCTTAGTTCAACCAAGGACATTAATGTTTTTTTGTTAATTAATGTATTATCTTGGTATTTTGTTTTTGTCAATATTAGTAAATACAGATATCGGAGCAAAGTCAAGCATACACTTGTATCTTAGAGAAACTAGATAATCAAGGAAGCGGAGAATGCTATTTTATAAAGTATGATGATTTTACAAATACAATAAACTTGTGGTTCTTAAAGGGGCTCTTGCAACAACTGAATACGAAGAAACTTTTCAAGTACTGCTAACTTGAAGACGACTATGAAGATAAACCAGATCTTTCAACAAAGTCGTTGCAAGTAAAACTTTTGAGTAACTAGAACAAATAGTATTTGACTTTCTTCTTTTCATATATGATAACTTTTATGAGGGGGACACATAAATGTGTTCTGCACTCATTTTCCCTTAACTATGATTTTATCCCATTGGGTTTTCCTGGTAAGTTTTTTAACGAGGTAGATTATGACACAAAAAGATGTTGTACTCTTTTTCCTTTACTAGATTTTTTTCCCACCGAGTTTTTTTCTAGTAAAGATTTTAATGAGGCATATCCTTGACGGACATCCAAGGGAGAGTGTTATGAATATTATAAGTGGATGTCCATATAGGAAATGAGTTAACGGACCATAATACTAGATTATTGAGCTTAGTGTATAAGCTACTCTATTTCCCTATAAATAGAGCTCATTTTTAACATTATGTGACACACCAAAGAATAATAATAATACTTCTCCCTATTCTCTCTTTTTCTCCTTCTTTCTATTATTATTTCTATTTACTTGTTTTCATAACACTTACAAAATTATAACAAGTTTATACAAAACCTCTTAATAATTATTTTGAGGTGTTGGGTTTGAGAGATTGGGTGTTTAGTAAGTATTAATTATAAAACGAACGATATGTACATTTGGGCTGCATTGTGAATGGTCTAAATACCCAGTCAATATAAGCCACGTGACCAGCACAGTCGCAACTTCACTTCTGTTTTTCTATATATAGGAGCATCTTCATCTCCATTCAGGATCACCGATCACAATTCTTTTACAGATAAAGAACGAAACAGAATCTGTTTTTGTTCTTTTCTTTCTTCTTCTCTAAAATCCGTCAATCTTTTCTTTCCTCTTCACAAAAATGTTTATCGAGAATTTCAAAGTCGAGAGTCCCAATGTTAAGTACACAGAAACTGAGATTCACTCCGTTTACAATTACGAAACCACCGAACTTGTTCATGAAAATCGTAATGGCACTTATCAGTGGATTGTTAAACCTAAAACTGTTAAATATGAATTTAAAACCGATATTCATGTCCCTAAATTAGGGTTAGTATCCTAATTTCATTTATAATCTTTGTTAATTTTTTGATCTTCTGATTTATTTATTTATTGGTTTGATTTGTTAGGGTAATGCTTGTGGGATGGGGTGGAAACAACGGTTCAACCCTTACCGGTGGTGTTATTGCTAACAGAGAGTCAGTTTTCTTAATTCTTGATTTGTTTGTTTTTTTTTTTTTTAATTGTGATTAATTGGAAATTTTATGGTTAATTAATTTTGATTGTGATTATCAGGGGAATTTCATGGGCAACGAAAGATAAGATTCAACAAGCTAATTACTTTGGATCCACGACTCAAGCTTCGGCTATTCGAGTTGGATCTTACCAAGGAGAGGAAATTCATGCTCCTTTCAAGAGCCTTCTTCCAATGGTAAATATTTTCTTAAACCCCTTTTGTTTTAATTGATTTGTTTAATTGAAAGTTATAATTTTGTTATGATGAAATATAATAAGAATTGAAATAACCATTGCATGTCACATATTAAATTGAATATGACTAATGGGATTTAAACAGGTATAATTTGAGGTGTAAAAAATGATAAATTTTAGTGTTGTTTTTCATATTATTTTTTTAATTGCGTTATTATCAGTTTAAGCATGCTATAAGGAGTGATGATCTATATATATATATATATATATATATATATATATATATATATATATATATATATATATATATATATATAAGCTTCTGATATGTGACATTTATAGATATATTTTTTAAAATAAATTGGAGTCCAAGATGGTTTGAGTTAAGGATTGATGAAATTGACTGAAAAATCATTGAAAACTATATGCATGCTATAAGGAGTGAAGATATATATATATATATATATATATATATATATATATATATATATATATATATATATATATATATATAAGCTTTTGCTATGTGACATTTTTATTTTTTTTAAATAAATTGGAGTCCAAGATGGTTTTAGTTAAAGATTGATAAAATTGACCTAAAATTCGTTGAAAAATATATGCAGGTCAACCCTGATGACATTGTTTTTGGTGGATGGGATATCAGTGATATGAACCTTGCTGATGCCATGGCTAGGGCTAGGGTTTTTGACATTGATTTGCAAAAGCAATTGAGGCCTTATATGGAATCCATGGTTCCACTTCCTGGTATCTATGACCCGGATTTCATTGCTCCTAATCAAGGAGAACGTGCGAATAATGTTATCAAGGGTACAAAGAGAGAACAGATTAACCAAATCATCAAAGACATTAAGTATGTTTCATGTTAATCTACATGCTTCATGGTTTATGTTGCTATACTTTTACTTATAACCAGCTTAAAATTTGCTGAATATGTTCCTCTGTTGACATGAATTCAGGGAATTTAAGGAAGCAAACAAAGTGGACAGGGTTGTTGTACTCTGGACTGCCAACACAGAGAGGTACAGTAACTTAGTTGTAGGACTCAATGACACCATGGAGAACCTTTTTGCTGCTGTGGACAGAAATGAATGTGAGATTTCACCTTCCACCTTGTTTGCCATTGCTTGTGTTATGGAGAATGTTCCTTTCATCAATGGAAGTCCTCAGAACACTTTTGTTCCAGGTTTGTTTCTTCTATTTATTTTCCCTCTAAATCTGTCACTTGATTAATCTTGTTCATAGCCGTTAACTTTTCTTTTATTATCATCAGGGCTTATTGATCTTGCCATCAAGAACAACTCTTTGATTGGTGGTGATGATTTCAAGAGTGGACAGACCAAAATGAAATCTGTTTTGGTGGATTTCCTTGTAGGAGCTGGTATCAAGGTACATTATATTCTTCACATTATTAATGTTATATCATGTGTTTTCAGTTTTACTTTAATGTATGTAAGACAATATATTATATGTTGTTCTGTATTTTTAATCTATGAATTATGCTAATTAAATTTTGCAATAAGAAAAGGATTTTAAGAGTTTTGTGAATAACTGACAGCCAACATCAATAGTGAGTTACAATCATCTTGGAAACAATGATGGCATGAACCTTTCTGCCCCACAAACCTTCCGCTCCAAGGAAATTTCCAAGAGCAACGTTGTTAACGATATAGTCAACAACAATGGCATCCTATATGCACCTGGCGAACATCCAGACCACGTTGTAGTTATTAAGGTAAATTTTATTTCACAATTTTATGTATGATTCTATATATTGTAACCTTTTCAGGTCTTTTATTCTCTTCACTTTGGTGCCTTTGCAGTATGTGCCTTATGTTGGTGATAGCAAGAGAGCCATGGACGAATACACTTCAGAAATTTTCATGGGTGGGAAGAACACTATTGTGTTGCACAACACATGCGAGGATTCCCTCTTGGCTGCTCCTATTATCTTGGATTTGGTTCTTCTTGCTGAGCTTAGCACTAGAATTCAGTTCAAATCTGAAGCTGAGGTCTGTATGCTATGCTATGCTATTTAATTTCATTCTTTGATTATTACTAGTCCTTGTATTATTTGAGGTTAACTATGCTGTGATTCTTGCAGAACAAGTTTCACACCTTCCACCCTGTTGCTACCATCCTCAGTTATCTGACAAAGGCTCCTCTGGTGAGTTGATTCTACTTGATTCAATGATTGTGTACATATACACGCAGAATTTAGTTTCAAAAGACAAATTCAGTTGTTATAATGTTATATTATTATTCGTGCAGGTTCCACCAGGCACACCAGTGGTGAATGCATTGTCAAAACAGCGAGCAATGCTTGAAAACATCACGAGAGCTTGTGTTGGATTGGCTCCAGAGAACAACATGATCCTCGAGTACAAGTGAAGCAGGGGATATGATGTTAAAAAAAAAACATTTTCGGTTTCTTTTGGACTATTGACATATGTTGAATAAAAATGAGATTAATCAAATTTTTCTAAGTAGCTTGTTACAATGTTAAACCAGAAAAACAATCAGTTTGTTTTTGAACTTTTGAAATATGCATGTGAGAGATTATTAAGTTTTTTAGTGTTTTTATATTTTAAAAGTTAAGAAGTCCCATATATAATAGTTTAGAGGGGTTTTGAGTGTTTATATACTAATGTGTAGTATGTATTTGTTAACAAGTTTGATGGGGGTGACTTCATACATTGACTTGTCTTGTATGAAGTAAACCCTCATCGTTGGTTTTTTTTTCTTTTTCGTAAAGAACAATTGTCTTCCATAAGTTAAAATTAGTTTATAGGTTTATACATATCAACTTAGTGCATGTTAAGCTAGTGTATGCACGCAGTAGCATATAGCAACTTAGGGTTTATTACTTGTACATCAAGGAAAGGGTAAAACTAGCTATTATCATTAACATTCTCATCACTATGCAATATGTAGGTTGAACTTCAAATGATAGCCATGGTGGGACGTTTGGAGTAATCACATTTCTTACCTTTCATCATCAATGACGAGCACAAATATATAATTAGTTATAATTTTGTGTGTTTACAATTGATTATGGATTGTTTTGGGTAAGAAGTGAATTCTCAAACTGATAATAAGTGTGAAGATTGTTTTTTGTTTTTTGGGGAAAAGTGTGAAGATTGTTTTGTTGGCATGATGTTTAGTTCAGAACATTAACCTTTCAGTGTCTTTTGAACTTTGAAACATGTGAGAGATTGTTAGGTTTTCTAGTATTTTTTTAGGGTTACTAAATCACCGACCTGTGCGATGCACGGGTCCTATCATCTAAAACATGCACGATTAAGTTCAATTGTAATTAAAAATTATAGTTAAATAACAAAATACTTCTTCATAGGCGACATTTGAAGTCTCGTTAATATTTCAGACATGTACTCTCTCCGTTTTAAAATGAATATCGTTTAAGATTTTTATACACGTATTAAGAAAAACATTAATTAAAAGAAAGAGAGATGTTATTTTATCAAATCATCATAATCAACTATTGGTTTGTTTTCCATTAAAGAAAAAAGTAATATTTTAGAAGCTAGTATTAAATTTTTAATTGAAGGCTACAATTGATAAGAAAAAATTATTATTACATTGAAACTAAAAGTGACATACATTTATTTTGAAACAATATTTTTGTTAAAGTGACAAAAAACAATAGTAATTAATTGTGGAATCAGACTCTCTTAACACAATTAGAGCAATTACAGAACAACAACAAAATCACTCCTATTTAGGTGTCATAGTTGAGGATTGTGTTAGTTTATTCTCTGGCTTGCATAGTTTGCAATTTTCTCATATTAAGCGTGTTTCTAGTCAAGTTCCAAACTATTTAGCAAAGGATATGCGATTGTCCAAAGGTATTTTGATCTGAATGTAGCCATGCGTTTTCCAAAGTCAGTTTCAATTCCAATAGAAAAGTTAATGCCTACATGAGAAAATGTGTTATTTTAAAACAGGTTTATTCAGCTTCCAATGCATACTCTAATGAAACGCTTTGTCACTCAGTTTGCATGGGACCTCCTAGGTGAATCTTGTTTGTTATTAGGTTGCAGTGACTAATTGATGATTGCTTGGACAATCTGCTATCTTAACAAATTTAGAGTTGACCACCTGAAACATTATATTAACACACACTATATTATTCCTAACCAGAGTTGTAAACCATTATAAATGTAGTTATCTAATTGTAACCAAAGTTGCGACATATCTAACTTGCGACACATCTAACAGTTCTATAATTGCGACACCTCTAACCTGCGGCACCTCCAAAAGTGTTATAATTGCGACATCTCTAAACTGAGGCACCCTAAAAGTGGTATAATTGCGACACCTCTAAACTGCGGCACCAATCAAAATTGCTCTAATTGCGACACCTCTAAGATGCGGCGCCACTCAACATTGGTATAATTGCGACACCTCTAAACTCCGGCACCACCAAAATTGGTATAATTACTACACCTCTAAATTGCGGCACCACGAAAATTGGTATAATTGCGACACCTCTAAATTGCGGCACTATCAAAAGTGAAAATCTTTTGCTTAGGTACGCCTCTAACTGCAGATTTATTTGAATAACTTTGCTCAGCCTACATCGATCATGTTATATGCAATATTATAAATTGAGATCTAACTAACACGGTTGTTAAGTGTTAGTTTTACACATGCTAAATTTATAAGTGCCTTTAAAAGTTATAGTATCATGAATATCAGCTTGTAAATCATCTTATAAATAATGGCTTCACTTCCATGATATTTAAAGGCACGTATTCTCCTGATATCAAAACTGAATTATGCTTATGATTTGAAAAGATCATACTACCAAAGTCATTATCTACTGTCAATGATCATGCTTGAGAAAGCAAATTCCTAGTAAAAGTTGAACCAGTGCGACATCTCTAACTTGTGGCACATCTAAAAGAGGTATCATTGCGACACCTCTAACTGCATATTGAATTGTCTAATGTGTTAGAGTATAAATTGCGACACCTCTAAATTGCGGTACCTCTAAAAGTTCTATAACTGAGACACCTCTAAAATGCAGCAACTCTAAAAGTGTTATAATTGCGACACCTCTAAACTGCGGCACCTCTAACATGAGATAACCAACAAAAAACCTCAAATTCAACAAACAGTCTTAGCTCAAACGGCTTGACAGTGAAAAACAGGCAACAATAAACAATAATAAGCATAATTTAACATGAGATAACCAACAAAAAACCTCAAATTCAACAAATAGTCTTAGCTCAAACGGCTTAATAATGCAACAGATAAGTCTACGCTTCCATTATATAACGAAACTAACAACTAAAACAGCTGATGAAATTTCCTTAAAACATAGATAATATTAAGCTACTTTGTAAATCAACTCGTAAACGATCAGCTCATTTTTCATCCTCCGGCTCCATCTTCACCCGAACTGCCCTTGCTGGTTTTGTAATAGATGCCTCTCCAATCTCAGCAGCAACGATGTTAGAGTCACCAAGATTGTCTGATGATCTCTTAGCTCCTAGTTTGCTCACCGGTGTTTCGATCGTGTTGGTATTGCTGCAAGAATCACAGAATTCCAAATCCTCCTAGAAACATGAGTTGGCAACGATATAAATGATATGATCTAATTAAAAAATCACTTGTGGATGGTAATAATTTTCAGCAGAATTAATATAGATTCATTCATACCAATCCATGAACACTGTCAGATACTTTAGGATCCGCATTTGTGAGATCAACGACATCAAGTTCACTTCCATTCATGTTCACTTCCAATAGTTCTACAATGTAATTTAAATCTCAAAAGAGGATTATTATAGTAGGATATGCGATTTATTCTTCATGTCTCCCTTCAAATATGAAGAGTGACCCATGCACCAATCCTAGTTTTATGGAAATCTCTTAAAGCATATCAGCCATCCTTAAAAAAGATTTTACCAACTTTGTTCTCTAGCAGTTAAGTCTATAAACAAAAAAACTAAATTTTTAAACATACAGCTTCAATAATATAATTACAAACAAAAAACAAAATGACAACAGAAAAATGCATATCGTACAAAATTGAAGAAAGCTGCACAATATCCGTTCTATACACGATGCAAGTCGACCAAAATTAAATAAAAGACAAACACAACATCAAAATGACAACAGCTAATGAAAACACATATAAGGTTATTGTATATAGAAGGAATGCTGTTGGAATTTCAAGTGCAAAATCTGAAAATCAATTGGCATGTACAGGAATTGATAATACGCATGCTTCACATATACTTAAATATTAATCTTATAACATGGTGTATATATCAAGATTCCACAGTTATGAAATATTCGTTGCCAACGAAATCGGAAAAATGCTATTCGAAGAAGAAATGGTAGAGAAAACCTTGAATCGAAGATGATGATCGTTACAGAAGATGGTGCGATTACCAGGAGCTTGAGGCTTGACTCGGCCGATTGATGTAGGAACACTCTAGTTCATTGTGAAAACTCGAATCGATTGAAGGGCGAAAGAATGAAGAAGATGAAGGTTACGTTTTGGTTTGAATTTAACCGCACAGTGTTTGTTTTTGGTTATTCTGTGGCGAATATGAAGAAAGGATGAAACTGAAAGCGAAACTAAAATGGAGCATTTCAAATTGAAAACGTGATAATGGATGAGTTCATGATTCTTTTTTCTGAGGGGAGGGAGGTGTTCAGTGTTGGAAACATCAGAAGTTGAAAACGTGAGAAGGAGGATTTTGGAAACATAAACACAACCTCAAATTGACCATTCCAAAGAAAAGCAAGCTCAGTGCACTATGCGTTGGAATAGAAAAGAGTCTTTGAAAATAACAAATAGCATAGTGGAATGGTGATTATGATTAGCACTTTGGAGGAATTAATGCTTGCAAAGTGGAGGGAAAAAGTATGGGGAAAAATTAGGGCAACAATAGCTTGAGGGGTTAAGCTTTAGTAAGTAAGATTCTAACCGGTGCCCTTAGGGCAATGGTTAAGGAAACCCAAAAAAGAAAGTTTTAAGTTTGAAAATACCAATTTGTAAACTTTTGAAGAGTTGAATGCACAAGTTCCAATGCGAGATTACTATATTTGCTTTCTTAACCATTGCCATGAGGGCACTGGTTAGCATTATCCTTTTTTTTTAATATTTCAAAAGTTAAGAAGTCTCACATGGTATAATTTAAGAGTCTTTGAGTCTTTATATACAAATAGATAACAATCTATTGTATACAAATAACAAATATAAAAGTGTAAAATTACTATAGGATTATTAGAAGATTGCATTATAAATATTCAATCATTCACGATTAATCTTTGTTATTTGTTATACTTTTCTTTCTTTCATACTC
The DNA here is from genome assembly GCF_051527215.1 of Medicago sativa. Classification (NCBI taxonomy): domain Eukaryota; kingdom Viridiplantae; phylum Streptophyta; class Magnoliopsida; order Fabales; family Fabaceae; genus Medicago; species Medicago sativa. The sequence continues at coordinate 8,053,669 of NC_140754.1, forward strand.
TTAATTACACTATTAGAACTTTCTTAATTAAAAAAAAGGGCTATCAGTTTTGTAAATAACAACGTATTGTATCAGTTAAAATTAGATTAAACATAAACTTTTTCACAACTCTCATTAGATTTTTTCTTGAATAAATACAAAATGTTATAGACTACTATTTCTTGAGTTAAGTAACATAAGCTAATTTTGATTTAAAAACTCGTAACAAATCCATTATAACCTAAAAGTTGGTCCAAACTCAAATGAAGTTTCGAAGAGATTCAATTACATTAAACAAGGTTGAGATCACTGTATAGACCTTACTATATATTCGATCTTTTAGAAAAACATGTCCAACTCTCTAGAAAATAGACTTACTATATATTCGATCTGTTAGAGAATATGTCAAACTCTAAGGAAAATAGATAAATAAACGCATAGAAGAACTCATGGTTGCTTACAAAAGTTTGATCAATTGTGTTTGTGTCTACTTCTTTGACAACATAAAGTCTGCTATAATTTTTATATTATGCACTACTTAGAATTACATCGGAATAAAAACTCAGAATATATACCATAGTACACATTACAAATTTACCCCGCTACAATGTCACTTGATGTATTCTTTATTCAATTTTTGTTTTTCAACTGTAATTGGTGCTGTTGAGATTTTGTTTATGTTATTTTTAGAGCAGAGGTGTTTTTTTGGAGGGGTTGGAAAAAAGTATAACATTTTCATGCAACCTGCTAATTGGATTGGATTCTTTTAGTAATGTGGTGGTGCTATCAAAAATACTTTCTACCCACATTTCTTAGAATAGACTGACAGTGTAAAAATACTTTACACTATCAACCAATTAAAATCATCCAATTAAACACATCATCTTAATCTTAAGTGTTACAAAAAAAAATGAAAAAATCAAACAAAATCTTTTTCAATAACTGCTTTCTACCCACATTTCTTAATATACATAAATATTAATGGTTATGCTCCATTACATTCATCTTGCAAGATTCCTCTGTGAAAGTTCAATTATTTTTCCTCCTTCTCACCCCTTTTGTTTTAAAAATTTGATGAATAATAATGTTGATATCTGATGAATATTTTTTTTTTTTTAATTATGAGTAAGTTATCTAATCTTGTAACATTGGCCTATGAGTTACAAGAGTTGACATCTATGAACAATAAAGAAGATTAATAGTCTGATGGACAAATCCATTTACCTTGCAGTTAAATTGAAATAATATGCAATTCATATTTAATTTGATGAAGGAAGGCATTGAAATTTGATTATTTTGGAAGGAGTTTACTGCATTTCGTTAGCGATGATAAATAATTTGAGCTCCAAAACCTTTCAATTAAAAATCTTTAGCCTTCTAGTAGTGATGCTCCTAAACGTAATGGAAAAAAACCAGCATATGTCAAATTTGAATCCAAACTATGTCTTCCTTCAAACCATGAAGAAAGAAACAAATTTTGTTTTAGGCTAATAATAATCAATTCTGTTTATTCAGCAAAATTGAAACAAAATTGATCGAGGATATAAAATAAGAAAAATTAAAGATCATAGAAATTATTATCATTTTGTGATGAATTGTTGACACAAATTGGACAAAGGTAAGAGAAGGTGAGGGAAGCAAGAGAGGCTTAGGCTAATAAATTAAATGTGGGATATGACATTATTATCCATATTTTATTTGATTTTCTTCCTTTTTTAACACTAAACATGATGTGTCTAATTAGGTGAATTTAATTGGTTGAGAGTGTAAAGTCTTTTTACACTGTCAGTCTATTCTAATTAATCTCTTAAAATATTATTTGACAACTCCAAACAATTTTATTAGTTCAAAGAGAGATGATATTAAAAATATATTGATTATCTATTTAGTTAAGCGTCAATTATGAATAAATTTGTCTTCTGAAAACTCAATAGAACTCAACTTTTATAAATAATTATTGCTAGATTTTTTTTTTGTTGTAGTTTCATTAAATATAACTAAAAATTATTCTGAATTTATTTCACTTATTGATTTAGTTTAATATATTAGTTTTAAAATATATTTTATTTGTTTTTTTATTTTAGCCCCTCGTAAAATTTGTACTAGCTTCGCGTTGATTGGTTAAGAGGTTAATTTGTCGAGGCTTCATTGATAGTAAGATGATTGAGTTGTATATAAAGTATGAGGCCTGTTGCAAGTTTACTGTGATACTTTTATTCAGTTTTTATTGATTTATGTCACTAGAAGTCAAAGAGGTTTTGATATCATGTAAATAACGAAGTAAATTATAACTCATTCCACAAACAAATGTACATATTGGATTCAGCTCTATTGTTCTTCTGGCCTTCTGAACCCATATTCATCTTCTCTTTGCAATTAGAAGAGATATTCAGAAACAATGATATCTCTTGCTAGTAAATAGTAAAAGAAGTAAAACCAATACATTAATCAGATAGGCATTGCAAACTGTAATGATCATATTCATTCTATGCTATAAGTTAACATGCTTGAATTTTATTTTGCGCTTCAAACATGCTGGTATTGTTATAAATCATGTGAGTAATTGTGCGTGTGTATTCCTTTAACCCTTGATTAGAGCTACTCTAATTAGCTGCATTAAAATTGTTACAAATTTTGTGGGATTTAATACTTATCAAGCTATCAACATATTTTGTGGTTTTTCAGAAGAAGAAAAGGAGGAATCAATGAATATCATACAATAAGCCATACATCCCTAATAAAAAAAAAACATACAATAAGCCATACAGAAAAGCTGAGTGATAGACGTTTGGCAAGTGCACCAAATACTATCGAAGTAGTAAAATTATCGATCCCACGAGGACTGTTTTTAACTTCAATAATTCAATTTCGTTATATAATTAGGATGTGTAAAGTTTATTTTTAGTTTGCCTCTAGGCAGTAGATTTGGTTTGATTTTACGAAATCAAATAAAAGAAATAAAGTTGATTAAGAAAATATGGAGAGAGAGATGAGATCAGGTCTGTCGAATCCTCTATGTTTCCCCTAATTGGTTACTGCACCTATTATTACTAATGATTCTCTAGTTTCACGATAGTTAACAAATTAGCCCTAATCAATCCCTTGAGTTAGGACCCTCTTTTTAAACTACAGCCCCTAATTCCTTAGGTGGTCTAATAATCATCAAAGGTTTAAGCACGTTAACCTAATATCACTAACAAACGATTATCCATTCCTAGACTAACCATGTTTATTAGAACAATTCAATTAGGTCTAAGTCAAAAGCTATGGTCAGTAGTCATTCGTTCTCACAAAATCATGTTTATATTTGATCAGGATATAAAAAGCATTAAGAACAATTGAATTGAATGAAAACTAGAATATCATTAATAAGTAATAGAGTTTCACAGCAACATGTATCAATTAGGGTTACATAGATTCATCTCTGACCTAATCTCTGAGAGATTTAGCTACTCATAATCGAGTTTACAGATAGCATAATCAATGAAATAATTAAAACATACATGAATTGGTAAAAGGTTGAAGAAATCGCCCTTCTAGCCGTCTCTGATGTCTCAAAATCGCACTTTGCTCTCCAAAATCGTAACCCTTGTTCTTCAGATTGAGTGCAGTATTTATAGAAGTCATGGGCCTGACCCATCAAAATCGCGCCGCGCCTTGTATAATGGCGTGCCGCGATTTCCCTCAAACAGGGAGGATGTAATTTTGCTTCAAAAATCGCAGCACGACTTGAAATTGGCGTGGCGCGATTTCCTTCGAACAGACTTCAATATTTAAGCTTTTTGCACTCCAGAACAGTATAAATTGCATGAGAACTCTATCAAAATGTCACAATAAGTCCCTAATATTACGTAATGACAGGATGTCATCACAACCCCAAACTTAAACCATTCCTTGTCCTCAAGTAATTTGCTTGCAACAGTGACAAACGACAGTAAAATAACAGTTACCTGACAAAACGATAGTACCCAAAAGTTCATTCTCCTTCTAGCTAAAGATGAGCTAGTTTGACTTGTTCGCATCCACCAATTCACAACTCCTCGCATCAAATTGAAACAGGGTTCTACCAGTCGACATGCAGGTCTACATATTACCATACGCTTGAAAAGTTTCTAAACATCAATCAAAGTCAATATCATTACACACTTTTGAGGTCTTTAGGGTTATAACGGGGCTTAGGTGAAAGGTGGGATATATTTGGATAAGTAGGCTACACAAAATTTGAGTTAGGCATTCCTACGGAAATTAAAGCACACCATTCAATCCTTCGATCATTCACCTTGTGGAAATACAATCAATGCAAAGGTACTAGAGAATATTTTTAACATTTAGGGACAATCGAGTTTGAAGTTACTCGGATTTTCAATGTTTTGTCCCTTTTTCATCATTCAATTTCTTTTTTTTTTTTGATACACCATTTTTATGTGTATATTTTGCATGACAATTTCATATTTCTTTCATTTTTGTTCTCTAATTCTCTAGTACCCCCACCCCAAACTTAGTTGGTTGCAAATTCCAATAGCAACCCCAAACTTAATCTTTACCAACATTCTACAATGCCTTAACTCAGAAATTCATTAAGGGACAAGTCCTAAAAAGTCTCTAGGCTTGTAATGTAGTTTGTCACCGAACAAAAAGTTCTAATCCTACCGGCTCACAATTGGTTAAGAAAGGATAAATTCAACAAATTAAAACAGGGTAGGCTTCAAAAAGGCTCACAGGACCAAGCACTTTTGCCTCAGTGTGTAATTGACAAAGACCAATCAATAATAGAGAAACAATGCAAGTTCTAGAAATGTAGTTGCATGGAAAACTAATCTAAATATAAGTAAATTGAAAAACAAATTTGGCAATGAACCTTATGGCTGAGATTTCTGGGAGTATGTGACTACCTAGCAACGCCGTACACTTCGCCTTTGAATCAAGTCACCCCTCCTTTAGAACTTTTGGAATACCGTTTCATCAAACAACTGTTACTAAACTGGAATAGGTCACATGAAACAAAACAAATTCATTAATAATAAACAAGTGCAGGAGCAATTACAATAGGGAAATAAGTTCAATGGACTTCGACATAAAAAGAAAATATAGAAAATACATCAAAAGAAAAATAACCGAAAATAAAATACAAAGCAGGAAATGCTAATCCATCAGTAGATCAGCCCATGTTCACATCATCATCTGGGTGTCTTGAGAGGAATTTCAAAAGTGCAAGAGGCACTCTCAAGTGTCTGGACCAAATAAGACACCCACGCCTTGGGTATCGGTAACATCTCAGCATAGGTAAGCATCCATGACTTTTTCCAAGTCGACCCAGGCCTACACATCGTGGTAATGATGTCATCAAATGTATCCTCCGTCATACCAAATCTCTCCCTCCTCAGTTTCTCAACCCAACACTCCTTCGGTGGTTGAACACTCAGCCATTCATTAAGAGCTTCAGGGCTGAAATCAATGGTCTTGCCTCGAACAAAAGTTTGAAAGGGTTTATAGGAAACCCGTGCATTTGCAATGAATTCAACGGTCACAGTTTTGTTGTTCACTTTATTGATCATCTCATTCAACTTCGTCCACCCCTCTCCTTCGTAATTCAACCTCAAAGAACGGATACTTAACAAGCCTTGTGAAGTCAAACTCTCTCTCCCCCATAACTTCAAAACTTTTCATGGATTGGTGGAACTCTTGGGCTTGGTCATTGATGAAATGGATGGTGTTTGCGGGTGTTTCGTGGGTTGGAGGCCATTTGTGGTTAAGGAAGATGGTGAAAGGAAAGTTTTGTGAAGTTTGGGAAAATTGTGAAGGAGTGTGACTGATAATGGTTTGGATTGATGAATTTGTGGTTGGATTGTGGTTTGATGATGTTTAGGAAGTGATAAAGTAGATGAAGATGGGAAAAATTCGTGAATGGGCAGTCTAGGGAAATTTTTGGTAGAGAAAAGTAGGAAAAATGGAATGAAAATGATGATGAATAGTGAGGTTTTTATAAGCTGAGGAGAAAAATCGCGCCGCGGTGCAAAACTGGAGTGCCGCGATTTTGTAGAAACAGGGAGTTCTCTCAGGCCAAAACTTGTTTTCTTGAAAAATGCCTGAGTCTTATTGAATTTTTGAAAAACTTTTGAAGAGAGAATCATGCAAGACATCAGTACCTTGCATGATTTTCTTGATAGAACAATTTTTCGAAAACTTTCCTGCCTCGTATTAAAAAGAAAAGAAAAATATTTTTGTGTTTTTGTTTTTGAAAGCAATAAAATCATACCTGAAAATAAATAGTGGGTTGCCTCCCACCCAGCGCTTTCTTTTACGTCATTGAGCTTGACGCTTCAACCACTGTTAGGGTGGCAAATATGTCAGAAAGAATATATCATCCTTCTTCTTCCTCTTGTTTGGTAGGAATTCCATGAATTTGTAGCAAAGAAGTAGATGCTCCCATGCTCTCACTGTTAAACCTTTAGAGTTTAAGCTCTCCCACCGTAGAGAAGGATGTGCATCCATCTGCACACGAGTGATTTCCTCAACCTCCGTTGGTTCAGACTTCGGGAAAATGTCAACACTCCTTACTTTGGGATTTTCTTCCACAACAACCTTGTGACATTCAGTCTCCATCTGAACTAGCTTCCTCTGAGACTCATGTGCTTTCTCAACAAGATCACCACACTGAACATCAAACTTTTCAAATAAAACTTGATTTGACACCAAGAAATCATCTAAAATATTCTGAAGTTGAGTATTGTAATCGATGTTGATCACCTCTTTCTTCCCTTCACCATCACTACCTGGTTGATTCGCCTCATAATGACCACAACTCGAGATTTTGTTGTCCAAAATTTTGATCTTAAAAGATAGCATATATTTTTCATACTGCAACTTAGCAATCTCTTATGTGTCATAGAGGAGTACCCTGTCTATCATAGCTGCAAAACTTGGATAAACTTTTCAGTAGCACAGTACAATGAGAAGAAAACAAAGAGCATAATATTTTTTTTTTAAATATATATATACAAAAATATAAAAGACAGAAATCCTAAATAATAACGTAATTTCCTTGTTGAAATAATTCAACAGTCCCCGGCAACGGCGCCAAAAACTTGATAGACGTTTGGCAAGTGCACCAAATACTATCGAAGTAGTAAAATTATCGATCCCACGAGGACTGTTTTTAACTTCAATAATTCAATTTCGTTATATAATTAGGATGTGTAAAGTTTATTTTTAGTTTGCCACTAGGCAGTAGATTTGGTTTGATTTTACGAAATCAAATAAAAGAAATAAAGTTGATTAAGAAAATATGGAGAGAGAGATGAGATCAGGTCTGTCGAATCCTCTATGTTTCCCCTAATTGGTTACTGCACCTATTATTACTAATGATTCTCTAGTTTCACGATAGTTAACAAATTAGCCCTAATCAATCCCTTGAGTTAGGACCCTCTTTTTAAACTACAGCCCCTAATTCCTTAGGTGGTCTAATAATCATCAAAGGTTTAAGCACGTTAACCTAATATCACTAACAAACGATTATCCATTCCTAGACTAACCATGTTTATTAGAACAATTCAATTAGGTCTAAGTCAAAAGCTATGGTCAGTAGTCATTCGTTCTCACAAAATCATGTTTATATTTGATCAGGATATAAAAAGCATTAAGAACAATTGAATTGAATGAAAACTAGAATATCATTAATAAGTAATAGAGTTTCACAGCAACATGTATCAATTAGGGTTACATAGATTCATCTCTGACCTAATCTCTGAGAGATTTAGCTACTCATAATCGAGTTTACAAATAGCATAATCAATGAAATAATTAAAACATACATGAATTGGTAAAAGGTTGAAGAAATCGCCCTTCTAGCCGTCTCTGATGTCTCAAAATCGCACTTTGCTCTCCAAAATCGTAACCCTTGTTCTTCAGATTGAGTGCAGTATTTATAGAAGTCATGGGCCTGACCCATCAAAATCGCGCCGCGCCTTGTATAATGGCGTGCCGCGATTTCCCTCAAACAGGGAGGATGTAATTTTGCTTCAAAAATCGCAGCACGACTTGAAATTGGCGTGGCGCGATTTCCTTCGAACAGACTTCAATATTTAAGCTTTTTGCACTCCAGAACAGTATAAATTGCATGAGAACTCTATCAAAATGTCACAATAAGTCCCTAATATTACGTAATGACAGGATGTCATCACAGAGTTATTATTATTATTATTAGTGAAATTTAGCCACATTGTACTAACGACAAATAATTAGTTTACTTTTTTGTGTGACGAGTACAATAATTAGTTAGGAGACCATACAACGGGTCTTTCATTGTATCACATCATTAGTTATTTCCCAGGTTGAAATATTTTGAAAGTTGTTCAATATGCTTCTCAATTTCGCTTCTGAATAAACCATTACCTCTATTTGTTGTTTTTGTGTGTCAACTATCATCGGGTCGTAATTTGTTATTGGTTTTTTTTCTCGGTTAAATGAACAATTTTGATGTGTTTATTGAACAACCATCAAATATTTTTGAACCATAATTTATCGGTGGCCTTTGTTGGGAAATTTTGCCTTACACCCTTACATTTATACCTTCACCCTCACAAATTTTATAAAATTCTATTATTATCCTTTTGTCGGCACATAATAATGAAGTCATTATAAAAATATACGTATTAAAAGTCGTGCATTCAACTTAAAAGTTAAAATATTATGTTTTTCAATGCAAAATTGCTTTTTTTAAGTTCTTTAACTTGTGCCCTCCTTAGGGCACAAGTTAACATGACCTTAATTAATTCACCGAAAATAAACAGCTCAAAATTTCTTCAACTGATTATCAATTGATGAATTAGTTTTCCCAATATTAGGGGAGAGAATAAACAGCTCAAAATGTGAACTTGAAGTTCAAATGAAATATTTGAAAGGAAATATTAGTCTTTTCTTGATCCTCAAGATATAGCTCATTTGCAAAATTAAGAAATTAAAATAGCAGCTGCTAATGCTCCAAATAAAATAGATGTCCCTATCAGACAATATAATATTGCAAATGAGCCTCAACCATGCATGAAGCGTGTTAGACGAATCGGTTCCAAATATAAAAATCCTTGAACAAGAAAAGGAGCTAAAACGAAAGATAACCCAAATGAGGATTTGGAAACTCTAAAAGGGTCGTTTAATAAAATTGAATTTTAAGTTCCAGAAGAACTAACCAGATACCTGAAATTTATGAAATATTGATAAATTACTAGTTTGGACACCCGTGCCAAGCACGGGCTCGAATTTCGTCATATTTAATGGAAAAAATATTGTGATGTATCAAGTATTAGTTAAAGTTCCTGTAAACTTAGCTCAGCTAGTATGGACAATGCATAATATATGCAAGGTCTGGGGTTCAAACTTCGGACACCACAAAAAAAAAGTGTCATTTAAAATCTCATCATTGGATAAAATATTGGAGGTCGAAGAACAAATAAGTGAAAAAAAAAACTCATATACTAAAGACTTAAAATTTTGGATGAAGATGCGACATCATTCTCACTTGTGTGGTTGTTTTTTCTGCAATGTGTCGAATCACACAAGTGTTGTCTCCCCCGTAAGTCCCAATGGTGATATCATATACGCTTCAACATTTTTGGGGAGCGGAAGTGCTTCGTGGTGGTGGATCACAGACACGAAGAGTCTCATATTTAATTGAGAGATGTTAATGTGTCAAGTGTGGATTAAAATAACACATTGAATGCCATATAATAGATATTGAACAATATATAAGTGAGATGACTTATAATGTCATAAGATTTTGGATGTAACTGTGATGTCAATCTCACTTGTGTAATATCCCGCCTGACAGTGTCGGTATATTACCCGTTGACCGTGCCAGAGGAATTAAATTATGGAAAAGTAAATTAATGGAAACATTTTATGACATGTCAGCTATTTACGGGAAAAGTATAGTGCCAGATTTAACACGTTTAAAGGCAAGGGCATAATGGTAATTTCACGTGGAAAGGATATTTAATTGGTTTTAACCCAAAAATATCTCATTTCCTATTCTCTTTCTCTCTCTTCAAATGTTGGCAAACTTTTTCTCTTCCTTCTCTCTACTCCATCGATCTCTCCTTCTTCTCTCCCTACCTCACCAATTGATCAAGTCTTCTTCATCAAGAATCATGTTCAAGTTTGGTCCTTCTATCATCCTACAAGAGATTGGTACTTTGGGGCAAGCTTCTTTCCACTTCTTCTCCTCTTTATAAGAAATTTAAGGTTAGGGTTTTGTTGTTTGGGAAAGAGGAAGCTAGAGCTTGCTTATGTTATGGTTCTCCCTTGTTCAAGGAAGTGATATGAAGTTGTAGTGAGATGATTTCACTATTTTTCCTTCTCAAGGGAATTTTAAGAAAACTTAGGGTTTGGTTTGATCAAGAAGCTAAGGCTTTTGTTTTGTTGATTTAGGGCTTATAAGGATCCTATTTCATGGAGTTGGAGAGTGAAGCACGAAAACAACCTTGAAGTTGATTTTGTCTTGAAGTCAAGAGTTATGGTTTGGCTCATGGTATGATGAAAGAGGTTTCAAGCTAGGTTTTCTTCAAGATCAAGAAATCATGGTGCTTTGAATTGCAAGAAAAAATATCAAGATTCAATGGTTTGATCAAAGGAAATGGGTTGACCTAAAACTAGGGTTTTGGCTTACTTGAGCTTGAGGCTTGGAGCTATCACAAGAAACTTGTTTAGGTGAGTTCCATAGCTAGTTTTCCTACCCTTTTGGGATCATGTTTATGCCATATTAGTTTATTATGAAAACTATGAAAAGTCTAGGATTATGTATTGTGATAGTTGCCCCTTTTCTTGCCATGCATGCAAAACATGTTTATACTTGCCAAATGAATGTTTTATAAGTTTCCAATGATCAAATATGTTCCAACATACATAGAGACACTTGGTTTGAGGTTTTTGGGTCAAAAATACCATTTTTAAGTGTTCTGGACTATCCTAACTCGCCACGGCGAGCTATTACTCGCCACGACAAGCTAGAACTCCGAAGGGGGGGTCTTACTCGCCCCCAACTCGCCACGGCGAGTTACCACTCGCCTCCCCAGCAAATCTACTCGCCTAGGCGAGTAAGACAGTGAGTAATCTCATTGTTTTGCTCGCTTCAGGCAAGCATGGGGATTCGCGATGCGGTTTTCTCCGTGGTGTCTTTTTACGAATGTAAACCCCTCAAATCAAGGTCCTAAATAATGATCATTGTATGCGAGAATTCTTATGATAAATGAGCAAGTAATAAGCATGTTAGTAAGGCATGGCATACTAGAGAAATCAAGTCATGAATCGGGTAGCAAGTTATCCATAAGCAAGGGAAAATTAGAGCCTCGACATAGCTGTCGAGAACTAGCTAGTTAGCAAGATTCCTAGAATGATAAGACGCGAAGTTTATTATCTTTGCACATGAACAAGAATAAGATAGCATATATGTTAAGTCAAGGATTGATTAGATAATCTCTCCACCATGATCAAGTACTAGTATGAACAAGTATGTATTTACCGATAATCGGATCGACTCAAGGGTCCGAGGTAATAAGCAAGCAAGTATGAATATGTTTATGTATACGTACGACAAGACTATGACTAATAAGTAGGTGGCATGTCTCTTGCTATCCACATCAGGGGGATACAAGAGGTTCTCGATCTAAGGGGAACGATTCAAGCCGTAAGGGACCCGCATGTCACTGAAATAAGCAAGACGTAGGTGCTCGTGTCTCTTGTTATCCACGCTAGGGGGATACGGGAGGTTCTCGACCTAAGGGGAACGGTTTAAGCCGCAAGGGACCCGCACGACACCGAGGGAGTCCGATGTACGTACATCGGTCATGTATGGGATTGTTCTTGGGGTTACTCCACCCGGGACTATCCGTAAAATGAATCAAGATAATAACTGTTTGTTCAACGCTAACCTAATGAATGAACTTAGATACGTTTATGCACGATATGAATATGTTATGTTTATGCAAGAATGATTACATGTATGATCAAGTTAAGAGCATTAGATGCTATGACAAGTGCAAGTTATGCATAGAACAAGTAAAGAACATGATACCGATGACGATCTTAGGTTTCCCCTAATCTTCCGGTTTAGCATCGTGCCATGATTATGATATGTTTAGGCCTCGATACATAGAGTGTATTCTTGGCAATGCGGTTTTAGTTTCCCCCTGACCGCCATGACACGTATAGGAAGTGAAGCCTATAACAAGTTAAGATAAGATTATGACGGCTCTAGTATGCACTACCGTCTAAGTATGCAAGTCCCCACACACGTATAATCAACCGTTAGGTTGTATGGTAGACACGTGGTGACCGTAGGTTTTCCCCTTGAGGTTGCCTATAGCCTAGGAATTAGGGGAACTCACTGAGACATTATGTCTCATCCCAATCCTTATTTGTTTCAGATATCAAGGTGGACGTCAAGGTAATAGCCGGATGGATTTTCAGCAAGAGCTCGTTCGTACCCGGAGCATGGTGAACATGGATTTCAAGGATGTACTTAAGTTATATAGATAAGATATGTTGTATTTGTCATTGTACGAACGCGTTTTGTTGTATATAAATTCATTCGAAATTTTCATGTTGTATATTTTAATGTATCCAGTACTAAATTAAACGCACGTGCTAGACTTTCTAGATACGTCTAGTATGGGTGTTACATTTGGTATCAGAGCAGGTCGATTTAGACCGTGCCTTGGGTCATTAAATTACAACTAAGGTAGTGGGACCATTGGGTTCTGGGTAAATGTTCTATTTGTTGATGTTAGTTGAACCTGATCAACTCAATTTAGCATTCAACGATTAGAATGGATGCCTGAGAGCTGAATAGGACCCAGGAGGAGCGAAGTATGTGATGAAGAGGTTGATCGTGCCAAAAGGTGGCCGGTGAACAAAGCAAGTAGGAGTTTGAATCCTCCGGGAATATCAGGTCATGTTAAGAATGAACGTTCCGACAATGTCGGGTAAGAGTTGTTGTTGGAACGGGTTTATGGTATTCTGGAATGTCAGTATAAGGTTACAAGATAGTGAGAAGTCGACATATGTTGACGGAGTCAGCGGGTTCTCAGGAATAGCAATAAGTGAATTTAGTTAAGGACATGTATGCTCGGAAGGTTGCGTAAGTGGCAACGTGACGAGGTAAGTTATTCGTAGTAGAGAAGGATTTATGTTATCAGGATTAAGGCATAGATTTCCGACGTGCCAAGAATTGTGTCGAAAAAAAAGGGTTGATGTTGTCATGCATATGTTATAGAATATTTCATGATGCTAGGAATGAATGATGAGCATTGGTTACTTGAAAAAAAAAAATATTTTCATGTAAAGAATGTTCTGAAAGATAGAGTTGGAGAATCTCACCAGTAGCAAGCCTGGGACGAAACTTTCCGTTTTTATGAAATTTACCAATTCGTTCCTATGGTTTGCAATGACTATTGGTGAGATGTTCTTACAATAATCTTATGTGTGAAGAAAATCTTTTATGACATCAAGTAACGAATGCATATCATATCCTAAGATTTTCAAGGAAAAAGACATGGGCAACCATCAACGAAATCGATACGGTTTAAGGTAGCCTTGGAAGATAATGTGTTAAGAGTCAAGAACAAGCCAAGATCAAGAATATAGAAGTTCCGACATTTAGAAGGAAAGTTACATATGTTTATGCATAAGGTATGAAGTAGGAAGTTAAAGCGGTGCAAAGTTATGAGGAATCACAAGGTTCGCGGATTATGTGGAACTATGACGTATCTCTCGAATCTATGTTTTGCTTAATAGACTTGCTAAGGCTCGATATGATGTTGAATCATAAAGTTTAAATAGTTTTAGAAAGATTTGTGCGTATGGGTGATTGAAGTTGACATTTTGAAAATTCATAGGAGATTTTCTAGGAACCAGGTTGCTACGACACTCGTAGAGCGGGCTAGACTCATTAGAGTTTAGGTTTGGTGACACGTATGTGTTATCAACTCGTTCTATGATTCCCGAAGCAATGGCCGGGGCCTAAACTCAATATATTTATAAAGTAGAAAATCATCAACGTCAATGACCCGTGCGTTAGTTTACGAAGTTTTCCTTAAAGAAAAATCAACAAGCAAGGATTGGTATGATTAAGCAAAATATGGTATGCGAGAATGCGAAGGTACAAGGCTATATCTTCAAGAAAGATATGTTCAAATGTTAGATGAGTTTGTCAAAGGAGTTCGAGTTGCTTGGAAACAAGTTCAAGTATGATGTGAATGGTAAATGCAACCAGTAAAAACGTAAGGTTTACCCCCAAGTCAAGTATTATGAGTATAAGATAAGTTATCATGAGATTTGAATTTACAAGACAAGTGTAAGGTTGTGACGTTGGTCGCAACATGGAAGATCTCAAGAAGTTAGTAATCAAGTGGTAAGCAGAAATGTGAAGTCTCAATCGCTTTAACGGATTAGAGTATTAGTTTAAGACAACCGGTGGAGATCAGAGTAGCGCCATGGAAGCAAATCTTTAATCATGAAACATGGATTTTTAGTATGAAAGAATACACGGTTGGTAACACAAGTTGAACAAGAATGCATCATAAGACAAGCGAGGAGTTCTCGAAGAGATAAGTAAGTAGGGATGTTTATATAGTCGACATTGGCTAAGGTGAAAGTTTAAAGTATGTATCTTTACCTAGGTAAGATGAGGAAGACAAGTATTTCCATATATGAATGGGACAAGGATCTTTTTGGTTTATGTCATGTATTGACATGTGTATGAGGTATGTATATCAGTTAAGAAGGTAAGAATCCACCTTCGAAGTATACGCATGTTATCATGTAGGGAGATGTGACTCTCGAGTTTTGTGCAATGAGAATCATACTTTCGTAGCTGATACTTGTTGAGTGAAAACGATGCTTGTTAAGACATGACAAGTCATGATTTTAATAACTTTTAAAGCTAAGATTGGTATTAAGGAACTTGGGAACGATGTTTATTTTAAACTCACGGAATTATACATTTTCGAAACTAATGAGATACGTTTTAAGTAACCTCACTTAAGACGTACAGGCTTCAAGACCAAATTGTCGTGTGCAAGTTTGGGGCGAGTTGTTAAAACTTTTCAAAATATAAAGACTCGTCATGTGGTCCTGTAGTAACATTATGGACTCAATTTTGAAATGATAATTCTTTTTAGCCATATGTTTATTCGTTCCAAGAACCCGTATACCAAAGTTTAGAAAATTTCTTAAAGCAAGAATATGGAACACGTATCGTTATCATTTAACAAGAAACGACACTTAAAAGTATGCACATGTTATGGAAACGAGAATGTTCGTATGAAGCCCATATCCTACAGGATACACGGAAATGTGTTAATAATGTTTGATGTATGTGAAAGTAGATTGCTAGAAAGTTTTAAGAGCATGTGAACCACGATGTTGGTGATTAATTGTCAGATGAGTGATATTGTTGATTTCACATCTTCATGTCAAGTTATATGAGTTACCCCATAGTTCGGGTGTAATAAGATGCAATTAGATTGCAATGAAATCGAAAGATTTCCTAAGGCACTGAAAAGAGATAATAGATTTATGGAATGATTTATATGAGTAATGCAAGTAAGAGGCGTGTGTCCCAAGACTCAGTGAGAAAACCGAGGTATGAATTATATGTTTACCCGATAAAATTATGTATGCATGAAAAGATGTTTTAAGTTACAAGTAAGCACTGCAAGGCAAACCTGGTATCCGATAGGATTCCAGTTAAAAGATGAATCCTGAGTGTTCATGTTTATGACAAGATACCTTTAGGGATGGTTTATGTTAAGCGGGTAAGATCCGATTCTGAGATAATAAGTTTTTGTCATGAGAATTGGTAGTTGATCTCTAAATTTCGAGGACGAAATTTTTTTTAAGGGGGGTAGAATGTAATATCCCGCCTGACAGTGTCGGTATATTACCCGTTGACCGTGTCAGAGGAATTAAATTATGGAAAAGTAAATTAATGGAAACATTTTATGACATGTCAGCTATTTACGGGAAAAGTATAGTGTCAGATTTAACACGTTTAAAGGCAAGGGCATAATGGTAATTTCACGTGGAAAGGATATTTAATTGGTTTTAACCCAAAAATATCTCATTTCCTATTCTCTTTCTCTCTCTTCAAATGTTGGCAAACTTTTTCTCTTCCTTCTCTCTACTCCATCGATCTCTCCTTCTTCTTTCCCTACCTCACCAATTCATCAAGTCTTCTTCATCAAGAATCATGTTCTAGTTTGGTCCTTCTATCATCCTACAAGAGATTGGTACTTTGGGGTAAGCTTCTTTCCACTTCTTCTCCTCTTTATAAGAAATTTAAGGTTAGGGTTTTGTTGTTTGGGAAAGAGGAAGCTAGAGCTTGCTTATGTTATGGTTCTCCCTTGTTCAAGGAAGTGATATGAAGTTGTAGTGAGATGATTTCACTATTTTTCCTTCTCAAGGGAAGTTTAAGAAAACTTAGGGTTTGGTTTGATCAAGAAGCTAAGGCTTTTGTTTTGTTGATTTAGGGCTTATAAGGATCCTATTTCATGGAGTTGGAGAGTGAAGCACGAAAACAACCTTGAAGTTAATTTTGTCTTGAAGTCAAGAGTTATGGTTTGGCTCATGGGATGAAAGAGGTTTCAAGCTAGGTTTTCTTCAAGATCAAGAAATCATGGTGCTTTGAATTGCAAGAAAAAATATCAAGATTCAATGGTTTGATCAAAGGAAGTGGGTTGACCTAAAACTAGGGTTTTGGCTTACTTGAGCTTGAGGCTTGGAGCTATCACAAGAAACTTGTTTAGGTGAGTTCAATAGCTAGTTTTCCTACCCTTTTGGGATCATGTTTATGCCATATTAGTTTATTATGAAAACTATGAAAAGTCTAGGATTATGTATTGTGATAGTTGCCCCTTTTCTTGCCATGCATGCAAAACATGTTTATACTTGCCAAATGAATGTTTTATAAGTTTCCAATGATCAAATATGTTCCAACATACATAGAGACACTTGGTTTGTGGTTTTTGGGTCAAAAATACCATTTTTAAGTGTTCTGGACTATCCTAACTCGCCACGGCGAGCTATTACTCGCCACGGCAAGCTAGAACTCCGAAGGGGGGGTCTTACTCGCCCCCAACTCGCCACGGCGAGTTACCACTCGCCTCCCCAGCAAATATACTCGCCTAGGCGAGTAAGACAGTGAGTAATCTCATTGTTTTGCTCGCTTCAGGCAGGCATGGGGATTCGCGATGCGGTTTTCTCCGTGGTGTCTTTTTACGAATGTAAACCCCTCAAATCAAGGTCCTAAATAATGATCATTGTATGCGAGAATTCTTATGATAAATGAGCAAGTAATAAGCATGTTAGTAAGGCATGGCATACTAGAGAAATCAAGTCATGAATCGGGTAGCAAGTTATCCATAAGCAAGGGAAAACTAGAGCCTCGACATAGCTGTCGAGAACTAGCTAGTTAGCAAGATTCCTAGAATGATAAGACGCGAAGTTTATTATCTTTGCACATGAACAAGAATAAGATAGCATATATGTTAAGTTAAGGATTGATTAGATAATCTCTCCACCATGATCAAGTACTAGTATGAACAAGTATGTATTTACCGATAATCGGATCGACTCAAGGGTCCGAGGTAATAAGCAAGCAAGTATGAATATGTTTATGTATACGTACGACAAGACTATGACTAATAAGTAGGTGGCATGTCTCTTGCTATCCACATCAGGGGGATACCAGAGGTTCTCGATCTAAGGGGAACGATTCAAGCCGTAAGGGACCTGCATGTCACTGAAATAAGCAAGACGTAGGTGCTCGTGTCTCTTGTTATCCACGCTAGGGGGATACGGGAGGTTCTCGACCTAAGGGGAACGGTTTAAGCCGCAAGGGACCCGCACGACACCGAGGGAGTCCGATGTACGTACATCGGTCATGTATGGGATTGTTCTTGGGGTTACTCCACCCGGGACTATCCGTGAAATGAATCAAGATAATAACTGTTTGTTCAATGCTAACCTAATGAATGAACTTAGATACGTTTATGCACGATATGAATATGTTATGTTTATGCAATAATGATTACATGTATGATCAAGTTAAGAGCATTAGATGCTATGACAAGTGCAAGTTATGCATAGAACAAGTAAAGAACATGATACCGATGACGATCTTAGGTTTCCCCTAATCGTCCGGTTTAGAATCGTGCCATGATTATGATATGTTTAGGCCTCGATACATAGAGTGTATTCTTGGCAATGCGGTTTTAGTTTCCCCCTGACCGCCATGACACGTATAGGAAGTGAAGCCTATAACAAGTTAAGATAAGATTATGACGGCTCTAGTATGCACTACCGTCTAAGTATGCAAGTCCCCACACACGTATAATCAACCGTTAGGTTGTATGGTAGACACGTGGTGACCGTAGGTTTTCCCCTTGAGGTTGCCTATAGCCTAGGAATTAGGGGAACGCACTGAGACATTATGTCTCATCCCAATCCTTATTTGTTTCAGATATCAAGATGGACGTCAAGGTAATAGCTGGATGGATTTTCAGCAAGAGCTCGTTCGTACCCGGAGCATGGAGAACATGGATTTCAAGGATGTACTTAAGTTATATAGATAAGATATGTTGTATTTGTCATTGTACGAACGCGTTTTGTTGTATATAAGTTCATTCGAAATTTTCATGTTGTATATTTTAATGTATCCAGTACTAAATTAAACGCACGTGCTAGACTTTCTAGATACGTCTAGTATGGGTGTTACAACTTGTGTGCTTGCTCTTAGTCTAATGTTATGATACAATCCAATACAGGTTCCCACGAAAGGTTCAACATTATTATGATTTGTTTTCTTAGTTTTTGGGTGTCATTTGTTAAATTTTGTATCTTAAATTTTAGTTTTGGGATGTCATTCGCTTCCATGCAATTTTTTCATTCAATCTATATTATTTTAAATTTCTTCAGTTTTAGTCTTTTGTATGATTTAAACTTCTACATTATATGTAAGAGTAGATAATAAGCAAACATATAAGTGATATGACTAATATATCCAATGTCTTAAGGATTAAGGTTTAAATGTGATGTGAATTTCACGTGTGGGGTTTCTCTTAGTCAAATGTGATGATCAAACTCATTGTAGGCACTGTAAGAACTCCAAACATCATGATGAACTGTTTTGATAGTTTTTGAATTTCATTTGCATAAGTTTTTTGATATTAAATATACATTTTTGGATGTCATTCACTTTCATTCAAATGTTTTTATCCAACCTCTATTATTTAAAATACTTCACTTTTTCTCTTTGGGGGATCTAACAATGAAAAAAATGCATGTGTTTTGCTGAGTTGACAAAACGATATTTTAAAATTATATGATATTTTACAACTGAGGCTATTTTTTGTTTGTTTTTGAAATAACTACTCATAAATTTTAACTCCTTCAACTAAACTATGAAATTACAAATAACTCACTTTATTTTCAATACTTTCACGGACGAAACACACAGTACTTTTTTTCCAATCATTTATCTCATTTTCAAATTACTTTTTCGTATTCTTTGCTTTTACAATTTCCTTTCTCTCTTTTCATGAAATTTAGAATCATAAGCCTCTCTCCATGAAATCACCATCAATCCACCTTTTTAATCATGTTATACTCCCTCCGTCCCGGATTAACTGAGCCATTTGCTCATTTCACACATATCAAGAAAAACGTATAAATGAAGGAGAAAGAAAAATGGTTTTAAGTGATCTTGTTAAGTATTGGTGCATTCTCCACTATTAGAAATACAAAGTGGAATCATAATAACTGAGTCATTTGTAAAAACAAAGTGTCCAAAAATATCTGAGCCATTTCACTTTTCAATGCAATATTAATTACTTTTTTTCTCTTCATAACGCTAATTAATACTATTGAATAGATGAAATATTTGGGAATGCAAATAAAGGTCAAGGTTTCAAATTTAAAAGGCAAGAAAGTCCGCATTTTATTTTATGTTTTTTTACAAAAGAAAGTCTGCATCCTTATTTACTTTGAAATACACGTTGTCGTATACATTTGCGTTGAAACCATTTGACTGTCATTGCTATTGCTATAAATACAATAATGAGCTGTTAATTGATATTATATATTTCTTAAAAAAATGTTTCATTAGAAATATGATATCGCATATTTACATGTTAGCATAGTGAATGATGACACAATTGAATTTTGAGGGAAGAGAAAATTTAGTTTTGTATAAAAATTGAGACCCAAGTTGCTAAGAAAAATTAAAAGCACTTTTTAGTTTCAAAAAATAAAGTAGAAAATTTAGCCTCTATCTCACTGTATGCTTAAAAATATTTTTTCAGATTCCGTGATTAGATCTATGCGATAAGTTGTTAGAATTTGAGTATATTAAACTTATATAATTATATGATATTCTCATGTTCTTCAATAATATTTTTTCTTTTAGAATTTTCCAAAATTTAGTCTTCTCGGTTTGAAAAAACTAATTGAGGCTTTTTAATGACTACTATAGAAATTTAAAATTGACAATTTAAATAAAACAATTTTTTCTGATAATTTTTTTATGTGAGTTGGACTCCGAAGACTCGTCTGGATCAGATGACATCTCTCATGATTCAAAAAGTATTTAAAAAAGTATTTGCACATCACTCATTGAATAGATTATCATGATGGCAACAAAAGTTGAATCAACAACTTCCTTAAAAAAAAAAAAATTGAATCAACAAATTTGTGGTTGAGTGAAAAGACTGGTGAGTTGTGAACTTTTTTTAAGCTTTTCTTTATGTACTGAACCTTTGTCACTTATTTGAATTTATTTTTGAAGGAAACATTTATTTGAATTAAAACACATATAATTAATTTCCACGTAAATGATAGTGTGTTATAATATTCACATCAATGTATTTATTTAGATCCATTAATTTAGTATGATCAATATTCATTGCATTGTAACATTCTATATTTTTTTGTACGACTTTAAAAAAAAACTGTACAAAAAAGGTACATTTTAGCTTTAAATAAGACATTAAAAACATATTTAAATTGAATTAATTTGAAATGTTGCTGGACTTTTTTTTTTTTGTGAGATGTTGGTTGGGATTATCAATTCCTATCCAACCATTCTTATTTTATTAAATACTATTAAACATGATTATCAATTCCTATCCAACCATTCTTATTTTATTAAATACTATTAATATGATTCAAAATAATTAAACGAATCAATTCTTCTTATTCTTACTTCTAATATATGACCAAAAAATAATTGGGAATTTCCTTTTACATATTTGATAATTGACTAATATATAGCCAAAAAATAATTGAGAATTCCCTTTTACATATTTGACAATTGGTTCAACTTAAAATTCGAAAAAAAATAAAAATAACATTGGCACGGATCTCTGAATTAATCCTTCACATGTGTATATAAGAATTATTATAGTACACGTTACTCTATCTTCTTTTTTATTAGGCTACTTTTTATTGGTGGCTTCGCCCGGATTCAAACCGGAGATTGTCTTAGTATATACATTTATTTGTCATTAAAAAAAAATCTTGGAGATTGTCTTATATTATGTGACTTCAAATTGAAAAATAATAGTGGGGAAAATGTTTATAATAGAGATAATTAACTTTTAGATAGGTTATGACTGAGAAGTAATGTTATTATTTTTTTTAAAGAATATTATTATATGTTATCAATCACACTTATTGTGTTACAAAATGTATTAGAGTTATTGTTATTTATGTTAACAACTTATTGCCCATAAATGGAATTTTAGATACCTTAATTATTCATAATCGATTTTAATATTATTTTTTGAAATTATTTTCGAAATACAATCAGTTTTCTAAAAATTGACTTTGAAACACACCTAATATAAACGTTTTTTTATCAATAAGAATCATTTTATGATAATTAAGTAAAAGAAACATAATTTGTCAAAAAACAAAAGTTAATGTTATGATGTTGAATCCTGCAAACATAAAAAGATCATTCACACATTAAAATTAACCGAAAAAACGATGATCCAAAGAATATTTGATAACAAAATAAACCGTATTTCGATATCGGGACTAACGAATACATGAATAATACAATAAAATCTATAAAAACCCACAATTCAATAAAGAAATAAAAAAACATATTATTCTTCAATATATATATATATATATATATATATATATATATAACAATATCATTCGTTGATTGAGTGCAAATGGGAATCAACATCACAAACATTGAAGAAAAAAAGTACTCCAATAAAATATAGAATCGGTCATTACAATCATTTTAAATAAAAAGAACACCAACAATATACCTATCAAATAAACATTCTCAATTTTTCCCACGATACATAAACATTCATAAAATTATGTGATTAGATCTATGTGATAAGTTGTTAGAACTTGAGTATCATAGGATGAACTTACATATTTGGACAACATACATGATGATCTAAGATTTTGTCAAAAAAATAAAATAAAAATACATGATGATATAAGCTATACAATGGATTGAAATGAAAAATTGATTTAATTTTTGAAATCTAGAGCAACATGCTCTCCTATAGAACCCTCAAAAATAGCATTAGCAATTAGATACAAATATAAAAAAAAATCAACCCCATAATCCATCATCATCTAAATTAAAGACACACAACACAATACATATTTTAGGGGAGAAAGATGAAAATGATGAAAAATGAATTGTTTATATATATAGGGAAAAAAAATCATGTATTAATTTACAAGTAAGTCATGATCCATTTTGATTGGCTCATGAAAAATAATGAGTCATGCTCCTTTTTTGATTGGTTGATATAACACAAATGTGTCATAATCTATTTTGATTGGATGATAAGAAAACATTAAATGAGATAG
Source organism: Medicago sativa (assembly GCF_051527215.1). Taxonomy (NCBI): domain Eukaryota; kingdom Viridiplantae; phylum Streptophyta; class Magnoliopsida; order Fabales; family Fabaceae; genus Medicago; species Medicago sativa. The sequence goes on from NC_140754.1 coordinate 8,076,541, forward strand.
GGAAGGTGAAGATGCCAAGTGTACTATCAAAATAAAATAAGGGAAATGTTTATAATAAAGATGTCATTAATGAAATATCTCAGTTGAATGAGATGGAACAAAAATGAAGTCAACGTTGACGTGTCTTTCTATATAATATAGCGTTATATGTAAAAAGTAATGATGAGGATCATGGATTAAAGTTTATTAAAGATTATAGATTAAAAAAATATCTACAAATGGAAAGAGACAATTATAGTGCAATCAATCTCTCTTCATAAAGCTGAATTTGTTTGAATTTGTTGTCCGCGCACTTGAAGGTGTGAGATTAAATGGATATATATGATTTTCGCGTGAAAAGGGAATTAGAATAGTAAAATACATATATATAGAGTTTGATATGCTCACTGGAAGTGAATTGGTAAATGTTTATCATCTATTTTTAAGAGACATTTTCACCTGAAGTGAGTTCAAATCTTGCTTGATAAAGTTGAATGAAAGACTCAATTTATATGAAAGATATAATATATTTGTATGGCTCACTTGAAATTGATGATTATATGAAACTCCATGAAAGAGCTAATTTTCATAAGACATATAGAAGAAATGACATCATATGTCCAATCTAAATATTTGAAAACGAATTTGTTATAATCATTTTAATGACAATGTAATAATTATTGAACTCCTGAAGAGATTCTAACATCTATTGATTATAGAAATATTTGAAATTAAATATGTTGCATGTACAAAGTTTGTTTGGATTTGCAGATTTATTATTTAAATGAGATTTTGTGCATCGAAAAACTTATATAACAAATGTATTTGATATGGATAAATCTAGTTGATTGTGTACTAGAATGATTGTGATGTCACTTGATGTTAATATAGATTATGTCCTCAAGAAAATGATAAACAACTTGAATTGGTCCTAAAGTACCATATCTTAGTTCAACCAAGGTGTACTTGCAAAAAAGTACGGTAAGGGATACTAGGGTAAGTACCATATTCTAGGGTTTAGACTGATTATTGGATGCCCTGAGAATGCTCTCAAGAGTAGTATTTATAGCCTGCTATGGGCTTGGGTTTCGGTTGCTTGGTTCCCAAGCAACAGGGGTATTTGTGTATTTTAGGCGGTTTCTAGAGGTTTCTAGAAGCTTAGAAGGGCGGTGCCTCAAGGCGAGAGCGCCAAAGTCTCAAGAGCCCTTATTGAGGGCGCCTGAGCCCTTCTGGAGGTCTTAGAGCCTTTCTGGAGGGCTTCTAAGCCTTTAGGAATATTATGACGGTTCACAGCCCCCCAAGCACGAGTCTTGGGACAAGGCGAAGTGATGACAACATGGGACTGGATCTCCTAGAGATCATTAAGTCTTTAGAAAGGTTTCGGTGGTTCACAGCCCCCCAAGCACGAGTCTTGGGACAAGGCGAAGTGTTTGAATTTCTTAATGCTTTTTCCTTTGGGCGTTGTCGTCCGAACTTGGAGAAACCCCCTAGGGTGATTTTACGTTTTCTTTAAAGACCTCCATGGAGTATCTATTCGAATTGTTTTTATAGGTTGATCACTCACAGCCCCCCAAGCACGAGTCTTGGAACAAGGCGAAGTGGTTTGTATCGTTTTGACGAGTTTACTTTTTTATGGCGTTTCCTCATTAAATTTGCGTCGGTTTTGTTTGCTGAATTCGTTTTTGGAGATTTACATAAACGATTTTATTACTTTTGATGCTTCGGCGATTTGCAACAATTTGAATTTTGTCGTGCTTATTTTCTCGTATGCTCCGGTGACTGTGCGGGCTCAGATTCTCAACATTTGGCGTGATGTCCTGGCGACTTTTGTCGGTTGATCTTCATTTGTGTGGTGTTTGTGACTTTGAATATTTATTCAAGCTATGTTTGATGCGGTATCCCTTTCTTCTGTGGCTTGATTTTTCCACGAATGTTAAGTAATTTAATGATTTTATATGTTGCTTTGATTTCATTCTGCATGTTGGTGCTTCTGGTTGATTGTTGATGGGATGCGGGAGTCGTTTCTTTAAAAGTGAGCATTTCAGCGACTACGTCTCTTTTGTAGATCCGATTAAATCTTTATCAATCAACTGGTACCTTTCGGCGTCTTAAAATGTTGACATAAGCACTTCGGCGATCATGTCGAGACGCCTGGCGTTTATTCTTTCGGCGTTTATTTTTTGTTTTCAAGAGAAACCCTGATGGCGGGCTGTCCGATTTATTAGTTTACTCTTCCAACTCTGATGGAAGGCGCTTCCCACTCTGAGGGAAGACTTTTTTATTTTACACTTCCAACTCTGATGGAAGGCGCTTCCTACTCTGAAGGAAGACTTTGTATTTTACACTTCCAACTCTGATGGAAGGCGCCTCCTACTCTGAAGGAGGACTTTTGCTTCCCACTCTGAGGGAAGACTTTTTATTTTACACTTCCAACTCTGATGGAAGGAGCCTCCTACTCTGAAGGAGGACTTTTGCTTCCCACTCTGAGGGAAGACTTTTTATTTTACACTTCCAACTCTGATGGAAGGCGCCTCCTACTCTGAAGGAGGACTTTTGCTTCCCACTCTGAGGGAAGACTTTTCTCTAAGAAGGCTTTAATCATGCTTCCCACTCTGAGGGAAGGCTTCACTCTGAGAAGGCTTTTATCCTCGTTAAAAACCTGCAAAACAAATCTCAAAGTTTGATAAAGGTTAGGATAACTTAGAGTTTCATATTCCTGTTCTTAATGGCGGGACAATTGCATCTATATGCATTATGTCGTGTTGTTTGGCGAGTACTCTCCTTTCGTTAATCTTGCCTTTGGCGGGCTTGTTTTGCCTCCCAAGCCTTATTTATCTGAAATATAACAATTCTTCCATACTTCCAAGAAATCAATATCGTAAATAAAGGAGCCTTTAATCATATGCCATCATACTTAATGAGAACTAACAATTTAACTCGCCCATACTCATATGCAATCATACTTAATGAGAACTAACTATTCTTCTCTTATTAACTCGCCCACATTTCTTACTCCTCTTCCTATTCTTTTTCGCTTTTCTCACTCCACAACTTTCTTAATTATCTTGTGATATTTTTCTTTCTTCTTATTAGATTGGAATTAGTTCTTCAATTCAACTTTTGTCGCTTCTCTTAAATCGAAACTCACTTATTCCCTTCTTAGATTTGAACTAACTCGCCCAATTCATTTTCTTGTTTTTATGTTCATCTTGAAACTGATTAGTTTTGTTTACACTATCTTCAATTTCTCCTACAAAGCTGGAAACTAGTTCTTCTACCCATTTTTATTCTTGTAACGTGGGTCAATTTTGTCTACTCTAGCTCTATTTCTCCATTACCTATGTATCTACTAAACAGTTAGTTCAGTTTGCAAAGTAAATGGTGCAAAAACGGGGTTCCCAGGAAAGAGAGGTGGGTCCTTGGACCTCTTGAATACCAAGGCTTTCCTTGCCAGAATCCTTCTCATGTGACCTTCTAACAATGCTATTCTTTACTTTCTGCCACGGGGTACCTAGAGTAGTTTAAACGATTTTCCTAATGAGAACTTATTTTATAATATAATACAAAGTTATTATTCTATTTCTTTTCCTCTCGAATTAGGACTAGCTCGCCTACTTCTTATTAGATAACTAACTCGCCTACTACCTTATTAGATTACTTACTCGCCTACTTTTTATTAGATTACTAACTCGCCTACTTCCTTATTAGATTACTTACTCGCCTACTTTTTATTAGATCACTAACTCGCCTACTTTCTTATTAGATTACTTACTCGCCTACTTTTTATTAGATTACTAACTCGCCTACTTCCTTATTAGATTACTTACTCGCCTACTTTGTACTTTTATTTTATACTCCTTCTCTTCTTCCTACTAACTTGAATTCTAATTTGCTTGGTACTATATTTTGCATGTCTTTGTTTCCTCCCACAAAGCTGGAACTAAATCTTCTGCTCATCTTCATTCTTCTAATTAAATATCCCGCCCATTAACTTATCATTCTCCTATTAAATCCGAAGTAACTCGCTCAGTCCATTACTCTCTATGTATATATTTCCTTCTGTGAAGTTGGAACTAAGTTTTCTACCCAACTTTATTCTTCTATGTGTGTCGATTTTGTCCAATCTGACTTATTACTCCATTATTTATGTTTTTACTAAACAGTTAGTCCAGTTCGCAAAGTAAACGGTACATGAGAGGGGTTCCCAGGAAAGAGAGGTGGGTCACTTGGACCACTTAAATACCAAGACTTTCCTCGCCAGAATCCCTCATATGTGACCTTGTGACAATACTTCACTTTACTTCTGCCATGGGGTACCTAGGGTAGTTTAATCTTCCATTGTCTACTGAATTGAAACTAGCTTGCCTTTCTTAATGTTTTACTCCTCCTATTTTTTCTTTTTATTTAACTTGGAACTAAGTTGCCTACTATCTTATTTTTACTCCTCTTATACCATCTCGCCCATTAGAATACAAAATATTATTTCTAAAACAATAGGTTATCGAAGAATCATAGCAAGTCAGATGATTGTATCATGACAAATGAATTCTGGTAGCAAGGGGTTTTTATAAAATCCACATGCTCGCCTCCATAAATTGATGTTGTTTCGCCAAGGCAATGATCTATATCAAGTTATACTATAGCAAAGTTTATTCAAAAGGGAGATTAATACCTGCAAGAATGCATGCTTCAGATGTTATAGAAGTTATTTGCTCTTTGTAGCAAGATTGGCGTGTGTTCTGCTCCCTTCAGGTACTCTTGCCTATATATTTCTTCTCCTATTTAATTGGTTCCAGCTGTTCCATTTGATTATCCAGCATCTTCCCAACTTTCTTCAATTGATCCACATGTTTGGAGGACTATACACAGCCGGATCGTTTAAGCAGGTTATGAACATCTCGGTTGTAGAATGTCTGCGTCCGGATCATGGTGAAATACTATGTTGACTGATTTTATTCTCGTCACAGGGTTCGCCTTTTGCCTCATATCTCTTGGTTTTCATTTTGCTGATTATAAAACGACTCCGGGGGTGCGTTGACGGCATAGTGATGTAACATCCTGAATGACTTCCCTCTGTGATTGCCACGGTGATCGCCATTATATATCATAGTATTCTGATCGAAAGAGAATGTCGTTGTGTAGATTTTGAGACCAAGTCAACTGCTTATCAATCCTTATGCGGTTGTTGTTGAAATTCTCGTCCCATCATGTTTGTAGAATTCTCCTTGCAAAGATATTACATACATACTCGAACAAGTCATGTTAGTTACTTTTAAATCAATTGTCAAAAATCCATAATATCATAAATGCAGTTTATTTACGAAAATTTAAAGAAATAGAGCCTTTGAATTAAAGCAAATTCAAGCTAAAATTTAAGAAACAAATTGGCTTATACTGACTACATACAGTGAAAAATAAATTCAGGTATTAGATCCATTGGAGAATGGAGTCAATCTATGGTTAAATAGCCATTAGCGTTTAATATTTTTGCTGATACTTGTTACTTCAATTCAACTTTTATATACGTTTTTAGGTTGATGAATATTAAAGATCATAGCAGAACCAATTAGAAAGTTTTTATCTATCTGTACAAACAGTTGATTACACTACTTGTGATAATCCAAAATTATTCTACTCTTCCTACGTAATTATCATATGTAACAGAGAGATAATTAAACTCTTCAACAAGACAAAAAGGAAAAAGGAAAAACATATGGGTATTATAAGTGCACAAACGAATTCAATTTTTATATTAACATATAAAAGTTATTGACACAGAGGAGTCTCATTGATATTATGACATTGGGAATTGCATAGTAACTAAAACTTGTAACAATCCTATTCGTGTTATCCATATGTCGTGTATATGTTTGCATGTTTACTTGATAAATAAATTTAAGTGCCAATTATAATCTAATGATGTGTTAACAAAACACAGATACATGAAATTCATAAGTAAAAGGAAAGATGATAGCCCATGTCCGAAATCAAAACAATCGATGGGAATTAGAATGACAACACCTGTTTTTCTCCGTCGGGGACGTTGCTGATTAGGATTTGAAATCACTTGGCTTGTTAACCGCACTTCTCACATGAGCGTTTCTAAAAGCCTGTAGCTTCCAATACGTACTTCGAAGACAGCAGCGTTGCTAGGGTCCATTGTGATTTTTAGTGGCGTCGATGATGAGGCAGATGTCCGGAGTTAGTGACGACGGCGTCAAACAAAGCGGTTACCTCGCCGACATGGATTGAGTGATGCTTCTAAATCATGGTTGGTGGCTACGATTCAGAGTTTTGGTTAGGGTTTCCAAATTGTGATTTTCGATTCAGAAACGTGGTCAAGGTTAGTTTTACCTTTTCCCACAGACGGCGCCAACTGTACTTGCAAAAAAGTACGGTAAGGGATACTAGGGTAACTACCGTATTCTAGGGTTTAGACTGATTATTGGATGCCCTGAGAATGCTCTCAAGAGTAGTATTTATAGCCTGCTATGGGCTTGGGTTTCGGTTGCTTGGTTCCCAAGCAACAGGGGTATTTGTGTATTTTAGGCGGTTTCTAGAGGTTTCTAGAAGCTTAGAAGGGCGGTGCCTCAAGGCGAGAGCGCCAAGGTCTCAAGAGCCCTTATTGAGGGCGCTTGAGCCCTTCTGGAGGTCTTAGAGCCTTTCTGGAGGGCTTCTAAGCCTTTAGGAATATTATGACGGTTCACAAGGACATTAATGTTTTTTTGTTAATTAATGTATTATCTTGGTATTTTGTTTTTGTCAATATTAGTAAATACAGATATCGGAGCAAAGTCAAGCATACACTTGTATCTTAGAGAAACTAGATAATCAAGGAAGCGGAGAATGCTATTTTATAAAGTATGATGATTTTACAAATACAATAAACTTGTGGTTCTTAAAGGGGCTCTTGCAACAACTGAATACGAAGAAACTTTTCAAGTACTGCTAACTTGAAGACGACTATGAAGATAAACCAGATCTTTCAACAAAGTCGTTGCAAGTAAAACTTTTGAGTAACTAGAACAAATAGTATTTGACTTTCTTCTTTTCATATATGATAACTTTTATGAGGGGGGAGACATAAATGTGTTCTGCACTCATTTTCCCTTAACTATGATTTTATCCCATTGGGTTTTCCTGGTAAGTTTTTTAACGAGGTAGATTATGACACAAAAAAATGTTGTACTCTTTTTCCTTTACTAGATTTTTTTCCCACCGAGTTTTTTTCTAGTAAAGATTTTAATGAGGCATATCCTTGACGGACATCCAAGGGAGAGTGTTATGAATATTATAAGTGGATGTCCATATAGGAAATGAGTTAACGGACCATAATACTAGATTATTGAGCTTAGTGTATAAGCTACTCTATTTCCCTATAAATAGAGCTCATTTTTAACATTATGTGACACACCAAAGAATAATAATAATACTTCTCCCTATTCTCTCTTTTTCTCCTTCTTTCTATTATTATTTCTATTTACTTGTTTTCATAACACTTACAAAATTATAACAAGTTTATACAAAACCTCTTAATAATTATTTTGAGGTGTTGGGTTTGAGAGATTGGGTGTTTAGTAAGTATTAATTATAAAACGAACGATATGTACATTTGGGCTGCATTGTGAATGGTCTAAATACCCAGTCAATATAAGCCACGTGACCAGCACAGTCGCAACTTCACTTCTGTTTTTCTATATATAGGAGCATCTTCATCTCCATTCAGGATCACCGATCACAATTCTTTTACAGATAAAGAACGAAACAGAATCTGTTTTTGTTCTTTTCTTTCTTCTTCTCTAAAATCCGTCAATCTTTTCTTTCCTCTTCACAAAAATGTTTATCGAGAATTTCAAAGTCGAGAGTCCCAATGTTAAGTACACAGAAACTGAGATTCACTCCGTTTACAATTACGAAACCACCGAACTTGTTCATGAAAATCGTAATGGCACTTATCAGTGGATTGTTAAACCTAAAACTGTTAAATATGAATTTAAAACCGATATTCATGTCCCTAAATTAGGGTTAGTATCCTAATTTCATTTATAATCTTTGTTAATTTTTTGATCTTCTGATTTATTTATTTATTGGTTTGATTTGTTAGGGTAATGCTTGTGGGATGGGGTGGAAACAACGGTTCAACCCTTACCGGTGGTGTTATTGCTAACAGAGAGTCAGTTTTCTTAATTCTTGATTTGTTTGTTTTTTTTTTTTTTTTTTAATTGTGATTAATTGGAAATTTTATGGTTAATTAATTTTGATTGTGATTATCAGGGGAATTTCATGGGCAACGAAAGATAAGATTCAACAAGCTAATTACTTTGGATCCACGACTCAAGCTTCGGCTATTCGAGTTGGATCTTACCAAGGAGAGGAAATTCATGCTCCTTTCAAGAGCCTTCTTCCAATGGTAAATATTTTCTTAAACCCCTTTTGTTTTAATTGATTTGTTTAATTGAAAGTTATAATTTTGTTATGATGAAATATAATAAGAATTGAAATAACCATTGCATGTCACATATTAAATTGAATATGACTAATGGGATTTAAACAGGTATAATTTGAGGTGTAAAAAATGATAAATTTTAGTGTTGTTTTTCATATTATTTTTTTAATTGCGTTATTATCAGCTAAATAAATTGGAGTCCAAGATGGTTTGAGTTAAGGATTGATGAAATTGACTGAAAAATCATTGAAAACTATATGCATGCTATAAGGAGTGAAGATATATATATATATATATATATATATATATATATATATATATAAGCTTTTGCTATGTGACATTTTTATTTTTTTTAAATAAATTGGAGTCCAAGATGGTTTTAGTTAAAGATTGATAAAATTGACCTAAAATTCGTTGAAAAATATATGCAGGTCAACCCTGATGACATTGTTTTTGGTGGATGGGATATCAGTGATATGAACCTTGCTGATGCCATGGCTAGGGCTAGGGTTTTTGACATTGATTTGCAAAAGCAATTGAGGCCTTATATGGAATCCATGGTTCCACTTCCTGGTATCTATGACCCGGATTTCATTGCTCCTAATCAAGGAGAACGTGCGAATAATGTTATCAAGGGTACAAAGAGAGAACAGATTAACCAAATCATCAAAGACATTAAGTATGTTTCATGTTAATCTACATGCTTCATGGTTTATGTTGCTATACTTTTACTTATAACCAGCTTAAAATTTGCTGAATATGTTCCTCTGTTGACATGAATTCAGGGAATTTAAGGAAGCAAACAAAGTGGACAGGGTTGTTGTACTCTGGACTGCCAACACAGAGAGGTACAGTAACTTAGTTGTAGGACTCAATGACACCATGGAGAACCTTTTTGCTGCTGTGGACAGAAATGAATGTGAGATTTCACCTTCCACCTTGTTTGCCATTGCTTGTGTTATGGAGAATGTTCCTTTCATCAATGGAAGTCCTCAGAACACTTTTGTTCCAGGTTTGTTTCTTCTATTTATTTTCCCTCTAATTCTGTCACTTGATTAATCTTGTTCATAGCCGTTAACTTTTCTTTTATTATCATCAGGGCTTATTGATCTTGCTATCAAGAACAACTCTTTGATTGGTGGTGATGATTTCAAGAGTGGACAGACCAAAATGAAATCTGTTTTGGTGGATTTCCTTGTAGGAGCTGGTATCAAGGTACATTATATTCTTCACATTATTAATGTTATATCATGTGTTTTCAGTTTTACTTTAATGTATGTAAGACAATATATTATATGTTGTTCTGTATTTTTAATCTATGAATTATGCTAATTAAATTTTGCAATAAGAAAAGGATTTTAAGAGTTTTGTGAATAACTGACAGCCAACATCAATAGTGAGTTACAATCATCTTGGAAACAATGATGGCATGAACCTTTCTGCCCCACAAACCTTCCGCTCCAAGGAAATTTCCAAGAGCAACGTTGTTAACGATATAGTCAACAACAATGGCATCCTATATGCACCTGGCGAACATCCAGACCACGTTGTAGTTATTAAGGTAAATTTTATTTCACAATTTTATGTATGATTCTATATATTGTAACCTTTTCAGGTCTTTTATTCTCTTCACTTTGGTGCCTTTGCAGTATGTGCCTTATGTTGGTGATAGCAAGAGAGCCATGGACGAATACACTTCAGAAATTTTCATGGGTGGGAAGAACACTATTGTGTTGCACAACACATGCGAGGATTCCCTCTTGGCTGCTCCTATTATCTTGGATTTGGTTCTTCTTGCTGAGCTTAGCACTAGAATTCAGTTCAAATCTGAAGCTGAGGTCTGTATGCTATGCTATGCTATTTAATTTCATTCTTTGATTATTACTAGTCCTTGTATTATTTGAGGTTAACTATGCTGTGATTCTTGCAGAACAAGTTTCACACCTTCCACCCTGTTGCTACCATCCTCAGTTATCTGACAAAGGCTCCTCTGGTGAGTTGATTCTACTTGATTCAATGATTGTGTACATATACACGCAGAATTTAGTTTCAAAAGACAAATTCAGTTGTTATAATGTTATATTATTATTCGTGCAGGTTCCACCAGGCACACCAGTGGTGAATGCATTGTCAAAACAGCGAGCAATGCTTGAAAACATCACGAGAGCTTGTGTTGGATTGGCTCCAGAGAACAACATGATCCTCGAGTACAAGTGAAGCAGGGGATATGATGTTAAAAAAAAAACATTTTCGGTTTCTTTTGGACTATTGACATACGTTGAATAAAAATGAGATTAATCAAATTTTTCTAAGTAGCTTGTTACAATGTTAAACCAGAAAAACAATCAGTTTGTTTTTGAACTTTTGAAATATGCATGTGAGAGATTATTAAGTTTTTTAGTGTTTTTATATTTTAAAAGTTAAGAAGTCCCATATATAATAGTTTAGAGGGGTTTTGAGTGTTTATATACTAATGCGTAGTATGTATTTGTTAACAAGTTTGATGGGGGTGACTTCATACATTGACTTGTCTTGTATGAAGTAAACCCTCATCGTTGGTTTTTTTTTCTTTTTCGTAAAGAACAATTGTCTTCCATAAGTTAAAATTAGTTTATAGGTTTATACATATCAACTTAGTGCATGTTAAGCTAGTGTATGCACGCAGTAGCATATAGCAACTTAGGGTTTATTACTTGTACATCAAGGAAAGGGTAAAACTAGCTATTATCATTAACATTCTCATCACTATGCAATATGTAGGTTGAACTTCAAATGATAGCCATGGTGGGACGTTTGGAGTAATCACATTTCTTACCTTTCACCATCAATGACGAGCACAAATATATAATTAGTTATAATTTTGTGTGTTTACAATTGATTATGGATTGTTTTGGGTAAGAAGTGAATTCTCAAACTGATAATAAGTGTGAAGATTGTTTTTTGTTTTTTGGGGAAAAGTGTGAAGATTGTTTTGTTGGCATGATGTTTAGTTCAGAACATTAACCTTTCAGTGTCTTTTGAACTTTGAAACATGTGAGAGATTGTTAGGTTTTCTAGTATTTTTTTAGGGTTACTAAATCACCGACCTGTGCGATGCACGGGTCCTATCATCTAAAACATGCACGATTAAGTTCAATTGTAATTAAAAATTATAGTTAAATAACAAAATACTTCTTCATAGGCGACATTTGAAGTCTCATTAATATTTCAGACATGTACTCTCTCCGTTTTAAAATGAATATCGTTTAAGATTTTTATACACGTATTAAGAAAAACATTAATTAAAAGAAAGAGAGATGTTATTTTATCAAATCATCATAATCAACTATTGGTTTGTTTTCCATTAAAGAAAAAAGTAATATTTTAGAAGCTAGTATTAAATTTTTAATTGAAGGCTACAATTGATAAGAAAAAATTATTATTACATTGAAACTAAAAGTGACATACATTTATTTTGAAACAATATTTTTGTTAAAGTGACAAAAAACAATAGTAATTAATTGTGGAATCAGACTCTCTTAACACAATTAGAGCAATTACAGAACAACAACAAAATCACTCCTATTTAGGTGTCATAGTTGAGGATTGTGTTAGTTTATTCTCTGGCTTGCATAGTTTGCAATTTTCTCATATTAAGCGTGTTTCTAGTCAAGTTCCAAACTATTTAGCAAAGGATATGCGATTGTCCAAAGGTATTTTGATCTGAATGTAGCCATGCGTTTTCCAAAGTCAGTTTCAATTCCAATAGAAAAGTTAATGCCTACATGAGAAAATGTGTTATTTTAAAACAGGTTTATTCAGCTTCCAATGCATACTCTAATGAAACGCTTTGTCACTCAGTTTGCATGGGACCTCCTAGGTGAATCTTGTTTGTTATTAGGTTGCAGTGACTAATTGATGATTGCTTGGACAATCTGCTATCTTAACAAATTTAGAGTTGACCACCTGAAACATTATATTAACACACACTATATTATTCCTAACCAGAGTTGTAAACCATTATAAATGTAGTTATCTAATTGTAACCAAAGTTGCGACATATCTAACTTGCGACACATCTAACAGTTCTATAATTGCGACACCTCTAACCTGCGGCACCTCCAAAAGTGTTATAATTGCGACATCTCTAAACTGAGGCACCCTAAAAGTGGTATAATTGCGACACCTCTAAACTGCGGCACCAATCAAAATTGCTCTAATTGCGACACCTCTAAGATGCGGCGCCACTCAACATTGGTATAATTGCGACACCTCTAAACTCCGGCACCACCAAAATTGGTATAATTACTACACCTCTAAATTGCGGCACCACGAAAATTGGTATAATTGCGACACCTCTAAATTGCGGCACTATCAAAAGTGAAAATCTTTTGCTTAGGTACGCCTCTAACTGCAGATTTATTTGAATAACTTTGCTCAGCCTACATCGATCATGTTATATGCAATATTATAAATTGAGATCTAACTAACACGGTTGTTAAGTGTTAGTTTTACACATGCTAAATTTATAAGTGCCTTTAAAAGTTATAGTATCATGAATATCAGCTTGTAAATCATCTTATAAATAATGGCTTCACTTCCATGATATTTAAAGGCACGTATTCTCCTGATATCAAAACTGAATTATGCTTATGATTTGAAAAGATCATACTACCAAAGTCATTATCTACTGTCAATGATCATGCTTGAGAAAGCAAATTCCTAGTAAAAGTTGAACCAGTGCGACATCTCTAACTTGTGGCACATCTAAAAGTGGTATCATTGCGACACCTCTAACTGCATATTGAATTGTCTAATGTGTTAGAGTATAAATTGCGACACCTCTAAATTGCGGTACCTCTAAAAGTTCTATAACTGAGACACCTCTAAAATGCAGCAACTCTAAAAGTGTTATAATTGCGACACCTCTAAACTGCGGCACCTCTAACATGAGATAACCAACAAAAAACCTCAAATTCAACAAACAGTCTTAGCTCAAACGGCTTGACAGTGAAAAACAGGCAACAATAAACAATAATAAGCATAGTTTAACATGAGATAACCAACAAAAAACCTCAAATTCAACAAATAGTCTTAGCTCAAACGGCTTAATAATGCAACAGATAAGTCTACGCTTCCATTATATAACGAAACTAACAACTAACATAAGTGGTACTTTCACACATGTTAATATCAATACTTGTGTGAAACTATTGAGGCTCGAAAACAGTATCTAACATGATAAGAGAAACTGAGTAACATTTTCTCAGGAACACTCATAGAGAAGTCATAGACCGTATATGCACAAATGTTGAGCAAATGGGTTCCAATGAGGTAGTTATATATAGAAAAATTAAATCAAAAGAATTTGAATAGTGAAAGCAAGATGTCCGAAATCAATGGGATGGGAGTTAATTTCGATTTGTCTAAGAAACAGAAAATAGACTGATTATGACTCTTGGTTCACTAGTATGGATACCCGTGTCAAGCACGGGCTAGAATTTTTTCATATTTGAGGGAGATAATGTTGTGATGTATCAAATGTAAGTTATAGTCTAACATTGAGTAGAGGATTGAAGGTTGAACAACATATAAGTGAAAAAATTCATACACTTAGTGCCTTAAAATATTGGGTGAAAATGTGGTATCATTCTTATTTGTGTGGTTCCTCTCTATTTGATTCAACTTCGTGTGGTTTCTAGTATACTGTGGGAATCATACCCAGTGTAGGATTCCCTGGTAGTTCCAAAATTATGATGAATTTTTTTGTTAGTTTTTGGATCCCCGGTAGTCCCCCAACAACTCAATATAATCCGTATACTTTCACAGACAAAGCACACACTCCTTAATTTTTTCCCTTATCATTTCTCTTATGTTAAAATTCATTTTCATACTATATTTTTATTCAACCTCTATTATTTTAAATTCCTTTAATTTTGATATTTGGTGGGATGTAACAATCGAAAAATGCAGATGTGTTATGTTGAGTTTAGAAAATACATGCTTATTAAACATTTTAAAATTAAATTGAGTTTTTTTAATTAAGTCTAATTTGTTGGTAAAATAATTACTCAAGATTCCTCAATTCCTTCAACAAATCTATAAAATTAACGACAACTCGTATTATTCACTACTCTCTTATGGACAAAACACACTGCATATTTTTTTCTCTTATTATTTCTCTCATATCCAATGTCCTTTTTCGTATTCATTGTGTTTCTTCTAATTTTCTTTATCTCTTCTCGTGAAAGAAAGGAACATAAACATACATCCACGAAATCATCATAAACCCAAATTTTTGAACATGTTCTGTCTCTATTTTACTTTCCATGACTGTGTCACATAATTAAGAACACATGTAATCACACAGTTGGTTAAAATATGGTAACATTTTCAAGTGTGAGTTAACATTCTACATATTGGATGAAAGAGTAGATTTTGATCAAGATAGAAATGAGATGACCCATTTACCTAGTGCCTTAAGTTTTTTTGTGAAGACGTAGTGTCAATCTAACTTGTTTGGTTGCTATTAACATAACTTGATTATCCAACCTAATGTAGGATCTATTGGAAGGCCTAACATTATGATAAACTGATTTGTTAGTTTTTGAATGTCATTTGTTTGATTTTTTTTATCTTAAATTTTAGTTATTAGATGTCATTCGCTTTAATGCTATATTTTTTATTCAAACTTAATATTTTTTTCAAATTCATTTACTTTTGGCATTTTATGGGATTTTACATTAGACAAATGCAGATGTATTATGCTAAGTTGACAAAATACATGCTTATTAAAAAATTTAAAATGATATAACACTTTTTTTGGTTTAGTCTAATTCTTCTTCTAGAAAATATTAAATTTAAGTTTTTACATGTTGTTCTCTTTCATACCATTTATTTCATTCAACTTGTACTATTTCAAATTCTTTTATTTTGGTCTTTGGTAGGATTTAACCTTAGAAAAGCACTTTTATGTTACGTTAAGTTGACAACATACATGTTTATTATACATTTTTAAATGATGTGGTGTGTTTTTAATTGAGTCTAATGTTTTGGTAAATTAATTATCGAGAAATTCTCAACCCTTTCAAGAAACTCATAAAATTACCAACAACTTTTGAAAAATGTGTTTCATAGTGTAATTCCAATAACCAAGAACAATTAAACCAATAAACTTTTTTCAGTAAAAAACCAAGATGAGAGATGGTTCATGTATAATAAATATGCTATTTATCATGATTAATTTGAATTAAAAATGCATTTACTACTTCATTGTGATTTTCCGACTCTAAGGGTTTAATCTAGTGGTAAAAAGAAAAACTTTGGATTTAGAGGTTCCAACTCATGACAGAAAACACATTACATATCTTTTTCTCTTATCATTTCTCTCATATTCAATGTCCTTTTCGTAGTCACTTTGCTTTTAATTTCATTTATCTCTTCTCATGAAAGAAAGGAGTGTAAACCTACATCCATGAAATCACCACTAACCCACATTTTTGAACATGTTTGTGTCTCTATTTTACTTTTTATGACTACGTCACATAATTATGAATGCATAAATTCGCATACTACGTTCTACATATCGGAAGAAATAGTAGAATTTGATCAACATATAAATGAGATTACCCATATGTCTAGGGATTTATGGTTCTGCGTGAAGACGTAGTGTCAAATTAACTTGCGTGATTGCTATTGACCTAACATGATTACCCAACCCAATGTAGGCTCCACTGGAAATCCCGACATTATGATAAACTCTCAGGATTTAGTCTAGTTAATTGTGATTTTTCAACTCTCAGGGTTTAATCTAGTAGTAAAGACAAACTTTAGGATTTAGGCTAGTATCATTGGAGATAGATGAAATCATATTTCATACCTTTCACAAAATCAACATTCGTCGACATATTTTTTTTATTAAAAATAAAGTCAATATGATTTTTGTTTCTTATTTTATTAACTTTGTTAAATATTATACCTAAAAAATCGTTAGTGCAATGATCATTAAAGAGTTATCCCATGTACATTTTTATTTATAAAATTAGACATAAAGGCATTAAAAAAAGTGTTATCAAAAGACTTTTACATGCATTATGCTATTAAAAGGACACGACATATATACTTTAAAAAAATTTGAAATACAAACTTTCTAGTAAATTAGTAAAATTGGAATTTAAAAAATCACTGTTATTGCTCAAATTTAATTTTGGGTAACATTCGATTCTTTCTTCAAAACTTTATTATTATTATTTCTATAATTATATGATTTTTCCATTTTATTGAATAATCTTTCCTAAAAAATGTTTTCGATTGATCTTTTTTATTTTAGAATATGCTAAAATTTAGGCTTTCATTTTGAATCAAAAAGTTGAGATTTTTTATTTTTAATTTTTTTTTTAAATTTACAATTTAAAAAAAAATGATAAAATGTTTAGATGAGTTAGGCTTCGGAAGCTCATCAGGGTCAAAACAAATCTCATGGCTCGAAGAGCATTTAGAGAGATACTTGTAAATCATTCACTAAAGAAGTCCTCGCGCAAGCACACCATAAGTTAAATCAATTACCTTGCAGTTAAGTCAATTCTTTACCAATTGAGTCTACCTTCCCTTGTAGTAATTTAGTATTAACTTATAAAAAAATAAAAATTAAAGACATGTTACCATATTTAAAAAAAACATGATAGCAAATATTAATACTAATAATATCATTCAATTCTCCTTTTAAATATTGTTGTTATTACTATTTCTATAATTATATGATTTTTCCATATTGTTAATTTTTTTTCTTTGGCTTAAATGTCACTTTGGCCCTGTAACTATCTTTAAAGTTCAATTTAGTCCCATAACTTTAAAATTGGTCAATTTAACCCATAAACTTATTTTAAAATCTCAGTTTGGTCCCTTAATTTTAATATAAGTCAAATTGATCTCTTAACTTGTGTAAGTTAGTGCAACTTGATCCTTTATCGTATAACCAGATCAAACTTTGTTAGTATCTTGAACAAAAAAAACACCATTAAATAGAAGCAAATTTGTATGTAGTACAAACCTATGGAATATCATCTTTTAAAAAAGGAATAGGTGTACAAATATGATGACATATTCAATTTCATTATTTTTAGAAAAGTAATAAAGACCGTTTAGTGGAAATTATATTGTTGTATATTGTATGATTATTTTTAGGGAAAATGATAATGAGCATTTATACCCTAAAATAATAATAATGAGTATTTAGGTGTCTTTATAAATTTTTTTTGTTAACCTTATGGTTCCTAAGAGAAGAGTTCAACCGCGAAGTAACTAAAATTTGAGTTTTCCCAAAAAAATCATTTGATGGAGTTCATAAACAACTTGAGCCAAAATAAGTGATTTTCATATTGATTTTTTTAAACTACTATGATTACGATTTCAAAATTAATCAATTTTAATTTTTCAAGTTTGGAGAAGTGTTTTAAAAGAATTGTTTTTCCGTAGAAGTCAAGGATGGAACGAATATTGTGGAAAGAATTAAATATGGAGTCGTTTTTAAACCATTTGTGATTATAAGTTTTAATAATATAATGGATGCTCCTTTAAAAAAAAAAAGAATGAATACAAAGATATAGCGTTGAATAAAACATTAACATTTTTTTCTAAAAAAATTTAATAATTTAATAATCATTAATTAGAATATTATTTTTAATAATAGTATGAATTCATTTAAATATTTCATAAGGATGAAGGAAATAAAACTAAAAAAAATCAAATACATTATACACTAACGCAAGGTCTTGTTTTTGTTTTTTATTTATACACCCATTAATTAATTAACTTTGTCCACTCAAATATCTATTTTGTTGTTGTCTGTTTTAAATAAATCAAAGGAGCCAAAAAAACAATTTTTTTTGGTATCTACAAAAGAAAATAGAAACATGAATAGAGATTCGGTCAAACACAAAGAATATAGAAAAAAGCACCAAAAGAAAAATTTAAAAGAAAATATGAATAGAAAATAGCAACATAAGAAATCACAATAAAAAGTAACATGTCATTAAGAAATAAACAAATAAAAGAAAAGAGAATGGAGTTGAAAACAATTATTTTTTATGGGAGGAAGATGTAGATGAAAATAATGAAAAACAAATTGTCTCTATATATAGGAAAAAAAATCATGTCATTATCAATTTTGATTGGCTCATGAAAAATAAATGAGTCATTGATCCATTTTGATTGGCTAACAAAAAGTAAATGATTCAATATCCATTTTGATTGGTTGATAGAAAAACATTAAATGAGATGAAGAGCAAGAAGATGCCACATGTACTATCGCTTATAGAGGTATGCTTTTGTATTATATAAAGATTAGATGGTTAAGTAAGTAAAGGAAACAAATGATTATAGTTAATTGCATTAATCTTGATGGCTATTAATTTCATTTAACTTGACAGATTGTAAAACACGATTATAGTAATACTTTGTAAACAATGGACAAATGACTAAATAATTTTTTGTTTTTTCTTTCAATGCTTCCTTAGTAGTTAAGACAATGTTTATTAAAAAAAATAAGAAAAATTAAGAAGCTCATTACCCTTTGGTTGCCAAAATTTTCGGTTCATATAGTAATTTCATATGTAAATTTTCGGTTGACATTCTAGTACATTACATATTCCTTCGAATTTTAGCAAATAACATTTTGATGTGTATATTTATTAAAAAAACATTTTGATGTCTATATGAAATAAAAAATTAAATGCACATTTCAATATAAGGTTGCCACGTGTACTATCAAAATAAAGTAGGGAAAATGTTTATAATAGAGATAATTAACTTTTAGATAGGTTATGACTGAGAAGTAATGTTATTATTTTTTTTTAAAGAATATTATTATATGTTATCAATCACACTTATTGTGTTACCAAATGTATTAGAGTTATTGTTATTTTTGTTAACAACTTATTGCCCATAAATGGAATTTTACATACCTTAATTATTCATAATCGATTTTAATATTATTTTTTGAAATTATTTTCGAAATACAATCAGTTTTCTAAAAATTGACTTTGAAACACACCTAATATAAACATTTTTTTTATCGATAAGAATCATTTTATGATAATTAAGTAAAAGAAACATAATTTGTCTTGTTTTTTGTTGACAAAAAACAAAAGTTATGTTTATGATGTTGAATCCTGCAAACATAAAAAGATCATTCACACATTAAAATTAACCGAAAAAATGATGATCCAAAGAATATTTGATAACAAAATAAACCATATTTCGATATCGGGACTAACGAATACATGAATAATACAATAAAATCTATAAAAACCCACAATTCAATAAAGAAATAAAAAAACATATTATTCTTCATATATATATATATATATATATATATATATATATATATATATTACAATATCATTCGTAGATTGAGTGCAAATGGGAATCAACATCACAAACATCGAAGAAAAAAAGTACTCGAATAAAATATAGAATCGGTCATTACAATCATTTTAAATAAAAAGAACACCAAAAATATACCTATCAAATAAACATTCTCAATTTTTCCCATGATACATAAACATTCATAAAATTATGTGATTAGATCTATGTGATAAGTTGTTAGAACTTGAGTATCATAGGATGAACTTACATATTTGGACAACATACATAATGATCTAAGCTTTTGTCAAAAAAAAAACAAAAAGAAATACATGATGATATAAGCTATACAATGGATTGAAATGAAAAATTGATTCAATTTTTGAAATCTAGAGCAACATGCTCTCCTATAGAACCCTAAAAAATAGCATTAGCAATTAGATACAAATATAAAAAAATCAACCCCATAATCCATCATTGTTTTATCTTGGTTTTTCGGGTGTCAAACATTGATTAATTTGATCCTTTTTAACCTTTGATATCTCATTTTTTCTTGGGAAGGGAAAAATAAGAAAAACCCTTGAGAATCGAGGTCCGGGAGTTGTTTTCGTTACGGGAAGGTGTTAGGCACCCATAACGACTATAGTATCCTATAGGAACCGTCTTTACTTTCTACGCGCGCGCTTTATTTTTAAATGCTATTTGAAAGTGTTATTTACACCTAAGGGTTTGCTAGGTTAAGAATTGGAGGGAGAAGAATGTGTTTGAATTTTTGTTTTATTGGACTTGGAGAAGTTTTTGACATCTTGACTACATACCCTTTTAAGGGATCAAACTCCATGTAGTTCTCTTCCAAAAATGTTTTTGTTTTTGTTGATTGATTTTAATTTTGAAAATGGAATTTTGAAGAATGAGAGAGAGAGAGGTCTCAAGGACATAAGATTTGGAAAATGTGAGGTGGAATTAGTTATTTTGCAAAAAAGGTCTAAGTATGATTAAAATTCATTAAGGTTTTTGTTTAAGAAAATAAAGGGAAAATTCAATGGGATTTTGATCCCAAGGTTTCTTTGGAAAATTATTTGAGTGAAGTTGTTCATGTTTTTTTGGAAAAGAGGATTTTTCTAAGTATCGTGATTCCTAAGCATACATCTAAATCATACATTCCCTAGACATACATCTAAAGTATCCATGTGATGTGTGTGCATGTGTCGGTGCTTGTGTCGGTGTACATCATTAGAGTCCATTGTCCTTTACATATGCCCTAGTTTACATTCTAAGGTCTTGCAAGAATTTAAAAGCATAAAGAAAATTACAAAATCCCTAAGTTTTTACATGCTAAGTCTTAGCAAAATTTAAAGTGCAAGAAATAAAAGCTAAGAATATAAGATGGAGGATGGGATGCTTATGGAATGTATGAAACATGAAAGAAAATGATTAGTAGCACAAGGTGTAGTGTGGTGAAAAATATAAGCAAGTGAACATCTCAAAAAAGACTTCAAAATACACCAAAAAACAAAGGTAAAATATACCTAAAATTTAACCACAAAAGTAAAGGCAATACATGACTCCTAATCCTCCCATTTCGATAAATTTCCATAGGTTTTAATTCAGTTTTGACAATGAGGATTAGGGGAAAGTATCAATCTATACCATTATGATGCATTTTTAGACCTATTTTACACTTTAATTCCACATAGAACTATTTACATAACTTGTAAAACAAGTAAGTCACAAATCAGCACACCAAACAGTAAAATAACCACAAATTCAGAGGCATATATATATATATATATCATAGAATCACACACCAAGTAGCACCATCATATATCAAAGTATTAGAATCAAGAACGTAGCACAAGTTCACAAAATTTAACAAAACAAGTGAAAATATTAATGAGAAACATCACATATAATTTTTTAAAAGCTTTTAACATGCAAAAATATCACAAGAAACAAGTCTCAAGTATCAATAACAATCACGAGAACTTTCACACAATTTTTGGAAGTTTTAACAAGATTTTAACAAAATCAAAAGTACTAAACTAATCAAGAAATCAATATTTTCACCTATATTTTTTTCTAACCAATATTAACAGGTAAAAATCACCAAGTATCAACAAAAAATATCAAGAAAAGCATTAGGAAATTTTTTAGGAATTTTTATCAAAGTTTTTGGTATCACAGGGGTGCAATTATCAAAAGGCAATGTTAGAAATAGCAAAAAGACAAGTAAACCACGAGATCTGCAACAAACAGGCCCAAGCCCAGAGTTCTGAGTGGATTCGGATCATCCAAACGCCTCAGAGGCGTTGGATTGATCCGCTTCCTCCAAAACCCTAGATCTGATGGCTAGGAACGCAAGACACACAATACACAGGTTCAGGTGCACAGAAACAATGAATCTGAAGCGTACACGTAAGCAAGAGATAGATCTAACGGTCAAGAGGAAGGGGAGAGGATGAACCGAAGTTAAACCGGACTGGTTCGCAAGAACCGGTCCGGTTTACGTTCTATAAAAGCACATAAACCGGTCCAAGCCTCATTTCATACCTCTCCCTCTCTCTCTAAGCTTCTCTAGAGAGAGAAGCTCTGCAACTTCCCTCGTCTTCTCCGATCTTCTTCCGGCGAGTTCAAAAGCGCTGGTACGGTGGTTCGCCGGTGGCGCCACCGTACCGGAGTGGTTTTTCAAAGCTTTTTACATGTTTGAACTCGCCTTCTCCTCCTCTTTACGATTTTGAAACTATTTCTTGAAGGAGAGGCTTAGATCGGAGCAGATCTACAGTTTTCGGTTCGAACAAAAACCTAAAACGAAAGAGAGAAGAGAAAGAGAGAAGAAATGCTTACTTAGGTTTTAATCGGAGGATAACGAACTCGACGGGAAAACCTTGAATTCACCTGAATCTTCGAGGTAAAATCCGAAAATAAACCGGTTTTGTTTTCTTCTTCTCCTTCGTATTCTGCTTCTCTGTGAATTTGTGGAACCGATACCGTTTCAATTCGATCCTTCTTCTTCTCTTAAGCTTCTCTTCGTGATCGTGTTGGATTCATCACTGTCAGTGAAGAATCTGCACTTGAATTGCGAAATGAGTGATTCGATGATGAAGATTCCGCGAAGAATCTCTGAGAATTGCTTCGAATTTGTTGTGATGGATCGTGAATTGAGTTTGTTTACTGTGGAATTGGTAAAAACTGGTGCGAATTTGTGAAGTTTTGGCTTGGAATTGAAGCTTCCAAGACGGTTAGGGTTTGCGTTCTTGATGATTGTTCTTGAGGTTCTGGAATTTTTCTTGAGCTTTGATCCTTGAGATCAGAGAGAGAAATTCCAGAGGTGTTTGTTGTGATGTGGCGTGTATTGATTGGGATTCTTGTCACATGTGATGATGACTGGCCTTTATATAGGTGACATGTAATAATTCTGAGCCAATGAGAAAGTGCCATGTGGACTGCAAGTGTAACAAACTTTGACTGATCTCTAACTGCTTTGATTTTTGGGACTTTTCTGCAATTATTGAAACTAAAGGACTGGACTGCAAAATAAGCTAAAGGACTAAAATGCAATTAACAGAAATTGAAGGACTAAAAGAAAAATAACACGAAGGACTAAAATGAAAATAAAAGAAAATAGGGACTAAAATGCAAACAATAATAAAATTTGTTAAAATTGGTAACTTGAAAATAACGTAAAGTAAAACCAATAAAAAACACAAAAAGGACTAAAATGAACCAACTACACAAATGAGGTACTTCAAAGTAACCTCTCTCTGTCAAAATTTCAGGTGAAATGACCAAAATGCCCCTAGGGACTAAATTGACCCTAAATGACTTAAATGCAATTTTTGAAATGGATCTTAACATGGAATTGAAACAAGGATTTATACAAACAAATTGAAAAGACTCAGAGACAACTTTCAAGGACTAAAATGAGTTTGAATGCAGGAAATGACTAAAATGCCCTTTTTCATGAACTTTTGCAAATAACATTGAAATAAGATGCAGAGAAATATGCAATTGATCAGAGACAATTTCAAATGACTTGATATGCAAGAAAAACATTTTGGATGGCTTGAAATGCAAGAAAACATAGACAAAGTCACAATTGAAAATTTTTTTCAAAACAAAGACAGTAAAATATGCAGCTAAACATAGTAAAATATCAGGGTAAACAATATCAAATTGGCAATCACTCAATAGTAATAGACACATATCAGAGATGGAAAAAAATTTTGAGCAAGTATTTTTAGGTCCAAAATTAGGGTATAACAGCTGCCCCTATTTAAGTTTCTTTGTCCGGAGAGTCAAGAGACTAAGTCTTTGATTTGACGGGACGAAGATACTTAAATATTAACATTTGCACTGTTTTTGGACATAAAAATACGCTCTCACATTCGCAAAAACATGAATGCCATGCAACATTTTGATTACGAATGCAAGACAAACAACTGGAGTCTACAGAGCATGTCATATCACTGGGGATCTAAGTAGACATTAACAGGGTAGACAAACCAGGGGACAAAAGGTAGGTACAAGCTGTTCTTTGGATCGAACTAGCCACTTGACCAAGTAATACAAACAAAAGGTGGGTACAAGCTGTTCTTCGGATCGAACTTGCTACTTGACCGGGGATAGAAGTACAAGACAGGTACAAGCTGTTCTTTGGATCGAACTTGTCACTTGACCGGAAACATAGACATATAGGCAGATACAAGCTGTTCTTTGGATCGAACTTGCTACTTGACCCATAACACAAACAGATAGACAGGTACAAGCTGTTCTTTGGATCGAACTTGTCACTTGACCGGAAACATAGACATATAGGCAGATACAAGCTGTTCTTTGGATCGAACTTGCTGCTTGATCAATATCACAACATATAGGCAGGTGCAAACTGTTCTTTAGATCGAACTTGTTGTTTGACCGATGACAAAACATAAGCCGGGTACAAACTGTTCTTTGGATCGAACTTGTCGTTTGACCGGAAACACAGGCATATAAGCTGGTACAAGCTATTCTTTGGATCAAACTAGCCACTTGACCAATAACAAAACATATAGCAAGATACAAATTGAGAGTAGATCGACATTGACTTGACTTGAAGACAGACATGACCATTATCATTGGCCCAAAAGCACATTGAGAGTGGATTAACATTGACAGAGACGTTGAATCGAATTGAAAGTTGACATTGAAATAGACATTGAAAGTTGAAAATAATCAGAGACACAAATATAGACATAGACGTAGAATCGAATTGAGAATTTAACAGAGACATAGACATAGGCATAGACATCGACATAGACATAGACATTGAATTGAGAGTTGAAACTGAGATTAAGTTGAATCGGAAGTTGAGATTAGGAATGCAACATGTATGTATGGTATAACCACATAGAATGCATGATTATGCATGTATGAATGTTTGGAACTGCATGATTGGTTTACAATTTGGCAGAGAAGTTTCACAGAGACAGACAAAACATTGGAGGATTGGGCACGTAGTGGCTCGTGCTATAACATATACACATAGAAATCCTCTTTGGAGAGACCGTCGTTGAGAGACGTATCGAAACCATGGCAGAGGGCAATACATCACATCACATATACAAAACTTGCGGAAGAGAGAACCTTGGAAGATTCTTTGATACAGGTCGCCATTGCTAGGCGTGTAAGTGCTGGGTAAACATTGGATGTTCGCATCTGTGGTCAATGCTTTTCATATCATTTTCATTTTTCATTTTTCAATCCCACTTTTGCCTGAACCGCCCTTTCGGGTTTTCGATCCACAGGGAATACATTCTTTTCATTGCCCCATTTTTGCCTGAATTGCCTTCATAGGTTGTCAATCAGCGGGGTGCTCTTTTTTGCCTAAGCCGCCCTTTCGGGTTTTCGACTTAGCGAGCTTTTCATTTGCATTTTTCCATTTTATCATTTTTCATTTTCCATTCTGTTTTTTCATTCTTGCCAATGACCACAGATCATCCAAGGGAATAACCTGCTTGTAACATGTATTGAAATAGACATTGATATACATTTATTCATGCATGTTTCACTGGAATGCACCCTATTGCTCAGGTTTGCTTTCAAAATAGACATAAAAAGGTTTCTCAATTTTCAAAGATGTTTGTTTCCGACATTGACATTGTCAAATAAAAAGAAAATATTTTGTATATAGCATTGAAATAGAAAGAAAATAGAATTTCAAACAAAAGTACAGGCTCAAATTGATGTAGAAGAGTGAAAGTCAGCCAAAGGCATAACTCCACGGATTTACAAAGCTTGGAAAATGGTAATTTTATTGGTTGGTGATACATTGAGCACGATGACCACTACATTTCATAAAAATTTTGAATTCACAAGTACAGAAGCTTCTGATGAAGACGATCATTGACAGCTGCAGATACCCCAAGGGGTGATGGTGATTTGCCAGATACAGATACTTGTCTTTCATTATCAATCTCATTTTTGTATGAACCGCCCTCTCGAGTTTTTGGCTCATCGAGACGCTCATTTTTGCCTGAGTTGCGTACAACCTCAACGAGCTTTTTCATATTCATTTTTTGTCCCTAACTTTTGCCTGGATCGCCCTTTCGGGTTTTCGATCCACCGGGAAGCGCATTTTTGCCTAGGCCGCCCTTTCGGGTTTTCGACCTACCACGCTGTTGTTTTCAAATTTTTAGACAAAGTATTTCTTGACTATATCGGCATTGACAGGATTTGGAAGTTCAGCACCATCCATGTGTGTAAGAATCAAAGCGCCACCAGAGAAAACCTTCCTGACAACATAAGGACCTTCATAGTTAGGTGTCCATTTGCCCCTTGGGTCGGGTTGCTGGCTTATCCTCCTTTTCAATACAAGTTCGCCTTCCTTGAATTCACGAGGTCGGACTCTCTTGTCAAAAGTATTCTTCATTCGCACTTGATACAACTGTCCATGGGCCATGGCATCCATGTGTTTCTCTTCAATCAAATTCAGCTGATCATACCGACTTTGACACCATTCAGCCTCAGTCAACTTTGCTTCCATGATCACTCAAAGAGACGGAATCTTCACTTCCAGAGGGAGAACTGCTTCCATACCATAGACAAGAGAAAAGGGAGTTGCCCAGGTTGAACTGCGCACTGTAGTACGGTAACCATGCAGGGCAAAAGGCAGCATCTCATGTCAGTCTTTGTAAGTAGTGACCATCTTCTGAACAATCTTCTTGATGTTTTTGTTAGCGGCCTCAACTGCACCATTCATCTGAGGTCTGTAAGGAGAAGAGTTGTGATGTTCAATCTTGAATTCTTCACATAAAGCTTGCATCATGTTATTGTTCAGATTGGAGCCATTGTCAGTGATGATCTTGCTGGGAACACCATATCGGCAGATGATGTTGTTCTTGATAAACTTGACAACCACTTGCTTGGTCACATTTGCATAGGAAGCAGCCTCAACCCACTTGGTGAAATAGTCAATTGCCACCAGAATGAAACGATGTCCATTGGAAAGGCCATGGGGAAGAGATAACATTGAGAGAGTGTGGAGGCACATGAATTTTATCAGCATAAATTTGACATTTGTGGCATCCCTTGGCATGTTTGTAGCAGTCATGCTCCATAGTCATCCAGTAATAGCCGGCTCTTAACAGTTTTCTTGACATAGTATGACCCGTAGCATGGGTCCCAAAAGTACCATCATGTACATCATGCATCAATTTCTCAGCTTCTTGTTCATCAACACATCTCAACAAGGCCATGTCATGGTTCCTCTTGTATAGGATTTCTCCATCCAGAAGGAATTTACCAGCCAGTCTTCTTAACGTTTTCTTGTCTTTGTTAGAAGCACCGAGCGGATATTCACTGTTCTGCAAGAACTGTTTGATGTCATAGTACCAAGGCTTTCCATCATTCACATCTTCATCAGCCTGACTAGGTACCTTTTCAATAGTAAACACATGAGCAGGTCTATCAAGACGCTGCACTTTGATTATGGGCACATCGTTCCAGTGGTTCACCTGAAACATGGAAGACAGGGTAGCAAGGGCATCAGCCATCTAATTTTCATCTCGAGGGATGTGGTGTAGCTCAACTTTCGTAAAATACGTCAACAATCGTCTTGCATAGTCACGGTAAGGAATCAGCTTCTCATGATGAGTTTCCCATTCGCCTTTTATCTGATTAATGACAAGCGCGGAATCACCGTAGATGTCAAGACGCTTGATCCTCAGGTCAATTGCTTCTTCAATTCCCAAGATGCACGCTTCATATTCAGCCATGTTGTTCGTACATTCAAAAGTTATTCGGGCAGTAAAAGGAATGTGGTGCCCCTGCGGAGTTACAACAACGGCCCCAATCCCTTTACCATAAGCATTGACAGCACCATCAAAGACTAATCCCCACTTGCTATTGGGATCTGGCCCTTCGTTGATCAGTGGTTCCTCGCAGTCTTTTGCTTTTAAATACAAGATCTCTTCATCAGGGAATTCAAACTTGATTGACTGGTAGTCATTAAGAGGTTGACAAGCAAGGTGTTCGGCGAGGATGCTTCCTTTGATCGTCTTTTGAGCTTTATACACAATATCATATTCAGACAACAACATCTGCCAACGTGCAATCTTTCCAGTAACAACAGGCTTTTCAAAGATGTACTTGATCGGATCCATTCGGGATATCAACCAAGTTGTATGATTCACCATATAATGACGCAGGCGTTTGGCAGCCCAAGCTAAAGCACAGCATGTCTTTTCAAGCATTGTATATCGAGTCTCACAGTCAGTGAATTTCTTGCTCAGATAGTAGATGGCATGCTCTTTCTTTCCAGTCTCGTCTTGTTGACCGAGAACACATCCCATGGATTCATCTAACACTGACAGATACATAATCAAAGGCCTTCCTTCCACTGGCGGGACAAGGATAGGTGGTTCCAACAAGTATTCTTTGATGCTATCAAAGGCTTCCTGGCATTCATCATTCCATACAACTTGCTGATTCTTTCTGAGAAATTTGAAAATTGGTCCGCAGGTAGCAGTCATGTGAGATATAAATCTTGAAATGTAATTCAGGCGTCCGAGGAAACCTCTGACTTGCTTTTCAGTTTGAGGAGCCGGCATCTCTCTGATGGCTCGGACTTTGTCGGGATCAACTTCAATGCCTCTTTGGCTGACAATGAAGCCTAGCAGCTTTCCAGGTCTTACAAACTGCGGTTGTTGGGATTCAACCGCAGTTTGTACTTTCTTAACCTTTCAAACATCTTTTTTAGGTATACAACATGCTGCTCTTCATTACTTGATTTCACAATCATATCATCTGCATATACTTCAATCTCTTTGTGAATCATATCATGAAACAGAGTAGTCATACCCCTTTGATAGGTAGCACCAGCAAATATCAAGCCGAAAGGCATCACCTTATAACAGAATGTCGCCCACGGAGTGATGAAGGACGTCTTCTCCCTATCTTCAGGCGACATCCATATCTGGTTATAGCTGTAGAAACCATCCATAAAGGAGAATACCTTAGACTGAGCAGTACTGTCAACAAGCACATCAATATGAGGCAATGGGAAGTTATCTTTCGGACTGGCTTTGTTCAAATCTCTGTAATCAACACACATCCGAACCTTCCCATCTTTCTTTGGCACTGGTACAATGTTTGCAATCCACTCGGGATATTCAGCTGTCATAAGGAAACCCGCATCAATTTGCTTTTGCACCTCAGCCTTGATCTTGAGAGCCATGTCTGGACGAGACCTTCTCAATTTCTGCTTAACAGGAGGGCATTCAGGTTTTGTCGGTATCTGGTGCTCCACAATCTTGGGATCTAGACCCGGCATGTCTTCATAGGACCATGCAAAGACATCTGGATAATCACGGAGAAGCTGAGTAATCTTCTTTTTCACTTCTGGCTTAAGTGCAGCACCGATTTTGATCTCTCGCTTGTTCTCTTCAGTGCCCAAGTTAACGAGCTCAATTTCTTCCTGGTGAGGCAGGAATGGCTCTTCTTTCTTGCTCAAGTAGTCGAGTGATCTCATACGATATCTCTTCATCACCATCCTCATCTTCAGCTTCACATACAGGGAATTCAAAATTTGGAGGAAACGTAGGGTCACTGTGCTCAACGGGTTTATTATGGTTCAATCTGCATAATATGATTGGGATGATTTTAGAAAAAAGTTTTTCATGCAGATTTTTGAAATTAATAATAAAGACGTTTTGGTTTTTTCTGGCATTACCATTATTTCCAAGAAAAAGGCACTAAAAAGTAAAAACAAAGAGTCGCGAAAAAACGACAATTTTTTATTGATAACGGCAATGCCAAAACAAACATGCCCTTACAAAGACATCACCTTCGCCTTGGGCAGAGCGAAAGGATTGTTATTTTGAAAACAAAAAAACATGAGCAACAAGACACATTACATGGAAGCATGCATGACTAAAGGAATATCAACGGCCTCCCAATTTCTCACGGTGCCTCCTGGTACAACAAATACAGGCGCATAACTACTCTCAGCAGCATCTTCTGCAATAACATTGATAAACCCAGCACTGTAAAAAGTTCCTATTGAAACGCCTGAGGTTGGGGAGAAGCCAAGGCCCTCTTTGCGCTTATTCTCCAAAATCTGTATCACTTTGCCCCAGCCGGCAGCCTGCCATTCTTGAACAGCCTTCTGGGCGTCTTTCAATGAGGCTATAGTAGCACTAGCTCTTCGAGGCTCCGCACCTTCAATAGTCAGGCCTTGAAACGACGTCCCTTCAGCGGACCCTGCTTCAACACAAGAGAAAGATGACACTTGGCTAACCAGATACGCTTCTTCACCATGTACAGTGACAAGCTTACCATTCCTCTCAAACTTGAGCTTTTGATGCAGAGTGGAAGTCACTGCCCCAGCATCGTGAATCCACAGTCTTTCGAGGAGGCAACTGTAAGATGCATTGATGTCCATGACTTGGAAAGTGACTTGGAAAGTCTCCAGACCAATGGTAATTGGCAGATCTACCTCTCCAAGAACATCCTTACGAGAATCGTCAAAAACCTTAACCAAATAGCTGCTTCCCCTTATAGAGATTTCATGATGGCTCAACTGTCTCAGTGTAGACTCAGTCATTACATTTAAGGACGATCTAGTGTCCAGCAACACATTGGATATCATGTCAGACTTGCAGTGCACTGAGATATGCAAAGCTAAGTTGTGGTGTTTCCCTGCTTCGGGGAGTTCATCGTCACCAAACCCCAAGTTATTACAAGCAGTAATGTTACCCACTATTCCATCCAACTGATCCACGGAGACTTTATGATCAACATAGGCTTGTTCCAACACTTTCATCAACACTTTCTTGTGAGCTTCTGAGCTCAGGAGCAAAGACAAGATGGATATTTTTGACGGAGTTTGCAGCAGCTGGTCTACAGTCTTGTAATCGCTCTTTTTAATAAGCCTCAAAATTTTGTCCAGATTAGACTCTTCAATAGACTGGCCTGATGGGCTGGCGTTCTTGTCAACAGGAGGAGCAACCGGTGGAGCTACTGTGGCAGCATGTGTAACAACCTTCTTCTGAAACAAGGGTGGACGGACCCTTCCACTTCTCAGAGTTGTAGTTTCCTCAGCAATGTTACTAACTGCAGCTGGGGATACCAGAGGCACTTCTACCTCGTTCTCAATCATAGTGGCATCATACTTGTAAGGGATCGCCTTAGTAGAGGCATAGGATACCGGGCCAGGTAGCCTGATCACCAAAGGTTCAACATTCCTTGCCTGAGTCACACTCCCAGCAGGAGAATCATGAAACACTGGCACAATCACACAAACATCGCTGGCAATCAAGTGTTTGTTATCCATTAGGCTTTGTATATCACCTTGCACCACACAACAACCCATAGGATTTTGAAGACATCCTGAACAGGAAGCATGATTATGATTAAATAAGGAAGCTTGGCAAAGCTTGACATGTAGCGGGACCAGAGGAGTGGCAACATTACGGACATCTAAAGCGGGGGCTCCTTGGGGAACCCGTGATATTTCAACCTCATCAAAAGCACCGATTCTTTCAAAAGCCTCAATCATGTTAACAGCCGCATGGTTTGGAAGTGGACTGTCAAGAACGTGCGGGACACTATTTTCAAAAGTCAATTGTCCCCTGTCTATTAGGTCCTTTACAACATACTTCAGAGCATAACAACCTTCCACATCATGGCCTTGAGTGCCCTGATGGAATTCACATCTGAGATCCTGTCGAAACCTGGGAGGCAATGGCGTAGGCGAAGGCTTGCCTGGCCTGGTGACGCAATGTCCTTTAGCTAGTAGGGTTGGGAGCAGATCAGCATACCGTATTGGTATTGGTGGAAAATAAGGCCTGAGCCGAGGGCCTTGTTGTTGCGGCTGTTGCTGTTGAGCAGGAGGTTGTTGTTGTACCTGCTGGGCAATGTCATTAACGGGTGCTGGTGGTTGACCCGGTGGCAAAGGATATTACTGATAGAACGGTGGGAAGAAAGGATGTTGAGAGTACTGCATATATTGGTAGGGTAGAGGTAACTGAGCAGCATTAATAGGAGCGACAGCAGCTGTAGACTGGTTACCGGATACCGAATGACATGGCTATGTGGACAAGAAGATCCATTGTATTTGTCAAAATCTGGTACTTTGAACTTCTTAGGAACCTCAAACTGGGATACCAGGCATATATCACGAGCCTTAGCAGAAACACCATTCCCACGGCTAGCTTTGACTTCACAGAGCTCTCCAACTAGCTCTTTCAACTGTTCTCTCATATCCTCCACTACAGGGTCCTGTCCGCGTGGAGTGTCGACATTAATTACCTGAGGCACAGTGTGTACAACAGGATTGGTAACAACAGTGGTTACTTGAGGCATAGAGGTGTTTGCAGAAGCAAGGGTTGTTGTAGGAATCTGTCCTTGATTAGCAATACCAGAAACACCAGCTGCAGTATTAGGAGCATAGAAAGCTGAGAGTCCATAAGGGCGTCCATTGGGCATAACAAACAGAGCATCAGAAGCCACTGTGGACAATGGGATGGACGGAATCATTTCAGTAGTAACCGGAACAGACGTGGCTGGTTGTTCTTGTGCGGCCAGCAAGGTAGACATAGTGTCATGAGCCTTGGCCAAGTCTTCTTTCATAGCAGCTAATTCGGCGCGGAGCTGGGCATTTTCTTCTTCAAAATTAGCCATGTGTCTCCTTTTATATAATCTTGTTTGATGAACTCTGCTTGGTTGGTAAACCTTGCGAGCACGAGCCACCTTTCAGACTGCGGCAGAAGAACCAGGAGGTAATGACCACGAGGGAATTTTTGTGTTTTGGTGACCAATGTATGATGCATATGATGCATGATATGTACAGATGCATATGCAGAAAGACTCTTTTTGTGTTATCGAAGGGTTTCTTAGACAAATTAGGACTTTTGTAAACATTACCACACAACAATTAACATAAATGGAAAACCAACAACCAACATATAGTTTTACAGGACGATTCCCTTTGAAATGCCAAGCCAAGGGATAGACTTTAAAATGTAAACACATAAAAAACAACTGGAAATGCCAACAAGAAAATAGGGATCCTCAAGCATAGGAAGTAGAAGGATCATCCTCAAGCTCAGACTCAGACTCATAGCTGCAATATCGGGCATAGAAGTCACGGGCACCCCTAGCCCTCTTGGAATCCCTCATAAGCAACTTATCCTTTTCTTCAATTTCTCTTCTAGCCTTAGTCAACTCCCTCTTCAACGTCAAAACCTCATGAGTCTTTTGCTCATCTTTCCCATCCAAAGTCATGATCAGATTCTCAGCCTCATAGTATCTAGTCTTCCACTGATGCTTCTCTCGGCTCTCCATGGCTAGATGCTCCTGATACATCTCCTGAGTAGGCAGAGGTAGAGGCAAAGGCATGGTTGGAATAGATGCAGACACATATCTCATGGCGGGGTAAGGCATGCCAATCTTCTCAGTCTGGTTTATTACCCATTGAGTATAGGCCTCATGAGCAATACCGGATCTCACACTCATGTGCTTCACATCTTTCTTCCGAATCTTGGACCAAGCCTCTATGAAATCTTCTCTTATTCCTGTAGGAGCATTGGAGTAATGGAAGAAATAAGGAGATGTAGCAAGATGGATGGGCTTCTCTTTCATCGGGAAACCAAATTGTCGTAAGACGAGCTCCGGGTTATAGTTGATTCCACCCCGGGTACCAAGAAGAGGTACATTAAGAAACTTTCCACCACCAAAGATAATTTCCTTGACCATAGCGGCGGGGGTAAGCCAAACCACTTCATTAGGGGAGAGAGCCATAATCCGCTGTGAAATAGTCCAATTCTCCGGATTATCATGGAAAGACTTCGGATGGTGCGAAATAAACCACCTATAGAGGAGAGGTACACAGCAAAGAATGTATCCACGACCCTTGCCAGATCGATCGTGAATAACATGG
Source organism: Medicago sativa (assembly GCF_051527215.1). NCBI lineage: Eukaryota > Viridiplantae > Streptophyta > Magnoliopsida > Fabales > Fabaceae > Medicago > Medicago sativa. Next base: position 8,110,722 of record NC_140754.1, read on the forward strand.
TATGTGTCAGCCAACAAAGTAGGGACTGGATTCTTGGAGCGGAAGATCATGATAGCATTCACATCCATGAAGTCATCAAGATTTGGAAAGAGGATGAGCCCATAGATGAGTAGTGCAAGAATAGCCTCGAGAGTGTCCTGAAAAGTAGTCTTGAGATTGGCTTTCTCAAGTAAATACTTCGAAGTGAACCCTCAGATGTGAGCCTTAGTGACAAGATTCTTGGAGACATCAGAGGTCTTGAGGTGGAGATCACGGGCAATAACCAAAGGAATAGGAGGATGTTCAAGACCCGTGAAAGGTGTTCCCTTGGCTATAGGTAAACCTGTCAAGAAAGAATAAGCCTCTAGAGTAGGTACCAACTGAAAGTCAGGAAAAGTGAAGCACCGATATTCCCGATCATAGAATTGCACTAGAGTGTGCACAAGCTTCTCATCCACATTAGTCCGGAGAAGAGTAAGTAAGTCCCCATAACGGTGTCGGAAACCGGTCAGCTCCTCGATCTTGAGTGCCAAGTCTCTCAAACTAGCCAAATCCACTTCCTTGAACTTGTAGGACTTAGTATTCCCCATTCCTACAATGTTTACAAATTCAATTTGTCTAAGCCCTTCGATAAATGCATGGAAAAAGTTTATGCATGTATGCATGTATGCATGTATGCATGATCACATTCAAGTACGGAGAAAACATGGAGGGTTGAGATTTAAAGCCAAGGAGTCAAGGGAGGACACGGTGTCCGGTGAAACTAGGGCTTTGGGAAATAGTAACCGGGTTCTAAAAGGTTCCTAAGTCGCAACCTCTCTCACGTATATCATGGTACCACGAGACAAACACTCGCTCCATGATTATTCGTGAGAAGGTCTAACTTAAGTGTAGTATCGCGTGACGACTAAAACTCGATACAACACTCGGTTTAGCCTCCGCACTACATCCTAGAAAAATGACCATGGATGGGTTTGGTTATCTACAGTCCATAGCGTCATAGAACAATTGGAAGCAAAGTGCCTAAACGCGACAAACACGCGCCGACAACATCACCCCCAAAATGCCTCAGCTATGTGGGATTGATCGTATAATCCAATACACGAGGCCCTCGGAATGAATTGTCGATTATATCCCCCCTAATCCTAAGTTCACTCCGCCCGGGTGCAGGGCTTTAATATTCTCACCCCCACACGTTTTGCAAGAATTTAAACATTTATTCAAATAAGAAAGCAAGTAAAAGAAGCAAGTATAAAACAAAAGCGCAAGCATGAAAATAAAGACTAGGCGTAACTCTCAAATCTCCCCAGTGAAGTCGCCAGCTGTTTTATCTTGGTTTTTCGGGTGTCAAACATTGATTAAGTTTGAACCTTTTTAACCTTTCATATCTCATTTTTTCTTGGGAAGGGAAAAATAAGAAAAACCCTTGATAATCGAGGTGCGGGAGTTGTTTTCGTTACGGGAAGGTGTTAGGCACCCATAACGACTATAGTATCCTATAGGAACCGTCTTTACTTTCTACGCGCGCGCTTTATTTTTAAATGCTATTTGAAAGTGTTATTTACACCTAAGGGTTTGCTAGGTTAAGAATTGGAGGGAGAAGAATGTGTTTGAATTTTTGTTTTATTGGACTTGGAGAAGTTTTTGACTTCTTGCCTACATACCCTTTTAAGGGATCAAACTCCATGTAGTTCTCTTCCAAAAATGTTTTTGTTTTTGTTGATTGATTTTAATTTTGAAAATGGAATTTTGAAGAATGAGAGAGAGAGAGGTCTCAAGGACATAAGATTTGGAAAATGTGAGGTGGAATTAGTTGATGACAGTACGTCATTACTAGTTTCTTAGTCATATTTGAGTCCTTTTTGTAATGTTTTGAGAGTCAATTACTTGTAATTCATGGTGAAATCAGATCAAAACAGGAATAAGAGCTCGACAGGAGAAATTGATGAAAAGAGTGAAAAATGCCTAAGAATGAAGCATCGTGCCACGATGGGAGTATCTCGTGGCACGTTTGCTGAACGTGGGACAAAGGATTTGTCACTGGAAATTTCGTGCCACGATGAAGTCTGGAATGTGCCACGATAGGAAAGTTTGTCTGCTGCCACGTAGGATTAATGAAGTAATCGTGCCACGATTGGATCGTAACGTGGCACGATGGTGGGCTTTCTGAAACCCTAATTTTGTGTCTATAAAAGCCAGAAGAGACCAGAAGCTTGTGCGCAATTTTGGAGACCTAAACAGAACATAGACGGCACCAGGAAATCGCAGAACACGCAGTGGATCTCACCCAACTCATAGCTGGTTCTGGTTTATGTATGTCCACTATTTTCTATGTATTTGATTGTTTAGTAATGAGTAGCTAAACTCTTAGATTGATTAAGCCATGAGATGAATCTTTGTGATCTGTGAACCATGTAATTTGTTACGAATTCTCTTTGACATCAATGAAAACTTAGTCTTTATTCAGAATTATTTGTGTTCATTGCTTTTTGTATGATTGTTTGCATGACTACTAACCCTAGCTATTTTCAATCACATAAATTGATCTTAGGAATTGAATGACTACTAGCCCTAGCTTTTAATCCTGAAATAGTAATTCTGTTTAACTCAACACTAGGAACCTAGAGATAGGAAATTGAGAGTTATGACTTAAGGAATAACGTTCTGACTTTGCTTCCACGGTTATTCAATCTGGTTAAGAGATTAATAGGGTTATAACTTAGGAAAGGGTTTTGAGTCAAGAGATTGATCAAAATCACTTAGTTAATCCGTCGTAAAGCTAGGTTAATTTCTTTGAGCGGGAAGAGAGGCAAATTACTCACGGTGAGCAATAGATGATTCGAAAGGCTTGATCATCTGTTTTTAATCCAATTATCAACCCATTTTATTTACTTTGTTTAAGTTTTATAAAACTAAATCCAACTGCCTAGGGCAACCTTATAAATTTAATACATCCTTGATTTTAACGCTTTTGTCGAATAGAAATTGAAACAGTCCCTGTGGATACGAACTTATAAATTTTATTACTTCGATATATTTTTGGTACACTTGCCAGATATCTATCAAGTTTTTGGCACCGTTGCCGGGGACTGTTGAATCATTTCAACTTGGTAATTACGTTATTATTTAGGATTTATGTCATTTATATTTTTTGTTTATATAAAAAAAGTATTATTATTATTTATGCTTTTCACCTCTGTTTCTTTGTGCTTTGCTACTGACGAGTTTATCCAAGTTTTGCAGCTATGATAGACAGGTTACTCCTCTATGACACAGAAGAGATTGCTAAGTTGCAGTATGAAAAATATATGCTATCTTTTAAGATCAGAATTTTGGACAACAAAATTTCGAGTTATGGTCATTATGAGGCGAATCAACCAGGTAATGATTGTGAAGGGAAGAAAGAGGTGATCGACATCGATCACAATACTCAACTACAAAATATTTTAGATGATTTCTTGGTGTCAAATCAAGTTTCATTTGAGAAGTTTGATGTTCAGTGTGGTGATCTTGTTGAGAAAGCACATGAGTCTCAAAGGAAGTTGGTTAAGATGGAGACTGAGTGTCACGAGGTTGTGTTGGAAGAAAATCCAAAAGTGAGGAGTGTAGATATTTTCTCAAAGTCTGAACCAACAAGGGTTAAGGAAATCACTCGTGTACAAATGGATGCATGTCCTTCTCTAAGGTGGGAGAGCTTAAATTCCAAAGGTTTAAATGTGAGTGCATGGGAACATCTACTTCTTTGTTACAAATTCATGGAATTCCTACCAAACAAGAGGAAGAAGAAGGATGATGTGTTCTTTTTGACATATTTGCCACCCTAACAGTGGTTGAAGCGTCAAGCTCAATGACGTAAAAGAAAGCTCTAGGTGGGAGGCAACCCACTGAATTTATTTTCAGGTAGTATTTCTTTTATTTTTCTTTTACTTTTCAAACAACAAAACATAAAGCTGGCAGGATTGTTTTTCTTTCAAAATTACATATGTGAACCTGCCAAGAAAATTGTGATATGATACTGATGTTGTGTCACAATCTTCTCCTCATTAACTCTTTTTCAAAAATTCATGTCCAGAAAAAGTTTTTCATTCTACCATTCAGATCGCGCCACGCTACTTCACAACGCGTCGCGATTATAAATGGTCAATTAAAGAAACTGGACTTTGACTACTGCAATCGCGTCGCGCCAGTATCCATCGTGAAACATTTTTCTCCAAAACTTTTGAGTTCCTCTCTGTTGCTCAAATCGCGTCACGCTGATACTCAACGCGTTACGATTGCAGTAGTTATTTAAACTTTTTGACCGTTACTATTTCAATCTCGTCATGCCACATCCCTAACGCGACGCGATTGCACCGATGCCTATAAATACCAGAATTTTTTCTCATACCTTTCCCACGCCATTTTCCTAGTGTTACTCTGCCAAAATTTTTCTCCAACCCTCAACCACGAAAACTCAACCCTTTTCATCACTTTTTCATATTCACAAACCATCCAAACACCAACTTTCTCCAACATTCTTCACATAAACCACCTAGACCATCACATACCATCAATTCACATCACCATTTTCATCAAACCTTCACAAAAAGCCTACGTCTTCATCAAACCATCAACCATGGCCCCCAAAAATCCAATTAAACCCAAGAAAACCACCAAACAAACAGCCACCTCAAGCCAAAACCAACCCAAACGCAAAAGAACCGACCATATCCATCCATCCGACATTAACCCTTTCATCTCCGAAGAAGCAAAGGAAAGGTTTGACGAAATCAAGAGTTATGAGGTTGTGGGTGAGCGAAAGTTTGAAGTCACAAAGCTCACCAAGTATCCTATGTTTGACACAATGATTAGGCAAAGGGGATGGGAGGAATTGAACGAAATGGTGAAAGGTCTCAACAACAAATCTGTGATTATGGAGTTCTTTGTTAATGCTCGTTTCTCGCCCACTGTGTATCAACCTTATGTTAGGGGCAAGATGATCGACTATAGCCCTGATGCTATTAATTCTTTGTTGGGATTGAAACCACCGGAAGAGTGTGAAGTGCAGAGGTTGAGGAGAGAAGCGGCGAATATGCCTGATACCGAGTGGGATGAGTTGCTTGCTAAGATGCATAGGAGGCCCATTCATGGCTCTTATGAGAGGTTTGACAAATCCCGCGAGCGGATGGATGCTTATTTTGCTCATCAGGAGGTGTTTGCGGCGTTTATGAAGAAAGCAATCACTGATGATTTCAAGGCAGGGGAGAAGAGAGTTGCTGATGATTTCTTTGATGGATTACCTGCTGCAGGAGGTGATGAGGATTTGGATATGGGGCTGGATCACTGATGGTTCAGCTGGATTTTCTTTTATGTTTTCGTTGTGCTTTCCTCTTAGTACTTTGTTTTATTTTGTATTGTTTTTATGTATTGTCAAATGTCCGTGAACTTGTTATTCCCTGTTTTGTAATGAATCTGCACTTGTTTATTATTAACGAATTTATTTGTTTTATTGATTTTTTACAGTTTAGTAACAAATGCTTGTTCAAGTGATATTCCAAAAGTTCAAAAGGAGGAGTGACTTGTGTTTCAAAGGCGAAGTGTACGGCAGTTAAAGATAGGTAGTCACAACTCCCAGATATCATAACTGTAAGGTTCATGGCCAAATTTTCTTTTTCAATTTACCTATATAGAGTGTTCCATGCTTTTACATTTCTAGAACTTGCATTGTTTCTCTACTGTCGATTGATCTTTGTCATTAGCACACTGAGGCAAAAGTGCTTGGTCCTGTGAGCCTTTTTGAAGCCTACCCTATGTATATTTGAATAATTATCCTTTCTTTAGCCAAATTGAGCCGGTAGGTTTAGATCTTTTTGTTCGGTGACAAACTACAGCCTAGAGACTTTTAGAATTTAACCCAAAATGTTACATTTGAGTTAGGCAATGTAGAATGTTACTAAACAATAAGTTTGGGGTTGCTTCTGAAATTAGCAACCAACTAAGTTGGGGGTGGGGGTACTAGAGAACAAAGAAAGAACATATCATGAAAAATACACTCAAAAATGGTGTATCAAAAAAAAAAAAGAAAAAAAAAGAATGAAAAAAGGACAAAACATTGAAAATCTGAGTAACCTTAAACTCGATTGTCCCAACAAGTTACAAGTGTTCTCTAGTACCTTTACAAATTGTTGTTTCAAAGGGTGAATGAGGGATTGAATCCATGCTTTAATATTCTTAGGAGTGCCTAACTCAAATTTTGTGTAGCCTACTTATCCAAATATTATCCCATCTTCACCTAAGCCTCATTGTAACCCTGAAAGATCTCAAAGTGTGCATTGACATTGATTTTGATTGACGTTTAGAAATTTTTCAAGCGTATGGTAATATGTAGATTGCATGTCGACTGTGTGTGAACCCTTTTCATATTGTTGGTGGAGTTGTGAATTGGTGTTGCTAACAAGTCAAACTAGCTCATCTTTAGCTAGTAAGGTGTTGAACTTTTGGGTACTGTCGCTTGATCAAGTAATTGTTATTTTACTGTCGATTGTCAATATTGCAAGTAGATTCCTTGAGGACAAGGAATGGTTCAAGTTGGGGGTTGTGATGACAGTACGTCATTACTAGTTTCTTAGTCATATTTGAGTCCTTTTTGTAATGTTTTGAGAGTCAATTACTTGTAATTCATGGTGAAATCAGATCAAAACAGGAATAAGAGCTCGACAGGAGAAATTGATGAAAAGAGTGAAAAATGCCTAAGAATGAAGCATCGTGCCACGATGGGAGTATCTCGTGGCACGTTTGCTGAACGTGGGACAAAGGATTTGTCACTGGAAATTTCGTGCCACGATGAAGTCTGGAACGTGCCACGATAGGAAAGTTTGTCTGTTGCCACGTAGGATTAATGAAGTAATCGTGCCACGATTGGATCGTAACTGGCACGATGGTGCCCTTTCTGAAACCCTAATTTTGTGTCTATAAAAGCCAGAAGTGACCAGAAGCTTGTGCGCGATTTTGGAGACCTAAACAGAACATAAACGGCACCAGGAAACCGCAGAACACGCAGTGGATCTCACCCAACTCATAGTTGGTTCTGGTTTATGTATGTTCACTATTTTCTATGTATTTGATTGTTTAGTTATGAGTAGCTAAACTCTTAGATTGATTAAGCCATGAGATGAATCTTTGTGATCTGTGAACCATGTAATTTGTTACGAACTCTCTTTGACATCAATGAAAACTTAGTCTTTATTCAGAATTATTTGTGTTCATTGCTTTTTGTATGATTGTTTGCATGACTACTAACCCTAGCTACTTTCAATCACATAAATTGATCTTAGGAATTGAATGACTACTAGCCCTAGCTTTTAATCCTGAAATAGTAATTCTGTTTAACTCAACACTAGGAACCTAGAGATAGGAAATTGAGAGTTATGACTTAAGGAATAACGTTCTGACTTTACTTCCACGGTTATTCAATCTGGTTAAGAGATTAATAGGGTTATAACTTAGGAAAGGGTTTTGAGTCAAGAGATTGATCAAAATCACTTAGTTAATCCGTCATAAAGCTAGGTTAATTTCTTTGAGCGAGAAGAGAGGCAAATTACTCACAGTGAGCAATAGATGATTCGAAAGGCTTGATCATCTGTTTTTAATCCAATTATCAACCCATTTTATTTACTTTGTTTAAGTTTTATAAAACTAAATCCAATTGCCTAGGGCAACCTTATAAATTTAATATATCCTTTATTTTAACGCTTTTGTCGAGTAGAAATTGAAACAGTCCCTGTGGATACGAACTTATAAATTTTATTACTTCGATATATTTTTGGTACACTTGCCAGATATCTATCATTAGTTATTTGCAAAAAAGGTCTAAGTATGATTAAAATTCATTAAGGTTTTTGTTTAAGAAAATAAAGGGAAAATTCAATGGGATTTTGATCCCAAGGTTTCTTTGGAAAATTATTTGAGTGAAGTTGTTCATGTTTTTTTGGAAAAGAGGATTTTTCTAAGTATCGTGATTCCTAAGCATACATCTAAAACATACATTCCCTAGACATACATCTAAAGTATCCATGTGATGTGTGTGCATGTGTCGGTGCTTGTGTCGGTGTACATCATTAGAGTCCATTGTACTTTACATATGCCCTAGTTTACATTCTATGGTCTTGCAAGAATTTAAAAGCATAAAGAAAATTACAAAATCCCTAAGTTTTTACATGCTAAGTCTTAGCAAAATTTAAAATGCAAGAAATAAAAGCTAAGAATATAAGATGGAGGCTGGGATGCTTATGGAATGTATGAAACATGAAAGAAAATGATTAGTAGCACAAGGTGTAGTGTGGTGAAAAATATAAGCAAGTGAACATCTCAAAAAAGACTTCAAAATACACCAAAAAACAAAGGTAAAATATACCTAAAATTTAACCACAAAAGTAAAGCCAATACATGACTCCTAATCCTCCCATTTCAATAAATTTCCATAGGTTTTAATTCAGTTTTGACAATGAGGATTAGGGGAAAGTATCAATCTATACCATTATGATGCATTTTTAGACCTATTTTACACTTTAATTCCACATAGAACTATTTACATAACTTGTAAAACAAGTAAGTCACAAATCAGCACACCAAACAGTAAAATAACCACAAATTCAGAGGCATATATATATCATAGAATCACACACCAAGTAGCACCATCATATATCAAAGTATTAGAATCAAGAACGTAGCACAAGTTCACAAAATTTAACAAAACAAGTGAAAATATTAATGAGAAACATCGCATATATTTTTTTAACAGCTTTTAACATGCAAAAATATCACAAGAAACAAGTCTCAAGTATCAATAACAATCACGAGAACTTTCACACAATTTTTGGAAGTTTTAACAAGATTTTAAGAAAATTAAAAGTACTAAACTAATCAAGAAATCAATATTTTCACCTATATTTTTTTCTAACCAATATTAACAGGTAAAAATCACCAAGAATCAACAAAAAATATCAAGAAAAGCATTAGGAAATTTTTTAGGAATTTTTATCAAAGTTTTTGGTATCACAGGGGTGCAATTATCAAAAGGCAGTGTTAGAAATAGCAAAAAGACAAGTAAACCACGAGATCTGCAACAAACAGGCCCAAGCCCAGAGTTCTGAGTGGATTCGGATCATCCAAACGCCTCAGAGGCGTTGGATTGATCCGCTTCCTCCAAAACCCTAGATTTGATGGCTAGGAACGCAAGACACACAATACACAGGTTCAGGTGCACAGAAACAATGAATCTGAAGCGTACACGTAAGCAAGAGATAGATCTAACGGTCAAGAGGAAGGGGAGAGGATGAACCGAAGTTAAACCGGACTGGTTTGCAAGAACCGGTCCGGTTTACGTTCTATAAAAGCACATAAACCGGTCCAAGCCTCATTTCATACCTCTCCCTCTCTCTCTAAGCTTCTCTAGAGAGAGAAGCTCTGCAACTTCCATCGTCTTCTCCGATCTTCTTCCGGCGAGTTCAAAAGCGCTGGTACGGTGCTTTGCCGGTGGCGCCACCGTACCGAAGTGGTTTTTCAAAGCTTTTTACATGTTTGAACTCGCCTTCTCCTCCTCTTTACGATTTTGAAACTATTTCTTGAAGGAGAGGCTTAGATCGGAGCAGATCTACAGTTTTCGGTTCGAACAAAAACCTAAAACGAAAGAGAGAAGAGAAAGAGAGAAGAAATGCTTACCTAGGTTTTAATCGGAGGATAACGAACTCGATGGGAAAACCTTGAATTCACCTGAATCTTCGAGGTAAAATCCGGAAATAAACCGGTTTTGTTTTCTTCCTCTCCTTCGTATTCTACTTCTCTGTGAATTTGTGGAACCGATACCGTTTCAATTCGATCCTTCTTCTTCTCTCAAACTTCTCTTCGTGATCGTGTTGGATTCATCACTGTCAGTGAAGAATCTGCACTTGAATTGCGAAATGAGTGATTCGATGATGAAGATTCCGCGAAGAATCTCTGAGAATTGCTTCGAATTTGTTGTGATGGATCGTGAATTGAGTTTGTTTACTGTTGAATTGGTAAAAACTGGTGCGAATTTGTGAAGTTTTGGCTTCGAATTGAAACTTCGAAGACGGTTAGGGTTTGCGTTCTTGATGACTGTTCTTGAGGTTCTGGAATTTTTCTTGAGCTTTGATCCTTGAGATCAGAGAGAGAAATTTCAGAGGTGTTTGTTGTGATGTGGCATGTATTGATTGGGATTCTTGACACATGTGATGATGACTGGCCTTTATATAGGTGACATGTAATAATTCTGAGCCAATGAGAAAGTGCCATGTGGACTGCAAGTGTAACAAACTTTGACTGATCTCTAACTGCTTTGACTTTTGGGATTTTTCTGCAATTATTGAAACTAAAGGACTGGACTGCAAAATAAGCTAAAGGACTAAAATGCAATTAACAGAAATTGAAGGACTAAAAGAAAAATAACACGAAGGACTAAAATGAAAATAAAAGAAAATAGGGACTAAAATGCAAACAATAATAAAATTTGTTAAAATTGGTAACTTGAAAATAACGTAAAGTGAAACCAATAAAAAACACAAAAAGGACTAAAATGAACCAACTACACAAATGAGATACTTCAAAGTAACCTCTCTCTGTCAAAATTTCATGTGAAATGACCAAAATGCCCCTAGGGACTAAACTGACCCTAAATGACTCAAATGCAATTTTTGAAATGGATCTTAACATGCAATTGAAACAAGGATTTATACAAACAAATTGAAAAGACTCAGAGACAACTTTCAAGGACTAAAATGAGTTTGAATGCAGAAAATGACTAAAATGCCCTTTTTCATGAACTTTTGCAAATAACATTGAAATAAGATGCAGAGAAATATGCAATTGATCAGAGACAATTTCAAATGACTTGATATGCAAGAAAAACATTTTGGATGGCTTGAAATGCAAGAAAACATAGACAAAGTCACAATTGAAATTTTTTTTCAAAACAAAGACAGTAAAATATGCAGCTAAACATAGTAAAATATCAGGGTAAACAATATCAAATTGGCAATCACTCAATAGTAATAGACACATATCAGAGATGGAATAACATTTTGAGCAAGTATTTTTAGGTCCAAAATTAGGGTATAACAATCATCATCTAAATTAAAGACACACAACACAATACATATTTTAGGGGAGAAAGATGAAAATGATGAAAAATGAATTGTTTATATATATAGGGAAAAAAAATCATGTATTAATTTACAAATAAGTCATGATCCATTTTGATTGGCTTATGAAAAATAATGAGTCATGCTCCTTTTTTGATTGGTTGATATAAAACAAATGTGTCATAATCTATTTTGATTGGATGATAAGAAAACATTAAATGAGATAGGGAAGGTGAAGATGCCAAGTGTACTATCAAAATAAAATAAGGGAAATGTTTATAATAAAGATGTCATTAATGAAATATCTCAATTGAATGAGATGGAACAAAAATGAAGTCAACGTTGACGTGCCTTTCTATATAATATAGCGTTATATGTAAAAAGTAATGATGAGGATCATGGATTAAAGTTTATTAAAGATTATAGATTAAAAAAATATCTACAAATGGAAAGAGACAATTATAGTGCAATCAATCTCTCTTCATAAAGCTGAATTTGTTTGAATTTGTTGTCCGCGCACTTGAAGGTGTGAGATTAAATGGATATATATGATTTTCGCGTGAAAAGGAAATTAGAATAGTAAAATACATATATATAGAGTTTGATATGCTCACTGGAAGTGAATTGGTAAATGTTTATCATCTATTTTTAAGAGACATTTTCACCTGAAGTGATTTCAAATCTTGCTTGATAAAGTTGAATGAAAGACTCAATTTATATGAAAGATATAATATATTTGTATGGCTCACTTGAAATTGATGATTATATGAAACTCCATGAAGGAGCTAATTTTCATAAGACATAGAAGAAATGACATCATATGTCCAATCTAAATATTTGAAAACGAATTTGTTATAATCATTTTAATGACGATGTAATAATTATTGAACTCCTGAAGAGATTCTAACATCTATTGATTATAGAAATATTTGAAATTAAATATGTTGCATGTACAAAGTTTGTTTGGATTTGCAGATTTATTATTTAAATGAGATTTTGTGCATCGAAAAACTTATATAACAAATGTATTTGATATGGATAAATCTAGTTGATTGTGTACTAGAATGATTGTGATGTCACTTGATGTTAATATAGATTATGTCCTCAAGAAAATGATAAACAACTTGAATTGGTCCTAAAGTACCATATCTTAGTTCAACCAAGGACATTAATGTTTTTTTGTTAATTAATGTATTATCTTGGTATTTTGTTTTTGTCAATATTAGTAAATACAGATATCGGAGCAAAGTCAAGCATACACTTGTATCTTAGAGAAACTAGATAATCAAGGAAGCGGAGAATGCTATTTTATAAAGTATGATGATTTTACAAATACAATAAACTTGTGGTTCTTAAAGGGGCTCTTGCAACAACTGAATACGAAGAAACTTTTCAAGTACTGCTAACTTGAAGACGACTATGAAGATAAACCAGATCTTTCAACAAAGTCGTTGCAAGTAAAACTTTTGAGTAACTGGAACAAATAGTATTTGACTTTCTTCTTTTCATATATGATAGCTTTTATGAGGGGGAGACATAAATGTGTTCTGCACTCATTTTCCCTTAACTATGATTTTATCCCATTGGGTTTTCCTGGTAAGTTTTTTAACGAGGTAGATTATGACACAAAAAGATGTTGTACTCTTTTTCCTTTACTAGATTTTTTTCCCACCGAGTTTTTTTTTTAGTAAAGATTTTAATGAGGCATATCCTTGACGGACATCCAAGGGAGAGTGTTATGAATATTATAAGTGGATGTCCATATAGGAAATGAGTTAACGGACCATAATACTAGATTATTGAGCTTAATGTATAACCTACTCTATTTCCCTATAAATAGAGCTCATTTTTAACATTATGTGACACACCAGAGAATAATAATAATAATAATACTTCTCCCTATTCTCTCTTTTTCTCCTTCTTTCTATTATTATTTCTATTTACTTGTTTTCATAACACTTACAAAATTATAACAAGTTTATACAAAACCTCTTAATAATTATTTTGAGGTGTTGGGTTTGTGAGATTGGGTGTTTAGTAAGTATTAATTATAAAACGAACGATATGTACATTTGGGCTGCATTGTGAATGGTCTAAATACCCAGTCGCCACGTGACCAGCACAGTCGCAACTTCACTTATGTTTTTCTATATATAGGAGCATCTTCATCTCCATTCAGGATCACCGATCACAATTCTTTTACAGATAAAGAACGAAACAGAATCTGTTTTTGTTCTTTTCTTTCTTCTTCTCTAAAATCCGTCAATCTTTTCTTTCCTCTTCACAAAAATGTTTATCGAGAATTTCAAAGTCGAGAGTCCCAATGTCAAGTACACAGAAACTGAGATTCACTCCGTTTACAATTACGAAACCACCAAACTTGTTCATGAAAATCGTAATGGCACTTATCAGTGGATTGTTAAACCTAAAACTGTTAAATATGAATTTAAAACCGATATTCATGTCCCTAAATTAGGGTTAGTATCCTAATTTCATTTATAATCTTTGTTAATTTTTTGATCTTCTGATTTATTTATTTATTGGTTTGATTTGTTAGGGTAATGCTTGTGGGATGGGGTGGAAACAACGGTTCAACCCTTACCGGTGGTGTTATTGCTAACAGAGAGTCAGTTTTCTTAATTCTTGATTTGTTTGTTTTTTTTTTTTTTTAATTGTGATTAATTGGAAATTTTTTGGTTAATTAATTTTGATTGTGATTATCAGGGGAATTTCATGGGCAACGAAAGATAAGATTCAACAAGCTAATTACTTTGGATCCACGACTCAAGCTTCGGCTATTCGAGTTGGATCTTACCAAGGAGAGGAAATTCATGCTCCTTTCAAGAGCCTTCTTCCAATGGTAAATATTTTCTTAAACCCCTTTTGTTTTAATTGATTTGTTTAATTGAAAGTTATAATTTTGTTATGATGAAATATAATAAGAATTGAAATAACCATTGCATGTCACATATTAAATTGAATATGACTAATGGGATTTGTTTATTTGAAAGCATACTATAAGGAGTGATGATATATACATATAAGCTTCTGATATGTGACATTTATAGATATTTTTTTTAAAATAAATTGGAGTCCAAGATGGTTTGAGTTAAGGATTGATGAAATTGACCGAAAAATCATTGAAAACTATATGCATGCTATAAGGAGTGAATATATATATATATATATATATATATATAATTGGAGTCCAAGATGGTTTTAGTTAAAGATTTATGAAATTGACCTAAAATTCGTTGAAAAATATATGCAGGTCAACCCTGATGACATTGTTTTTGGTGGATGGGATATCAGTGATATGAACCTTGCTGATGCCATGGCTAGGGCTAGGGTTTTTGACATTGACTTGCAAAAGCAATTGAGGCCTTATATGGAATCCATGGTTCCACTTCCTGGTATCTATGACCCGGATTTCATTGCTCCTAATCAAGGAGAACGTGCGAATAATGTTATCAAGGGTACAAAGAGAGAACAGATTAACCAAATCATCAAAGACATTAAGTATGTTTCATGTTAATCTACATGCTTCATGGTTTATGTTGCTATACTTTTACTTTTAACCAGCTTAAAATTTGCTGAATATGTTCCTCTGTTGACATGAATTCAGGGAATTTAAGGAAGCAAACAAAGTGGACAGGGTTGTTGTACTCTGGACTGCCAACACAGAGAGGTACAGTAACTTAGTTGTAGGACTCAATGACACCATGGAGAACCTTTTTGCTGCTGTGGACAGAAATGAATGTGAGATTTCACCTTCCACCCTGTTTGCCATTGCTTGTGTTATGGAGAATGTTCCTTTCATCAATGGAAGTCCTCAGAACACTTTTGTTCCAGGTTTGTTTCTTCTATTTATTTTCCCTCTAAATCTGTCACTTGATTAATCTTGTTCATAGCCGTTAACTTTTCTTTTATTATCATCAGGGCTTATTGATCTTGCCATCAAGAACAACTCTTTGATTGGTGGTGATGATTTCAAGAGTGGACAGACCAAAATGAAATCTGTTTTGGTGGATTTCCTTGTAGGAGCTGGTATCAAGGTACATTATATTCTTCACATTGTTAATGTTATATCATGTGTTTTCAGTTTTACTTTAATGTATGTAAGACAATATATTATATGTTGTTCTGTATTTTTAATCTATGAATTATGCTAATTAAATTTTGCAATAAGAAAAGGATTTTAAGAGTTTTGTGAATAACTGACAGCCAACATCAATAGTGAGTTACAATCATCTTGGAAACAATGATGGCATGAACCTTTCTGCCCCACAAACCTTCCGCTCCAAGGAAATTTCCAAGAGCAACGTTGTTAACGATATGGTCAACAACAATGGCATCCTCTATGCACCAGGCGAACATCCAGACCACGTTGTAGTCATTAAGGTAAATTTTATTTCACAATTTTATGTATGATTCTATATATTGTAACCTTTTCAGGTCTTTTATTCTCTTCACTTTGGTGCCTTTGCAGTATGTGCCTTATGTTGGTGATAGCAAGAGAGCCATGGACGAATACACTTCAGAAATTTTCATGGGTGGGAAGAACACTATTGTGTTGCACAACACATGCGAGGATTCCCTCTTGGCTGCTCCTATTATCTTGGATTTGGTTCTTCTTGCTGAGCTTAGCACTAGAATTCAGTTCAAATCTGAAGCTGAGGTTTGTATGCTATGCTATGCTATTTAATTTCATTCTTTGATTATTAAAAGTCCTTGTATTATTTGAGGTTAGCTATGTTGTGGTTTTTGCAGAACAAGTTTCACAGCTTCCACCCTGTTGCTACCATCCTCAGTTATCTGACAAAGGCTCCTCTGGTGAGTTGATTCTACTTGATTCAATGATTGTGTACATATACACACATAATTTAGTTTCAAAAGACAAATTCAGTTGTTATAATGTTATATTATTATTCGTGCAGGTTCCACCAGGCACACCAGTGGTGAATGCATTGTCAAAACAGCGAGCAATGCTTGAAAACATCATGAGAGCTTGTGTTGGATTGGCTCCAGAGAACAACATGATCCTCGAGTACAAGTGAAGCAGGGGATATGATGTTAAATAAAAAAAAACATTTTCGGTTTCTTTTGGACTATTGACTATTGACATTTTCGGTTTTTGAACTTTTGAAATATGCATGTGAGAGATTATTAAGTTTTTTAGTGTTTTTATATTTTAAAAGTTAAGAAGTCCCATATATACTTAACTTACGAAATTGAAACATCTTATGTTGAGTTTGGATTAGTTTTAGGTTAATATGGATTAATTTTTACCTTATGAGAGCTTTTTAATCAAAAAAGTTTGTTACTTACCTTACGAAAATAATCCTCCAAAGCTTTTTGATATTCATGAAAAGGTTAAATTAGAGAATTGTTGAAAAAGTTGAGATGCTACACTTATACGCAAGGTCCGAGGCTCAAACCTCGGTCACCACAAAAAAAAAATTATGTTTTTGTCTTTGGATATAGAGTGACTACAACAGTTTTCTAAATACTATACTGTCTGTATCACAATTTTAGAAATCATTTGCATTAATACTAGTATTATCACACTTAAACAAATAATTCTGTAATTTAGTATTTTCATGGACCAAAAACGGATGAAATATTAATCAAAATCATTAAATTGGAGACTAAACATCAATAGAATTTTGTTGTAATTATTAAACATTTTTAACGATGTTAAAGTTAGATAAAGATCATAGATTACACAATTTAGTTTGTTCCTTATCACTTTCTCTTCCGTTATTTCTGCTTCTTCCATTTTCGTTTTATATTTGATTTCTTCTGCTCAATGCTTGTTGTTACCCGGTGATTTTCTCGGAGTATTTGATCATTATTATTACTCTGTTGAATCAGTTAAATTTTCTCATACCTTTTCGCTTATTAAATATATGAATGAATCATATTGATGAAACTTTTCCATTTCGATTTAAATCTTATTTCTGCATTTTACTGCCTAATGAATTATTAAAGTTAAAATACCAATATTAAAGCTATATGATATGATGTTCCTGTACTGAAGCTGCTCATAATTAGTTGATAACAATTCCTTTTTCTGTAAGTATTAACTATGATGCACGAACACATACACGAACACTACTGACATGTCGACAACACCAATAAAGTCTATTAAGCCTATTATTATTGTTTTCAAAGTTATTGTGTCATTTGTTTCTTGTGTAGTGAAAGGCCTTGCAATCTGAAGTTTTGCGCTTAGGAAAATAAACGTTCTTGGTGGATGCAGGACATGAGACCCCCCAGAAAATTGTATGCGAGATGAGCTTACAAGAGCGCCAATCAACCCAGCCACCAGGTTTGAGAATAAGGTGGGATTCATGGATCGAGCTGCAGGTGAATCACATATCAGAAAGAAGAATTTGGAGAGATTATTCATTAATCTAGTGGCCGGTGAACCACTGATCAAAGAGCGAACAGCTGCCAGGTTTAATGATTTGGCAGGATCCACAGATGTAGTGGCTGATGAAACTGAACAAGATTTGGCGAACAAATACAAAGGTGAAAGGCTTTATTATTGATAAAGTCAGAGGAGGTTATTCAGTAGCCATCGCGGGTTTCATTGCTTATCTTCCATTCCGTTCTCAAAACAAAAGGCACAGACGGAGGATATCAAATGATCAATTCTCCATTGAAAGCATTAACCCAAGAATGAAGTGTATTGTGGTGTTCTAAAAGCTGTATATCATAAGAAAACTTGGCGTTCTAATAATTTATAGGTTAAGAATTGGGAGACTTGCAGTTATGGTTTCTTTCAGTTTCTTGTTTTTTGTTGATAGTGTCGTCGTTTCTGGATTGTTCCTACGCTTTAAAGAGACGAAAACGAGCATAATATGTCTGAATTTCATGATAAGATGGAAAATGCATATAATGATCCAGTTTTAATATTCAGAAGGATTTCATAGTCACAGATCTCTACTGTTTCATAGTTCGCAAGTTTTAGTTCATATTTTTAATTTTGGTTGTAACTATGCAAGGTTATGCGCCTTCAGTTTGATTTCATGTCAATTTTTAAAATACTACAATCATGCTTCTTTAGAGTTTTTTGGTTTTTTTTTTTTTTAATTAAGGAGAACGCTTGATTCCTTAAAGTCAAACAAAAAAAAAAGAATCCAAATGGAAAAAAATTGCTCTGTTTTGATGAAAATATCAATATTTTAAACTTTAAATTAAAGGGTTAAATGGGCTCTAAACCGATGAGAATTAATAAAGGAAAGAATAAATGGAATATGTGATTTAGGGTTAATTTGTTATTCATAATACAAAATCCTCCTTATTTAGAGGAACTTAAAATTTGTATTGGAATGAGTTTTGGAGAGTTTGGGAGGATTTATATAAAAAAATTCAAATTCAATTTATGTTATTATAACATTCTTAAAATTGAAAATATATTAATCATAAACATTAGTTTATCATTATCTAAAAACTGATCTTTCAAAAATCCATTTGACTCAGGGACAAAGGAAAGGTAGAGAAAATAGAGAAACTCTCTAATATTCTCAAAGAAAAGTCTATATTATTTGAATGCTTCAATGCTTGAGTATCTTGAGTATGCTTCAGTATGCCAAAACACTAGGTGGTAAGCCTTATTTATACTACTCTAGGAAGGCTCTCCATTACAAACTAGAAATATCTAGAAATAAAGAAAAGTCTAGAGATATGGATACTCTAGTACATAAGACTAGAAGGATCTAGAAAAGTTAAGACTTCCCTAGTGCTTATTTAGTAGTGTCTAGTAGCTTCCTTATTATTCCCTAGTATTCTAAAGACTTCTATATTATTCTTTAGTGTTCTAGAGTCTTCCATATTATTCTTCATCATTCTCTATCATTCTCCCTGGGTTGGAAGAGACTCGTCCTCGAGTCAAGATTTCCTTGTTCATCCTCGAGTCAAGATTTTCGAATACTTTTGCTGTGGAATCCAAAGTATTCCAAGGACAAAATCAGTTCCAACATTTTCCCAAGATGGCTTAGGAACTGGACGAAGTAAATATAACTTTGTCTTATCCTTGAATGGTTCCTTTGCGAGTGAAAGCCCAAGTATATTGAACTCCTCTTTTCTATCACCAAATTCATTGAGTGGTAGAGGTGCAAAATTGATTTTAATCACATCCTTCACAAAAGTGTAGATGTTGTCATAATCATCAAATAATGCATGACAATCATATTGAGTCTTTATACACTAACGTATAATAAATGAAATTAAACAAGTGTGAAGAAAGGAAATTTCCTTGTGAAGAAGAAAGTTTCTTTCACATGCTCGTAATTATTTTGATTGAAAAGCTCTCATAAGGTAAAAGTTAATTCATTTTAACCTAAAACTAATCCAAACTCAACATAAGATGTTTCAATTTCGTAAGTTAAGTATTTAAGAGCTTCAATTACTTAAGCCAAGGTTGAGAATATTGCTTAGATCTTACTATATCTAATGTCAAAAAAGTAAATTGAACTCTAAAGAAAAGAAATAATAAACGCACATTAAACCATAGACAATTGGTCATAGAGTTTGTTCAGTTATGTCTATGTCTTCAGATACAGAGTGACTACTACAGTTTTCTATTATGAAATACTTACAATTACAAAATACAAACTGTGCTTAAATACTATAGTTTAATGAAAACAAATAATAATATTTTAATGAAAACAAATAATAAACGCACATTATAACACAAACAATTGTTTGTAGAGTAACTGCTATAGTTTTCTGTTATGCAATACTTATGATTACAATATACAATTTGTGCGTAAATACTACGGTCTATATCACAATTTTACTCCTCCGCTCTACTACGCCAATTGTGTTAACCGCTACACTTGACATTATTGTCAATTCTTCAATAAATATGAGCCATAGTAAAGAGAAACCATAGTAAGGGTGAATCTATAAAGTGCCAACAAGCTTAATATTTATGCAAGGTAAAATCCAAACATGAACTGCAGCTAGATTTGCAGTCTATTTCCTGCTAATAGCCCATAGGTTTATGCCACTTTTGTTGTTTTACTTGGTGTCTTTACTAATAATAGATATAAAGTATTGTGTCTTAACATCTCCTTTGATGCCTTGCACAAAATGAATGGCAAGAATAGAATAAGAGAAGATCATAAAAGATCGTATGCATTAGTACTAGTATAATCACACCTAAACTATAATTCTCTAATTTGGTATTTTCATGGACCAAAAATTGATTAAAATATTAATCAAAATTACTAAATTGGAGACTAAACATCAATAGAATTTCGTTGTAATTACTAATTGTAATATCCCGTCTGTCAGTATCGGTATAATACCCGTTAATCGTGCCATAGGAAATAATTCATGGAAAGTAAGTTAATGGAAAATATTTTATGAGATATCAGCTTTTTACGGGAAAAGTATCAGTGTCGTTTGAAACATGTTTAAGGCAAGGGCAATTTGGTTATTTCACGCAAAAGAGATATTTAAGCAAGTTGGGACCAAAAATATCTCACTTTCTTCTTTCCTTTCTCTCTCTAGGTTTTGGTTTTGATTTTTGCTCTTCCTTCCCTCTTCCTCTCACGCCATTCCTCTCTTCTCCATACCATCCAAAGATGTTTCCAAAGTTGAATCAAGTTAAGTAAAGTTCCCTCATGATTTCTTAAGCCAAAAGAAAGCTTGATTCTAGCATGATTCCACTTCTTTCATCATTAAGTCAAGATTGAAGAAGTTAGGGTTTCAATGAGGTTGGGTGAAGTTGAGGCTTGGAAGTTTGGTGAACCAAGCATGGAGGTTAGCAACTTATCAAGCAAGAGACAACCATGGGTTTGAAATGAAGATTGAAAGCTATTTTGGAATCAAGATCAAGAGCTAGAGTTTTGGTGGTTTGAGCTTGGGACTTGTTGATGCTTCAAGATTATAGATAGGTGAGTTCCATAGATAGATTACCTACCTTTGGGTTTGTTTAATCTTGTGAAGAAATCATGATTTATGTTAGTTTAGTTTTTATGAAACTTTAGTACCCCCAAATCAATTCTTGTTGATTATATGTTAAAATTGCCATGGAATATGTTTAAATAAGTCTATATATGTTGCTGGAAGTATGTGGTGCATTACAGGATCGATTTGGACGAGTTTTGGGTCGAAAATGGCAGAAACCCGTAGCCGAAAACACCGAAAACGCATATTTCACAGCGCTGCACCTGAACAAGGGCGCTAGGTGCCCACAAGTCAGAGAGCCAGCGCTAGGCGACCTCCCTCTGGCGCCAGGCGTCCCAGACAGGACAACGTTCGCGTTGTTTTGCGTTCGGGCGCTTGGGGGCAGTCGTGTGGGGGTCCGTAGCGATCGTTTCGAAGTATTCTTTGGCTGTTTTCACTTATTTTTCTACTGGAACAAACTTGGCTTTATTAAATCATAGAATTTGTAAACGGCTTGAAACTTGGGTTTATGGCATTTTCGTTCTTTAGAAATTATTGAAAATTTGCACACATCATCAATTGATCCTTGAATCAAAAGTCATGGCAATCTTAACATGAACGGCAAGGATGACATATGAGAGTTTAAGCCGATTTACTCGGGTAGATGATGAACTAAGAAATGGGGATGAATGTAGAGCCTCGACTTAGTTGTCGAGAAATAGAAAGATAGCATTGTTATACCCTAATTTTGGACCTAAAAATATTTTCTCAAAATGTTTTCTATCTCTGATATGTGTCTTTGACCTTTGAGAGATTGCATATTTGTTACTGATTACTCTGAATATTCTACTCTGCTGTATTTGCATATTTCTACTGTCTGTGTTTGAAAAATTTTTCAATTGTGATTTTGTCTGTATTTCCCTGCATTTGAAACCACACAAAGGTTTTTCTTGCACCTCAAGTCATTTGAATTTGTCTCTGATCAATTGCATATTTCTCTACATTTTATTTGAACCTTATTTGCAAAAATCATTGAAAAGGGCATTTTAGTCCTTTCCTGTGTTAAAACTCCTTTTAATCTTTGGAAATTGTCTCTGAGTCTTTTCAATTAGTTTGTATAAATCCTTGCTTTAATTCCATGTTAAAAAAACCTTTCAAAAATTGCATTTGAGTCATTTCGAGTCAATTTAGTCCCCAGGGGCATTTTGGTCATTTCACTCAAATTTTTGGCAGAGAGGTTACTTTAAAGTACCTCATTTTGTAATTGGTTCATTTTAGTCCTTTTGTTGATTTTAAAATGTGTTTCACTTTACTTTAATTTCAATTTACCAAATTTTATTCCAATTTTATTTTACTTTCATTTTGGTCCTTT
This sequence comes from Medicago sativa, assembly GCF_051527215.1. Taxonomy (NCBI): domain Eukaryota; kingdom Viridiplantae; phylum Streptophyta; class Magnoliopsida; order Fabales; family Fabaceae; genus Medicago; species Medicago sativa. The sequence continues at coordinate 8,133,114 of NC_140754.1, forward strand.
GTTTGTTTTGCCCTTTAGTCCTTAAGTTTTTAAATTTTGTTTAGTCCTTTTTCTATTATTGCAGTGTGGTCCTTTAAATTTCAGGAATTGCAGAATGGCCCAAAGGATTAGTTACAGTCCATGAACACGTGGCAGCAATCCATTGGCCAAAGGGTCACACTTGTCAGCTATAAAGCCAACACGTAACTGTAGAAATTCTCAGAATCAATCATTGGGAGCCACCTCACCAAAACAGAAAATTCCACATTCTCTCTCTCTTCTAACCGAATTGAAACCCAGAAAGTCGAAGAAGTTCATCAAGAACTTCAACAACCTTCAACTTGAATCTCTGAAATCAATACAAATTTCCAGAAATCCAAACCGAAATCGTTCCAATTCCACAAGTTCTCACCAAATTCGATCAAAATCGCACCGGTTCTCAGTGATTCTCTGCGAGAATCTTCATCACCGAACCGTTTTTCCTCTTCTTGCAATTCAAGCGTGAATGCGATCACAAGAAGAAGACTGAGGAAGAGAAGAAGAGGAATCGAAGTAAAAACGAAGCAGAATTACACTGGTGAAGAAGAACGAGAGAATAACCAGTTTATTTCCGGTGAAAGAGCTTACCAAAGAAGACGAAGAGGACGACGTGAAGTTTTCCAGCGTTCTGCAACTCTCTTCTCCGATCAAACTTCCGGTAAACCCTAATTTCTCAAAAAATCTATTTCCAGAATGTGATTTGTGTTCGTTATGCTTTGTATTCCATAGATCTAGGGTTATAGAACGAAGAACAGTGAAAACACGCCGTTAAACCTTCGTTTTCATAAAAGATAAGAGAAGAACGGACGGAATCCGTCTTTCTCACCGGAGAAGACGACGATTCCGTCGTTCTTTGAGGTTTACGGTGTGCTTATCATCGTTCCTCCACCTTACCGGCGCCGTTAGGTTAGATCGGAGAAGAAGAGAGAACGAGAGAGATATGAGAAGAAGAAAGAGAAAGATCGGTTGGAAATGAAGTGAGGACCGGCTCACAGGCTTTTATAGGGAGTGAACCGGACCGGTTCACCTGAACCAGTCTGGTTCGCTCCCAAACCGGTCTCTCCTTCGTTTTTGGCCGTTTGATCTGTTTCTCAGTTACGTGTACGGTGTAGATCTGGTTGTTGTGTGTTCCTGCTTCGTCTTATGGTGCGCTACGTATTTTCAACCCTTGGATCTAGGATTTTGATGAGATCGGATCAATCCAACGCCTCTGAGGCGTTTGGATGATCCAGATCCATCAAGACCTTGGGCTTGGGTCTCCTTTCATGTAGATCTTGTGTTTTACTTGTTTTTTTGCTACCTGCACACTGACTTTTGATTTTCACCCCTATGTGATGTTCAAAATGCTTTGGAAAATTCTATAAAAATTTATGTATATTCCTGTTTTTTTATGATCTTTTTTTGTGTTAGTTTTTATCTGAAAATTGTTAAAAAATATTGTCATGTTTTCTCGTTTTATTTCTTGAATTTCATGTTAAAAAACTTGTGAAAATTGCTTGATTTCAATTCCAATTCTTGATAAATGTTTGTGGTTCATGATATATGATTTTGTGAAGATTTGCTACTGTTTGAATATGTTTTTACTATATGTGTGTGTATGATGCTTAGTTGCTTGCTTTGCAAGTTTTTGTTTGTGAATAAATGATGTAAATATGTCTAAATTCACTTTAAAATGCAAAGTCTATCATGTTACTTTGGTTCTCATCATAAAATCTGAATTCATGTCTTGAAAATGTGTTGAATTGTGAGAATCATAAGTCATGTGACTTTTGCATTTTGTGGTGTGATTTTAGCTATATTTTGCATTATTTTGCTATGTTTTTGTGGTAATTTTCTTACTTTCGTTATGGTAATTTTACTTGCTTTTATTTCTTGATATTATCATGTGCTACTAACCCTTTTTGTTTCATGTTTCATACATCATAAGCATTCCATATCTCATCTCCTTCTTCACTTTATTTCTTGCACTTTAATTTTGCAAAGGATTAGCATGTATAAGCTAGGGGTTTTGTAATTTCCTATTGCTTTTATTTTCTTGCATGGAAGTAGAATGTAAACTAGGGCTATGTAAACGGACAATGGACTATAAAGATGTACACCGACACTCACCGACACATGCACACACATCACATGTATGCTTTAGATGTATGCTTAGGGAATGTATGCTTTAGATGTATGCTTAGGAATTTGAAACTTAGACAAAAATACATTTTCAAAAAAAAAAACGTGAACGATCTCACTTGAAAATCTTTTCTCTAAAAATAGGAGTCAAAACTCCTCCCTTTTCCCTTTATTTTCTTGAATAAACACTTCAATGAATTTTGATCATACTTAGACCTTTTGCAAAATAACTAGTCACACCTCACATTTTTTCCAAAATCTTATGCCATTGAGGCCTCTCACTCCTTTTCTTCAAAATTCCATTTTTCAAACTTAAAATCAACCAACAAAAACAAAAACTCTTTTCGGAAGAGAACTACATGGAGTTTGATCCCTTAAAAGGGTATGTAGGCAAGAAGTCAAAACTTCTCCAAGTCCAATAAAACCAAAATCCAAACACATTCTTCTCCCTCCAATTCTTAACCTAGCAAATCTTTAGGCGTAAATAACGTTTTCAATAAATAGCATATAAAAGTAAAGCGTTAGGTGTAGAAAGTAAAGACGGTTCCTATAGGATACTATAGTCGTTATGGGTGCCTAACACCTTCCTATAACGAAAACAACTCCCGAACCTCGTTTCTCAAGGGTTTTTCTTATTTTTCCCTTCCCAAGAAAAAATGAGATATCAAAGGTTAAAAAGGTAAAAGCTTAATCAATGCTTGAAACCCGAAAAACCAAGATAAAACAGCTGGCGACTTCACTGGGGACATTTGAGAGTTACGCCTAGTCTTTATTTCCTACGCTTACGCTTTACTCATTTCTTGCTATACTTGCTTACTTGTTTAAATTTTTTGCAAACGTGTGGGGGTGAGAATATTAAAGTCCTACACCCGGGCTGAGTGAACTTAAGATTAGGGGGGATATAATCGACAATTCAATCCGAGGGTTGCCTCGTGTATTGGGTTATGCGATCAATCCCACATAGCTGAGACATTTTGGGGGTGATGTTGTCGGCGCGTGTTTGTCGCGTTTAGGCACTTTGCTTCCAATTGTTCTATGACGCTATGGACCGTAGATAACCGAACCCATCCATGGCCATTTTCTAGGATGTAGTGCGGAGGCTAAACCGAGTGTTTGTCTCGAGTTTTAGTCTTCACGCGATACTACACTCAAGTTAGACCTTCTCGCGAATAATCATGGAGCGAGTGTTTGTCTTGTGGCACCATGATATACGTGAGAGAGGTTGCGACTTGGGAACCTTTTAGAACCCGGTTACAATTACCCAAAACCCTAGTATCACCGGACACCGTGTCCACCCATGACTCCTTGACTTTAAATCTTAACCCACCATGTTCTCTCCGTACTTGAATGTGATCATGCATACATGCATAAACCTTTTTTCATGCATTTATCGAAGGGCTTAGACAAATTGAATTTGTAAACATTGTAGGAATGGGGAAGACTAAGTCCTACAAGTTCATGAAAGTTGATTTGGCTAGCTTGAGAGACTTGGCACTCAAGATCGAGGATCCGACCGGTTTCCGACATCGTTACGGGAACCTACATACTCTTCTCCGGACTAATGTGGAGGAGAAGCTTGTGCATACTCTAGTGCAATTCTATGATCGGGAGTATCGGTGCTTCACTTTTCCTGACTTTCAGTTGGTGCCTACTCTTGAGGCTTATTCTTCCTTGACAGGTTTACCCATAGCCGAAGGGACACCTTTCACGGGTCTTGAGCATCCTCCTATTCCTTTGGTTATTGCCCGTGATCTCCATCTCAAGACCTCTGATGTCTCCAAGAATCTTGTCACTAAGGCTCACATCCGAGGGTTCACTTTGAAATATCTACTCGAGAAAGCCAATCTCAAAACTACTTGTCAGGACACTCTTGAGGCTATTCTTGCACTACTCATCTATGGGCTTATCCTTTTTCCAAATCTTGACGACTTCGTGGATATGAATGCTATTATGATCTTCCGCTCCAAGAATCCGGTTCCTACTTTGCTAGCTGGCACATACCATGCTATTCACGATGGATACATTCTTTGCTGTGTACCTCTCCTATACAGGTGGTTTATTTCGCACCTTCCGAAGTCTTTCCATGATAATCCAGAGAATTGGAGTATTTCACAGCGGATTATGGCTCTCACCCCTAATGAAGTGGTTTGGCTCACTCCCGCCGCTAAGGTCAAAGAAATTATCTTCGGTGGTGGAAAGTTTCTTAATGTACCTCTTCTTGGTACCCGGGGTGGAATCAACTATAACCTGGAGCTCGCCTTGCGACAATTTGGTTTCTCGATGAAAGAGAAGCCCATCTATCTTGCTACATCCCCTTATTTCTTCCGTTACTCCAATGCTCCTACAGGAATAAGAGAAGATTTCATAGAGGCTTGGTCCAAGATTCGGAAGAAAGATGTGAAGCATATGGGTGTGAGATCCGGTATTGCTCATGAGGCCTATACTCAATGGGTAATAAACCAAGCTGAGAAGATTGGCATGCCTTACCCCGCCATGAGATATGTATCCGCATCTATTCCAACCATGCCTTTGCCTCTACCCCTGCCTACTCAGGAGATGTATCAAGAGCATCTAGCTATGGAGAGCCGAGAGAAGCATCAGTGGAAGGCTAGATACTATGAGGCTGAGAATCTGATCATGACTTTGGATGGAAAAGATGAGCAGAAGACTCATGAGGTTTTGCCGTTGAAAAGGGAGTTGGCTAAAGCTAGAAAAGAAATTGAAGAAAAGGACGAGTTGCTTATGAGGGATTCCAAGAGGGCTAGGGGGCCCGTGACTTCTATGCCCGATATTGCAGCTATGAGTCTGAGTCTGAGTCTGAGGATGATCCTTCTACTTCCTATGCTTGAGGATTCCTATTTTCTCGTCAGTGTTTCCAGTTGTTGTTTATGTTGTTTACATTTTAAAGTTTATCCCTTAGCTTGGCATTTCAAAGGGAATCATCCTGTAAAACTATATGTTGGTTGTTTGTTAATTGTTGTGTAGTAATGTTTACAAAAGTTCTAATTTGTCTAAAAAACCCCTCGATAACACAAAAGGAGTCTTTTTTTGCATATGCATCTGTACATATCATGCATCATACATTGGTCACCAAAAAACACAAAACTTCCCTTGTGCTCATTACCTCCTGGTTCTTCTGCCGCAGTCTGAAAGGTGGCTCGTGCTCGTAAGGTTTACCAACCAACCAGAACTCATCAAACCAGATTATATAAAAGGAGACACATGGCTAATTTCGAAGAAGAGAATGCTCAGCTCCGTGCCGAATTGGCTGCTATGAAAGAAGACTTGGCCAAGGCTCATGACACTATGTCTACCTTGCTGGCTGCCCAAGAACAACCGGCCACGTCTGTTCCTGCTAATGCTGAAATGATTCCATCCATCCCATTGTCCACGGTGGCTTCTGATGCTCGATTTATTATGCCCAATGGACGCCCTTATGGACTCTCAGCTTTCTATGCTCCTAACACTACAGCTGGTATTTCTGGTATTGCTAATCAAGGACAAATTCCTACAACAACTTTTGCTTCTGCAAACACCTCTATGCCTCAAGTAAATACCGTTGTTACCAATCCTGTTGTACACACTATGCCTCAGGTAATCGATGTTGACACTCCACGCGGACAGGACCCTGTAGTGGAGGCTATGAGAGAACAGTTGAGAGAGCTAGCTGGAGAGCTCTGTGAGGTCAAAGCTAGCTGTGGGAGTGGTGTTTCTGCTAAGGCTCGTGATCTATGCCTGGTATCCCAGTTTGATGTTCCTAAGAAGTTCAAAGTGCCAGATTTTGACAAATACAATGGATCTTCTTGTCCATATAGCCATGTCATTCAGTACGTCCGGAAGATGGCCAACTACGCAGATAATGATGCACTGATGGTCCACTGCTTCCAGGACAGCCTGACAGAAGATGCAGCAGACTGGTACACTGGTTTGAGTAAAGACAATATCCATACTTTTGAGGAACTCGCTGCTGCTTTTGAAAATCATTATGAGTTTAACACCCGCTTGAAGCCGAATAGGGATTCTCTTAAGTCTTTGTCTCAGAAGACAGACGAAACTTTCCGTGAATATGCTCATAGATGGAGAGGGGCGGCTGCCCGTATTTCTCCTCGGCTTGATGAGGAAAAACTTACACAGACATTCCTGAAAACTTTGAAGAAGGAATATGTTGAAAGGATGATAGTCTCTGCACCAAATAATTTCTCTGACATGGTTACTATGGGAACTCGTCTAGAGGATGCTGTCAGAGAAGGCATCATTATTCTTGAAAAAGGTGATTCATCAACTAGTGCGGCAAAGAAGTATGGTAACGGCCACCATAAGAAGAAGGAATCCGAACTAGGGATGGTATCCGGTAACCAGTCTACAGCTGTTGTCGCTCCTATTAATGCTGCTCAGTTACCTCTACCCTACCAATATATACAGTACTCTCAACATCCTTTCTTCCCACCGTTCTACCAGCAATATCCTCTGCCACCGGGTCAACCACCAGTGCCCGTAAATGCCATTGCCCAGCAGGTACAACAACAGCCTCCTGCTCAACAGCAACAGCCGCCACAATAGGGCCCTCGGCCCAGGCCTTATTTTCCACCAATACCAATGCGGTATGCTGATCTGCTCCCAACTCTACTTGCTAAAGGACATTGCGTCACCAGACCATGCAAGCCTCCGCCTACGCCATTGCCTCCCAGGTTCCAACAGGATCTCAAATGTGAATTCCATCAGGGCGCTCAAGGCCACGATGTTGAAGGTTGCTATGCTCTGAAGTACGTTGTAAAGGATCTAATAGACAAGGGACAGTTGACTTTTGAAAATAGTGTCCTACACGTTCTTGACAATCCACTTCCAAACCATGCGGCTGTTAACATAATTGAGGCTTTCGAAGGAGTTTTTACTCTTGATAAGATTGAAACATATCGGGTTCTTCGAGAAGTCCCGCTTTAGATGTCCGCAATGTTGCAACTCCTTTGGTGTCGCTACATGTCAAGCTTTGCCAAGCTTCCTTGTTTAATCACGATCATGCTTCCTGTTCAGAGTGTCTTCAGAATCCCATGGGCTGTTATACCGTGCAGGGTGATGTACAGAGTCTAATGGACAACAAGCACTTGGTTGCCAGTGACGTTTGTGTGATTGTGCCAGTGTTTCATGATTTCCCTGCCAAAAGTGTACCTCAGACAAGGAAAGTCGAACCCTTGGTGATCAGGCTACCTGGCCCGGTATCTTATGCCTCTACTAAGGCAATTCCTTACAAGTATGATGCGACTATGATTGAGAATGGGGTAGAAGTACCTCTGGTATCCCCAGCTGCGGTTAGTAACATTGCTGAAGAAACTACATCTCTGAGAAGTGGAAGAGTTCGTCCACCCTTGTTCCAGAAGAAGGTTGTTACACCTGCTGCCACAGTAACTCCACCAGTTGCTCCTCCTGTTGACAAGAACGCCAGCCCATCGGGCCAGTCTATTGAAGAGTCCAATCTGGACGAGATTCTGAGGCTCATCAAAAAGAGCGATTATAAGATTGTAGACCAGCTGCTGCAAACCCCGTCAAAAATATCCATCTTGTCTTTGCTCCTGAGCTTAGAAGTTCACAGGAAAGTGTTGATGAAAGTACTGGAACAAGCCTATGTTGATCATGAAGTCCCCGTGGATCAGTTCGATGGAATAGTGGGTAACTTTACTGCTTGTAATAACCTGTGGTTTGGTGACGATGAACTCCCTGAAGCAGGGAAATACCACAGCTTAGTTTGCACATCTCAGTGCATTGTAAGTCAGACATGATATCCAATGTGTTGGTAGACACTGGATCGTCCTTAAATGTAATGCCTGAGTCTACACTGAGATAGTTGAGTCATCATGGAATTTCTCTAAGGGGAAGCAGCTATTTGGTTAAGGCTTTTGACGGATCTCGTAAGGATGTTCTTGGAGAAGTAGATCTGCCAATGACCATTGGACCGGAGATGTTCCAAGTCACTTTCCAAATCATGGACATCAACGCCTCCTACAGTTGCCTCCTCGGAAGGCCGTGGATTCACGATGCTGGGGCGGTAACTTCCACTCTGCATCAAAAGCTCAAGTTTGTGAGGAATGGTAAGCTTGTCACTGTACATGGTGAAGAAACGTATCTGGTTAGCCAAGTGTCATCTTTCTCTTGTGTTGAAGCAGGGTCCGCTGAAGGTACGTCATTTCAGGGCTTGACTGTTGAAGGTGCGGAGCCTCGGAGAGCTAGTGCTACTATGGCCTCATTGAAAGACGCCCAGAAAGCTGTTCAAGAAGGGCAAGCTGTCGGCTGGGGCAAAGTGATACAGATTCTGGAGAATAAGAGCAAAGAGGGCCTTGGGTTCTCCCCAACCTCAGGCGTTTCAACAGGAACTTTCTACAGTGCTGGGTTTATGAACGCCATTGCCGAAGATGCTGCTGAAAGTAGTTATGTGCCTGTGTTTGTTGTACCAGGAGGCACTGTGAGAAATTGGGAGGCCGTTGACATTCCTTTAGTCATGCATGCCTCCATGTAATGTGTCTTGTTGCTCATGCTTTTCTTTGTTTTCAAAATAACAACCCTTTCGCTCTGCCCAAGGCGACGTTTCGGCATTGCCGTTATCAATAAAAATTGTCGTTTTTTCCGCGACTCTTTGTTTTTTTACTTTTTAGTGCCTTTTTCTTGAAAATAATGGTAATGCCAGAAAAAACCAAAACGTCTTTATTTTCTTATTAATTTCAAAAATCTGCATGAAAAAAACCTTTTTCTAAAATCATCCCAATCGTATTATGCAGATTGAACCATCATAAACCCGTTGAGCACAGTGACCCTACGTTTCCTCCAAATTTTGAATTCCCTGTATGTGAAGCCGAAGATGAGGAAGGTAATGAAGAGATACCATATGAGATCACTCGACTGCTTGAGCAAGAAAGAAGAACCATTCAGCCTCACCAGGAAGAAATTGAGCTCGTCAACCTAGGCACTGAAGAGAACAAGCGAGAGGTCAAAATCGGTGCTGCACTTAAGCCAGAAGTAAAAAAAAGGATTATTCAGCTTCTCCGTGATTATCCAGATGTCTTTGCATGGTCCTATGAAGATATGTCGGGTCTAGATCCCAAGATTATGGAGCATCGGATACCAACAAGACCTGAATGCCCTCCCGTCAAGTAGAAATTGAGAAGGTCTCATCCAGACATGGCCCTTAAGATCAAAGCTGAGGTGCAGAAGCAGATTGATGCAGGTTTCCTTATGACATCTGAATACCCTGAGTGGATTGCCAATATTGTACCAGTGCCAAACAAAGATGGAAAAGTGCGGATGTGTGTTGATTATAGAGATATGAATAAAGCCAGTCCGAAAGATAACTTCCCATTGCCACATATTGATGTGCTCGTTGACAGTACTGCTCAGTCTAAGGTGTTCTCCTTTATGGATGGTTTCTCTGGCTATAACCAGATACGGATGTCGCCTGAAGATAGGGAAAAGACGTCCTTCATCACTCCGTGGGGGACATTTTGTTATAAAGTAATGTCTTTTGGCTTGATAAATGCTGGTGCTACCTATCAAAGGGGTATGACTACTCTGTTTCATGATATGATTCACAAAGAGATTGAGGTATATGTAGATGATATGATCGTGAAATCAAGTGATGAAGAGCAGCATGTTGTATACTTGAAAAAGATGTTTGAAAGATTGAGAAAGTACAAACTGCGGTTGAATCCCAACAAATGTACATTCGGTGTAAGATCTGGAAAACTGCTAGGCTTCATTGTCAGCCAAAGAGGCATCGAAGTGGATCCTGACAAAGTCCGGGCCATCAGAGAGATGCCGGCTCCTCAAACTGAAAAGCAGGTCAGAGGTTTCCTCGGGCGCCTGAATTATATATCTAGATTCATATCTCACATGACTGCTACTTGTGGACCAATTTTCAAATTGCTCAGAAAGAATCAGTCTGTTGTATGGAATGATGAATGCTAGGAAGCTTTTGATAGCATTAAAGAATACCTGTTAGAACCTCCTACCCTTGTCCCGCCAGTGGAAGGAAGGCCTTTGATTATGTACTTGTCAGTATTAGATGAATCCATGGGATGTGTTCTCGGTCAACAAGATGAGACTGGAAAGAAAGAACATGTTATCTACTATCTGAGCAAGAAATTCACCGACTGTGAGACTCGTTATACAATGCTAGAAAAGACATGATGCGCTCTAGTTTGGGCTGCCAAACGCCTGCGTTATTATATGGTGAATCATACAACTTGGTTGATATCCCGAATGGATCCAATTAAGTACATCTTTGAAAAGCCTACTGTTACTGGAAAGATTGCACGCTGGCATATGCTGTTAATTGAATATGATATTGTGTATAAAGGTCAAAAGGCGATCAAAGGAAGCATCCTCGCTGAACACCTTGCTTGTCAACCCCTGGATGAGTACCAACCGATCGAGTTTGAATTCCCTGATGAAGAGATTATGTATTTGAAAGCAAAAGACTGTGAGGAACCACTGATCAATGAGGGGCCAGATCCCAATAGCAAGTGGGGATTAGTATTTGATGGTGTTGTCAATGCTTATGGTAAAGGAATTGGGGCAGTCATCGTGGCTCCGCAGGGGCACCACATTCCTTTCACTGCTCGAATAACTTTTGAATGTACAAACAACATGGCTGAATATGAAGCATGCATCTTGGGCATTGAAGAAGCCATTGATATGAGAATCAAGCATCTTGACATCTATGGAGATTCTGCGCTTGTTATTAATCAGATAAAAGGTGAATAGGAGACCCATCATGAGAAACTGATTCCTTACCATGACTATGCAAGATAACTGTTGACATACTTTATGAAGGTTGAGCTACACCACATCCCTCGGGATGAAAATCAGATGGCTGATGCCCTTGCTACTTTGTCTTCCATGTTTCGGGTGAACCACTGGAACGATGTGCCCATAATCAAGGTGCAGCGTCTTGATAGACCTGCTCATGTGTTTACTATTGAAAAAGTGCATAGTCAGGCCGATGAAGATGTGAATGATGGAAAGCCTTGGTACTATGACATCAAGCAGTTCTTGCGGAATCATGAGTATCCACCTGGTGCTTCCAACAAAGATAAAAAGACCCTGAGGAGATTGGCTAGTAGATTCCTTCTGGACGGGGAAATCCTATACAAGAGGAATTATGACATGGTTCTGCTGAGATGCGTTGATAAACAAGAAGCTGAGAAATTGATGCATGACGTACACGACGGTACCTTCGGAACCCATGCTACCGGTCACACTATGTCAAGAAAACTGTTAAGAGCCGGCTATTACTGGATGACTATGGAGCACGACTGCTACAAACACGCCAAGAGATGCCACAAATGTCAAATCTATGCCGACAAAATTCATGTGCCTCCACATGCTCTCAATGTTATCTCTTCCCCATGGCCTTTCTCTATGTGGGGCATTGACATGATCGGAAGAATCGAGCCAAAAGCTTCTAATGGATATCGTTTCATTCTAGTGGCAATTGACTACTTCACCAAGTGGGTTGAAGCCGCTTCCTATGCGAATGTGACCAAGCAAGTGGTAGTGAAGTTTATCAAGAATAACATCATCTGCCGATATGGTGTTCCCAGCAAGATCATCACTGAAAATGGTTCCAATCTGAACAATTACATGATGCAAGCTTTATGTGAAGAATTCAAGATTGAACATTAGAACTCTTCTCCTTATAGACCTCAGATGAATGGTGCAGTTGAGGCCGCTAACAAGAACATTAAGAAGATTGTTCAGAAGATGGTCACTACTTACAAAGACTGGCATGAGATGCTACCTTTTGCCCAGCATGGTTACCGTACTACAGTGCGTAGTTCAACCGGGGAAACCCCTTTCTCTCTTGTATATGGCATGGAAGCAGTTCTCCCTCTGGAAGTGGAGATTCCATCTCTTCGAGTGATCATGGAAGCAAAGTTGACTGAGGCTGAATGGTGTCAAAGTCGGTATGATCAGTTGAATTTGATTGAAGAAAAACGCATGGGTGCTATGGCTCATGGACAGTTGTATCAAGTACGAATGAAGAGTGCTTTTGATAAGAAAGTCTGACCTCGTGAGTTCAAGGAAAGTGAACTTGTATTGAAAAGGAGGATAAGTCAGCAACCCGACCCAAGGGGCAAGTGGACACCTAACTATGAAGGTCCTTATGTTGTCAAGAAGGCTTTCTCGGGTGGTGCTTTGATTCTTACACACATGGATGGTGTTGAGCTTCCGAACCCTGTAAATGCCGATATAATCAAGAAATATTTTGTCTAAAAATGTGAAAAGAACAGCGTGGTAGGTCGAAAACCCGAAAGGGCGGCCTAGGCAAAAATGCGCTTCTCGATGGATCGAAAACCCGAAAGGGCGATCCAGGCAAAAGTAAGGGACAAAAAAATGAATGTGAAAAAACTCGCTGAGATGGAACGCAACTCAGGCAAAAATGAGCGTCTCGATGAGCTGAAAACCCGAAAGGGCGGTTCATGCAAAAATGAGATTGATATGAAAGACAAGTAACTATATCTGGCAAATCACCATCACCCCTTGGGGCATCCGCAACTGTCAATGACTGTCTTCATCAGAAGCTTCTGTACCAGTAAATTCAAAATTTCTATTAAATGTAGTGGTCATCGTGCTCAATGTATCACCAACCAATAAAATTACCATTTTCCAAGCTTTGTAAATCCGTGGAGTTATGCCATTGGCTGACTTTCACTCTTCTACATCAATTTGAGCCTGTGCTTTTGTTTGAAATTCTACTTTTCTTCCATTTCCGAAGCTATGTACAAAAATATTTTCTTTCCATTTGATAATGCCAATGCTTGAAACAAACATTTTTGAAAATTGAAAAAACCTTTTTCTGTCTATTTTGAAAGCAAACCTGAGCAACAGGGTACATTCAAGTGAAACATGCATGAATAAATGTATATTAATGTCTATTTCAATACATGTTACGAGCAGGTTATTCCCCAGGATGATCTGTGGTCAATGGCAAGAATGAAAAATGAATGGAAAAATGAAAAATGAAAAATGAAAATGAAAATGAAAATGAAAAGCTCGCTAAGTCGTAAACCCGAAAGGGCGGCTTAGGCAAAAATGAGCACCCCGCTGATTGACAACCTATGAAGGCAATTCAGGCAAAAATGGGGCAATGAAAAGAATTTATTCCCGGTGGATCAAAAACCCGAAAGGGCGGTTCAGGCAAAAATGGGATTAAAAAGTGAAAAATGAAAAATAGAAAATGAAAAATGATATGAAAAGCATTGACCATAGATGCGAACATCCAATGGCTACCCAGCACTGACACGCCTAGCAACGGCGACCTGTATCAAAGAATCTTCCAAGGTCCCCTCTTCAACAAGTTTTGAATATGTGATGTGATATATTGCCCTCAGCCATGGTTTCGATACGTCTCTCAACGACGGTCTCTCCAAAGAGGATTTCTATGTGTATATGTTATAGCACGAGCCACTGCGTACCCAATCTTCCAATGTTTTGTCTATCTCTGTGAAATTACCCGGCCAAATTGTAAACCAATCATGCATTTCAAGCATCCATACATGCATAATCATGCATTCTATGTGCTCATGCATTTGTAAAATTGTTATACCATACATACATGTTGCATTTCCAATCTCAATTCAACTCAATTCCATCTCAACTTCCAATACAATTCAATCTCAAATCTCAATTCTCAATTCTATGTCTATGTCTATGTCTATGTCTCTGTTTAAACTTTCAATTCAATTCCGTGTTTATGTCTATGTCTATATCTACGTTTGTGTCTCTGTTAATTTCAACTTTCAATACCTCTTTCAATCTCAATTTTCAATCTTTCTTTCAATCCCAAACTTTCAATTCAATTCAACGTCTCCGTCAATGTTAACCCACTCTCAATTTGCTTTTGGGCCAATGATAATGGTCATGTCTATCTTCAAATCAAGTCAATGTCGATTTACCCTCAATTTGTATCTTGCTAAATCAAGCTTCCCGTGTATTTTGCTATATGTTTTGTTATTGGTCAAGTGGCTAGTTCGATCCAAAGAACAGCTTGTACCTGCTTATATGCCTGTGTTTCCGGTCAAACGACAAGTTCGATCCAAAGAACAGTTTGTACCCGGCTTATGTTTTGTTTTCGGTCAAACGGCAAGTTCGATCCAAAGAACAGTTTGTACCTACCTACATGTTGCGATATTAATCAAGCAGCAAGTTCGATCCAAAGAACAGCTTGTATCTGCCTTTTTGCCTATGTTTCTGGTCAAGTGGCTAGTTCGATCCAAAGAACAGCTTGTACCTGTCTATCTGTTTGTGTTTTTGATCAAGTAGCAAGTTCGATCCAAAGAACAGCCTGTATCTATTTGCCTATGTGTTTGTATCCCCGGTCAAGTAGCAAGTTCGATCCAAAGAACAACTTGTACCTTCCTGTTTGTTGCCCGTTCTTTCTACCTTGATGTCTATAAATCCCTTGGTGGTGTGACACAGCCTGTAGATTCCGGTTTGATTGTCTTGCATTCATAGTCAAAATGTTGCATGGCATTCATAGTGTTTGAAAAAGTGAAAGCATATTTTTATGTCCAAAAATAATGTCATGTCTGATATTTAAGTATCTTCGTCTCGTCGAACAAAGACTTCGTCTTGTGACTCTCCGGACAAAGAAACTTAAATAGGGGCAGCTGTTATACCCTAATTTTGGACCTAAAAATATTTTCTCAAAATGTTTTCTATCTCTGATATGTGTCTTTGACCTTTGAGAGATTGCATATTTGTTACTGATTACTCTGCATATTCTACTCTGCTGTATTTGCATATTTCTACTGTCTGTGTTTGAAAATCTTTTCAATTGTGATTTTGTCTGTATTTCCCTGCATTTGAAACCACACAATGGTTTTTCTTGCACCTCAAGTCATTTGAATTTGTCTTTGATCAATTGCATATTTATCTGCATTTTATTTGAACCTTATTTGCAAAAATCATTGAAAAGGGCATTTTAGTCCTTTCCTGTGTTAAAACTCCTTTTAATCTTTGGAAATTGTCTCTGAGTCTTTTCAATTAGTTTGTATAAATCCTTGCTTTAATTCCATGTTAAAAAACTTTTCAAAAATTGCATTTGAGTCATTTCGAGTCAATTTAGTACCCAGGGGCATTTTGGTCATTTCACTCAAATTTTTGGCAGAGAGGTTACTTTAAAGTATCTCATTTTGTAATTGGTTCATTTTAGTCCTTTTGTTGATTTTAAAATGTGTTTCACTTTACTTTAATTTCAATTTACCAAATTTTATTCCAATTTTATTTTACTTTCATTTTGGTCCTTTGTTTGTTTTGCACTTTAGTCCTTAAGTTTTTAAATTTCAGGAATTGCAGAATGGCCCAAAGGATTAGTTACAGTCCAGGAACATGTGGCAGCAATCCATTGGCCAGAGGGTCACACTTGTCAGCTATAAAGCCAACACGTCACTGTAGAAATTCTCAGAATCAATCATTGGGAGCCACCTCACCAAAACAGAAAATTCCACATTCTCTCTCTCTTCTAACCGAATTGAAACCCAGAAAGTTGAAGAAGTTCATCAAGAACTTCAACAACCTTCAACTTCAATCTCTGAAATCAATACAAATTTCCAAAAATCCAAACTGAAATCGTTCCAATTCCACAAGTTCTCACCAAATTCGATCAAAATAGCACCGGTTCTCAGTGATTCTCTGCGACAATCTTCATCACCGAACCGTTTTTCCTCTTCTTGCAATTCAAGCGTGAACGCGATCACAAGAAGAAGACTGAGGAAGAGAAGAAGAGGAATCGAAGTAAAAACGAAGCAGAATTACACTGGTGAAGAAGAACGAGAGAATAACCAGTTTATTTCCGGTGAAAGAGCTTACCAGAGAAGACGAAGAGGACGACGTGAAGTTTTCCAGCGTTCTGCAACTCTCTTCTCCGATCAAACTTCCGGTAAACCCTAATTTCTCAAAAAATCTATTTCCAGAATTTGATTTGTGTTCGTTATGCTTCGTATTCCATAGATCTAGGGTTATAGAACGAAGAACAGTGAAAACACGCCGTTAAACCTTCGTTTTCAGAAAATATAAGAGAAGAACGGACGGAATCCGTCTTTCTCACCGGAGAAGACGACGATTCAGTCGTTCTTTGAGGTTTACGATGTGCTTATCATCGTTCCTCCACCTTACCGGCGCCGTTAGGTTAGATCGGAGAAGAAGAGAGAACGAGAGAGATATGAGAAGAAGAAAGAGAAAGATCGGTTGGAAATGAAGTGAGGACCGGCTCACAGGCTTTTATAGGGAGTGAACCGGACCGGTTCACCTGAACCAGTCTGGTTCGCTCCCAAACCGGTCTCTCCTTCGTTTTTGGCCGTTTGATCTGTTTCTCAGTTACGTGTACGGTGTAGATCTGGTTGTTGTGTGTTCCTGCTTCGTCTTATGGTGCGCTACGTATTTTCAACCCTTGGATCTAGGATTTTGATGAGATCGGATCAATCCAACGCCTCTGAGGCGTTTGGATGATCCAGATCCATCAAGACCTTGGGCTTGGGTCTCCTTTCATGCAGATCTTGTGTTTTACTTGTTTTTTTGCTACCTGCACACTGACTTTTGATTTTCACACCTCTGTGATGTTCAAAATGCTTTGGAAAATTCTATAAAAATTTGTGTATATTCCTTTTTTTTTATGATCTTTTTTTGTGTTAGTTTTTATCTGAAAATTGTTAAAAAATATTGTGATGTTTTCTCGTTTTATTTCTTGAATTTCATGTTAAAAAACTTGTGCAAATTGCTTGATTTCAATTCCAATTCTTGATAAATGTTTGTGGTTCATGATATATGATTTTGTGAAGATTTGCTACTGTTTGAATATGTTTTTACTATATGTGTGTGTATGATGCTTAGTTGCTTGCTTTGCAAGTTTTTGTTTGTGAATAAATGATGTAAAATTCTCTTTAAAATACAAAGTCTATCATGTTACTTTGGTTCTCATCATAAAATCTGAATTCATGTCTTGAAAATGTGTTGAATTGTGAGAATCATAAGTCATGTGACTTTTGCATTTTGTGGTGTGATTTTAGCTATATTTTGCATTATTTTGCTATGTTTTTGTGGTAATTTTCTTACTTTCGTTATGATAATTTTACTTGCTTTTATTTCTTAGTATTATCATGTGCTACTAACCCTTTTTGTTTCATGTTTCATACATCATAAGCATTCCATATCTCATCTTCTTCTTCACTTTATTTCTTGCACTTTAATTTTGCAAAGGATTAGCATGTATAAGCTAGGGGTTTTGTAATTTCCTATTGCTTTTATTTTCTTGCATGGAAGTAGAATGTAAACTAGGGCTATGTAAACGGACAATGGACTATAAAGATGTACACCGACACTCACCGACACATGCACACACATCACATGTATGCTTTAGATGTATGCTTAGGGAATGTATGCTTTAGATGTATGCTTAGGAGTTTGAAACTTAGACAAAAATCCATTTTCAAAAAAAACGTGAACGATCTCACTTGAAAATCTTTTCTCGAAAAATAGGAGTCAAAACTCCTCCCTTTTCCCTTTATTTTCTTGAATAAACACTTCAATGAATTTTGATCATACTTAGACCTTTTGCAAAATAACTAGTCACACCTCACATTTTTTCCAAAATCTTATGCCATTGAGGCCTCTCACTCCTTTTCTTCAAAATTCCATTTTTCAAACTTAAAATCAACCAACAAAAACAAAAACTCTTTTTGGAAGAGAACTACATGGAGTTTGATCCCTTAAAAGGGTATGTAGGCAAGAAGTCAAAACTTCTCCAAGTCCAATAAAACCAAAATCCAAACACATTCTTCTCCCTCCAATTCTTAACCTAGCAAATCTTTAGGTGTAAATAACGTTTTCAATAAATAGCATATAAAAGTAAAGCGTTAGGTGTAGAAAGTAAAGACGGTTCCTATAGGATACTATAGTCGTTATGGGTTCCTAACACCTTCCTATAACGAAAACAACTCCCGAACCTCGTTTCTCAAGGGTTTTTCTTATTTTTCCCTTCCCAAGAAAAAATGAGATATCAAAGGTTAAAAAGGTCCAAGCTTAATCAATGCTTGACACCCGAAAAACCAAGATAAAATAAGCATGAAACCCCAAGTATGTCAAGTATAAGAATGAATGCATAGGTAAGTAAGACGCGAAGTGTAATCTCTTCGCACATGAGCTAGAATGTTTTAGCTAGTATGTAAGTTGTGGATTGATAAGTTATTTCTCTCCACCATGATTAAGTATGTACAAGTATGAATAAGTTATCGATAATCGGATCGATCAAGGTTCCGAGGTAAACATGTATGCATGAATAGGTTTAATCTTTCACGATGATAAGACTAAGATTATAACCGCATGGCGGTGCTCGTGTCTCTTGTTATCCACGTCAGGGGGATACTGGAGGTTCTCGATCTAAGGGGAACGGTTCAAGCTGTAAGGGACCCGCACGACACCGAGGGAGTCCAATGTACGTACATCGGTCATGTATGAGATTGTTCTCGGGGTTACTCCACCCGGGGCTCTCCGTAAAATGAACCAAGATAATAATTGTTTGTTCAACGCTAACCTAATGAATGAACTTATGCACGACTATGTATGTTATGTTTATGATCATGTTTATGAGTATGTAAGAGTGATTACATATATGATTAAGTTAAGAGCAAGAGCATTAGATGCTACAAGACAAGTGTAAGATATGAAATAGTACAAGTAAAGTTTGATATACCGATGACGATCTTAGGTTTCCCCTAATCGTCCGGTTTTAGAATCGTGCCATGATTATGTTATGTTAGGCCTCGGTACGTAGAGCGTATCTTTGGCAATGCGGTTTTAGGTTCCCCTCGACCACCATGACACGTATAGGAAGTGAAACTTATAACAAGTTAAGATAAGATTATGACGGCTCTAGTATGCACTACCGTCTAAGTATGCAAGTCCCTACACACGTATAATCAACCGTCAGGTTGTATTGTAGACACGTGGTGACCGTAGGTTTCCCCTTGAGGTTGCCTATAACCTAGGATTTAAGGGGAACTCACTGAGACATTATGTCTCATCCCAATCCTTATTTGTTTCAGATAAGCAGGATGTTTATGCATGTTCGTAGCCGGATGGATATTACTTCAAGGGTTCGTTCGTACCGCTGCAGGACATTATGGACATCAAGGATGTATTTTTTTTATGTATGGATGATATGTATTGTATTATTATTTATACGAACGTGACTTGATGTAAATATTATTCATTCGGAAAATTTTATGTTGTATATTTTAATGTATCCAGTACTAAGAATAACGTTCATGCTAAACTTTCTAGATACGTTTAGTATGGGTGTTACACTAATCATTTTTAACAATATTAAAAATTGATAAAGATCAAAGATTACACAATTTACTTTATTCCTCATCACTTTCTCTTCTGTGATTTCTGCTTCTTCTTCCATTTTTGGTTTCGCATTTTAAATTTATGTATGAATTATATTGATGAAACTTGTCCATTTCGATTTAAATCTTATTTGTGCTTTTTACTAACTTATGAATTATGAAATTTAAAATACCAATATTAAAGCTATATGATATGATGTCCCTGTACTGAATCTATTAGTTGATAACCTGTTCCTTTTTCTGTATGTATTAACTATGATGCACGAACACATACACGAATACTGACATGTCGAAAACACCGATAAAGTCTATTAAGCCTATTATTATTGATTTCAAATTCATGGTGTCATTTCTTACTTGTGTAGTGAAAGGCCTTGCAATCTAAAGTTTTGCGCTTAAGGAAAGAAACATTCTTGGTAGATGCAGGACCTGGGACCCCCCAGAAATTGTATGTGAGATGAGCTTACAAGAGGGCCTATCAACCCAGCCACCAGGTTTGAGAATAAGGTGGGATTCTTGGATCGTGCTGCAGGTGAAACATATATCAGAAAGAAGAATTTGGAGATATTATTCATTGATCTAGTGGCCGGTGAACCACTGATCAAATAACGAGCAGCCGCCAGGTTTAATGATATGGCAGGATCCACAGATGTAGTGGCTGATGAACCACTTCTTCTTCTCCCACGAAGATTCAGGCAAGACCGTGCTTGGATGAAACTGCATAAGATTTGGCGAACGAATACAAAGGTGAAAGGCTTTATTATTGATAAAGTCAGAGGAGGTTATTCAATAGCCATCGCGGGTTTCATTGCTTATCAGGGCCGGCCCATAGCCCGTCGAGGCCGGGCTATGGCACTGGGCCTCGATTTTTTTGGGGCCCAAAAACATTTTTTTTAAAATTGTAAGGCACTTAATTAATATTTATATAGATATAATGCGAAAACATTTCAAGTAGATCGAAGTGCTTCAGTGGCGTGTGCATTTATGATGGAGTCTGATGATGTGGGTTCAAATCCCACCAGAGATTTTTTTATTAAAAAAATTCTTTATAGTGTTTTATTTAGTTTTTTCGGGCCCAAAATTTAATTTTTTTTTCATCCCTTCAAATCTAAACCAGGGCCAACAAATTTGTTAAGACGGCCCTGTTGCTTATCTTCCATTCCGTTCTCACAACACAAAAGGCAAAGATGGAGGATATCAAATGATCAATTCACTATTGAGAGCATTAACCCCAAAAATAAGAGTATTGTGGTGTTCTATAGGCGGTAGATCAAACAATAACTTGGTGTTCTAATAATTTATAGGTTAATAATTTGTTAGACTTGATTGCAGTTATGGTTCCTCTCAGTTTCTTGTTTTTTGCTGACACTGTCGTCGTTTTTGGATTGTTATTATTGCGTGTAGTTCGTTGACCGATGAAAGTCCTTGATTTTTGGATCTATACTCTCAAAACATACGAAAACGACCACTATATGTCTGAATTTTATGATAAGATGGTAAATGCATCATAGTTCACATTTATGAGTTTGGTTGTAACTATGCAAGGCAATGTGCCATCAGTTTGTTATCATGTCAGATTTAATTTCTTTGTTCTTGGCGATGTGTCTTAACACCTTCTTAGTTTGAAAAAAAAACAACTCCCTCTTGGACAAAATGGCAAGAAAGAATAGAATTTAGTGAAAATATCAATTTATAGTCCTGAAATCACAATAAAATATCTTTTTATAAAAATATCAATTTATAGTCCTGAAATTATTGATTTCAATGACCAAAAACTAATGAAATTGAACTTGGAGAGTAAGGTATTTTTTGGATTGACTTCAACAATACGTAAAAAAATCACAATTTGAGCTTAAAAGAGTTCATATAATGGCAAGGAAGAGAAAAGTTTCTCTTTATGCTCTACTATGATATCTGCTTTTTTTTGTTCCATTTTACTATTTCATTTCTGCTACTCAATGCTTGTTGCTTCCGTGATTTCTCAGCTTGATGGTATTCACTCATTATTATTGGTTTCTTGAATCATTTGAATTTTCTCAGACCTTGTTGAATTTTTCGCAATTGAATATGAATAATGTTTTCGCTTTTTAAATATCATATTGATGATGAACTTGTCCATTTCATACTTTTAATTTGAACCTGGTTAAGACTTGAACTTATTTTTTGCAATGCATTGGTGCGAGTACTGAATGTATTGGATTCATTTTGTTCTAAGTGTTGTGATTTGAGTTTGACTGCCATTGAGGAATGACTTGCATTGGTAAGAATTTACGGTTGTTATCTTTGTAGCACATACACTTTTAATAGAATCCATGTCTGATATGTGTCAGTGTCAGAAGCCGTCACCGACGTTATACCGACACACGTGATTATATTTAATTATGCCATTTTATAACATTATTAATGGTGTCAACGTGTCAACGTAGTGCCTTATGTCTATATTAATGGTCGACACCATTGTTGTCAAAATCCCGACTTAAATCCTAAAATCCAGGATTTTGCGACTTTTTTCATCTTCAACGACTCAATCCATAGTAGAATCCCAAAATAGGCAAAATCCATCGATTTTGATTGCGATTTTACGATTTCTTATAAACTAAGTCATTTATGACTATATACCATTTATAACATATATTTAGTATTATTTTTGTTGGGTAAAATCCATCGATTTTGATTGCGATTTTACAATTTTCTATATTGATTCTACAAAAGTTTTTGAGTAAAATCCTTCGATTTTGATTGCGATTTTACGAGTCTCGATTTTTCTATTCCCTTTTGACCTAAAGTAAAAATCCGATTTTGACAACCTTGATCGACACAATATAATACGGATATATGTGATTACATTTAATTATGTTATTCTTTTATTTTCTTTCAAATTATTACCTTTGTTGACGAATCATCACTGTGGTGTTTGGTTTATTGATTGTGTCCATGTTTCATAAGTTATAATTTCATTATTAGGTCTATATATGTTGTATGGTATTTTCTCAACATGGTAATATTCTATTAAGTCTTGTAGTATTGATTTTTAGGTCTCCGTGTCGTTTCTTACTGGGTGATAAGGACAAGATTCATGATACTTTCCTTGAACTCGAGTATCTAGCTGAGAAATTTGTGAGTTTCTTTCGGCGTAAGATTATGTATTTGATATGCATGCCTTTGGTGTACTTATAGTTCTATATAAGAATTATGAAACTTGTATTGATATTAAAGAGTGATATTACAAAATGATTGAATTAGCCCACTAATGGGGTGGTTACAACTATATATACCATATATACTACTTCTAGGACTAGTACTACTTGAAGCTAAACTATATCTCTAATAGTCCCCCACAAGTTGGAAGGTGTTCTCAACACTTCCAACTTGAGATGAACAAGACAATAGGATATCAAACTAAGGAAAATACAAGGAGAGATGCCGGAAATACATCGGGCAAGAGAATAGTAACAACCAAATGCTTATCCAACAAGAGGAAACTACAACTCAAGGTTTAACCACTTGGAGGATGAAGCAACAAAACAACACTTAACCACCATCCGGTAGAAGCCAACATCCACAAATCCATAAAAGGCATAACGCTTAACCATTAAGAGTTCTCAATAACTTAAGACAGAAGCACAAGAAGGAGAAGAAAAACGACGCTTAACCATCCTTGGACAGAAGCACAACAACGCTTAACCATTCATGACAGAAGCTTATCAACATAGCTTAACCATCATGAACAGAAGCACTGTAACGCCTAAATTTGAAAGTGTCTAGAATATTCAAATGAGCGTTAAACTGATATTGGATACATTAATTATACAACCAGAAAACGACATCAAGTCGAAAGTTTAGTTACATCAACATTCCAAATTTTTCATGTTACATTATTACACCAAAAGTTTGCCAAACGGAGTATATATACAAAGTTGTAACAACACGTCTCATAATATAACATAGGCATCTCTAATCTACATCAAGGCGAATCCATGAAGTCACGATCAATCCAAGACTTTTTCTTTACCTTTTCCTTGCATAACCTATGAACCTGAACAAATAAGGAGTTGGGTGAGACATAATGCCTCAGTGAGTTCTTTCTAGCCCTAGGCTAGTGATAACCTCGGGGATACCTATGGTTATCACGTGTCTACATTACAACCTGGCGGTTGATTATACATGTGTGGTCATATACCCTTGACGGTCGTGCAAGCTAGCCCCGTCTTTGGTATCTCCTAACTTGTTATAGGCATGCTAATATCATACGTGCCATGGCGGTCGAGGGTTCCTATAACTGCATTGCTAAGATACGCTAAATGTATCTAAGCCTAATCATGAAACAATCATGGCACCACCTAATACCAGACGAATAGGGTAACCTAAGATCGTCTTTGGCATATTTTCATAACATGTTCATATCTAACATCATATCATAATCATGCACGAATAAATGTTCATTAATTCTTTATGTTAGCGTTGTACAATCAAACATTAACTTGATTCGTTTTACGGAGAGTCATGGGTCGAGTAACCCCGAGTACACTCCCATACATGACCGATGTACGTACATCGGACTCCCTCGATGTCGTGCGGGTCCCTTACAGCTTGAACCATTCCCCTTGAGTCGAGAACCTCCCGTATCCCCCTGACGTGGATAACGAGAGACACGAACACCTACATCTTGTATTAGTCTTGACCTTATGCATACATGAAAGGTTAACTACATGAGTTAAATTCCTTTAACTCCGATCCTTGATCGATCCCTTGGGGTAATAACATTCAAGTTCATGAGCGTAGAAAATATTCTTCGCACCTTAACATACATATATAATCATGATCAACCTCCTAGTTCTCAACAACTACGTCGAGGCTTTAATTCCATTCCCCTCATTAATTATTACATGCTGCCCTTTCAACTCATATTATAAATTCTCGTATGCCATGATCATTTATACATTATGAATACTTGTTTAACAATCAAGTAACATTTTTAAAGACTATGCCTTGGAGTCTTGGTTGGAGGGGTTATTATTAAAAGATTTGCTTTAAGAAAATCGCCCGCGAAATGCTCGAACCACCCATGACGAGTAAAACAAGGAGTTTCCCCCACTGTCTGCTCGCCATGGCGAGTAAAGTTGTGTAGGAGACGAGCAAGCTGTTTGCTCGCCGTGGGTGTTGCTCGCCATGGCAAGCTGTTTGCTCGCCGTGGCAAGCTATGACAGTCCAGAACTATCAAAAATGATGTTTTTGACTTAAAATCCTCAAAACAAAGCATCCGAAGGCATATCATGGTACTAGAAGTCATACAGAACCTGTAAAACAGCCATTGAACAAGTATTCACAAGTATAAAGATGCATGGCATGAAAGGGGTAACTTTTCTACACATAATCCCTAGAAAAATATATAGTTTTCCTTGCAAGCTAAACACATCCCATGGTTGGGTACTAACTAAGAACTCACCTTAAAATAACTTGAGAATATGCTCAAAACCTCAAGTCCTTGACAGCAAACCCTAAGATCAAAACCCTAGTTGAGAAATGGATGTTTGGTGAAGCTTGCTTCCAACTTGTCACCAACAACTACCAAACCCTAGCCTATCTTAAATTCTAACTTCTTGAAGGATTAGGAGAAGATTAAAGGAAGATCATGAGTAGAGAAGAGTAGAGAAGTTTGCATCCACACTTCACTAGCCAAAAAAACCAAAGGTTCTAACCAACACATGCTTGATTCCAATGAGGAGAAGGATGAAACAAAGATTATGGGTCAAGCATGATGATGAGGACCGATTTTTCTAGAGAGAAGGGAGAGCAAAGTTTTCTCACAAACCCTAGTGAGAGAAAGTGAAAAGAATTGTGTGGAATTTTGGACTTAAAGTCCATAAATAGTCCCTCCCTGAGCAATCACCGTTTTACCCTTAGCCTTAAACGCGCTCAATCTATCGTTATCAGGTAAATTCATCGTATCATAAAAGCGGGATATTACATCCTACCCCCCTTAAAAAAAATTTGTCCTCGAAATTTGAAACATACCTGAAAACAAATGCGGATACTGATTCAACATCTCCGATTTCAGTTCTCATGTTGCTTCACCATCTGGCGATCCTTTCCATACTACCTTCACTATGGGGATCTCTTTGTTCCTGAGAGACTTGACGTCACGATCTATTATACATTCTGGTTCCGGCTGAAACGTCAAATCTGATCTTAACTCTATAGAGTCTAATTCGACTGGCTGAAAGGGATCCGGAACATAATTCTTTAGCTACGACACATGGAATACATCATGCAATCCCGACATAGCTGGAGTTAAGGCCAACTGATAAGCTACTGGTCCGATACGCTTGAGTATCAAAAACCGTCCCACATATCTAGGACTCAATTTCTTGGTTCTAAAAACACCTCTCAAACCCAGTTTAGGCGTAACTTTTAGAAATACATGATCGCCTTCAGAAAACTCCAAAGGTCTCCGTCTCTTGTCCGCATAACTTTTCTGATGACTCTGAGCTATCCTCATCTTCTCTTGAATTGACTTAATCTTCAAAGTCGTTTCTTGAATGATCTCTGGTCCAAGGATGCTCTTATCTCCAACCTCAGCCCAACATAATGGGGTTCTACACTTCCTACCATACAAAGCTTCATATGGTGCCATTCCAATACTTGAGTGATAACTATTGTTGTAGGAAAATTCTATCAAAGGTAGATGATGGTTCCAACTTCCTCCATCTTCCAGAACACAAGCACGTAACATATCTTCTAAGGTTTGGATAGTCCTTTCTGATTGACCATCGGTCTGCGGATGATGAGACGTGCTTAGTTTCAATTTAGTTCCCAAAGCTCTATGAAAAGCTCTCCAAAAGTGTGAAGAAAAAATTGGATCCCTATCTGATATGATACTCACTGGAACACTGTGTAGCTTGACAATCTCAGAAATGAACAAACCCGCATATTGTGATGTCTTGTAGGTAGACTTTACCGGTAAGAAATGAGCTGACTTGGTTAGCCTATCCACAATTACCCAAATTGAGTCATGACCTCTTTGAGTACGGGGTAAACCTCCTACAAAATCCATGGTAATGTGCTCCCATTTCCATTGAGGAATCTCTAATGGTTGTAACATACCGGTTGGTCTTTGATGTTCTATCTTGACTTGTTGACATACAATACACCGTGCTACAAATTCAGCAATATCCTTTTTCATGACAGGCCACCAGTACTCCTTCTTTAAATCTTGATACATCTTGGTTGTACTAGGGTAGATTGAAAAACTGCTCTTATGAGCTTCTTCCAAGATCAATCTTGTAAGCTCTTGGTCATTTGGAACACATAATCTTCCTTCAAACAAAATTGCTCCATCCGAAGCCATAGAAAATTCTGGGCAACTACTTCGTCTCTGAAGTTCTGAATCGTCACTTTGTGCTTGTACGATTCTTGATCGCAAGTCACACGAGGCTTCCAAATTGTGCAACCAAATACCGCCATCAACCTCTGTGACTTCAAGGTTAAGATCACGAACTGTTTCATACATCTTACAAGTGTGCATCATAACTTCGGCTTGAGCTAAGGCCTTGCGACTCAAAGCATCTGCGACAACATTGGCCTTTCCTAGATGATACTTCAAATCAAAGTCAAAGTCTTTAAGATATTCCATCCAATGCCTCTGCCTCATATTCAAATCCCTTTGATCAAATAGATATTTCAGACTCTTGTGGTCACTAAACAACTCAAAATGTGTTCCATAAAGGTGATGCCTCCATATCTTCAAAATGAAGACTATAGCTGCCAACTCTAAGTCATGGGCGGGATAGTTTGCTTCATGCGCCTTGAGTTATCTAGATGCATAAGCTTCCACATTGTTTTCTTGCATAAGTACTCCACCTAGTCCCTTAGACGTTGCGTCACAAAATACCACATATTTCTTTTCTGGGTCTGGAATTACTAAAACTGGAGCTTGAGTTAACTTCTTCTTCAAGGTCCTAAAACTCTTTTCACATTCCTCATCCCACACGAAAGGTACCTCTTTCCTTGTGAGTCGAGTTAAAGGCAGAGCGATTTGAGAAAACTTCATGATGAAACGTCGGTAATAACCTGCTAGTCCCAAAAAGCTTCGAACTTCAGAAACATTCTTCGGCCTTGCCCAATTTTGAACAGCCTCCACCTTTGATTGATCAACCGCTACACCACCCTGAGAAATAACGTGGCCCAAAAATTTGACTTCTGATAACCAAAACTCGCACTTACTGAACTTTGCGAACAATTGCTTCTCCCGAAGGATATCCAACACTATCCTTAGATGCTGAGCATGCTCTTGCGGATTCTTAGAATAAACCAGAAAGTCATCAATGAAAATAATGACAAACTGATTTAGATAAGGTTGAAAAATCCGATTCATATAATCCATAAAAGCTGCTGGAGCGTTTGATACTCCAAAAGGCATAACCAGGAATTCATAGTCCCCGTAACGCGTTTTGAAAGCCGTTTTGGACACGTCAGAAGATTTGATACGTATCTGATGATAACCCGACCTAAGATCAATTTTCGAGAACACTGATGCTCCCTTAAGTTGGTCAACTAGGTCATCAATCCTTGGCAAGGGATACTTGTTTTTGATGGTTACCTTATTCAGCTGACGATAATCAATACACAGCCTCATGCTGCCATCTTTCTTCTTGACCAGCAATACCGGTGCACCCCATGGAGACACACTGGGTCTGATGAAATGCTTCTGGATTTGCTCTTCCAATTGGGCCTTTAGTTCTTTAAGCACCAAGGGAGACATTCTGTAAGGCGCTACTGACACTGGCTCGGCTCCTAGAATTAAATCAATCGAAAACTCAATTTCTCTCTCCGGTGGTAAGCTTGTGATATCAGCCGGGAAAACATCCAAATATTCACCAATAATGGGAATATCGCTGGGGCTTAGATTTGATTCTGGAGTCACGGTGAGCATAACATAAAAACCCTTATCCTGAGCACAATAAACTAAACCATCTGATATGTGTGCTTTAGTAACTCTGACAAGGCCACACCTTCTACCGTGTTATTCGTAGGCATATAAATACTCTTTTCCGCACACCTGATATACACATGATTGGCTGACAACCACTCCATACCTAATATCACATCCAGTTGCTTCATCGGAAGGCACACTAAATCTATATAGTATGTCTTGCTAGATACGATGATCGGACAATTCTCACAAACATAGTTCGCTACAACACTTCCATCGGTGGCCGTTGTTACCACCATAGGGGGATTTAATAACGAAACAAACAACTGAAGAGCTTCAACACATTGAAAGGAAATAAAAGAACATGATGCACCACAATCGAATAAAACTCTAATAGGATTTTGGCCAAGAAAACACATACCGCCAATCAAATCTTCATTAGCCTGTGCTTTCTTTCCATCAAGCGAATACACTCTTCCTTTGCTCATTGCGGTACCTACACTTTTGCCCTTGTTTCCTCTAGTTGGAAAATCTGCCACATAATGCCCCGCCTGACCGCATGCAAAACAGTTATCAGTGCCTACTCTGCATTCTCCCTGATGAGTCTTGCCACACTTTCTGCAAGTTGGATTAGTCCTGGGTGGTCCTGTGTGCTTTCCCCTTTGAGGAGAACCCTTAGGCTTCAGCTTATCGTGATACTTGTCAGCAAAGTTACCTCTGCTCCTTCCTCCTGGTCTAGAACCTTCCCTAGCTGCCTTATCAAAACCTCTTTCAGCTTCCAAACTGTTATACACCATCTCATCAAAATTTGTCAACCTCTGTTGACTGACCACGGCGTAGATATCTCCCCTCAAAGCATGCCTATACTGATTAACTTTCCACATCTCATTGGCCGCATACTCATTATGAGTAGAATAATGTGACAATTCCTCAAACTTCTTAGTAAACTCTGTTACCGACATCTGGCCCTGCTTCAAGTGAAGAAATTCTTGTTCTTTCCTGACCTTGAATGACAAGGGAAGATATTTTTCTTTCATTACTCATTTGAGGTTCTCCCAATTCACTAGAATTCCATTCGTCACCATCCTACGTTGAGTAGTTTCCCACCAATCCTGCGCTGCACCTCGGAATTGATTTGTTGCAAAAACCACCTTATCTTCCTCGGTACAGTTAGCCATAAGGAAAATCTTTTCCATATGCTTGATCCATCTCTTAGCTTCAGGTGGCTCCCCGCTACCGTCGAACTCCGGGGGATGGTTCCAATTGTACTCTCTAAAAGCTGGATTTCCCACCATGGGAGTTGGTTGATGCTGTTGATGCACACCTGGACCTTGTTGCATAACGGCAGCCCACTGTTGTTGGGTCTGAGCGTTCTATTGGATCTGTTCCTGCATCATTTGCATCATCTGTTGATTCTGTTGCATCAGTTGTGCCCACATCTGAGCATCAGGGTTAGCATTCTCCTCCACATTCTGATTAGCCCTTGGCCGGCCTTGTCCCCTTTGTGCTCCAGACATTATCGCTCAAACTGCCATATTTAAGTTAAAGTGATCAATTTTAACCAAATATAACAACGAGGACAACTATCTTAACTCAAAAAGAACGACTACTTGGATTGTAATATTAATGACCCAAGGCACGATCTGAATCGAGCTGCTCTGATACCAAATTGTAACGCCTAAATTTGAAAGTGTCTAGAATATTCAAATGAGCGTTAAACTGATATTGGATACATTAATTATACAACCAGAAAACGACATCAAGTCGAAAGTTTAGTTACATCAACATTCCAAAGTTTTCATGTTACATTATTACACCAAAAGTTTGCCAAACGGAGTATATATACAAAGTTGTAACAACACGTCTCATAATATAACATAGGCATCTCTAATCTACATCAAGGCGAATCCATGAAGTCACGATCAATCCAAGACTTTTTCTTTACCTTTTCCTTGCATAACCTGTGAACCTGAACAAATAAGGAGTTGGGTGAGACATAATGCCTCAGTGAGTTCTTTCTAGCCCTAGGCTAGTGATAACGTCGGGGATACCTATGGTTATCACGTGTCTACATTACAACCTGGCGGTTGATTATACGTGTGTGGTCAAATACCCTTGACGGTCGTGCAAGCTAGCCCCGTCTTTGGTATCTCCTAACTTGTTATAGGCTTGCTAATATCATACGTGCCATGGCGGTCGAGGGTTCCTATAACCGCTTTGCTAAGATACACTAAATGTATCTAAGCCTAATCATGAAACAATCATGGCACCACCTAATACCAGACGAATAGGGTAACCTAAGATCGTCTTTGGCATATTTTCATAACATGTTCATATCTAACATCATATCATAATCATGCACGAATAAATGTTCATTAATTCTTTATGTTAGCGTTGTACAATCAAACATTAACTTGATTCGTTTTACGGAGAGTCCCGGGTGGAGTAACCCCGAGTACACTCCCATACATGACCGATGTACGTACATCGGACTCCCTCGGTGTCGTGTTGTTCCCTTACGGCTTGAACCATTCCCCTTGAGTCGAGAACCTCCCGTATCCCCCTGACGTGGATAACGAGAGACACGAACACCTACATCTTGTATTAGTCTTGACCTTATGCATACATGAAAGGTTAACTACATGAGTTAAATTCCTTTAACTCGGATCCTTGATCGATCCCTTGGGGTAATAACATTCAAGTTCATGAGCGTAGAAAATATTCTTCGCACCTTAACATACATATATAATCATGATCAACCTCCTAGTTCTCAACAACTACGTCGAGGCTCTAATTCCATTCCCCTCATTAATTATTACATGTTGCCCTTTCTACACATATTATAAATTCTCGTATGCCATGATCATTTATACATTATGAATACTTGTTTAACAGTCAAGAAACATTTTTAAAGACTATGCCTTGGAGTCTTGGTTGGAGGGGTTATTATTAAAAGATTTGCTTTAAGAAAATCGCCCGCGAAACGCCAGAAGCACCCATGATGAGCAAAACAAGGAGTTTCCCCCACTGTCTGCTCGCCATGGCGAGTAAAGTTGTGTGGGAGGCGAGCTCCTACTCGCCACTGCGAGTTGGGGGCGAGTAACACCCCAGTCTGTGGGTGTTGCTAGCCATGGCAAGCTGTTTGCTCGCCGTGGCGAGCTATGACAGTCCAGAACTATCAAAAATGATGTTTTTGACTTAAAATCCTCAAAACAAAGCATCCCAAAGCATATCATGGTACTAGAAGTCATATAGAACCTGTAAAACAGCCATTGAACAAGTATTCACAAGTATATAGATGCATGGCATGAAAGGGGTAACTTTTCTACACATAATCCCTAGAAAAATATATAGTTTTCCTTGAAAGCTAAACACATCCCATGGTTGGGTACTAACTAAGAACTCACCTTAAAATAACTTGAGAATATGCTCAAAACCTAAAGTCCTTGACAGCAAACCCTAAGATCAAAACCCTATTTGAGAAATGGATGTTTGGTGAAGCTTGCTTCCAACTTGTCACCAACAACTACCAAACCCTAGCCTTTCTTAAATTCTAACTTCTTGAAGGATTAGGAGAAGATTAAAGGAAGATCATGAGTAGAGAGGAGTAGAGAAGTTTGCATCCACACTTCACTAGCCAAAAAAACCAAAGGTTCTAACCAACACATGCTTGATTCCAATGAGGAGAAGGATGAAACAAAGATTATGGGTGAAGCATGATGATGAGGACCGATTTTTCTAGAGAGAAGGGAGAGCAAAGTTTTCTCACAAACCTTAGTGAGAGAAAGTGGAAAGAATTGTGTGGAATTTTGCACTTAAAGTCCTTAAATAGTCCCTTCCTAAGCAATTACCGTTTTACCCTTAGCCTTAAACGCGTTTAATCTATCGTTATCAGCTAAATTCATCGTATCATAAAAGCGGGATATTACAAGCACAAACAAGAATCAAACAGTGTACCCAAAAGGATCCAACAAATCAACAAAAGCAGCGAGCCAATGGAGATGCATAGCCATGTGATGTGTCTCCAAACCATAGAAAACAAATCCATGTTGATGCAACTTCAAGCCATAGGCCAACAAAAGAATACTTCCAACAATGATGCTTAAGAAAGAACCAACAGATAGTTCCCAATCTTCATCAACAGAAACCCAAGAATCATAAGCCAGTATGTGATAAACCAGGAGCAAGCAATAGGAAAATTCATACCAAGTACATCTTCCAAAATCCATAGCCAATGAACAAAATGCAGTAGCAATAAGGAGCTATGTACCGTGTTGGAATAGCATTCAACACTAACAAAATAGCAGAATATTGAACGGGCAAAAGCTTGTTATAAATCCAAATATACATCCAAATTAGCCTCACAATTTCATTTGTTCCTTTCACACACAAAAATATAGAGAAACTCTCTGAACAACTTGGAGTGTACTAAAAGCTTCTTCAATTACTATTGAAGAATTCTTGACCATATCAGATCCAACACCATGATAAGCACTCAAATGCCAAAAATTAGCTCAACAGGATGCGATACTTATAAGACTACCAAGTGTGATAGCAACACCATAAAAGAAACAAAGAAGTATGCCACAACCAGCCATATAACGTTGGGATTTATACTAAGTGTGCATCTGCCAAATCACTTGCATGATGGAATGGAAAGATATTCAATGCACTAGAGCATAAAGAATTCCATGTTCTGTTAAGCAACAAGCGTAACCCAAAATCATGGATTATATACACAATGGTGCGAAGAGAACTGACCAATTGGTGTTGACATTAACTACATCTCAGAGTAGAACATTAGAATGCATCAAATCCCAGTATAAGAAAAAACATCAAGATCAGAGTGTGAATCTTGTAATCCAAAGAAGTACCCTTGTCCAAAAAGTAAAATCAAAATGCCACAAACAGTACTCTTTGAAATAGCAGCAACAAGTTTACCCAACAACAAGCACTAACAAATTTTCTCAATCACATCCAATTTCGTTTCAAGTTGCAAATCACAAATAATGAGGCTTCAAAATTGAATTGCTCAGTATAGCGACTCCGAAACAGAAACCGTGGCGCAGAAGCAGAATGTAGAAACCATAAACACAACTCCTCACACCAATGTAAATCTTCACTGCATATTCCACATGTAAACCCCAAAAGAAACATGTATGAAAAGAAATATTAGAACCTGATTGCTTTGAAGCTGAATCGAAGCTTAAAGACATTAGAAATATGAAGATCCATGAGAATATCAGTGTGATGCTGCGGAGAAGTAAATGAGGAATTTGAATCACAAGAATCAATCCTAAAGTATCAATTGCAGTGAATCTTGAACAATGAAACCCTAGAATTTTGGGGGAAAACAAATCAACGAACAAGAGCGAAGGGAAGCAATCGCTCAAAAAAAACAAACAGACGTAGGATAAACCAGATCGATATCAAATCAAAGACTAATCGAAACCGAATTGCATAACTGTAGCAGAATCGCGAACTGTAATGAAATGTGATAGAAACAAAATCGCGATCGCAAGAACATAACAAACTAAATCACGAAATGGAAAGATTCATAAACTACTCCTTCAATCGAACCAAAATTCGATGGATTTTCCGTCAAGATTGGTGAGATTTCTTGCGTTCTTGTTACTTCTTGCAACGACATCGTCGATGATGATGATTCTGTGTTAGTTGTGCACGAAGATGATGAGAAATTGCAAGTTGTTGAACCTGAATTGAAGAATCGCTGCTCTAATTTTGTTGTTTCTGAAGCATCGGAAGACTTCGTCATACAAACTGCTCCGGTGAGATTGAGGAGCGCTGTTTACGGCGCCGCCACCTTGAGGCCTTTTGCCTCGTGGTTGTTCGTCGGAAAATAGCATGAACAACTTGTTTTCACCATCAACAATCAGCTTCGCGTTTTCGAACTACATGACGAATCAATCGTCGTTTTCGATCCCAGCGGAAGATTTGATTTGTGTTCACTGTTCTTCGTTTCCAAAACTCTCCAACAAATTCGATTTCGCTTGTGGTGGATACCTTGGGATAGAGGAAGGAAAACGGTTATTCACGGTGGCACATCTTCGAGACAGTCAAGTTTGAAGAAGTACTTTTGGTTAATTGCATTTACAACATAGAATTACGTTTCTTGTTTCCTATTCTGAAGCTTTCCATAAGCATGTTTTGGAGAAGTTATTTTGAATCAGATTTTGGAAAAGTGCTTTT
This sequence comes from Medicago sativa, assembly GCF_051527215.1. Taxonomy (NCBI): domain Eukaryota; kingdom Viridiplantae; phylum Streptophyta; class Magnoliopsida; order Fabales; family Fabaceae; genus Medicago; species Medicago sativa. Next base: position 8,167,788 of record NC_140754.1, read on the forward strand.
TTGGAAAGACGCGTTCGGACTAAGTGGTTTTGATTCAGCAATTGCGTTTGGACAATCGCAAGAATCACAGAAGTGCGTTTTCTGGAAAAGCCGTTTTCAGCATAATTTTCTGCATTGGTTCAGAAGCATGTTTCCAGAAGCTGTTACCAGAAGCATGTTTCAGAAGCTGTTTCCAGAAGCATTTTTCCAGAAGCTGTTTCCAGAAGCATTCTTTGTTGTTCAGAAGCAGAAGCATACGCTGTTCAGAAGCATTCTTCGTTGTTCAGAAGCATACGCTGTTTTTTGTGTTCAGAAGCTGTTTTGTGTTCCTCCCATTTTAATTAGTTACTTCAGTAAGAATAAATTGTAATTTTCATTGTATTTCAAACTCAAATTGGTGAGTTTTCCCACTTTGAGTTTGAGGGGGACTATTAGAGTATAGTGAATAAACCATAGTTAGGTTATATGTAAACTATGGTTAGTTAGTTAGTTAGTTAGTTTGGTTAAGAGTTAGTTAGAGTTAGTTACACAACAAAACTCTATATATAGGAACACTCATGTATCATTTCAGATATCATCTTTTATCAAATCTATTGATTCTCCTATGAGTCTCTATGGTTATCTTCCTCATGAATACTACTATACTCTCTCTCTAGCTGATCACTATGATCTTTATCCCTGGAATTCCATGATTCATAACAATATGCATGCCTTTGGTGTACTTATAGTTCTATATAAGAATTATGAGAAGTAACAAGAGTAGGTTCTGATTGGATACACTTTACAATGATAAGCATTTGTTTTGTTGGTATGATGTTAAATCAAAAAAATTCCTTTTCGGTTTCTTTGAAGTATGAGAGAGATTGTTATGTTTAGTTTTTTTCTTATATTTTAAAAGTTAAGAAGTCCCACATAGAATAATTCAGAGAACTTTGTAGTATTTATACCAACAATGAATACAATAAGAAATTAAATCGGCAAGAGGAAATGGAAACTTGGTTTGAAGCATGGATAAATTAATTTTACATGTAATTTCCAACCTTCAACATAATAATAATAAATTTCCCCTTTCTTTCTTTGCTAGGAACCTTCAACCCTTTCTTTCTTTGCTAGGAACCTTGAAACCTTCAACATAATAAATTTCCCCTTTCTTTCTTTGCTAGGTTTTTTTTGAATATTCATAATTACATACCTTCAACATTAAATTTCCCCTTTCTTTCTCTTTCTTTGCTAGGAACCTTGAAACCTTCAACATAATAAATTTCCCCTTTCTTTCTTTGCTAGGTTTTTTTTGAATATTCATAATTACATACCTTCAACATTAAATTTCCCCTTTCTTTCTTTGCAAGGTTTTTTTGAATATTCATAATTACACATAAGTTAAAACTATCTTATGCATCTCAACTTTTTCTTCAACATAATAAATTTCCCCTTTCTTACTTTGCTAGGTTTTTTTTGAATATTCATAATTACATACCTTCAACATTAAATTTCCCCTTTCTTTCTTTGCTAGGTTTTTTTGAATATTCATAATTACACATAAGTTAAAACTATCTTATGCATCTCAACTTTTTCATCAATTCTCTAATTTAACCATTTCATAAATATCAAAAAGCTTTTGAGGATTATTTCCCTAAGTTAAGTAACAAGCGTATTTTGATTGAAAAGCTCTCGTAAGATAAAAATTCATCCAAAGTAACCTAAAGCTAATATAATCACATCTTCGTATTTAAGTACTTCAATCAAGGTTGAGACTATTGTTTAAATCTTACTATATCTTAGGTTAAAAAACTAAATCAAACTTAAATCTTACTATATCTTAGGTTAAAAAACTAAATCAAACTTGAATGAAAACATGTAACATCCCAGACTGCTTTTAGGATTGCCGACTAACCTCACAAACCAACACGAGTCTTTTCAGCGTGTTTTGTCCTCACTCGCACGCTTTCCGAGAAACTTCCCGAAGGTCACCCATCCTAAGACTACTCCAAGTCAAGCACGCTTAACTATGGAGTTCTTATGGAATGAGCTACCGAAAAGAAGATGCATCTTGTTGATATGGGTAGTATCTAACAATTCTTATAAGCCTTCCTTCAACCATGTAATCCCATACCTACACGGCCTCCGGATCCCTCACATTCCGATGTGATTCGGTTCCTCTTATTAACGTGGGGTCATCCTTACGGATAGTGCCCGTTCCAACTGGCGGGAACCTTTCGTATCCAACTGGCGGGATATCGAAAGCCACGTCGTGGGTGTTACAAAACAAATAGTAAACACCCATTATAACACAAACAATTGCTTTTATGCAATACTTATGATTACAAAATATAAATTGAGCTTAAATACTACAGTCTATATCACAATTTTACTCCTTCGCTCTATTACGCCCATTGTGTTTTCAGCTCCACCTGAGACACTTGAACATATTGTCTATTTTGTTAAAGGCCACACTATCTTGAGCATGCAAGTGATCTTTCCATTGTTAAAATCGATCGGTCTTCTCTCACACAACACCTTGATCAACACTTTATTAATTCACAATAGCCAAATTAGTGCTTCCAGACTCCAATATTGATCAATTACATTGATTCCCCATTCAGCGATCCATTCTTCTTGTTCTATACACTATTGGTCTCCATTTGTGATCCCTCCGGTATATCCACCCAACACAATTGGAACCCAAAACCTTAGTTTAAGCGGTGCTTGTTGAGAAAACTAAGACAATATAAATTTTAGAATGCTCACTGAAACTAAGACAATATAAACCTTAGTTTAAGTGGAGGATAATAAATTTTTTGAAAAAATAAATGGAAGGAAGTGTAACAGAGTGAAACAGTAGGGTAGGTCTATGCTGATGAAAACGAAAATACATGAGATGTTTGTTACATTTAGACAAACCTTAGGGGAGGCAAGTGTATTTTTCCCTATTTTAAAAGAAGCAAAATGAAAAATACTTATTTCAAGTAAAATAAATAAAGACTTTTATGTAAGAGATTTAGAGCATAGTGTAGACATTTTTCTTTCTGAAATTGACTGAAACAGTTCGACAAATACTCTCCACATATATTCATTTTAGAATTTTATATACATGCATATAGTTAGGTTTGAATCTCATATATATAAGGATTGTGGAAAGTAATAAGAGTAGGTTATCATTAGTTACTCTTTACATTCTCCATCTAAGCAACATTGATAAAAGCATTATAAACTGATAGCATTTGGAGAAAAAAAAACATCTTTTGTTCAAGCATTTTAATTGATAGCATTTGTTTTGTTAGCATGATGTTAAATAAAAAAGCATTCTTTTTTTTGTTTCTTTTGGACTATTCAAATGCGAGATCGTTATGTTTCCTAGTTTTTTCCTTATATTTTAAGAGTTAAGAAGTCTCACATAGAATAGTTTAAAGAAATCTCACATAGAATAGTTTAAAACGTTTTTTATTCTTTATATACAAACGTGTTATAGAAAAAACTAACTAGTAAGAATGAGAAATCTTCTTAAGGAGGAACTTCGCATTTACATCATACAATTTATGATGTAAGTGTGATCAAAATCCATATGAAGATTTCTTCCATATGAAGATTTCTTCTTATTAGCTTACTTTTTCTTTTTCTTTTATTGACAAGAGCTTAATTTTTCTTTCAATATTCATAATTACAAATGAGTTAAAACTATATGTATCTCAACTTTTTCACCAATTCTCTAATTTAACTTTTTCATGAATATTAAAAAGCTTTGGAGGATTATTTTCGTAAGTTAAGTAACACACTTATTTTGATTGAAAGTAAAAATTAATCCATATTAATCTAAAGCTAATCCAAACTCAACTTAATTATTATGCAATTAATCAGAGAGTTTGTTCAATTATGTCTATGTCTTCAGCTGTAGAATGTTGATCAAAAGCGCTTTCTAACAATTTTTTTTTTCTTTCCTTTTGGTTGGGGAAGAAGGAAATGAATTTTATTTTTTTACTTTCACTAATCCACTAATTTGTACAATTTATTACTGGTCTATAAAAAAATTAAGATCTTGTCATTTATCGCTATCTTTCTTCAACGAAAAAAGGAAGAAAAATTTTTATTTTGTAAAAAAAAACTTAAATAAAATTCAATGTACATACAAAAAAATTACTGATAAATAACACAAGTTTCTTTTTTATTTCTTTTTAGCTCATTTTTTTGTTCATTTTTATATAGGCTTAATAGCAGTTTTAGCTCCCTAACTTTTCCAAAGTAGCGATTTTGGCCCTCTAAGGAAAAAAAACTACAAAACCGCCCCCTAAGTCTTGCACCTGTGGCAGTTTTGGCCCCCAAGACCAATTTTGACTCGGTCTACGCTGACGTGAAACCCTAAGTGAGGTGCCACGTGTTATTTTTTTTTATTTTTTTTGCTTTGGGGGTCCAAAACTGCTACAGTTGCAAAACTTAGGGGGCGATTTTGTAGTTTTTTTCCTTAGGGGGTCAAAATCGTAACTTCGTGAAAGTTAGGGGCGAAAACTGCTATTAAGCCTTTTATATATTAATACAAATGTACTCCTCCGGTTCTATATATAAGAAAATTTTCAAAAAAAATATTGTTGGTCCTTTATATAAATAAATTTTCAAAAAAAATTTGTTGGTCCTATTTATAAAAATAAGGTCACAACTTTTAAGGTGTAGTTATTATTTAAAAGACCTTTCTACCCCTTATTTAATGTTTTTCTTTTTAATATTAATGCTTCACAATTTTTTATGAGGGTATATTTGTAAAAATACTTAAAAAGCAACACTAATTAATAAGTGTATTGGTTTTGATGTTTTTTGATTTTTCATCATATATTAAGGACCGGAGGGAGTATCTAAATTCCACAATATTAAAACAAACAAAAATATTATACATGTCACAAACAAATATGTGAGAGTTTTGCTGTTGTTGCTGCATGTGTAAGATCAGAAGTGAATAAGAATAATTCCCACAGTTTGATGGACAGACCGTTAAACTTCATGGATGAGCTTGAAAGTGATAAAAAAAATAAAGCAATAAAACTATACCTAAAGAAAAAAGAAAAAAAACTAATTAGCATGACTTGTTCAGCTTTAAAAACTAAACTAGTTCAAAGGTTCATTCACTCTCCTCTCACACATATTAAAGCACAAAATCAAACATCAATAATACCTTCAAAAAAATCACATTAAAAACTTAAATTAAAAGTGTTCATATAATGGCAAGGAAAAGAAGGGTTTCTGAAGCAGTTGAAGAAGGAAGCATAGTTTGGGATGGTATGATGGAAAAAGCTGCATCACTTGGTAGAGCTAGGCGAAACCGGATGCTATTCATTAGTGTATGACAAAGGATCCGTTTGTTATAGATTTTTTTAATGATTGTTGAAGTGTTTCAATTTTTTATAAATTTTTTAAATAAAACTTAAAATGAAAAGTTATTTTGGATAGCTTATAATTTGGGACAGAGGGAATAAGTAACAAGCTTATTTTAATTGAAAAGCTCTCATAAGGTAAAAATTAATCAATATCAACCTAAAACTAATCCAAACTATTCTTAAGAGCTACAATTACTTTAACCAAGATTAATGATGCTATTGTTTAAATCTTACTATATCTTCCGTTAAAAAAGTAAATCAATTTTTAACGAAAACATATAGGGTCTGTTTGGTAAGCCCACTAAATGAGCGTATAGCTTCTAACTTATAGCTTATAAGCTCGTTTGACAAAAAAAGCTCTGTTTGGTAATGATCTTTTACCACGAGCTTATAGTTTATTTCACGAGCTTATAAGCTATTTTTCAGAAGCTATTTCAAGTAGCTTTTGAACTTATAGTTTATAGCTTATCATTTTTTCAAGTAGCTTATCATTATTTCTCTACAAACCAATTCTACCCCTATAGTTTTAAATAAAATATCTATGTTTTAAATGCTCACAAATGAAAGATCTTTTTTAAAAAAAAAAAAAAATATTCGTTTTTACTGTTACATTTCATTTTACATTTTTCTAAGGACATTTAATTGTATATAATTACGTTAATTTTTTTTTGTTCGGTTAAATTCTTTGCACATAAATTGTGCCCATTATATTAAACTTGCTCGCATCTAGTTTTATTTTTTTTTTCAGAAAGACTCACGTCTAGTTTAATTGTATTTTTTTTTTACAAATAGTTTTATTGTTATTTTTTACGTCTATATAATTTACTTTTTTGTTATATTTTATCATTATATTTATTTTTTTTACAAAGTATACTGAAATGAAAATAAATACTAAAATATAAAATAAAGATATATTAAATTAATAATTTAAATTAGCAAATTTTAAATACTTAAATATTAATGGATGCTAATTTTGTTATAAATTAAGAATGTCTTTTTATGTCATTTTACACTTATCAGCTAATTGAATCGCTAATTTTACCAAACACTTCAATTAGCATATCAGCTATAAGTCATCAGTCATCAGCTAACAGCTATAAGCTATCAGCTATCAGTCATCAGTTATAAGCTATAAGTTATCAACTAACTTATCAGTTATCCGCTATTTTTACCAAACAGAGCCATAATAATCGCACATTATAACAACAATTGCTTACACAGTTAGTTCAGTTATGTATTTGTCTTCGTCCGTAGAGCAACTACTGTAGTTTTCTATTATGCAACACTTATGATTACAAAATACAAACTGTGCTTAAATACAAGCCTAACGAAAACAAATAAGGGAAACATAATCGAGTAATGTTTTTGTTATTTTATATCTCTGACTGTAACGCCCCGTTTTTCAGCACCAAAATTGTGTCTGTTTTTTTTTTATTAACGAAAGAATAAATAAAACCTTTTTAAACTCAAGTCATAGACTTTTATTAAAAAAATAAATTAAAGATTCCTTTTCAAAATGAACGTCAGAGTTAAATAGCGTTTTGTATGATGACTGATCAATTTACAAGACACACTTACATCCCTACGCAGAGGGAAAGTTTCCTAACAAAAGTATTAACTAAAATAAAAAGGAATCCTTACAAAGTTGTTACCTAAAATTAAAAGGAATCCTAAGGTTATTTTCCTATCGACTATGTGAGTGGTCTCGACTACATACCCCTTGAACGTGATCTATCCTGCGAACTTGGTCAAATCCCCAAGACGAAATAGTCCACTCATCCGGGGAGGTGGAATCGTCATCTTCCGCCGTGGTAGCTCGGCTCCCTTTGGAATCATCATAATCTAATGGCGTATAGCCCACATATCCACTGAAAGGGTCACCAATCCGAAAATAACAAATATACAGGAAACATAAACAGCGAAAACATTATACATGGATTAAAGATCTCATTTTAGCCCATGTATATGGAAACAAGTTGAGAGGTTAAGATTATTAAATTTATTAAGACTCGATTCCTAATGCAATGCCTATATGTCGATGCATATGATTCCGGAATTAATACCGCTCCGCAGAGGGGTTGTGGCAACTCCACTAAGGAGATGAGTATCTACTCATTTATCAGACTCAATGATCCACTACAGGATAAGGTGGATTTAAAACGCACCCCGTGCCACCTCTTCGGTGTGCACCTCGTGACTCCTCTCTGGTGACCACGTTTACTATGAAATGCATGAGCATACGATTCCCCTTATATGCTAATGCAACAACTTACATATCTCAAAAGCATATGTAAACAATTCATCGCATGCATTAAAGACTGCACATATATAGTCATTTATCCACCTTGAAAATTAAGCATCATAAATCACGTATGAAAATACGGAGCAATTATACATAACAATTTATCATATATAAATATATCTAAAAATGGATAGGTGCCCTTACCTCGACTAGCTTTTCCTTATATTTTTCTTAAACGTCAAAACCCTCAAGAACCCAATAGCATTCGCAAAGGTGATATCCCCAATTTTGTTCTCACACCAATAGCCTTCCAAGTAAATGCTTTTAATTTATTATCTTACTCATTTCCCCAACTCTCACAATCTCACTTTACTCTTACTCAACTCTCACTTCTTTCAAAGTTCACGACAAAGACACTTAGGAGAAGGGAAAAGAAACCGAAGCAAAAAGAGAGAGATGATCAGACATGAGATAGAGCAAGAAAATACAACTCGACAATTTCCTACCAAAGAGACCATATTTTAAAGATTAAGATTATGGTCAAGATTTATTACCATTATTTATTTTATTTCTTTTCATGAAAGTTAACATTTTTAAAAGTCTTCTTTTTCTAAAATAAACTAACATGTCAAAATAACTTTGATCAAGAAAACTTTTCTAATTTCAATCAAGTTATATATCTTATTTTAAACTATCCAAGAATTATAATAATTCTTAACGTTTTTGTCTCTAAATTTTAAAGAAGAATTCGAGAGAATCTCATTTGATTTTATGTCGCTTTCCGAACTTCGTAATTACGTTAAAACTTTACGCGCGCTAACTAAAATTATCAACAACGTCAAGAATATTATTTTTGATTTTTTTTAAAACAATTGAGATCATAATTCAATCATTTTCTAAAAAGACTAAAAAGATTGTATAATGTTTATTTCTAAAAATGGTTTGTCGAGAAACCTCCAACCCATGAATAATTTTTTTTCTTTCTAAAGTTGTTATTATAAAATAATAGTACCTTTAGTCTCATAAATCCCTTTTAAGTTACTAACTAAAAATTAGTTTTGGACTAAAAGTAGTAACAAAATATAATATTAAGTTACCTTAAAATTTCCAAAAGAAGTAAAAATATAACCATACTTCATAATCTACTTTCATAACAAAAATAAGTTTCGTTTCCCAAGTTCAAGACCACAACTCATGAGTATATTAAATCCATTTAGCATGTTTGTTTTAGACAACTCACGTTTGTTTTAAACACCAATAAGTAAATGAAAAAGATTTTCAACACACAACACACAAGTCAAAGATTTATATAAATTAAAACATGGTAGAGATTCTTTGTTTTCATAAACAAAATCCACTCAAAATGTACATGTTGTTATATATTTCGACAACCACAAGGAACTGGGAAAATCTTCTCCATCTCTCAAGATCCAACTCTTAAACACACTAGAGCACAAACAAAACTAGAGTAAGGAAATTTCAAAATCCAATCCCACTCCCAAGAGTTTAAGCTTCGGCCATTAAAGTAGAGAAAAGATATTATAATTTTCTTATCAAAATTGAATCATAACCTTTAATTATTCATCATTCTATATGGAAACATAATATAGTTCTAAGTCCACAAAGTTATACTTTGTTAGTCATGGTAAAGTCAAAGTCCAATGTGTGTCCTTCTAGTAAGCTCTTGTATGTGGTTCATGGTGAAGTTTACTTTTTTTTTTTATTATTAAGACAACAATATTATACCAAATTAATCGAGGCTTACTTAAATCAATTAGTGATTTTGCTTAACAAAGACAATTAGAAAAACCAACCATAAAAAGGGCCTCACGGCCATAACAGAGAAAACATATGAAATTATTGTTACCTTAAATAAACACTACAACACGTTGATCCTAGAGTTCCAAGGATCACCCACCATGCCTCTTTATTATAGTGATAATGAGTTTTGGATTTCTATCAAGGTAACTTGGAATAGAAAAATAAATGAAATGAAAAAAAACTCTTGAAAATGGGAAAGGTTCCATCAAACACAAGGAAAAATGAAGTGCTAAGCTTCTTTCTTTCATTACTACTCAACAACACAAGTGAGATAAAAGTTTAGAAATGGAAATGAAGAGAGAAAGAAGAATGAAGAGATATGGATGAAGGAAGAAGAGAGAAGAATGAAGAGAGAAGAGAGAAGAGAGAAGGAAGAGAAACGTGAAAGAAGGAAGAGAGAAGAGAGGATGAAGAAATGAGAGGATAGGAATAAGTAGATATTTTCTTTCTTAGCAAATAAATCATCATTAGACTTTACTAGTTACAATTGGTTCCTTAATTAATAATAGAGGAATGCTAAGTGCAATCGTTCACCCAGTCGCTTTTGGACACTTTCTTCATGATTGGTCCACATCACTCTTTAAAATAAACCTGGTAACCTGTAACCGGCTTGGTACATATAATTTATTTTAAAATAAAAAATATGATAATTATTAAATATTGACCTCATCTTCCCCACACAAAGATTTCTGCAGATTCTTCTCCAAACATCAAGCCCCCAAAACTAATTTTCTTCAGGAACCATCACCGAACATTTTTACACTTTCCACTCCCAGAATTTTTTTTAGTTTCATTTCAATAAATTTGCACCATTTTTCAAATTGTTTCTCAGATTCACGCAAAGCCCAAACAAAATGCAGATTTACATTGCCACAGCTTGGAGTCTTGCTACAATCTCACCGGCAATACCATGTTCGTCACCGTCAATTCTCCCGGCATTAACCATGATTTCTGTCTCGAGCTGGTCCCTATACGGGACAAATTCAATCATCAGTTATTGTTACGGTCGCTGGACGTGGAACTTGTCGTCGCCGCTGACGGTTCCGACAGTTCCGCCATCAAAAAATAAATTGACTGTTCCTAAATTATTTCTTAGCTTCCTTCGATTTTTGATGGACTTCACGAATGAGGCTTCGCGCTGAATCTATAACGATAAATGCAGACTTGATTTTTTTTCCATTTTTATTAAAAAAAAATGCTTTTGATTTGCAGAAGAGATGAATATGAACAGAGGCACAGTGTGACCAGTTATTGGGAAAGTTCAAAGAATCCATTTTTTATTTTATTTTTACTCTTTGAAAGTGCAAGGAATCGACTTGTGGTGGTGCCAAAAAAACTGTGAAGAACCATTTGGATTGTTAGGTGTGGCTGCCAATTTTAACCAGGTGAATGATTTGGTGATTATATGTGGTTGGGGACGAAGGACATGCTGTCTTTTTTTTAGTTTGAATAAAAAAAACTGAATGGTTTGCCTTTGAACTTGTGTAGCCGGTAAGCAGGTAATAAGTTTTGTATAAATGATGAGGTGGACCAACAGTTAAGAGAGTGTTTAGGAGAGAGTGTAGGAGAGGTTGTGCTTAGCATTCCTCTTAATAATATAAGTTCTACCGATTCCTTTAACCATAAACAATTAGTTACTTCTAAAAACTAATCATGATTATTCTTCCACTTTCATTTTCTATAAACGTCACTTAATTTTAAACGCAATCGATCGCGGTTGACAGTTATACGTGATACCGATAAAAATGTCCAAAATAATTTTCACCAATAAAATAACTTTTTATCCGAGTATTCTATACGACGTTTTCTTATGAGAAAATTTTCGATGGAAAAAATATTTTTATTGCATAAATCTATCATAAATAATTTTATGAGTCTATACAAAAAATTTCATACAAAACGGAGTTTGTTTTAAAAATTATGCGCGGTAAAATTTCCGTTTGTGGAAGAGACTGAAAATTAAATTCTCAAGAAATTTTCTGAAAAATTTATCATGAGTCGCTATCGCGACAAAAACTACAAAATATTCGAGTTGCGATAAAAATTCATCGTCGAAGGTATTATTTATTTTTATCTGATCGTAATCTAAAATCGACGAAGTAACATAATATTATATTATCAATATTAATTTATTTTCAAAATTACCTGTCTTACACAGACCGTTTGATTAATCCGACAGGTGAGAATGGAGTTGCATTGTAGAGATAGATGTAGAGTTATAAGCTGCCGAGGATCCAAATCCCTTTTCCTTGGAGTTAGCTTATAAATGACAACAATTTTAATATAGGCAATCATAGTTTATACAATGTAAAATCCAAATATATAAGTAACATTGATGAAAGAATTATACTCCCTCCGTTCCTTTTTAAGCGTCACTTTTGGAGAAATTTTTTGTTTTTATTTAACTGTCACTTTCAAAGTTCAATGCTACATTAAATATTGTTTTACCAATATTATCCTTGATTATTTATTGATGAAAGAGAAATACATGAAATGAGATATTAAATGAATAAGGTTATTATAGTAAAAGTTTATATTATTGTATTAAAAGTAGCAACATTCATTGATTGTCTTGGTTTGTGTAAAATATCAAAATGTGACAATTAAAAAGGAACGGAGGTAGTAGTTAATAGCATTTTCACACCCAACCAAGGCTTGAACAGAGACATGCTTTGTAACGCCCAGTTTTCAGCACCAAAAATTGTGTGTCTGTTTTTTTTTTTAACGAAAACGAAAGAATAAAGTTAAACCTTTTTAAACTCAAGTTATAAACTTTTAAGAACAAAATAAAATAAAAGTTCCTTTTCAAAATGAACATCAGATTATATGGAGCTTTGTATGACAACTAAATAATTTATAATACACGATATACATCCCTACGCATAGGGAGAATTTCCTACATAAGTACTATCCAAAATTGAAAGACTACTAAGCTGATCTATTACTCTAAAATTGAGAAAGTTGGGTATTAGACCCTTTAATGACATTAAACTACAATATGGCTCCCTGCTAACTATATGGCTGGTTGCGAGTACGTTACCCCTAACTGTGACCCGTCATGAGGTAGGGTCAAATCCCCAAGACATCGTAGTCCAAAAACCAAGGAAGCTAAACTTCGTCGCCTCCGATGGAAGCGTCTCGAGATCCCATGGTGTCATCATAATCTATGGCATATAGCCCACACATCCACTGAAAGGGTCACCATTTCCGAAAATAACAAATATAAAGATAACATGAACAGAGCAAACATTATACAAGGATTAAAGATCGCATTTTAACCCTTGTATGGGAACAAGTAGAAAAATAAGATTAATGCAAAATTTATTATGACTCGACTCCTAATGCAATGCCTATATGTCAATGCATATGTTCCGGAATTAATACACCTCCGAGAAGGGTCGTGGCCACGCCACTAAGGAGATGAGTATCTACTCATCTATCAGACTCGATGATCCACTACGGGATAAGGTGGTTTTAAAACGCACCCCGTGCCACCTCTCCAGTGTGCACCTCGTGACTGGTGGTCACGTAACTATGAAATGCATGGACATAATATTTTTCAATAGGTATATGAACTTCTAATCACATGTTACAACTCAGAATATACCATTTGTAATCTTTCTCATGCATACATTATTTCATTCATTCACTTTGGAATTTATACAATATTAAACACATATGAAAAATGAGCAATTATACACAACAAATTAACATGTATAAGTATATCTAAAAAGTGGATAGGTGCCCTTACCTCGACTAGCTTTTCATCCAAACAAAATTGACCTTGTCCCTTTTTTTTTTTTTTTTTATCTTTTAGTCATGAAAGTCCCTCCAAGAATCCATAGCCACTCCCATTAAATACTTTTATTTCTCATTTTACTCATTTCTCTAAACTCTCACTCAAACTCTCACAAAACTCACTTGTCTCTCATAGTTCACGACACAAACACTCAAGGGAAGAGAAAAGAACACTAAAAGAGTATAGAGAGATGACCAGACTTGAGAGAGACAAGAAAATACGACTTGACAATTTTCTACGAAAAATTCTACAAAGTCTCTTTTATTTTTATGTCTTTTCTCAAACTTCGTTAAGTCCGTTAAAATATTAAACACACAATCTATATTTATAAACAATATCATAAACATTATTTTCCATTGTTTTTTTTTTTTGAGGGATTTTATTTTCCATTGTTGTTTAATCAAATAAGTTCATCCTTAAGTCATTTATTTATTATTATTTTAAAGGACCTAGTATACATAATAAAACAATTATTTTTCTAAAACATTGCCTTGAGGAAAATAAATCTAGCCGGGTATAAATTTTTATTATAAAGTTCTCATTCTAAAAATATTAGTATCTTTAGCGGCTAACTATTCTTTTTAGGTTACTAACTAAATCATTGGTTTTAGACCCAAAGTAATAACAAAGGTTCAATTTTAAGTTCTCCTTAAATTTACCAAAAGTAGTAAAAAAATATCATCATGCTTCATAATCTATTTTCACACTAAAAATAAATGTCCTTTCCAAAGTTTATGACTACAACTCTTAAGTCTACTAATATAATTTAACACTTTTGTTTTACACAACTCACATAGTTATATTTTGTTAGAGATTGTTTGAAGTAAAAATCAAAGTTATAGATCCATTTACGGATAAAGGTGCAGCCAATTATTGAAGATTTAACAAATAAAAGAAAGATGTCTTAGCCGATAAACCAGGGAGAAAATTAAAACAAAAAGCAAAAGCAATACCAAAATGAATGAAGGTGGAAACAGGAGGACAAGACCAAACTTAAAATGACAGTGAAATGAACTCGATGGTCCTTAACAAAATATGAGTAAAAATATAGAACAAGTGGTTTCTATTCTCATTTTAGTAGAGTTTAAGATGTGAAAGATAAAATTTGTTAGAAATTAATTCAAGCTATCACCTGAACTTTTGAGAAGGAAGTTGAGGCTTATATATGCTTAGTCACTATGTATCTATTTTGATTGGAACAAAGAGGCACCACCTCATGGATTTAGTCTGCACCATTTGTTTTTGTTTAATAGATAACCACACCTTTTACTTGGCTATTAAGAAGTTTAGCCATCAAAATATTTGGTTAGCTAGTAAGATTAATTTATGAAAAATTTGTGAACCGCCTCTTAGTTTCTTATAGTGAGTAAACTTATTTATTTTGTACTAGTAACTTTGTTTATAAAAGAACAAAATACAACTTGACAATTTTCTACCCAAGAACCATAATTTTGAAGATTAAGAATAAGGTCAAGGTTTATTACATTTTTTTTTTTTTTATCTTTGTGTTAATTTAAGGATGGAGTTAAAAACTATAGTGTTTGGGTTTAGGCGCCTGAGTGATCTAGTAATTAGTGGAAATATTTCCCAAATGAAGCGAATGTTGTTTAGTTAAGCATAAAATTGCTAAAGATAAGCTCACGAAGTGTGGTTTTCAATATAATGTCTGTGAATTTCGGAGAATGATAAGGTATAATAAGTCCAAGTGATATTTTTTTTAGTAGTGCTAAACATTTTATTGTTGTCTACAACTAATGAACATGTATGTATCACCAAGTTTCGAGGACGAAACTCTTTTTAGGGGGGTAGTATTGTAAGACCCGTAATTTTAAGAATAAATAAATGTTAATAATATACTTATGCTACCTCGTTTATTTTAGTTTATGATCAAATAAAAATAAATAATACCTTCGACGATGAATTTTTATCGCTACTGGAATATTTTGTCGTTTTTGTCACGATAGCGACTCATGATAAATTTTTCAGAAAATTTTTCGAGAATTTAATTTTCAGTCTCTTCCACAAACGGAAAATTTACCGCGCTTAATTTTTAAAACAAACTCCGTTTTGTACGAAATTTTTTGTATAAACTCATAAAATTATTCATGATTGATTTATGCAATAAAAATATTTTTCCATCGAAAATTTTCTCTCATAAGAACCAAATGTAACTAGTAGTCAAATGAATATTGGCTTGTGAAAGAAAATATCTTCTTCCCCTTATCTTTCTCACACGGTCACACCACACACATGTACAAAGAAAAGAAAAAAAAAATTGTAAAGATATTTTTGTGAGACTCCACCTACACCAACTTTTCTCTATATATGGGGAACCCTTCTCATTTCATTTCTCGCCCCTCTTCTTTCTCTCTCTCTCTCTCTCTCTCTCCCTCCCTCCCTCCCTCCCTCCCTCCCTTCTCTTTCTCAAGTATTCATTCTTCTCTCTTCCTACTTCTCTCTTCCTACTTCTCTCTCTATAAAACCATATCTACTATAAAACCATATCTACCTCCCATCTCTCTTATTTCTTCATTCTTTCCTTTCTTCTCTCGTCACTCTCTCTTCTCTCCCTCTCTTATGTCTTTGTTCATCACTATTCTATCTTCTCTCTTATTATTTCTTCTCTCTTTCTTTGTTATTTTCTATTCTTTCTTCTCCTTCTAGAAAAGAAAGTTCCAAAACACTTGAGAAAGGTAATAACTCATAAAGCCTCCACTCTTTCTTTGATTTTGATTTCCAATACTTACAAAATATGGAAAGGATCATAAATCCAAAACTTTGTAGTATTTGTTCATGAACACATCCTTACTCAACTATTCTTTGGCTAAATATTTGTGAATTATGCCACATGATCATGATCTTTTGTTTATTTCCCAATTTCCCTACAATTTTATGTTCATGTCCACTTGAGAAATATGGGTCATTCTTTCATTAAATTTGAAGAACAAAGGAGAGTAGTTTTATATAAGACTATATTTAATTCACAACATATGAAATGAGATGTACAAGCATGTTCTTTTATAAACAAAGTTACTAGTACAAAATAAATAAGTTACTCACTATAAGAAACTAAGAGGCGGTTCACAAATTTTTCATAAATTAATCTTACTAGCTAACCAAATATTTTGATGGCTAAACTTCTTAATAGCCAAGTAAAAGGTGTGGTTATCTATTAAACAAAAACAAATGGTGCAGACTAAATCCATGAGGTGGTGCCTCTTTGTTCCAATCAAAATAGATACATAGTGACTAAGCATATATAAGCCTCAACTTCCTTCTCAAAAGTTCAGGTGATAGCTTGAATTAATTTCTAACAAATTTTATCTTTCACATCTTAAACTCTACTAAAATGAGAATAGAAACCACTTGTTCTATATTTTTACTCATATTTTGTTAAGGACCATCGAGTTCATTTCACTGTCATTTTAAGTTTGGTCTTGTCCTCCTGTTTCCACCTTCATTCATTTTGGTATTGCTTTTGCTTTTTGTTTTAATTTTCTCCCTGGTTTATCGGCTAAGACATCTTTCTTTTATTTGTTAAATCTTCAATAATTGGCTGCACCTTTATCCGTAAATGGATCTATAACTTTGATTTTTACTTCAAACCATCTCTAACAAAATATAACTATGTGAGTTGTGTAAAACAAAAGTGTTAAATTATATTAGTAGACTTAAAGAGTTGTAATCATAAACGTTGGGAAGGACATTTATTTTTAGTGTGAAAATAGATTATGAAGCATGATTATATTTTTTTTTACTACTTTTGGTAAATTTAAGGAGAACTTAAAATTGAACCTTTGTTATTACTTTGGGTCTAAAACCAATGATTTAGTTAGTAACCTAAAAAGAATAGTTAGCCGCTAAAGATACTAATATTTTTAGAATGAGAACTTTATAATAAAAATTTATACCGGCTAGATTTATTTTCCTCAAGGAAATGTTTTAGAAAAATAATTGTTTTATTATGTATACTAGGTCCTTTAAAATAATAATAAATAAATGACTTAAGGATGAACTTATTTGATTAAACAACAATGGAAAATAATGTTTATGATATTGTTTATAAATTTAGATTGCGTGTTTAATATTTTAACGGACTTAACGAAGTTTGAGAAAAGACATAAAAATAAAAGAGACTTTGTAGAATTTTTCGTAGAAAATTGTCAAGTCGTATTTTCTTGTCTCTCTCAAGTCTGGTCATCTCTCTATACTCTTTTAGTGTTCTTTTCTCTTCCCTTGAGTGTTTGTGTCGTGAACTATGAGAGACAAGTGAGTTTTGTGAGAGTTTGAGTGAGAGTTTAGAGAAATGAGTAAAATAAGAAATAAAAGTATTTAATGGGAGTGGCTATGGATTCTTGGAGGGACTTTCATGACTAAAAGATTAAAAAAAAAAAAGGGACAAGGTCAATTTTGTTTGGATGAAAAGCTAGTCGAGGTAAGGGCACCTATCCACTTTTTAGATATACTTATACATGTTAATTTGTTGTGTATAATTGCTCATTTTTCATATGTGTTTAATATTGTATAAATTCCAAAGTGAATGAATGAAATAATGTATGCATGAGAAAGATTACAAATGGTATATTCTGAGTTGTAACATGTGACTAGAAGTTCATATACCTATTGAAAAATATTATGTCCATGCATTTCATAGTTACGTGACCACCAGTCACGAGGTGCACACCGGAGAGGTGGCACGGGTTGCGTTTTAAAACCACCTTATCCTGTAGTGGATCATCGAGTCTGATAGATGAGTAGATACTCGTCTCCTTAGTGGCGTGGCCACGACCCTCTGCGGAGGTGTATTAATTCCGGAACATATGCATTGACATAAAGGCATTGCATTAGGAGTCGAGTCATAATAAATTTTGTATTAATCTTATTTTTCTACTTGTTCCCATACAAGGGTTAAAATGCGATCTTTAATCCTTGTATAATGTTTGCTATGTTCATGTTATCTTTATATTTGTTATTTTCGAAAATGGTGACCCTTTCAGTGGATGTGTGGGCTATATGCCATAGATTATGATGACACCATTGGATCTCGAGACGCTTCCATCGGAGGCGACGAAGTTCAGCTTCCTTGGTTTTTGGACTACGATGTCTTGGGGATTTGACCCTACCTCATGACGGGTCACAGTTAGGGGTAACGTACTCGCAACCAGCCATATTGTTAGTAGGGAGCCATATTGTAGTTTAATGTCATTAAAGGGTCTAATACCCAACTTTCTCAATTTTAGAGTAAAAGATCAGCTTAGTAGCCTTTCAATTTTGGATAGTACTTATGTAGGAAATTCTCCCTCTGCGTAGGGATGTAATCGTGTATTATAAATTATTTAGTTGTCATACAAAGCTCCATATAATCTGACGTTCATTTTGAAAAGGAACCTTTATTTTATTTTGTTCTTAAAAGTTTATAACTTGAGTTTAAAAAGGTTTAACTTTATTCTTTCGTTTTCGTTAAAAAAAAAAAACAAAAACAGACACACAATTTTTGGTGCTGAAAACGGGGCCTTACATGCTTCTTCATCATTAATAGTTGATTCCTTACAGCTGGTCGGCCTGATTGAAAATAAAAGTAATTAGTAGTTTTGAAGTGAATGTTTGTATGAAAATTAAAGAGCCACTAGATTCATGGCTCAAAGACATGCATGCAGTCTTCACACATTAAGATAAAAGTGTGAGATGAGTTAAGAGTACCAATTAAGCCAGCCACTAGGTTTGAAAATGATATTATTTAAAGTTTTCTAGGTATATTGAACTTTGCATGATGTTTATTGGAGTAATCGCATTCCTTAACTTCTTTCATCAATGACGAGCACAAAGATATTAGTAACATTTTTTGTGTGTTTGCGGTTGATTATGGATTGTTTTGGGGAGAATGGTGACTTCACTAACTTTTAGTAAGTGTGAAGATTTGTTTTGTTATCATGATGTTAACTCAGAAAATTAATTCCAGTTTCTTTTGAACTTTTGATATATGTGACAGATTGTTATTATTGTTTAGTGGATTTCTTATATTTCAAAATTAAGAAGTCCCACGTAGAATAATTTAGAAAGTTTTTGTTTTGAATTAGTTATGTTCTTGTTACAGAGTTTATGCTTTGAATTGTTCTTTTGTGGTTGATTATAGAACATGTTTTGGGCTAAAAGGTGAATATAGTAAACTTGAGCCTCGTGCTCGTCTGTGTTGTTTTCTTGGTTATGGCACCGAACACAAAGGTTATCGATGTTGGGATCCAATATCCCAGCGTATCCGCATATCTCGTCATGTTGTCTTTTGGGAAGATATAATGTTCTCTTCCTTATCAAAGTTTAAGTCTATCCCGTCTACTTCCACTCCTCTTTTTACTAACCCTGATGTCGATCTTTTTCCTAGTGACACACATGCAGGTTCTGAGACATATGCAGGTTCTTCTAGTGAGCTTCCAACCCCTTCCGATCGATCGTTGGTCTTGAACCTCCCACCATTGAGCTTCCTCCGAGGGTAAGAAATCCACCTCCTTATCTTCGTGATTACCATTGTTATTCCACTATGCTTCACCATCATGAACCACAATCCTATAAGGAAGCCTCCACAGATCCTCATTGGCAGCAAGCTATGCAGGAAGAATTACAGGCATTGGAGAAAACCCACACATGGGACCTTGTTGATCCTCCTTCCGATAAGACTCTTGTATGATGCAAATGGGTGTACAAAATAAAGACTCTTTCTAATGGATCAATCGAGCGTTACAAAGCTCATCTTGTAGCAAAAGGGTTCACTCAAGAGTATGGAATTGATTATGAAGAAACATTTGCCCCTGTTGCCGCATCAACTCTGTTCGAACTCTTCGTGCCTGTAACGCCCACACTAAACTTATCTAGAATATTTAGAATATGCGTTAAATTTAGTACTGGATACATTAAAATTACAATAATAAAAATTTCGACTAAATAAATATATACATCACTGCAGAATCGTACATTTGCTATCTGAATACATGTCTGAAACCATAATAAATAATCTGAACTAGTACGACACGAGCATGTGGAAATATATCATTCAACCTCCTGTATTGTCTCCTTGCCACGTACAACCTGCTGATCTGAAATAAAATAAAAGGGATTGGGGTGAGACGGGATGTCTCAGTGAGTTCCACCTATCCTAGGCTGTAGGCCATCTCAGGGAACCTAGGATCGCCATCTGTCTCTAAGCTCAACCCTTTTTGGGTTCATACAGTTTCTTGATGCATAACTGAGCGATCGGGGGATAACTAGGATCGCTATCTGAAATACTAATGTAATCCTGATACTAATGTTGAAATCATAATCACAATCGTAATTATAAATAAAATGTCTGTCATATTATGTTAGAAATGTTAGCGTTGAACAAACAGTATTATCTGAGTTGATTTTACGGAATAAACCCAGGTGGAGTAACCCCGGAATTTATTCCACTCTGACCGGTAATAATTCCAACTGGCGGGAATCCAACTGACGGGGATACCGGACTCCTCTGATTATTGTGGGGTCATCCTCACGGATAGTGCCCGTTCCAACTGGCGGGAACCTTTCGTATCCAACTGGCGGGATAGCGAAAGCCACAACTTAAACATGTTTTAATATTATAACTTGAACTGATTTCTAATAACTGAGTTAATCCTCAACTCCACTACTGACGGGGAGATAGAGAGGAATAACTTAACTGATTTTCTTTTAATGAAAACATCCTGAAACTAGTAATAAAGACGTAGTGATTCCGTCTTTGTTCTGAAATTAATTCGGATACTAACCTATTCAGGTTCTAGGCATATCGTTGTCATATGCCATTCCTAAAAGGTTATAAAATTTTCCCATATCCTGATAAATTAAAACCCGACTAATTAAGCCGAACATTCATACTTAGAATTCTTTACTTTCCAATAATTGGAAATCTACCCTTGAATAATTTGTTTCAATGGCCATTTTACTCTAAACATTCCTTTACACAAATAAATATATATTATGGTAGTGTATGATTAGAAGATATGCATAATACAATTTCGGCTACATATTCGGCAATAATGAGAATTGGAGTCTTAGCCAAGCCAAACCATTATATTACCTTAAAAGTGTAATTTAATTTAGCTAATAGTCAAAATAAAGTAATAAAATCAAACAATTCTCACTTTACGTAACGTTAGCCGAAATTGCATATTTATTCGTTCTCACGTAAAACTTATCATAATATTTTTCCTCTAACTTCTACATTACCATAATCATATTTATCAACATAAAAGTTATTTTAGAGTACTCTAGCAAGGGTATAAATCTTAATCATATTGTCACTAAATTATGTACTAATGTACTAAATCATATTCTATTATTCTAAAGGCATAATTTAACTACCCAAAGGGAAGTTTTCTAACTAAAGGAACTCACCTTAACATTTTTCTGAAGTCCCGACGCTGCTTAAGTCCCATTTCAGCTCCTGCTATGCCCCATAAGCACTTTTCGCCAAAACAGCTTAAATGCAGCTTATGGCTTCTGTACGCTCCAATTACAGCCCAGACTTCGATCCAAAATCTTATTATGTCTACTAAACATATACATTCAGTTCTGGACCCATTCGTTAACTAAAACTCGCAATTTAGCTTATTCGGCAAAATCTTCGTCTAAACCCGTAAGCATTTTCCTGCAGAATTTACCAAACTTCAATTGTGTTTTCTGAGTTCGTTTCTAATCCAAATCACACGAAATTTATATCCAATTTGAAGGGAATTACGTGCAGAATCTATAAATCCAATAATTACTCAATTATGGATTACACAGCATCATATACGAGTCAATGAAGACCATACAAGTTTCGTCTCAAAATCATGAATTTCAAGTATAATCACTTATAACAACAACTACAACTCAAAATACACCAACAACAACTCATCAAGGCTACTAAACCACTTTTCTATATTAATTTCCTTCAATTCCAAGTTTCTACTTCTAGTCCATTCTCCAAAAATTTAACTTACTAGTAAACTCACCTTAAATGTATAATTCATAAGCTCCTTGTGCATCAACTTGTCACTACCATAATCACTCACAACACAATTTTGCATTCCTATAACATAAACCCAAGTAATATCAACAAAGGAAACATTGGGAGTGGTGGTGATGAATTCGGTCATCATGGAAAGGAGAGGGGAATGAATTTTGTTACTTACCTTGTGATCACTCCACCATGGTTAGTCCAAAAGCAAAATTACAAGTCGGTTCCATGAGATTGGAATGATGATTTTGGAACAACAAAGGGAGAGGGCCGATTGGGACATGGGAGGGAGGAAAGATAATTTGTGAAGCTTGTTCTTAAAATTAATCTCTACAAGGTACCCATTACAACAATTAGCATGATGATTCCATGATGAAAGATGAAATTTTGATGAAGTTTGGATAAGAGAGAGAGCCGAATTTTTGAGAGAGTGGTAGAAGGAAGGAGAGAGTTCTAGAGTGATGGTGAAGAATATAGTAAGAATGAGAAAAATCTAGTCTTGGCCCAATTAAAATAAAAATCTTGAATGGCAAGTTACCAAAATGTCCTTCAAGAGAAAATACACAATTATCTTTCTTTAATTCATAACCACTTAATCCCTCAAGTCCGTTAGAATAGTGTCTGAGATATTTGCCGAATATCATCATACATTTCTCAATAAATAATTAATCCTTCGAAAATTATTTCTGTCTGACATGTTTAACTGATACAACAATCTATTTAAAATTACGCGGGATATTACACTCTACCCCCCTTAAAGAAATTTCGTCCTCGAAATTTAGAGTTTGCATGATAATAAGTGCAAATAATTTCTCTATACTTTCGATCTTAGACTTCCACATAGGTCTATTACCAACTGATTCTCTTTATCCGACTAAATTATCAGTTTCCCTTGTTACATAAAGTCTTCCGACTACCTAGTCATAGATACAACTTACTTGAATTAATATGTTAAACCGATTTCAGGACATGTTTTCCAATCTCATATGTCGAAAAGATTCGATAATAACCTTGCTCATTTCGACAAAATGAAGGGACCTATAATTAAAGGGCTACAAAAAACTTGTTGTAAAGGGGGATTCAATTTTAGCTTGATCATTCAATGACATTATTGGTCATGTGTAAATTTGTTCCACCGTAATTTACAGTATCAGGGATACTCGGTTAAGATTTAAACTAGGTAAAATTGATAGGACCTTGGAGGAATGAAGCATACGAAGAAGGAAAGGCATGATGTGAAGTTTATAATAAATTCTCTTAAGGAAGTATTCAACGCCAATGGTGGCTGGTGGTCAGAAAGAATCAGTTCATAACAGACGTATGTTGGAATCTAAAGTTGAAAGTTGGAGAAATTATTTATACTTATTATCACGTAAACTCTAAATTTCGAGGACGAAATTTTCTTAAGTTGGAGAAATTATTTATACTTATGTTAAAAGTCATTGATATTATTATGGTCACTATTTAGATTTATCTTTGACTTATTGAGCAAAGGATTTGAAATTGAGATTTGGTTGCATATACAACGACATGAGTTTTAAGATGTGGGGAATACGGTTTTGAGATATATGATCTTGAGAATTTTCGATGTTAATATGCGCTCCATTTGGATATGGATTTTACTTGTGATTTATAAAGTAAAGAAATTGAGACGGAGGATTGGATTTTATGTATTTTAGTAGTTGTTTTGATATGTTGTGAAATGCGGTTTTGAAATATACATTTTGAAAGGATTTGATATTAATATGTACGCGATTTGGAATTGGATTTGAATTTGAATTTGGATTTACTTATGATGATAAGTAGTAGGTTTTCAATTGAGTTTTGATGAAGGTATTTTGATATAAGTTTCGTTATGTTGCAAAATATGGTTTTAGACATGTGTTTTAAGAATGAGGTTTTGAAAGTTACGGTTATAATGACGACGACCTAGGTGCACCTAGTATGTGATTTCAATTAGGTAAAGTTACCCCGTTAGATGGAGCCGCCCCTATGGAAAGACCGCCATTAGGAGGAGAGGGCTATCAATGAGAGGTAAACTCCCTAATTGAAAATGTTTTACACTTTGTTTTGAGTCGAGAGAAAAGAGCTATCCGTTAGATGGAGCCGCCCCCATGGAAAGGCCACCATTAGGAGGAGAGGGCTATCAACGAGATGGAGCTAGTTCTCGATTCACCCATTTTGTTTATTTTCACTAAATGGAGTTTTCTATATATTTTTAAAGGTTATTTATCAAGATTTTCGGCAATATATTTTTAAAGGCTTTTATTTTGATTTTCGGCAATTTATTTTAAAGGCTTGTAATGTTATCTTCATGTCTTACGATGTTGGACTTTTCGTTGAAGTATACCTATTTGATTGGAAGTATATACAATGTGTGGATTTTCATGCGTATAAAGGTTTGCGCATTATTAGAATTTTAGACGGTTACTATTTTTGTAATTGACAATAGATTTGATAAAGTAAATAATCGTGCCCTGTGTGTTTCCCTTCTAGTTGGCGGTGGTTGTTGTCTCTCACTAAGTCCTTGTGACTTACCCCTTTTTCTTATATTTTTACAGATTCAAAGTCAATTGTGTAGAAAGCTTCTACCAGGGTTAAAGATCTATCAGTGTCAATCTTTTGGTAGGTTTCCTATGTGTATAAATTGAATGATCAATGCATCTGCAACTATAGGTTGTTTACAAATGTTTTGTTTGAGTTGTACAAACATTTAGTTATGTCGCTTTGAGATTCTAATGGTAACACAAGTATGAGAAAAATGTTATTTGAGATACTGAATGATGAAACAGGTTTTTAAAACAGGATTCATATCTTGGAAATGTTGAATTTACAGAGGAAACTCTGTCGAAATTTCAGTAAATAATTTTTTTTTGAAGTGAAAACCGAATTGGAATTGTTTTTATTTTGTAGTTTGTCAAGATGAATCAGTAGGCTTGCCGGGCTAGAATGTTCTAGTTCGTGCGCCGGTCACGATTAGTGTTTTTGGGTCGTGACAACCTTCTTGTCTGTGAGTTGTGGAATACATTATACACATCCCGAACATAGTGGATTGTAAAGCTAACCAATGCATCTGATATCTTTCGAGTAAATTCCTTGTTCCACATACTCTTTATAAATTGTCTTAGGTTACTCCTACTTGTTTACCTATACTGAATTCTTGAAAAATCTCATACGTTTACTAGAGTAACACTTCTATCGACTTCGTCAACTTTTATCTTGTCTTGGACGGATATGACCTTTGAGTGATCTTTCATGTTATGTCTGGTCCTAATAAAAATTTTACTTCTGAACTGTGCCCCAAATAACGAGGTCTTATAATGATAATCGTACCATACTCTGTATAAGATCGTCCCTACTCTGAGTAATATCTGATGTCAAGTTTATTTCTTCGAAAGTAAGAATTGTTTCAATTTTCTCCGTTAATCAACACATAAATAGGAAAATGTTATTTCTGATATATGTTATGTTTTATATGAATAAACTCAACATGGTGCTACCTCAAACATCTGTTGGAAGTACTAACTGACGAGTACAATCAATAAGTCAGATTTAAATACATAGTGTACTAACTGGCGAGTACATTAAATATATAAATCTTATATGAGAATGGTACACTGACTGGCGAGTACACAATACACGAGGTAGTTGATAGGCGTTTGGCAAGTGCACCAAATACTATCGAAGTAGTAAAAATATCGATCTCACGAGGACTGTTTTAACTTCAATAATTCAATCGCGTTATAAGAATAGGATGTGTAAAAGTTTATTTTGATTTGCCACTAGGCGGTAGATTTGGTTTGATTTTAATTAAATCAAGTAACAGAAAATAAAGATTTGGTTAAGAAAATATGGGAGAGATGAGATCAGATCCGTCGAATCCTCTAAGTTCCCCTAATTGGTCTACTGCACCTATTTGTTATGAACCCTCTTCTAGTTTACGATGATTAACAAATTAGCCCTAATCAATCCCTTGAGTTAGGACCCTCTTCTTAAACTACAGCCCCTAATTCCTTAGGTGGTCTAATAATTCTTAAAGGTTTTACCGAACGTTAACCTATTATCACTAACAAACGATTATCTATTCCTAGACTAACCCTGTTTATTAGAACAATTCAATTAGGTCTAAGTTGAAAGCCATGGTCAGTGGTCATTCATTCTCACGAAATCAAGTTATATGTGATTAAGATATAAAAAACATTAAGAACAATTGAATTGAATAAACTAGAATTGAATTCATAAACAAAATAGAGTTTCACAGCAACATGTGTCAATTAGGGTTACAAAGATTCATCTCGGATCTAATCTCTAAGAGATTTAGCTACTCATAATCGAGTTTACAAATAGCATAATCAATGATTGAAATAAAACATACATGAATTGGTAAAAGGATGAAGAAATCGCCCTTCTAGCCGTCTCCGATGTCTCAAAATCGCCCTTTGCTCTCCAAAATCGTAACTCCTTTTCTTCTAGCTGAGTGCAGTATTTATAGAGTTTTTGGGCCTGACCTAGTCAAAATCGCGCCGCGCAGTTGTAATTGGCGCGCCGCGATTTCCCTCAAACAGGGACATATGCAAATGTGTCTCAAAAATCGCGGCAAGGCTAGGTTTTGGCGTGGCGCGATTTGCTTCGAACAGGCTTCAATATTTCAGCTTTTTGCACTCCAGAACAGTATAAATTGCACGTGAACTCTATCAAAATGTCACAATAAGTCCTAAAAATTACGTAATGACAGCATGTCATCACAACCCCAAACTTAAACCATTCCTTGTCCTCAAGGGATTTGCTTGCAACAGTGACAAACGACAGTAAAATAACAGTTACCTGACAAAACGATAGTACCCAAAAGTTCATTCTCCTTCTAGCTAAAGATGAGCTAGTTTGACTTGTTCGCATCCACCAATTCACAACTCCTCGCATCAAATTGAAACAGGGTTCTACCAGTCGACATGCAGGTCTACATATTACCATACGCTTGAAAAGTTTCTAAACATCAATCAAAGTCAATATCATTACACACTTTTGAGGTCTTTAGGGTTATAACGGGGCTTAGGTGAAAGGTGGGATATATTTGGATAAGTAGGCTACACAAAATTTGAGTTAGGCATTCCTACGGAAATTAAAGCACAACATTCAATCCTTCGATCATTCACCTTGTGGAAATACAATCAATGCAAAGGTACTAGAGAATATTTTTAACATTTAGGGACAATCGAGTTTGAAGTTACTCGGATTTTCAATGTTTTGTCCCTTTTTCATCATTCAATTTCTCTTTTTTTTTGATACACCATTTTTATGTGTATATTTTGCATGACAATTTCATATTTCTTTCATTTTTGTTCTCTAATTCTCTAGTACCCCCACCCCAAACTTAGTTGGTTGCAAATTCCAATAGCAACCCAAACTTAATCTTTAGCAACATTCTACAATGCCTTAACTCAGAAATTCATTAAGGGACAAGTCCTAAAAAGTCTCTAGGCTTGTAATGTAGTTTGTCACCGAACAAAAAGTTCTAATCCTACCGGCTCACAATTGGTTAAGAAAGGATAATTTGAACAATTTAAAACAAGGTAGGCTTCAAAAAGGCTCACAGGACCAAGCACTTTTGCCTCAGTGTGTAATTGACAAAGACCAATCAATAATAGAGAAACAATGGAAGTTCTAGAAATGTAGTTGTATGGAAAACTAATCTAAATATAAGTAAATTGAAAAACAAATTTGGCAA
Source organism: Medicago sativa (assembly GCF_051527215.1). Taxonomy (NCBI): domain Eukaryota; kingdom Viridiplantae; phylum Streptophyta; class Magnoliopsida; order Fabales; family Fabaceae; genus Medicago; species Medicago sativa. Next base: position 8,195,721 of record NC_140754.1, read on the forward strand.
TGAACCTTATGGCTGAGATTTCTGGGAGTATGTGACTACCTAGCAACGCCGTACACTTCGCCTTTGAATCAAGTCACCCCTCCTTTAGAACTTTTGGAATACCGTTTCATCAAATAACTGTTACTAAACTGGAATAGTCACATGAAACAAAACAAATTCATTAATAATAAACAAGTGCAGGAGCAATTACAATAGGGAAATAAGTTCAATGGACTTCGACATTAAAAAGAAAATAAAGAAAATAAATTGAAAACAAAGTAAATCTAGTGGGTTGCCTCCCACTCAGCGCTTCTTTACCGTCACTAGCTTGACTGCTATGGATCCTCAGAGGTCCTTCAGAATGAGTGCCACCCGTCCTTTTGGTAGGTCGCCACCTAGGTATGGTTTAACTCTTTGTCCATTTACTTTGAAACTTCGATCTCCTTCAGGTGTCACTAGTTCAACAGCTCCATATGGTGACACACTTTTGACCAAGAATGGTCCAGACCATTTTGACTTGAGCTTCCCAGGAAACAGCTTCAACCTGGAATTATACAACAAAACTAGTTGTCCACAGTTAATATCCCTAGACACTAAGTTTTTGCCATGATACCTTTTTGTCCTGGCTTTATAGATGAGCGCATTTTCATACGCTCTAAGCCTCATCTCCTCAAGTTCATTAAGTTTCAAAATTCTTTTCTTACCAGCGGCTATTTGATCAAAATTTAAGGCCTTAATGGCCCAATAAGCTTTATGTTCTAGCTCGACTGGAAGATGACATGCCTTCCCATAGACTAACTGATAGGGTGAGAACCCAAGATAGGTCTTAAAGGCTGTCCTATATGCCCACAGTGTGTCATCTAATTTCCTAGACCAATCTTTCCTATTTGACGCAACTGTCTTCTCCAGAATCTGTTTTAGCTGTCGGTTTGAAACCTCTGCTTGACCACTAGTTTGTGGGTGATAGGGAGTTGCAACTTTGTGCTTAATGTTATACTTTTTTAGCACATTTTCAAGAAAATTATTGCAAAAATGCTTCCCCCCATCACTGATCAATACTCTAGGGGTTCCAAACCTAGTGAAAATATTCTTTTGAAGGAAGTTGACAACCGTTTTGGCATCATTAGCAACACATGGTATCGCTTCAACCCACTTTGTGACATAATCAACACAGACTAGAATATGGAGATAAGAGTAAGAGGAAGGGAATGGTCCCATAAAATCAATTCCCCAACAATCAAATGGTTCAACTTCAATGATTCCTTTTAGGGGCATTTCATTCCTCTTTGATATGTTACCTGTCCTTTGGCATCTGTCACATCTTGTGACAAAGTCGTGGCAATCTTTGAAAAGGGTGGGCCACCAGAATCCACTTTGCAAAATTTTTGCAGCTGTTCTTTCTCCACTGTGGTGGCCTCCATAAGCTGAGCTATGGCAGTGCCACATGATACTATGTGCTTCCTCACCTGCAACACAACGTCTAATCAAACCGTCAGTACCTACCTTAAACAGATACGGGTCATCCCACAAGTAGTGGTTTGCATCTTTGAAGAACTTTTTCCTCTGAGGGTAGGTCAGATCATCAGGAACTATGTTGCCGGCCTTAAAGTTCGCCATGTCAGCAAACCAAGGTCTTTCTTCAATAGCAAACAGTTGTTCATCGGGGAACTCGGCCTTGATGGCCTTCTCCTTCTTTGTCACCTCATCATTCTCCAGCCTTGAGAGGTGGTCAGCTACCACGTTCTCGACTCCCTTCTTGTCACGAATTTCAAGATCAAATTCTTGCAATAATAGGATCCACCTCAACAGTCGAGGCTTAGAATCCCCTTTAGTTAAGAGATATTTGAGAGCTGCATGATCTGTAAAAACAATGACTTTGGAGCCTATTAGATAAGAACGAAATTTTTCCAATGCAAAGATTACCGCAAGCAATTCCTTTTCAGTTGTGGAATAGTTAACTTGATTTTCATTTAAAACCTTGCTTGCATAATAAATTGCATGAAAAAATTTGTTCTTGCGTTGGCCTAGGACTGCACCAACAGCATAATCACTTGCATCACACATAAGTTCAAAAGGTAAATCCCAATCGGGTGCAATGATTATTGGTGCAGTTACCAACTTGTTTTTAATCAAAGAAAAAGCATTTAGACATTCAGAATCAAAATTAAACTCGTTTTCTTTGACCAAGAGGTTACAGAGGGGTTTGGAAATTTTAGAAAAGTCTTTTATGAACCGCCGATAGAAACCGGCATGCCCCAAGAAACTCCTCACTCCTTTAACGTTGACGGGTGGAGGAAGTTTCTCTATAACCTCTATCTTGTCTTGGTCCACCTCAATGCCTTTAGCACTTATTTTATGTCCCAAAACTATACCTTCAGTTACCATAAAATGACATTTTTCCCAATTCAAAACAAGGTTAGTTTCGGTGCATCTTTTAAGTACAGCATTTAAATGGAACAAGCATTGATCAAAAGACTTACCAAAAACAGAAAAGTCGTCCATAAATACCTCAATGTTCTTCTCTATCATATCAGAGAAGATGGAAAGCATACACCTTTGAAAGGTTGCCGGCGCATTACACAGCCCAAAGGGCATCCTTCGATAAGCAAACACTCCAAATGGACAAGTGAAGGCAGTCTTTTCTTGATCCTCCGGAGCTACTGCAATTTGATTATACCCTGAATACCCATCCAAGAAGCAATAGAAGGCTTGGCCAGCCAATCTCTCAATCATTTGATCCATGAATGGTAATGGAAAGTGGTCCTTTCTTGTTGCGGTATTCAACCTCCGGTAGTCTATACACATTCTCCAACCAGTGACGGTGCGGGTAGGTATCAATTCATCTTTTTCATTTGCTACCACCGTCATTCCACCTTTCTTGGGTACCACATGAACTGGACTTACCCATGAGCTATCTGAGATAGGGTAGATCATACCTGCATCTAGTAACTTCAGCACCTCTTTCTTTCCCACTTCCTTCATTGTTGGGTTAAGTCTCCTTTGAGGTTGAACCACCGGTTTGTATTCAGCCTCCATGTGTATTTTATGCATGCAATAAGCTGGACTAATACCCTTCAAATCAGAAATGTTCCACCCCAAAGCTCCTTGATTGTCTCTTAACACCCTCATTAATTTTTCTTCTTCCAAAGGTGTCAAGGTATTGCTGATGATTACTGGTTTAGAGGCATCCTTAGTGAGAAAAACATATTTCAAGTGAGAAGGGAGTTCTTTTAATTCTGGATTTTTCTCTCCTTCTCCACTCAAAATAGGAGCATCCATAGAGTGCTTACCCATTAATTCTTCTATTTTTACCGGGCCCAACTCTTGCTTGCTTGCTGCTAGTTGCTTCACACAATCACTTACTTCAAAATCTTCATCATCTTCACCTTTTGCTATAGAATTCACAATTGCACGTTCAAGAGGGTGTGTTGGTTGATGTTCACAAGAGTCATCTTTAACTATTTCTTCAACAATGTCAATCCGGTAACACTTGGGATTTTCATCTTTGTGCTTCATGGCCTCAAATATATTAAACACTACTTGCTCCTTATGGAATCTCAACATTAGCTCTCCTTTCTCAATGTCAATCAAAGCACGGCCAGTTGCAAGGAAAGGTCTTCCTAGAATGAGTGGCATATCCTCATCTTCAGCCATATCTAAGATCACAAAATCTGCTGGAAACACCAAGTCATTAACCTTGACTAGCACATCTTCAAGTATACCGAAAGGATAAGAAATTGACCGATCAGCTAAAGTAATGGTCATTCTTGTTGGTTTTGGTTCCCCACACTTAAGCTTCTTCATCATTGAAAGAGGCATCAGATTTATACTTGCTCCCAAGTCACATAAAGCTCTTCCAATGTCTACCGGTCCAATTGAACAAGGGATAGTAAAAGCACCAGGATCCTTCAGCTTAGGTGGCATCTTCTTTTGAAGAATAGCACTACAATTTTCAGAAAGTGCAATATTCTCATCATCCTTAGGCTTCCTTCGTTTAGTCAACAAGTCTTTCATGAACTTAGCATATAACGGCATTTGATCGAGAGCTTCGCCGAAAGGAATATTCACCTGAAGTTGTGAGAAAAGTTGCATGAACTTCTTGAATTGGCCTTCATCCTTTTCTTTCTTCTTCGAAAGGTGAGGGTATGGAAGCTTCACATATGATGGAATAACCTGTGGTTTGTCTCCATCTTTCAAAATTTGACTCTTCGACTTCCTCAAGATTGAATCTTCATCAATTAACTTCTCACTTTTTTCTCCCTCTATTTTTTTCTTCCTTTCGTTTTCAACTACTCCATGATCATTTTCTTTTTCAACTACACCCTCATCATTTTTTTCAACTACATCATTCTCCTCCACCTCAACTACTTCATCAACCTTATTTGGAGCTTTTGGAACTAAAGGTGTCAAAACCTTTTTGCTCCTCAATTCAATAGCATTACAAGACTCATTCTTAGGGTTATCTTTAGTGTTACCTGAGAATTCGCCTTTGTTTTGTTCAGCCAACTGCTTAGCCAATTGCCCCAGTTGAGTTTCAAGCATCTTCCTAGAAGCTTCATTGTTCTTTCTTTCAGCTTCTTGACTCTTCTTCATCTCTTCAAAGTTGCCTTGAGTCATCTTCATGAAGTTCATCATAGTTTCCTCAAGAGCTGATGGCTTCCTTTGTTGTTGTTGAGGAGGAGTGAGCATCTGAGAGTTCAAAGCATTGTTATTTGAGTAGCTTAGATTTGGATGCTTATTAATGCCTGAATTGTAGTATTGATTCTGCCTTTGATAACCTCCCATGAAGTTAGCTTCTTCACTTGATCCTTCCGGAACACATTCACCGTTGGGATGTTCTTCACCACATAAGTCACATTTGATTGCAGCCACTTGTTGTTGCTTATGAGCCAAAGTGAAGCCTTGAAACTCCTTAGTTAGAGCTTCGATTTGTTTATTCATAGCTGCTTGGTTAGCAAGAATAGCAGTTTGTTCACTCACCCCAAACACTCCTCTTTCCTTCTTTTTAGCTTGATCACGATACTCATTGCCAGCCATGTTTTCAATTAGAGCTTGAACTTCATGATCGGATTTACTTTTGAGACTACCTCCCGCGGAAGCATCTAAGAACATTCTAGTGTTTGGTGTTACCCCCTCAGTGAAGATTTGGAGGTATTGTTTCTCAGTGAACTCATGATTAGGGCACCTCTTAAGAAGCAAATTGAATCGCTCCCAAGCATCATACAATGATTCGCCTTCTCCTTGCTTGAAGTTAGAGATCTCCATCTTCTTTTCCCAATATTTAGACATAGGGAAATATTTCTCCAAGAACTTCAGCTCTAACTCTTCCCATGTTTGGACAGTCCCGTTTAGTATTGTTAGCAACCAATCTTTTGCTCTTCCCGTCAAGGTGAAAGGAAATAGCCTTAGCTTCTTTTGTGCTTCAGTCACGGTGGCTGGTTGCACACAAAACTCGCAGGTTTCAGCAAAACGGCTCAAGTGTTCATGAGGACTCATAGCTTCAGTCCCATCGAATTGCTTGTCCCTCAAACCGTTGAGGACAGTTGTCTTGATGTCGAAAGCTACTGGGTTAGCGGGTTGAAAAGTGTGGGTCAGTTGACCGCGATGAGTGGCTAACCCGTAGTCTCCTAGCTTAGGTCTTGGTGGTACAACTCCTTCTCCTTCCATAGTTGCAGATTTAGGAGAAGAGATCGTTTTAGATTCAGTTGAGAGTGGCTCCGGTATTTGTTCTCGAACACCCGGTGGAACGGACTGAGCTAACCTTTGCGATCGGACAGCTTTCTGAAGTGCTCTAGCAGTCCTTTCAATTTCCAGATCGTACTCTAGGTCGTCTGAGCTCTGTTTACCTCGCATAAACAGCAAAATACCTTAGTAGCACTGCACAACGCAAAGTAATCAAGTGAATATGAAAACAGAAAAATAAAAATTAAAAATAGAAAATTAAATTGCAAAAACCCTAAATTATAACGTAATTGCCTTGTTGAAATAATTCAACAGTCCCCGGCAACGGCGCCAAAAACTTGATAGGCGTTTGGCAAGTGCACCAAATACTATCGAAGTAGTAAAAATATCGATCCAACGAGGACTGTTTTAACTTCTATAATTCAATCGCGTTATAAGAATAGGATGTGTAAAAGTTTATTTTGATTTGCCACTAGGCGGTAGATTTGGTTTGATTTTAATTAAATCAAGTAACAGAAAATAAAGATTTGGTTAAGAAAATATGGGAGAGATGAGATCAGATCCGTCGAATCCTCTAAGTTCCCCTAATTGGTCTACTGCACCTATTTGTTATGAACCCTCTTCTAGTTTACGATGATTAACAAATTAGCCCTAATCAATCCCTTGAGTTAGGACCCTCTTCTTAAACTACAGCCCCTAATTCCTTAGGTGGTCTAATAATTCTTAAAGGTTTTACCGAACGTTAACCTATTATCACTAACAAACGATTATCTATTCCTAGACTAACCCTGTTTATTAGAACAATTCAATTAGGTCTAAGTTGAAAGCCATGGTCAGTGGTCATTCATTCTCACGAAATCAAGTTATATGTGATCAAGATATAAAAAGCATTAAGAACATAAACAAAATAGAGTTTCACAGCAACATGTGTCAATTAGGGTTACAAAGATTCATCTCGGATCTAATCTCTAAGAGATTTAGCTACTCATAATCGAGTTTACAAATAGCATAATCAATGGTTGAAATAAAACATACATGAATTGGTAAAAGGATGAAGAAATCGCCCTTCTAGCCGTCTCCGATGTCTCAAAATCGCCCTTTGCTCTCCAAAATCGTAACTCCTTTTCTTCTGGCTGAGTGCAGTATTTATAGAGTTTTTGGGCCTGACCTAGTCAAAATCGCGCCGCGCAGTTGTAATTGGTGCGCCGCGATTTCCCTCAAACAGGGACATATGCAAATGTGTCTCAAAAATCGCGGCAAGGCTAGGTTTTGGCGTGGCGCGATTTGCTTCGAACAGGCTTCAATATTTCAGCTTTTTGCACTCCAGAACATTATAAATTGCACGTGAACTCTATCAAAATGTCACAATAAGTCCTAAAAATTATGTAATGACAGCATGTCATCAGTAGTATAACTGATAGCTTAATACATAACATATATTTGTAGTCATTCAACTTTGCTTCATCTATACCAGATTTTAAATCAATCACGATACACCTTGATCATATTAGGATGAGTAGAAAGTATCATCATAGATCTTCTCTTGAACTTATATGTTCAAAATATACATTTCATTCTTGAACAATATTGTTATAGTTGTTACTCTAGGGAATGTTTTATCATCTTTTCTTAATTCCATACTCATAACCTGAACATGCGTAGTCTCATACCGTAGATCACATAATTTTCTAACTTGTGTGATATCAATCTTTTCTTTACCTCAAAAATATGGAGTTTAGATTCCTGAACTTCACGACTAAAATTGCATTCAAGCATTTGCATTCATATTCTGAGTAGTATCTGTTCCCTCAAATACATGTTAATGTTCCCTCAAATACATGTTAATATACCTGATATTCCATGATAGTATCTCAAACCAAAATAAAAATAAAATCTTCAAGATACAACATTCATATTCGTTGCCTCATACATGACTCCTTTTAACTAATCTGATACTTCTAAGTCATTCTTCGAAATCACCGTGTCGATTAACCGGGTTACATACTATAGGTGATTCCACTTTCTTATATTTAATAAGTGATAAGTGTTTAAAGGTGATATATTTCATATAGGAGTTTAGGCATTTTAGTGACTTGTTTTGCAAGATTCTCTATGGAAAACTCCAAATATTGTGTTAATATGTCATTTATGCTTTTGAGCCTTATTCTACCCTTTTTGTGCAGGAAAAGACAAGCAAGGAGCAAGAAAAGTCAAAATTCAAGGAAGCCACGCCATTAGCGTGTCCTACGCTATTAGCGTGAGGAAGAAAAGCCCAAGGTCAGAAGGGTACGCCAATGGCGCACCTGGAGCGTGAATCTGGAGCACTTGTGAAGAACACGCCATTAGCGTAAGCTACGCTATTAGCGTAATCACTCCAGAAAGGTACGCTAATAGCGTACCTGGAGCGTAGCAGGCCATGAAGAACCACGCCATTAGCGTGAGATACGCTATTAGCGTAATGAGTCCAGAAAGCTACGCCATTAGCGTGGCTGGAGCGTAGAAGCAGGGCAAGGCCAACGTGGCAGCAGCCCATTGGCCAGATTATAGGCCGACTTACCACGCTATTAGCGTGGCAGGCGCTATTAGCGTAGGTACAAAAACACAGGCCCATATAAATAGCATTCTTACCTCTCTTTTAGGGCATTCACTATTCCATTGATATTTTTATACATTCTAAGAGAGTGGTCAGAGCTATTTCCAAGAGAGAAACACAAAGCAAGTGATTAAGGAGTAGATTCAACCCTAGATTCATTGAGACATCAAGGATCTTGGCATGGAATCTTCATCTTTCCTTCATTCCTTGCATTAGTTTACATGTCTATGTGTAACTATCACCTTCTTTGTAGTGTTGAGGTAACAATCAAGCTATTATGTAATCTTTTGATCTTTTAATACATAAGGTTCTAGCTTAATGATTCAATATTGTTGTTATTCTTGCTTTTAATGCTTTCAAAGAGATTCAAGATGATTTGGACACGAACTCTTGAATCTAGAACTAGAATAACAATCTATCTTATGTTATATCACTCTTGACAAGTTTGTAAACCTTTGATAATTACTTTTAATCAAGATTTTAATGCTTTCGGATACTTAATCAGGTTGGACACGGTCGATTAAGTTATCCGATCGACTTTGTTATCGTTTAAGGGATTTGGACACGAATGTTTAAACGCTAACTTAGAAATAACGATGTCGCTTTGGACACGAAGGATGTTGTAGAAATGATTGTAATAATATTGGTTATAAAGCTAGAGTCTGTTAATCGATCGAGAGATTGCTGCTGTTATGCTTACTCGTTATCTTATACCGCAAGCGAAATAGTTCGATCTCTTCTCGTGTTTACTTTATTGTCATCTATGGATATAATGTTACAAACAAACATTTTATAAATGATACCTTAATGTGAAAGATTGTGAAAACGCTTATGATATAACGCAACTCCCTGTGGAAAACGATCCTATATATACTCACGTGTACATAGTTATATGACATGTAGAAAAACTACATCAAAATGGCGCCGTTGCCGGGGAGTAGCGTATTTTATATTATAAGTTTTGAAACAATTTTGTCATGTTAAGTCAATTTTGCACAAAATTCTTTCATGCATATACTTATACACTTATATCATTCATTATTTTTGATGCTAACCACCTGGTATAGTCTTGGTAAACTTTGTTTATGCGAGGTACCGTTTCTAAAGAAGACCTTCAATTTGATCCAGAAATAGAGAAAACTGCTAGGTTACTTAAGAAGCAAGCAAAGGAAGCTAAGAGATTAGCCAGGCTGGCTCAGCCGGAATCATCTAGTTCTATTCACTCTCCTTCGGGTTCGGTTCAGACACTATCTCCGGGTGGTTCTCTACACACAACTCCACCATCATCACCGGAAAGGGAAACTATAGTAACTATGGCTAATGAAGATGAGAATGCTCTTCCAAGTTGGGTTAGTCCAAGAAGGCTTGCTAACCTTGGTAATCAAAATGCCAAGCAAGTCTAGTAGAAATCGGGGTTGATAAATTTGATAACTCAGAATCAATTCACTGGAATGGATCATGAAGACCCTTACAAGCTTCTCACAAATTTCTATGTTACCGCCGGTACTCTTGGTATGAAGGAAGATGAGGAAGAACCAATGTTTTGCAAATTATTTCCTCACTCTTTGATTGGTAAGGCTAAGGAGTGGTACATAGATCAACCTACTTCTTTGATGAAAGATTGGCCTGCATTGGAGAAAATGTTTCAAGAGAGGTTCTTTCCGGAGGATAGGCATCTTGAAGCTAAAACATCACTCACAACTTTTTCTCAAGGTCAAAGTGAGTCTCTATGTGATGCTTGGGAGCGATACAAATCTTTGCTTAGGAGCTGTCCTAAGCATGGTTATGATAGCCAGATGCAAATCTACCTATTTCGTCAAGGGCTTCAAGACATGTCCAAGACGATGCTAGATGCAAGTGCTGGAGGATCTATTGCTTTGAAAAGTCCAGCTGATGCTGTCAAAATCATTAACCAAATGGCTCTCAACACAAGAAAATCTTCTCACAACCGGAATCCTAATCAAAGGAAAGCCGGTATCCTTGAACTAGAAGCAAACGATGCAGTTTTGGCTCAAAATAAGCTTCTCACTCAACAAATAGAAGCCATGCAAGTTGGTCAGTTAGCACAACAAATGGCTCAAAGGCCTTGAAACGCAAGTTGGTCAGTTAGCACAACAAATGGCTCAAGGTCCTCCGCAAGTGGGAACTTTCACCGCTAACACTCAACCAAATCCTAAGGAGCATCACAAGGCATAGCAGTCAAAAGCTATAGCTACAAGGAGTGGTAGAGTAGTAGGTAAAGGGGTAGGTGTAGATATTGTTGTTGAAGAGAAGGATGATGAAGTTGTCAATGAGGAGGTAAAAGAGAAGTTCGAGGAGGATTTTGTAGAGATAGAGAAGGAAGTGTATATAAAGAATAATGAAGAATTAGTTGAAAAAGAAAAAAATCAAAAAAGAGAACTAGTGGAACAAGAGGAGATGGAGAGGAAGAATAAAGATGTGGGGAAAGATAAAGGGAAGAAACAAGAAGTTGAGAAGCAAGTGGTGGCTCAACGCTTACCATACCCACATGCTCCATCGAAGAAAGACAAAGAGCGGAAATACGCAAGGTTTCTTGAACTCTTCAAGAAGTTGCAAATTGACATACCATTCTCAGAAGCCTTGGAGCAAATGCCGGTCTATGCAAAATTCATGAAAGATATCCTTTTCAAGAAAAGAAGAGTCAACGATGAAGAGACAATCCAAATTGATGCCAATTGTAGTGCTATTATTCAAAGAACGTTGCCTAAGAAAGAGCAAGATCCGGGAAGAGTCACTCTACCGGTAGCTATTGGCACAACACATGTAGGTAAAGCACTACTTGATCTTGGATCAAGCATCAATCTCATGCCTTTGTCCGTTGCCAAAAGAGTTGGTGACCTTTGTATAAAGCGGCCTAGGATGATGTTGCAATTGGCCGACAAATCCTTTGCAAAACCACTAGGTATGGCCGAATATGTTCTTGTAAAAGTGGACAAATTTATTTTTCCGGCTGACTTTGTGGTTATGGATGTCGAAGAAGATGAGGATGTGCCTATCTTAATGGGAAGGAATTTCATGCAAACGGCTCGGGTGATGATTGATCTTGATGATAATATCATGAAGGTCAAGGTAAATGATGAAGAGGTTACTTTCAACATCCGAGAAGCCTTGAAGTACTCGAAAGACAAGGGTGCATGTTTCAAAATGGATGCAACCGAAGAAGTCATCTTGACTACTCGGAAGCAATTGCACAATAGAACACCCCTTGAGAGTGCTTTGGTGGGCGCACTCAATGCTATTGATGAAGACGAAGCAAGTGCCATTGAAGAGTGTTTGAAGGAGCTAGATTCCTTGAAGGAGGTTCTTCCTAATCAAGCCATACTTGAAGATTTGAAAGAAGAATCCAAGGAAGAAGCAAAAGTTGATGACACCAAGGTAGAATTAAATGTTTTACCATCTAATTTGAAATATGTTTTTCTTGAGAAAGATGGTACAAAACCGGTGATCATTAGTAGCTCCTTGTCCATCGATGAAGAAACAAAGTTGGTAAAGGTCCTCAAGGCCAACAAGGAAGCGATAGGGTGGAAATTATCCGACTTGAAAGGGATAAGTCCATCTTATTGTATGCACAAGATTATGATGGAAGAAAACTATAAGCCGGTAGCACAACCACAACGCCGCTTGAATCCAAACATGAAAGAGGTGGTGCGAAAGGAAGTAGTGAAGTTGCTTGAAGCCGGCATGATCTATCCTATCTCGGATAGTGCTTGGGTAAGCCCGGTTCAAGTAGTTCCCAAGAAAGGAGGAATGACGGTGATCACTAATGATAAAGATGAGTTGATCCCAACTAGAACCGTCACCGGATGGAGGATGTGTATAGATTATAGAAGACTCAATCAAGCAACAAGGAAGGATCACTTCCCCTTGCCCTTCATGGATCAAATGCTTGAATGACTCCCCGGTCAATCCTTTTATTGCTTCCTAGATGGTTACTCCGGTTACAATCAAATCTCCATGAACCTAGATGATCACGAGAAGACGGCTTTCACTTGCCCCTTTGGTATTTTTGCTTATCGAAGAATGCCATTTGGCTTGTGTAATGCACCCGCAACTTTTCAATGGTGTGTTCAAGCAATCTTCTCCAACTTTATTGGTAAATGCATGGAGGTGTTCATGGACGATTTCTCAGTTTTCGGTTCATCATTTGATATGTGTTTGAATAGCTTGGATACCGTGCTGAAGCGGTGTATTGAAACTAGCTTGGTGCTCAATTGGGAGAAATGTCACTTCATAGTTACCGAGGGTATTGTCCTTGGTCATAAGATTTCTGCTAAGGGTATTGAGGTAGACCAAGCAAAGGTCGATGTTATTGGAAAGCTTCCACCACCGGTGAATGTCAAAGGTGTTCGGAGTTTTCTTGGTCATGCCGGATTTTACCGGAGATTCATTAAAGACTTCTCAAAGATAGCAAAGCCTATGAGCAACTTGCTCAACAAAGATAAGTCTTTTATTTTTGATAATGAATGTCTTTTAGCATTTGAAACTTTGAAAGAAAGATTGACCACTGCACCAATAATGATTGCTCCTAATTGGAATTTAAATTTTGAATTAATGTGTGATGCAAGTGATTATGTTGTTGGTGCGGTCTTGGGTCAACGTAAGGACAAAATTTTTCATGCTATTCACTATGCAAGTAAGGTTTTAAATGAGGCACAAATTAATTATGCCACAACTGAAAAAGAGTTACTTGCAATAGTTTATGCAATGGAGAAATTTCGTTCTTACCTTGTAGGTTCCAAAATTGTTGTTTATACTGACCATGCAGCTATCAAGTATCTCCTTACTAAGTCCGACTCAAAGTCAAGGCTCGTCCGTTGGATGTTGTTGCTTCAAGAGTTTGACTTAGAGATCAAAGATAAGAAAGGCACGGAGAATCTTGTAGCTGATCACCTTTCAAGGTTGACAAACAATGAGGTAACCAAGAATGAACCAGAAGTTCGTGAAGAATTTCCCGACGAAAGGTTGCTTGCAATCAATGTGAGACTGTGGTTTGCCGACATGGTGAACTACAAAGCAACCGGGTTCATTCCGGAAGATTTTGAATGGCAACAACGCAAGAAGTTCCTCCATGATGCTAACCACTATGTGTGGGATGAGCCTTATTTGTTCAAAATTGGAGCGGACAATCTCTTGCGTAGGTGTGTGGATGATGAAGAGGCAAAGAAGATCCTATGGCAATGTCATAATTCGCCCTATGGAGGTCACTTCAACGGGGAGAGAACAGCCGCAAAGGTACTTCAATCCGGGTTCTATTGGCCAACTCTTTTCAAAGATGCCAATTTACATTGCAAGCATTGTGATGAATGCCAAAGAACCGGATCAATGTCAAAGAGAAATGAGATGCCTCTACAACTCATCCTTGAAGTGGAAGTGTTTGTTGGGGTATAGATTTTGTTGGCCCTTTTCCTTCATCATTTTCAAATGAGTACATCTTGGTAGCTGTTGATTATGTTTCAAAGTGGGTGGAAGCCGTGGCATCGCCTAAAGCCGATAGCAAGACGGTAGTGAAGTTCCTAAAGAAGAATATTTTCACCCGGTTTGGTACACCAAGAGTTCTTATTAGTGATGGAGGGTCACACTTTTGCAACACACAACTTGCCAAGGCCCTAGATCATTATGGAGTCAAGCACAAAGTAGCATCACCGTATCATCCGCAAACAAATGGACAAGCCGAAGTTTCCAACCGGGAGGTCAAACGAATACTTGAGAAGACGGTCTCTATATCTCGGAAGGATTGGTCGGCTAAACTTGATGAAGCTTTGTGGGCATATAGGACTGCATACAAATCTCCTATAGGCCTCACTCCTTTCCAAATGGTCTATGGCAAATCTTGTCACTTACCGGTCGAGCTCGAACATAAAGCATTTTGGGCATTGAAGTTCCTAAACTTTGATCAAGAGAAGGCCGGTGAATGAAGAAAAGTTCAAATGCATGAGCTTGAAGAATTGAGAAATCAAGCTTATGAATCTTCAAAGCTCTACAAAGAAAGGACCAAGAAGTATCATGACAAGAAGATCATTCTGAGACAATTCATGCCGGGGCAAATGGTGTTACTTTTCAATTCAAGACTAAGACTGTTTCTGGGCAAATTGAAGTCTAAGTGGTCCGGACCTTTCATGGTTAAAGAGGTCAAACCATATGGAGTTGTTGAACTTGAGGACCCAGTCACAAAAGCCAACTGGACTGTTAATGGGCAAAGGCTTAAGCCCTACTTCGGTGGTGAAATTGATCGGTGTTTGTCGACGATTTCACTAATCGAACCTTGATTTCTTCAAAATGCGTCGAGCTCATGACGTAAAACAAGCTCTTGCTGGGAGGCACACCCAGTTTTGTAAGTATTTTTTATGTTTATTGCATATAGTAGTAGTACATAAGCATTGAAAGCTGAATTGAAACAACAAAGAAAAAACTGATCCTGAAGCATCACGCTAATAGCGTAAATTTCGCTATTAGCGTAGGAGCTACAGAAAGCTATGCTAATAGCGTAGGTTTGGCGTAGGAGAAAAATTTTTGGTGGGCCCAGGGGATTAACTCCCCTTAACTTCCCACAACCCACTCCTCTTCCATTTTTACGGTTTCATTCTTTCTTTTTTCACTCTCACACACAAAAACTTCTCTCACTCACAAACTAACCTAAAAATCAAAACCCTTTTCTTGTGGTTCAATTGGTTCCAAGCATTCATCCTTGCATCATTCATTCTTGCTTGCATCCAATCACTACACTAACAGGTTTGATTCTCCTTCCTTTCCTTGTTTTTGAATTGAGAAATACATGTTATGACATGATTAGCAATGGTTAGGGTTAGGGTTAGAATTTTTCTTTGTGATTAGAGACTGTTATTCATTGATTATAGTTTGAAAAGGAACAAGAATCATAACCCACATGCAACAAACATTCATCTTTTGATTTTGACCCATTTTGTAAAAATTGAATAAAACAAGGGTTTAAATGATTTTTGTGCAAATGTTGTGATTTTGATTCCTTTTCATGATTCTATTGTGTTGTTGAGACATAGGATGAAACTTAGGGTTGAAATTTGCTGGTTTGTGCTGAGAAATTGCAGGAACAAAGATTTTAAAAATTTGAAAATTGCAGCAACGAAGAAATACGCTAATAGCGTATCTCACGCTAATAGCGAAATTTTTCCAGAAATTTTCGCTATTAGCGTGGCAGGCGCTATTAGCGTGGTTCTTCATACTTGCCCAGATTTTCAAAATTTTTGATGTTTTTAAATGATAAATTCCAGTTTGTGCTAATATTTCCAATGCAATATGTTGGTATTTCCTGGTTATTTTGCAGATGGCACCTAAGAACCAAGACAAAATCACCGGAACCAAACGTCCTAGAGGCAAAGGTGCCTCCACCTCTGCTACACCTGTAACCCCAAACCGTTTTCCCACCCCTGCCCACTCTGCCAGGTTTAAGAAGATGGCTCAATACAAAACCTGGTACGAGAAAACTTTTGACATTCACCCCGATGGTGAACATTGTGACCTCCTCTACATTTTCACTGATCGTAAGTGGCATAAACTCCTTTATCCTACAACTGAGATTAACACTGATTTAGTAAAGGAGTTCTATTGCAATGCTACACCTGATGCCTCACCCACTACCCTGGCTGATGCCTTTTCTTGGACTTCATATGTGAGAGGAAAGCAAATCCCTTTTGATAGGGATTCAATCAATGAATTCCTAGGCAATCCCTTAGTCCTTCCACCTTCAGAAGATCCAACTGACCCTCCTTTGTGTACTTATGCTAAGAGAAATGCTCAAGGAAACTGGACCTATGAGCAAATTGAGCGGGACATCATGAACAAGGGTAGGTTCTTTGTGAAGAATGATAGGGGAGAGATCAGGCATGCTCTCACAAAAGAGATGAATGTTAAGGCCTGCTTAGTGTTCCAATTTCTTGTCCACAATGCTTTACCCCGAGCCCATACATCCGATGCCCCAAAAGCTGTCCTACCACTCATCTGGTGTATTATGAAGAAAGTCAAGGTTGATATTGCTCGCATAATAGCCAATGAGCTGAAGGCTGTGGCGTTGAAGGTTGCCACCGGTGCTAAGAAGGTTGCACTATTCTATCCCGGACTTATCATGGCCTTGCTTAAGGCCCATGGAGTAGCCATTGCTGGACCCTATGATGAAGACATTGAGGGGACCATTAATGATACTTCTATCCGCACCTGGGAGAAGAGAGAGCAGCGGTGTTCCCAAAGCCACTTTTCTGATGATGAGGGTGGCCCATCTGAGGGCCCTGGTTCCTTTGATTTTTCAGGTTTGCAGACTTTCATGCTGGAGCAGCAGATGCATAACCAGTACGTGAGGGACCAGAATAGCTTCTTAATGGATCAGAATGAGGCAATTTGGAGGAGCAACATGGGCATACACCAGGACCTCTACAATGCTCACATGTATCCGGGAAATGCTGATTACCCGGTCATACACCTGACCAGTACCAGAGCTATGTTCATTGGCCTGAGGGCAGGCCAGGTCCTTATGTGGGGGTGGAAGATGCTGTTGATGATGAGGCTACACCTGAGCCTGACAATGCTGGAGGTGAAGATGATGATGTGGAGGAGGATCTAGAGATGGATGATGCTGATGCTGATGATGATCAGTGATGTGATCATGGTTTTTTAGTGATATTTTTTTTTCTTTTCGCTTTCGAACTTTTGCTTTCCTTATTTCATGTTGGAACTTATTTAATTGGTTGTATTTTGCACTTTGGTTATATTTTGTACTCTTCGAGCACTGTGGTTTTTAGTGCTCGACCTGATACTTTAGTACTTTATATTATTATGGTTTAATAACTTAGCTTGTGGATTTTAACTTATGTTTTGGATGAATTTTTTGTTTACATCTTGCTTGTGTCTCTCAAAATAAAATTGCTCATGAACAATAAATTTTAAAGTGCTCCATGGAGCCATGTTTGAGCAAAAGCAGGTGAGTGATAATGATATTACTTGTGAGAAAGCATAAGGCCAAAGTATTGGTTTCCTGTTATTCTAGGTTTTTAATAAGAATTTGAAACTTGTACTTTGCACAAAACATATATCATTTAATTCTTTTCATAAACATAAATATTTTTGAACCACTTAGTACTTAACATAAATGTGAGGTAGCTTCAATCTGTTGTATATATGCTGGAGACCGATAATCACCGTCTAACTTGTTTTAGTTATGTTAAATCTGATAATCATTTTGAATTGTTTGAAAGCATGGAAAGGATCAAGGCACTTTTTGAATTGAGAGTAACCTACTTGACCACATAAAGCCTACCTGTGAGAAGAGCGAGTATTTGATACCCCAATCTGAGCCTAATGAATCAAGTCCTCAAACATGAACTGTCAATATTCATAAGCACAATGCTTAGTGAATTTGTCTGAAATTTTTCATAAATCCAGTTCATGCTTGTCTCTGAAAGGACTTTGATAATTTTTAATTTGTTGAACCCTTAACCTCTTTGTACTTTGTCCCTTGCCTTAGGATAGGGGAACATTCAATCAGAGTTTTGTTGTATTCAAGTTGGGGAGAAAAGGAGGCATTATATGTCAAGTTTATGGTGAAATTGTTAAAATAACCTGACAACATTGAATCAAAGAAAAAAATTGTACATTTGAAAAAGAAAAGAAAAGAAAAAGATAGAGAAAAATCAAAAATAGAATAAGTTGTCAAGGTTATAAGTTTGATTGTTAACCACCAAAGGTTGTAATTCTTGGTAGGGAAGTATATGGATTTCAAGTTGTGATACAAAAAAAAATGTTCCTCTTTGATAGGCTTTCTGATCAATTGCCCCACATATGACATTTCTTTTGTAGCCCGGCCAAGTTATAACCCTTGCAAGACCTTTTGATCCATGCTTTTATGCTTTTTGAGACAATATTTGGATGGACACCTAACTTAAATAGGATGTTAGCATGATTGTTGGATGTGTGTTCATTACCTCACTTATTGTTATCATATCATTGCATTTACTTTTAAAGAAGTGTGTTAGGTGTGGTTCATAGATAGATATGTTTATGTTTTGAAGTTTATGATGTATAGTTTGTGCTTAGGACATTTTTCGCATTCTTAGTTTGAATCTAGAGTAGCGGAGGACTTCATGCTTGTCCACGCGATCTTATTTGAATCACCATTTGTTTATTTTTGTTTTGAATTGTTTGACACCATGTTGAAAACCTTGTCCAAAGCCTTGTTAGTTTCCTTTTCAATTGATTTGTTTGAGGACAAACAAAAAGCCAAGTTGGGGAGAGTTTGATAAGTGTTTAAAGGTGATATATTTCATATAGGAGTTTAGGCATTTTAGTGACTTGTTTTGCAAGATTCTCTATGGAAAACTCCAAATATTGTGTTAATATATCATTTATGCTTTTGAGCCTTATTCTACCCTTTTTGTGCAGGAAAATACAAGCAAGGAGCAAGAAAAGTCAAAATTCAAGGAAGCCACGCCATTAGCGTGTCCTACGCTATTAGCGTGAGGAAGAAAAGCCCAAGGTCAGAAGGGTACGCCAATGGCGCACCTGGAGCGTGAATCTGGAGCACTTGTGAAGAACACGCCATTAGCGTAAGCTACGCTATTAGCGTAATCACTCCAGAAAGGTACGCTAAGAGCGTACCTGGAGCGTAGCAGGCCATGAAGAACCACGCCATTAGCGTGAGATACGCTATTAGCGTAATGAGTCCAGAAAGCTACGCCATTAGCGTGGCTGGAGCGTAGAAGCAGGGCAAGGCCAACGTGGCAGCAGCCCATTGGCCAGATTATAGGCCGACTTACCACGCTATTAGCGTGGCAGGCGCTATTAGCGTAGGTACAAAAACACAGGCCCATATAAATAGCATTCTTACCTCTCTTTTAGGGCATTCACTATTCCATTGATATTTTTATACATTCTAAGAGAGTGGTCAGAGCTATTTCCAAGAGAGAAACACAAAGCAAGTGATTAAGGAGTAGATTCAACCCTAGATTCATTGAGACATCAAGGATCTTGGCATGGAATCTTCATCTTTCCTTCATTCCTTGCATTAGTTTACATGTCTATGTGTAACTATCACCTTCTTTGTAGTGTTGAGGTAACAATCAAGCTATTATGTAATCTTTTGATCTTTTAATACATAAGGTTCTAGCTTATTGATTCAATATTGTTGTTATTCTTGCTTTTAATGCTTTCAAAGAGATTCAAGATGATTTGGACACGAACTCTTGAATCTAGAACTAGAATAACAATCTATCTTATGTTATATCACTCTTGACAAGTTTGTAAACCTTTGATAATTACTTTTAATCAAGATTTTAATGCTTTCGGATACTTAATTAGGCTGGACACGGTCGATTAAGTTATCTGATCGACTTTGTTATCGTTTAAGGGATTTGGACACGAATGTTTAAACGCTAACTTAGAAATAACGATGTCGCTTTGGACACAAAGGATGTTGTAGAAATGATTGTAATAATATTGGTTATAAAGCTAGAGTCTGTTAATCGATCGAGAGATTGCTGCTGTTATGCTTGCTCGTTATCTTATACCGCAAGCGAAATAGTTCGATCTCTTCTCGTGTTTACTTTATTGTCATCTATGGATATAATGTTACAAACAAACATTTTATAAATGATACCTTAATGTGAAAGATTGTGAAAACGCTTATGATATAACGCAACTCCCTGTGGAAAACGATCCTATATATACTCACGTGTACATAGTTATATGACATGTAGAAAAACTACATCAATAAGGTAGGAACACCTTCATACTACTCTTACTACTTGAACTTTTAATATCTGTGAATTATGCGGTTTGGAAAATTGTTTAATTCGTCTCTTAAGATTTCCCATGAATATCTCATTCAAAGTCTTAAACTTTTGCACATTATGTTACTTCTTGATGATTAATATCTTGCTGCGCTACTCTGATTTATTAGTTCACTTCGCTTAGGCGTACTGCTCCAACCATACTGTAAATTTCTCCATCTCATTACTACATGTTATGAACATGGGGCTAACTCTACACTTCTTGCTATCTCGAGCACCGACTTATAATCACTGACGAGTCATTTTCAAATACTGCAATTTTTTTTCTTTAAACATGCACTACATACTTGTTCTCGCAAAGTGTTCCTTGAATGATTCTCACATTCATATTATTTATGAACTAAAACATACCTGAATATTTGAGGCTTATTTCGATTTACTTTGTTCTTGTCTATAATGACAGTTACACTTATGATCACCTCTGTAATAACTTCGACTCCCAAAATTCGATTTAGTTAACAAAATCATTCTTTTGGTTTTCAAGAGACTTGCATAAGAAAAATCATCAGATAAAAATGTTTCTCCTCAATACTTTACTTCGTTCTTAACTCTTTTACACTAGCGACAATTTTTCCTGTAGCAGAACCTTAAAATAATTTTCAAATTCAAAAATCTTGATTAATCCCTAACACATCAACCTATTGTATTCATGCATTAATACATTCTTGTCCTCGACATTCTGTTGAAAGAGCTTGACATCATTCGTCCATTAGTTCACTGTACTTTGGCAACTTCTTATTCAGTCTTCTTTTTTTTCGATTAAAAGTTACATCTTGTCTCTGACCATTACCGGGATCTCTTTCCACTTACTGTTATACTTGTATTTCTTAGTTCTAAGAAGAACTTAATATCATGATAAATGCAAGGGGTCGTATGCAATTTCCTTAGCATACAATCCATATTAGTTTAACTTTTCTGCAATTCCTTCCTAATAAAAATACATCCAAATCGTACTCTAATCCGTAAGAATCTTTCCACAACTATTTATTCATCCTTCGTAACTCTTAGGTTGCATAACATATTCACTTCCTGATTCAAAAATATGGCACTTAATATTCGAAAAATGCACTAATCTAACATAATTTATCTGGTTTGCATTATCCATTCAACGACTGCGTAGAGGGATTATCTTTGTCTGCTCCAAAATAATTTTGCTTAATTTCAAATTAATTCACTTAACAACTCAGACATAAATCATGCTCGCTCTGAGCCTTCATATCCTTCACTTCTTACATCCTCTACTTCGACTAAAAGATTATGGATTCCATTAATCGTGTGATAATTTTCTTCATATCAAATTCCTCTTGCTATTCATGTATTCTTAAATTCGTACTCCGAATTATTTCTCCATACTTTACATCATACTTCCTATATTACGGATTATGTAAAGGTTACAATCGTTCCTTAGTATCTTTCTTCTCTCATATTCACATATAAAGTGCACTATTATAATATCAAATACTCCGTCTTAATCTTTACATTTCTCTTATGTCCTCGAAAAATCTTCAGCTTCACAGTTTATCAGCCACCATCTGGCGTCGAATACTTCCTTAACAAAATCCGCTATAAAACCCGACACCCGGACTTTCCTCCTCCTTACGCTTCATTCCTCCGAGGTCCTATTCAGCTCTCAGACATTTGTTCTAACTGTCATATACTAGTCTGAGTTGATCAGGCTCAGGTAGATATGACATTTAGAATAAATATCCAGACTCCAATGGTCCCACTACATTTTATTGAATTCTAATCATCCAAGGCACGATCTGAATCGACCTGCTCTGATACCAAATTGTAACGCCCACACTAAACTTATCTAGAATATTTAGAATATGCGTTAAATTTAGTACTGGATACATTAAAATTACAATAATAAAAATTTTGACTAAATAAATATATACATCACTGCAGAATCATACATTTGCTATCTGAATACATGTCTGAAACCATAATAAATAATCTGAACTAGTACGACACGAGCATGTGGAAATATATCATTCAACCTCCTGTATTGTCTCCTTGCCACGTACAACCTGCTGATCTGAAATAAAATAAAAGAGATTGGGGTGAGACGGGATGTCTCAGTGAGTTCCACCTATCCTAGGCTGTAGGCAATCTCAGGGAACCTAGGATCGCCATCTGTCTCTAAGCTCAACCCTTTTTGGGTTCATACAGTTTCTTGATGCATAACTGAGCGATCGGGGGATAACTAGGATCGCTATCTGAAATATTAATATAATCCTGATACTAATGCTGAAATCATAATCACAATCGTAATTATAAATAAAATGTCTGTCATGTTATGTTAGAAATGTTAGCGTTGAACAAACAGTATTATCTGAGTTGATTTTACGGAATAAACCCAGGTGGAGTAACCCCGGAATTTATTCCACTATGACCGGTAATAATTCCAACTGGCAGGAACCCAACTGACGGGGATACCGGACTCCTCTGATTATTGTGGGGTCATCCTCACGGATATTGCCCGTTCCAACTGGCAGGAACCTTTCGTATCCAACTGGCGGGATAGCGAAAGCCACAACTTAAACATGTTTTAATATTATAACTTGAACTGATTTCTAATAACTGAGTTAATCCTCAACTCCACTACTGACGGGGAGATAGAGAGGAATAACTTAACTGATTTTCTTTTAATGAAAACATCCTGAAACTAATAATAAAGACGTAGTGATTCCGTCTTTGTTCTGAAATTAATTCGGATACTAACCTATTCAGGTTCTAGGCATATCGTTGTCATATGCCATTCCTAAAAGGTTATAAAATTTTCCCATATCCTGATAAATTAAAACCCGACTAATTAAGCCGAACATTCATACTTAGAATTCTTTACTTTCCAATAATTGGAAATCTACCCTTGAATAATTTGTTTCAATGGCCATTTTACTCTAAACATTCCTTTACACAAATAAATATATATTATGGTAGTGTATGATTAGAGGATATGCATAATACAATTTCGGCTACATATTCGGCAATAATGAGAATTGGAGTCTTAGCCAAGCCAAACCATTATATTACCTTAAAAGTGTAATTTAATTTAGCTAATAGTCAAAATAAAGTAATAAAATCAAACAATTCTCACTTTACGTAACGTTAGCCGAAATTGCATATTTATTCATTCTCACGTAAAACTTATCATAATATTTTTCCTCTAACTTCTACATTACCATAATCATATTTATCAACATAAAAGTTATTTTAGAGTACTCTAGCAAGGGTATAAATCTTAATCATATTGTCACTAAATTATGTACTAATGTACTAAATCATATTCTATTGTTCTAAAGGCATAATTTAACTACCCAAAGGGAAGTTTTCTAACTAAAGGAACTCACCTTAACATTTTTCTGAAGTCCCGACGCTGCTTAAGTCCCATTTCAGCTCCTGCTATGCCCCATAAGCACTTTTCGCCAAAACAGCTTAAATGCAGCTTATGGCTTCTGTACGCTCCAATTACAGCCCAGACTTCGATCCAAACTCTTATTATGTCTACTAAACATATACATTCAGTTCTGGACCCATTCGTTAACTAAAACTCGCAATTTAGCTTATTCGGCAAAATCTTCGTCTAAACCCGTAAGCATTTTCCTGCAAGATTTACCAAACTTCAATTGTGTTTTCTGAGTTCGTTTCTAATCCAAATCACACGAAATTTATATCCAATTTGAAGGGAATTACGTGCAGAATCCATAAATCCAATAATTACTCAATTATGGATTACACAGCATCATATACGAGCCAATGAAGACCATACGAGTTTCGTCTCAAAATCATGAATTTCAAGTATAATCACTTATAACAACAACTACAACTCAAAATACACCAACAACAACTCATCAAGGCTACTAAACCACTTTTCTATATTAATTTCCTTCAATTCCAAGTTTCTACTTCTAGTCCATTCTCCAAAAATTTAACTTACTAGTAAACTCACCTTAAATGTATAATTCATAAGCTCCTTGTGCATCAACTTGTCACTACCATAATCACTCACAACACAATTTTGCATTCCTATAACATAAACCCAAGTAATATCAACAAAGGAAACATTGGGAGTGGTGGTGATGAATTCGGTCATCATGGAAAGGAGAGGGGAATGAATTTTGTTACTTACCTTGTGATCACTCCACCATGGTTAGTCCAAAAGCAAAATTACAAGTCGGTTCCATGAGATTGGAATGATGATTTTGGAACAACAAAGGGAGAGGGTCGATTGGGACATGGGAGGGAGGAAAGATAATTTGTGAAGCTTGTTCTTAAAATTAATCTCTACAAGGTACCCATTACAACAATTAGCATGATGATTCCATGATGAAAGATGAAATTTTGATGAAGTTTGGATTAGAGAGAGAGCCGAATTTTTGAGAGAGTGGTAGAAGGAAGGAGAGAGTTCTAGAGTGATGGTGAAGAATATAGTAAGAATGAGAAAAATCTAGTCTTGGCCCAATTAAAATAAAAATCTTGAATGACAAGTTACCAAAATGTCCTTCAAGAGAAAATACACAATTATCTTTCTTTAATTCATAACCACTTAATCCCTCAAGTCCGTTAGAATAGTGTCTGAGATATTTGCCGAATATCGTCATACTTAATGATGCTACTCTTTACCGGCAGCTCGTAGGTAGTCTGATATACCTCACTGTTACTCGGCCGGATATTTCATATGATGTTCATATGGTTAGTCAATTCATGAATTCTCCACGTACCACACATCATGCAACTGTCCTTCGGATTATTCGATATATCAAGGGTACCTTATTTTATGGTCTTCATTACTCAACTACATCCCCATTAATTCTTAGAGCCTACTCTGATGCTGATTGGGTCGGTGATCCTAGTGATCGTCGTTCCACCACTGGTTTTTGTATTTTTCTTGGAGATTCTCTCATATCTTGGCGTAGCAAGAGACAAACTTTGGTGGCTCGCTCTAGTACCGAAGCTGAATATCGTGCTCTCGCTGATACTACTTCTGTGATACTGTGGCTTCGTTGGCTTCTTGCTGATTTAGAGACATCACAGTCTTCACCAATTGATCTATATTGTGATAATCGCAGTGTCATTCAAATTGCCCACAATGATGTTTTCCATGAGCGAACGAAACATATTGAAATTGATTGTCACTTCATTCGTCAACATCTTCTCCATGGTGAACTTCATCTTATCTCCATTGGCACGCTTGACCAGCCGGCTGATTTGTTCACAAAACCTCATTCTCCAGGACGTTTCCGCACCTTAGTGTCCAAACTCAAGTTGATTGAAGCTCCACCCACTTGAGTTTGAGGGGAGATGTTAAGATATATTATGATTCTCCATTTATTGTAATTATATTGTAATTATGCTAGGAGTAATTAGTATTTAAGTGTAATTATTTTTTGTGTTTATTTGTCTCCAATCCTACAATATAAATAGGACAACCTACTTGTACTTGAGACACACAATGAAATACAAAAGATCTTTTATATCTTTCTGAGTTTTTACAATCATGTAACAATTCAATAACATTTAATTTATTTTTAGAATAACTTCTGTAGTTTTCTTTAAGGAAAAAACTTTCCTTTCTCTCTAAAACGCTTCATCCAAACATATTGGATTTTTCCAAAACAAATAATCAAGCCTCACAAATGTATAGGATGACAAGTTATTTTCAAAAGATTGATAGGTTAGAAAAATCCTCCAACCGAGCCAAAAACTATAGCTAATAGTTTTTTCCTGCCTATTGTTGGAAATAATCATGTGTATTCATTTCTCATGGTAGTATCATTTACGTCAGTACAATTATAATGTAGAGAAAATAAAACATATACAACTCTACAAAAATATCTAATTGCTGATCCTTAACTCTAAACCAGGGTTACCAAAATTAGTAAAAATATAATCATACTTCATAATCTATTTTAACATTAAAAATAAGTTGCCCTTCCAATGTCCATAACTATAACGCATGAGTCTACTAAATTAATTTAGCAGTTTTGTTTTATACAGTGCACATAACTATAACATCATGATTAGGAGAAAAGTCAAAGTCCAAATGTCCATATATTCATTTTTCTTTGCATGGTCCATATATATGTTAAAAGTCCAATATGTCCAATGTTTCCGGGGAAGGTTCCATTTTATGGCCTAAAAGTATATCCGAACATTTATTATTTTACCTTGTTTTTATTTAATTTTACATTTTCAAAGATAAAGATTTCTAAAATAATCCTCTCCACACTCACATCACTTAGTTAAATCAACAAAGCAAAATAATCAAAACTCAATTCTTTTACAAAAATTATTTTTCTTCAAAATCAAACTTTTCTTTTGGATTCATTAATACCTATACCCAATCTATGATATTCATGAAAGAACTACGCTTGAATAAAATAAAATCATCATATTCCTTTGAAAACGTGGTTCGCCCTTCATACAATAAGACGAAATAAAAAAAAAAAATTCTTGATCTTTAAATAAATTATTCATGATCTAAAATGTTTTAACCCAACTCATTATAAAATCAAAAAATATAACAAAGTTTCGACCACAGAGGAAGTAAAATAAAAGGAAGGAAATTGTCACCTTATTTTAGAATTCTGTAGAGAAAGAAGGGAGCTCACGGAAGAGAGAAAAGCAAAATTCTATAGAGAAACAAGGAGTATCATTATGAGAGACAACCAACTCCGCTCTTGGATACGATAAACTATCCAATTCATATGAAGAATCTCTCTAACAAGGTAAAATAGGAGTATTCATATGAAGAATCTCTCTAACAAGGTAAAATAGGAGTGGGGTTCTTCATATGAATTGGATATTTTATGGTATCCAGAGTGGGGTTGATTGTCTCTCGTAATGATACTCACCCTCTACAGATTTTTAGAGAGAGAGAGAGTTTTCGGTGCTGTGAAAGTAAAAGGGATGAGCAAAAATTTCTTGGTTGCTAAGTCACTTAAATAGAACGCATAATAAAATTCTAGCCCTTGGATCAAAGTAGAAGTATGTGCATTAGATCTTGGCCCTTCTTTCGATCTTGATCATCAAGATTCTTATTGAATAAAACAAGAATTAATATAGGCCATTGGATGAAATAGTAAATATATGTGCTCTAAATCTTAGTCATTCATCTTTTCTTGGTCATCAAATTAATTTTCGTTGATAAATGATAATGGTAAAAATATTCGAATTCATTTTTTTTTGAAGGAAAATATTCGAATTCATATTTGTCAATAAGAAAACTTTTTATCCAGATATTTTATACGACGTGTTCCGATGAGAAAATTTCCGACGGAAAATAATTTTTACTACATAAATTTATCTTAAATAATTTCGTGAGTCTAATAAAAAAAATCGTAGTAAACGGGGTTCGTTTCAAATATTAAACTCGACGAAATTTCTGTTTAAAATCAAGCTCTAGAAATATTTTCTGAAAATTTTACCACGTGTCACCATCGTGACAAAAATCCTAAAATATTCGAGCAACAATTAAAATTCATCGTCGAAGCTATTATTTATTTTCCTTTTAATTATTGTAATTTTTTTATGTGATTTTGTAATTTGAAATGTGTGTTCACACCTCTATCATTTTTCTCTCATGCATATCACACTATCTACCTACACGATAATTGTAAAATTTAGACATCTCATTTTATTTTTTTATTGTTTCTTGTTATGAAACATAACTAAATGAGTTATTGAACTTTATTTGAAGTTTGAGATTGTTGACCAATTCACATGTATATCATAGATGTGTGTACAGGATATTTCATTTGTGTTAGTCATTAAACTCATGTTGGAGACTTGGAGCATTCTTCTAACCTATCAATCTTTACGAACAATTTTTCATCAACCAGTCTAGTTCAGATTTCAAAACATTGGATTCCTTCAATTATTTCTCCCACATATGCATTCCAATTGTACAATATCGTCACTCAAGTTATACATTTACATCTCTCCCCCAAAATGCTTTTAATGTTACCTTACATTTGGCATCACATCACTCTACTTTCTTCCCCTTTTGATTTACTGATTCATTTTCTCCTCCAATGCTTGGATATTTAATTTGCTACAACTTAGAAAATAGGTCAATTCTACAATGCACAAATGACATATGTCTTCCACCTTGTACAAACTAGTTTCCACAATTTGATCAATAAATTTCACTATTAAATAAAAATATAATGTGACTTATTGATTCAATGATAAAAAAGACACTTATGCATGATGTAAGACTATTTTATTTAGAAAAATGATATTTCTAGCGAGACGTTTTCATTGGCCAATAACCCATGTATTCTAGCCCAGACCCACTATAATTCCATTTTCTTCTATATATTATTATAAAAGGTCTAGGTGGGCACTATCGGGATGTTCGCTATTTAGAACTAATATATAGCAGTGCTGATTTATTTATATAGATTAGACAAAGCCTAGAAAATATATCTTTATCTCTGGTAAAAAGAAAAAGCCACTTCACCCCTTATATTTTTCACTTTCACCCTTTCCCTTCACAATTCACAAACTATTTTTCTTCTCTTTCACTTAGTAACAACAAACTTTGTATAACTTTCTCTATATTTTAATCTTCTTCCACTAGATGTTTATCCTTATGGTTGATATATAATCTGTAATTACATATACCCTTGCGTTTTGGAAACTACATTCCAAGGTTCACGTGTAGTAGTAGTTGAGAATAATGTCACACTCTATCTACTTAGTAGTTCTACAATTTCGTCATCTCTTTTGTTTTTTTCTTTTCTTTCTTTTACCCTTTTTTACTTGTAATATATTATAGTGCACCTTAATTAGTTCATTGTAAATTTTAAAAAAGATCGTATATATTTCACTGGCCATTGACTTTTGAAAACTGTCATTTTTGCAGGCAACAACAACAACCCTAATTGTTGAAGGAATCTTCAAGAGTGAAAGAGTACAAAAGAGTGGTAAAATTCCACCAACCATGATGCAATCTATCTCTTTCTTCTAGGAGTCGGTTGCACTTGCATGTCTTTTGAGAGTTAGGGTTATTTTTTCAGGGTTAGGGTTACTTTTTTTATGTGCTTTTGAGAGTTGACTATTTCCATTATGCTAGTAGTTGTTGCACTGAAGTGCACAGATATGGAATTTGATAAAATTAAAATTGGTTTATGGATCACTAATGTTTATGATGAAAATAATAGTCCAACAACCTTTATTAGTTATGGAAGAAGTCTTCAATGTATCATCAGGGATCTTAATCTATTTATCTTACTGTCAAATGGGCTTGTAGTTTGATATTAAACTTGGTTTTATAATGTTCACCGCTTTTATTAAGCAAGGGTTTTATTTCGACATTTACCTATTTTCCTTAATCTTGAACATATTTAACCTTTTTTTTTAATACCATCTGTCGATTAAATATAACAAAAAATTTGAAAATAAAATACTTTACCAAAATAAAATAAAACCACGGGTCGATACCTAGGCGTTGTGAAAATACCGGTGATTGTTGAGATAGTAGGTCTATATATGCACTATAAAACAATTCATAGAAAAACAACTTTGTTATATGACACAAGTCGAATTAGTCCATTAAAATTGATGCACAAAATTAATCTCAAGATCTCAAGAAAAGCACACTTCAAAGCCCTAGTCAACCCCAACCCTATCAAATTGGCATTTGTAGTTATTAGTTGATGTTGATTACTTGTTAGTTAATACTTATAAATAGACTTGAGGCAGTTATACTAAATTTTATAGTTTTATTTTAACTTTACCTATAGATGTCATGCTTCATAACAACAAAGAATAAAAAAAGAAAGTAAGAGACTAAATTATTGTGGACGTAGAGACTAGAGAGTTTGATAATCATGAGAGAAAAATGTTAGTGGTGTGAGGTTTGAAAACTTTATTGAGGTGCATGTGATTTTGTTCAATTTGATGAAGTAGAGGAAATAAAAATATCGAAATTTGATTTGGAACACGAAGGGTAGTACCCATATGAGGTGGGCCCATAGAATCAGAATTGATGAATCAGCAGTACTAGTCATACAGTATGACTAGTACTGCTGATTCATCAATTCTGATTCTATGGGCCCACCTCATATGGGTACTAACTTTATTGGTTCTGGAACATGTACATGTTAGGTTAGTCTTAGTCATATATGTGTCACCCTATTTATATTTAAATAGGGTATGTAGTTTATGTGTGGAAATTCAGTTTCTTCTTGAATATGTTGCAAGACAAAATGCTACTGGTGTATACACTCTTGTGTTCCTGAGGCTCTTCCAGAAGAGTTGCAACATTATAGAATGAAGTGCTTGGAAGACCATAGGTTATACGAACATGGGGAACTAAATTTAAAATGTTAATTAATATATCAATAATTGATGAATAGATGATGATCGATATCATGTGTACTGGCTAGCATAACAAATCAACATAATAATATAATAACCTTTCAAGATCGTATAAAAAATGATGAAATTCTCGCACCCGTGCGCGCACATATTTTTTTGTATTAGATTAGAATAGCTAATTGACAATTGAAATTGATTGCAGGTTAGAGTACTTATTAATATGGTTTGCAAGTCAAGAAATAAATGGTAGCAAAAGATAAACTCCAACACTATCCTTTTCATTGCGATCTCTTCTTAATTTCCTTCAGAAGAGAAAGAAAAAGACTCGAAAAGTAACATCTTTACTATGTGATTCAACTTATGCATATTTAGTGATGATGCAACTTGTGTTTATTTAGTGAGCTAGATCCTAATTGTATTTTTTTTCTTATATAATACTATACTACGTATACTCCTATATAATGTTGGGATGTTACACCCACTTTGGGTTGCTCCTTAAAAAAATGCACTTTGAATTCAACAAATTAATCATTTATACCTAATTTTATTTTTATCTCTTTTTCTTAACCATATGAATTGGTAGAAGAAGAAGAATCAAGATAGACTAAGTTATGAATCCAAACCTTAATGAAAGAAATTGATGAGAAGAGTGAGATGATATAGAGAAGAGAATAGTGCCTAGAGTGAAAGAAAAGAATGACCTACCTATCGTACTCCCGTTTTTTGGGTTTGGAATAAGAAAAACGTTTTCAACATATAATTTATTGGAAGTTAAGATTATAAAGTAACAATAATGACAGTAAAAAAAAAAAATAATTTTCTTGAACATGAAGAAGTGTAAAAATAATATCATATTAATCTAATAATTTTCTTGAACATAAAGAAGTGAAAAAATAATATCATATTAAATAATATTATTATAAAGTTTGGGTGAATATTGTGCGTTTTGATAGGTTCGGTGAAGTTAATAAAGATTTGGTAATTGATGAGGAGGAGGATAGGAAGCGTGAAGCCGTAAGAGGAAAAAATAAGTCGAAAATTAAGATGGATGGAGGAAAATTATTGAGAGAGAAAAAATTAATGAGGGAGAAAAAAGAGAGATTGTTGCGGAAGAGTTGGATGTTGGTAGAAAATAAGAATTACATAAGGTCAAATTATTGGCATGTAGTAGTGAGGAGGAGAGGGAACAAAGGAGATTAGGCATTGTTAGTGCGCAGATGTTACTTATGCTGAGATGATTACAGGGACGGGGAAGATTAAATGTGACGGAGATTTGGTTGATGCTGATATGGGTGTGGTGGTTACGCGCAAGTTTTATTCCGACAAAGATGATGTAGTCGGGGCAAGATTCATATTGGTTGGTGCTAATATGGGTGTGGAGGTTACCCCCAATTGCATCCTTAAAAATACTTAACCATGATCGTATGAGGTTTTTATCTTCTTCCAAGATGAATCATCTCACCTCATAGTTGCTTATGACTTGTCTTTTTCTTCTTCTCCTTCACGTAAGTAATATTGTCCAACCCCACTTGTGCTAAAAATGGTAGGGTTTGATCCTCTGATGCCATGTGATATATTTTTCTTGTTCTTTTTCACAAGATTGTCCATCATTTGTTGAGTTGGGAAAAATAAGAGTTTTTTTAAACTGGATGATTTTGTAAAATTGGATGATTTTAAAAAGATATGATTTAATATTTTTTATCAAAAGAAAAATACCAACGACATTTACCCTAATATTTTTTTTTTTTGTAATTTAAATAATTACCAACGAATATATTCCAACGGTTGGAATTTAGCATTGAATATGTGCATTGAATAAAGTATGCGATGAAACACATAATAAAAATTATAAATTCACACCAACATATTAAATACATTCACACTATAGTAATTTAACAATAACTATCAATAGGAAGAAAAAAAAAAAAAAAAAAAAAAAAAAAAACTAGCGCTCTATCGGTATAGTTACATGGCTGATGTTATAGACTCTTTTGATGTAGTCTACAACCTTGTCCAACACTGTGTCTGTGGTTGATTTTAACATGACATGCTAGCAAAATCTTCCCAACTGTAATAGCCCAAATCTGGAGCTCATGAACATTTACCACTTCTTCCATCTCCAGTATTCCCCTTTCAAGGTGAGCAGCGTCAATCTCGCGAGGCATCAGTTAATATTGCGAGGCTGTTTGATTTGAGGACTCCGACCAATTCATAAATAGCGATGAAAATCACAAAAAGGATCACTGCTATCAAAAGCTTTCGCATTGAAGTTGACCGTTCTTTAGAATCCTTCGTGATGGATTCCGGATCAAAGAAAACACACGCTGTTTCGCTACAAATCTTGCGTCCTGCATCAGGTATGTCTGCGCTGATTTCCATAATTTCCCGTGCTGATAGCTGTGTCCATCCATCTGCAATGTATTGATGAAAATGATTATTTTTTGAGTTTGATTAAAACCAGAACACATAAGCATACAATATTCCAAACATTAAACAGAAGCAATAATATATCAAAGGGGATCCATACACGAGATTTGTAGCGAAACACGATGTGTTTTCTTTGATCCGGAATCCATAGCCAGGGATTCTAAAGAAAGGACAACTGCAATGCGAAAGCTTTTGATGGCAGTGATCTTTGTGATAGAATATGACTTTATGTAATTATGTTAGTAATTATTGCTTGACTTTATGTAATTATGTTAGTCATTATGTTAGTTATTATTAGGTAATTACTCTCCATTATTTTGTAATTACTTTCCTAGGTTTGACTCTACCTATTGTAACTATATGTACTCTTGATCATTATCAATGAAAGGCACGGAATTGATTTCCTTCATGGTATCACGAGTCTAAATTCCAGTAACCTATCTCTTTCTTCCTTACAGCCGCCGCCACTTTCTTCAACCAAGGCCGCCGCTTCCTACTCCCTTGAGCCGCCCACTGCCGCTCAAGCGTCTTCCTTAGCCAAACCAACTAGCAGCTTTCTCTTGTGTCGCGCCTCTCTCTTGTGCAACCCATTGCTGCCACACCATGTCTTCCTCTCCTGCCATGTCGTCGTCCGCCGCCGTGTCCTCCACCACTGCCGCGACCTCCAATTCGGCAAAACCTGATTTTCATCCGGCCCTTGCCGTGACCAATATAAAAAATAGCATTCCCTTTGTGCTAGAAATGGAGAAGGATCACTACGCCATGTGGGCTGAATTGTTTGAGATTCATGCTCGTGCCCACAAGGTTGTCGATCACATTATTCCTCAACCTGGAAAAGAGAAGCCTGCTTCCACTGATGCTAGTTTTGAAATGTGGACAATTCTCGATTCAACGGTTCTTCAATGGATTTATTCCACCATCTCTTTTGATCTCCTTAC
Source organism: Medicago sativa (assembly GCF_051527215.1). Lineage (NCBI taxonomy): Eukaryota > Viridiplantae > Streptophyta > Magnoliopsida > Fabales > Fabaceae > Medicago > Medicago sativa. The sequence continues at coordinate 8,229,500 of NC_140754.1, forward strand.
CACCATTATGGAAAAAGGATCCACTGCCATGGCTGCCTGGAAACGTTTGGCTGACATCTTTGAGGATAATCAAAACTCACGTGCAGTTGCTCTTGAGCAAGATTTCTCATCCACTCGCATGGAGGATTTTCCAAATGTTTCTGCCTATTGTCAACGTCTCAAGCAACTTTCTGATCAGTTGAAAAATGTTGGAGCATCTGTCAGCAGTCACCGTCTGGTCCTTCAGCTGGTGTCTGGTCTTTCTGAGCCGTACCGCGGGGTTGCCACCTTAATCCGCCAAAGTAATCCATTGCCATCATTCTTTCAGGCGCGATCCATGCTTACCTTGGAGGAATCCGGCTTGGCAAAAATGCACAACACTAGTTCTCATACTGCCTTGCACACTGCAGCTCCAAAGAACTCTGATGACTCCCCTCAACAGCACTCAAATCGTCGTCAGAACAACCGCTCTAGATCTGGACACAACCGCAACAATCAGAATCGCCCAAGAGGGCGTGGACAGCGTGGTGGTTCACGCTCCGATGGCCCCTTTGGACCTGCGGCAGCAGCTTCTTCTTGGCCTTCTCAGCCCTGGCAGCAGCAGTATCCACCCTGGTCTCCTTGGGGTTGGACCCCACCTCCTTGGGGTGTGCCTCCTTGCCCTTATCCTACATCTCAGTGGACTCGTCCCACCGGTCCTTCAAGTCAGCCGGGCATTCTAGGTCAGCGCCCTCAGGCTCACACTGCTACGGTTTCACCAGCACCCACTGACATTGCAGCTGCTATGCATACCATGTCTCTCACTCCTCCGGATAGCACATGGTACATGGACACTGGAGCTTCGTCCCAAACAGCCGCATCGCAAGGTAATCTCTCGTCTTATTCTAATTTGAGTCATTTAAATCAGAAACTGATTGTTGGTAGTGGACAAGGTATCCCAATTCAAGGGTCTGGTCACACAACTTTACCTACATCTCACAAACAGAAACCCTTAAACCTTAACAATGTTTTACACACACCACAAATTATTAAAAATTTGATTTCTGTGCGACAACTCACAACTGACAATAATGTTTCTGTGTCATTTGACCCATTTGGTTTCTCGATATTTGACTTTCAGACGGGGATTTCTCTCATGAGATGTAATAGCCTCGGAGATCTCTATCCAGTCACCTCTCCCTCTCACTTTGCTGGTCTTGCTTCCAGTATCTGGCACAGACGCCTTGGTCATCCTAGTTCTTCTATTTTGCAGTCTCTTCATAAAAATAAGTTCATTAGTAGTGAACAATTGAGTACTAAGACTATTTGTAATTCTTGTGTGTTTGGCAAACATGTTAAGTTGCCTTTTAATTCATCCAAAAATGTTACTTTAATTCCATTTGATATTTTACACAGTGATTTATGGACATCACCAATTTTAAGTTCCTCTGGTCATCGGTATTATGTTTTATTCTTGGATGATTATTCTGATTTTTTGTGGATATTTCCTATAAGCAACAAGTCTCAAGTTTTTGAAATGTTCATTTCACTTTCCAATCAAATTCGCACACAATTTTCTCAAACTGTCAAATGTTTTCAATGTGATAATGGGCGTGAATATAATAATTCACTATTTCATAAATATTGTGTTGATAATGGTCTTATTTTTCGTTTCTCTTGCCCTTACACATCAACTCAAAATGGCAAGGCGGAACGTAAGATACGCACTATTAACAACATGATTCGCACTCTTCTCGCTCATTCGTCTGTTCCTCCCTCATTTTGGCATCATGCACTTCTAATGGCCACATATCTTCTTAATATACTTCCTCAAAAGAATCTAGCCAATTACTCTCCAACCCAACTCTTGTATCACCGTGACCCCTCCTACACACATCTTCGTGTCTTTGGTTGTCTTTGTTATCCTTTGTTTCCATCAACTACCATTAACAAACTACAACCACGCTCGACCCCGTGTGTCTTCTTAGGGTATCCCATTAACCACAGAGGTTATAAATGTTTTGATTTGTCGCACAGAAAGATCATTATTTCCCGCCATGTAATTTTTTATGAGACCCAATTCCCCTTTTCCCAACTATCTTCACCACCTCTCCCTGACTATAAATGTTTTACTGATGACTTACACCCACATATTGTCCACCAGTGGAATAATCCTACCTTACAACCTCTTCCTGCTAACCCTCCTAGTCCGCCACCTGACCATCTGTCTCCCTCTATGGCCGGAACCCCTAATACTTCTCCTACCATGACATCTTCTTCCACCTCTATAGATTCACCTAATACCTCTCCATCACCTACACCACCGGCCCCGCCCGCACCTCCTACTAGGACCATGGCCACCCGTAGCATGCGAGGTATCCACAAACCCAGAAAACTCTTTAACCTTTCTGTCACCATTGATGATCCGACCATCTCACCACTTCCCAAAAACCCTAAACTAGCCTTATCTGACCCTAATTGGAAATCCGCAATGCAGTCTGAATTTAATGCTCTTATTAGAAATAATACGTGGGATTTGGTTCCACGACCTTGTGATGTTAATATTATTCGTTGTATGTGGATTTTTCGTCATAAAAAGAAATCTAATGGTGTTTTTGAGCGTTACAAGGCTCGTCTTGTAGGTGATGGCAGGTCACAGATTGCAGGTGTAGATTGTGATGAGACATTCAGTCCTGTAGTAAAACCGGCGACGATTCGCACCGTTCTCACCATTGCACTGTCCAAATCCTGGCCTATTCATCAGCTAGATGTTCAAAATGCATTTCTACATGGTGACCTTCATGAAACAGTATACATGCATCAGCCACTAGGTTTTCGTGATCCTCATCGCCCAGATTATGTGTGTCGATTGCGAAAATCACTTTATGGTCTTAAGCAAGCGCCTCGTGCCTGGTACCAGCGCTTTGCTGACTTTGTCTCCACCATTGGATTTCAGCATAGCACTTCAGATCACTCACTCTTCATCTACCGACGTGGCTCTGATATGGCTTACATCTTGCTTTATGTTGATGACATCATCCTCATCACCTCCTCCCATGAACTTCGAAAATCTATCATGGCACTCCTTGCATCTGAGTTTGCCATGAAGGATTTGGGTCCACTAAGTTACTTCTTGGGCATTTCTGTGACTAGACATGATGGTGGACTCTTCCTCAGCCAGAGTACTTATGCTAGTGATATTATTGCTCGAGCAGGCATGGCCTCGTGCAAACCTTCTGCTACTCCAGTTGACACCAAACAGAAGCTCAGTACCACCGCCGGCACTTCATATGACGATCCTACTCTATATCGAAGTCTTGCAGGAGCCTTGCAGTATCTCACTTTCACCCGACCTGACATCTCTTATGCTGTCCAACAGGTGTGTCTTCACATGCATGCCCCTTGCACCGACCACATGCTTGCCCTCAAACGCATCTTGCGTTATGTTCAGGGCACCCTACACTATGGTTTGCATCTTTATTCATCCCCTATTGAGAAACTTATCTCCTACACTGATGCTGATTGGGGTGGATGTCCTGACACCCGTCGTTCGACCTCTGGCTATTGTGTGTTTCTTGGTGAAAACCTCATTTCCTGGTCTTCCAAACGACAACCCACACTTTCTCGCTCCAGTGCAGAAGCTGAGTACAGGGGTGTTGCTAATGTGGTTTCTGAATCGTGTTGGCTTCGCAATCTTCTCTTAGAGCTTCACTACCCACTTTCCCAAGCTACTTTGGTGTACTGTGATAATGTTAGTGCCATATACCTTTCTGGTAATCCAGTGCAGCATCAACGTACTAAACATATTGAGATGGACATTCACTTTGTTCGGGAAAAGGTCGCGCGTGGCCAGGCACGCGTCCTTCATGTTCCTTCTCGTCATCAGATTGCTGACATTTTCACCAAAGGCCTACCTCGAGTTCTTTTTGATGATTTTCGGACCAGTCTAAGCGTCCGTGAACCTCCCGCTTCGACTGCGGGGGTGTGATAGAATATGACTTTATGTAATTATGTTAGTAATTATTGCTTGACTTTATGTAATTATGTTAGTCATTATGTTAGTTATTATTAGGTAATTACTCTCCATTATTTTGTAATTACTTTCCTAGGTTTGACTCTACCTATTGTAACTATATGTACTCTTGATCATTATCAATGAAAGGCACGGAATTGATTTCCTTCACTTTGTGTGATTTTCATGTCCGTTGAATTGGTCGAAGACCTCAAATCAAACAGCCTTGCAGTATTTACTGATGCCTCGCGAGATTGACGCTACTCACCTTGAAAGGAGAATACTGGAGATGGAAGAAGTGATCAATGTTCATGAGCTCCACATTTGGGCTATTACATTGAGGAAGATTTTGCTAGCATCTCATGTTAAGATCAACCACGATGCCGACGCAGACATGGTGTTGGTAAAGGTTGTCGACTACATCAAAAGAGCCTATAACATCAGCCGTGTAGCTATAGAGATAGAGCGTTAGTTTTTGTGTTGGTACTTCTTTGTTTTGCATCAACCACCTTCTTCTCATTCTTCAATAACCCCTGAAGTTTCCACTTTTCCAATTTTGAACTAGGTTTTTGAGGAGGTTTCTCTTTAAGGGTCCTCTTAAAATGCAAAAAACACTGTCTTTTTCATGATTTGGTGTTAGTACTGTGATTTTTGTTTGGTGGGTGTTGTTGGATTTTGATGAATCGTGTTTGGTTTGAGAATGTTGTTTGGTTTTTTTGCTACCTAAGTTAGGTTTAACTAAAAAAGAAGATTTAGTAGCTTGAATCAAATCTTGGTTTGGTTTTGGATAGTGAGAAGGTGAAGGTGATGATGAGAAGATGGTGGTTTTTGTGGTGGTGGGTTTTGGTTGCTTAGCTAGAGCAGGAGGTGGATTTCTCTCCGGTGGTGCCGTGTTTCGCCGGCAGGAAGAACGGTCTGCCATGTTGAATAGACGGTGCAAATAGCAATATTCTGTTTTAGTTATTTGTTTTGATATTTTTGGTTTTTGGGTGGTTTTGTTTTGTTGTGGAGAAAGATAGAAGTAAAGAGTTATAGATAGGGGTGTTCGCGGTTCGGTTTGGATCGGTTTTGAGGTAAAAAAATCAACCGATCCAAAATAAAAATCATGTGCGGTTCGGTTCGGTTTGGATGATTATGTAAAAGAAATCCGAACCGATCCGATCCAAATATATGCGGTTTAATTTGGATCGGTTTTTGGATATCCAAAGTGCAACATGTAATTTTCTTTATTAATATTAATATTACTCATACACCGTAAAATAATAGGTTTGATAAAAAATATGACACAAATTTATTAAAAAAGTTAACATTACACAATGATAATGATTGATTATATTTGAAATAGATGAAGTAGTAATAATATAGATTAAATTAATGCAATATATAAGATTAAATACCAATAAGAAATATATTAATGCAATATATAATACTAATAAAATAATAAATAAGTATAAAAATTTACTTTTGCGGTTCGGTTTGGTTCGGTTCGGTTTTGAAAAGGCAATCCGAAATCCGATCCGATCATAGCGGTTTTTCCAAAACAACATCCAAATACATCCAAAAATATTCGGTTTTTTGCGGTTTTCGGTTTTTTTGGATCGGTTTGCGGTTTTATTTTGGATCGGTTTGGATTTGAACACCCCTAGTTATAGAAGTAGAAAGTGGAAAAGTGTGTGTTGGGTTAGCTTTTCTAGGTGTTGGTGGAGAAGAAAGATAATTGGAGGAATCAAGTGTTGTTCATAAACATTACCCGCTGGGGCGGGGACGGGGAGAAATATTCCCCCGTAGACATTTCGGGGCGGGGATCGGGGAATTATCCCCCGCCCCATGGCTTCCCCGAACCCCGTGAAAATACTGTAATGTCCTTGTGTTTTTAAAAAGCTTTAATATTTTTCGATGGGTTTTTGGACTTTTCACATATGGTTTAAAAAAATAAAAAATAAAAAAAAATGTAAAATAATGGTTTTGGTTGTTTCATCCACACATTACACACACTAAACGAGTACCACAATTCACAACCTCACACACACACTTTCAATTTTCCTTCTTTCTCGTTTCATCCAATTTTTATCCACACAGTACATTACCGTCCGCCTCCGTTTTTTACTCACTCTCCGCCATAGTCAAACACAACCTTTCCTCGATCGCCTATTCAGAAGAAGGTTCACCAACCTCAATTCCATCAGATCCAATTTACGGTTATACTGTTGGGGTTATACTGTTTACGGTTTCGTTTCTTCAGATCCAGTTTATGCTGATTGAGAGATTGATGCTGATCCAGTTTATACTGCAGATCCAGTTTCGGTTTACTGTTTGAGTGATTTATACTGCAGATCCAGTTTATACTGCAGATCTAGTTTCAGTTTATACTGATTGAGTGATTTACGGTTTACTGTTTACTGTTTATACTGCAGATCCAGTTTCGGTTCTTCATCTATACATACCTTAATTTCTTCTTCTATGCATACTTCATTAGCTTCTGAATGAAAAAGCTGTTGCAGAAATAATGGGGACGAGGATAAAAAAATAACGGGGATCCGCGGGGATCCGTGGGAACGGGGATCGGTGAAAATATTCCCCCGTAGCGGGGATCGGGGACGGGGACGGGGAACGAATACACCGGCGGGGTGGGGATCGGGGATGTATCCCCCCGCCCCCGATCCGCCCCATTGACATCCCTAGCTCCAACCAAGCCAAACTATATATAGCTAGTAGTAGCTAACACGGGTTTAAACTTTAATGATAGACACAACATAAATAACAGTTCACATTTTATTTTTAGTTTTATGGAATATTTTCAAATCATATTTTCTTTTTTATTCACATTGTTAATTGGTCAATGATCACTAGGGTAGGAATAGGTTAGGTCGAGCTAGGTTTTGCAAGGTCTAAGTTTGACCTGACAATTTTTTTAAGACTTAAGTTTGGCCTATGGTCTGTCATATACTTACTTTTTAGATATGAGTCTGGTTTTTTGAAAGTCTAATACGACTTGCTAGCCTATTTAAAACCCTAAGATCAATAGCGCACGAAATCAGGAGAATTCCAACCAATCACATGTCACAATTCTTTCTTTCAAAATCAAAATTTATGTAAAACAAACTAAACTAGTATCTCATTCTCATAGTAATTGCATGAGAATGACTGAATGAGATACCCTTAGTAGTGGAAAGTACATCAAAATTTATGTAAAACTAACTAAGCAAGTTTGAACTATCCCACGAAAGTTGTTGAGATTCTTTCAAATAAAGTTGTTGAGATATCTTGCCGAGGTAATGGAAGAATATCATTGGAAGTTGTTGAGATTTATGTGATTTTAAAGATAATACTTTTCTCCAATGAAAAACAAGCATAGTATTTTAAGTTAAATAAGAATAATACAAAAAAAACACTTACAAAATACACATAAATTTTGTCTTAGATTACTAGAAAATGTTAATGATAAGTTGTTCATAAAATATTGATAAGTTAGAAAAATCATGAATATAGGTTCATGTCTATGATACCAAGCTAGATTTTTATTGATTAGTAGGCTATTTAACATGATTCTCACAAATGAAATAGTAGTACACTCATTTTTTTTTTTTTATTGAATATATTGGTCATGTGAGTGTATGTAAAATAAAAGAGGAAGAAAGTGAGGGATGATAAGATGCGCTAAGGCCATCTCATAAGGGGTGAAGTAAGGGAATATATTTCTATTGGTATTGCCCTTTTTCAATTTCTCAAAGAACCAAATTATATTGCTTTTCCCAATCGGTGTATCACATCACATAATTGTAAAGTGTTGGTGCTTAGTAAAGAAGACAAACCATATAATTGTAAAGTGTTTATAATTGACAACGGAGAGAGTAGTCATGAATATTTTGTCGTATCAACCTTTTCATATCGGTACATAAAAATTTGATTCCACATATATAAATACATAAAATCTACAACGAGTGTTATGTAAATATTTATCTGTGTTTTCAAACTTTTATCATATGGACTTTGGCATACCATTACATAAGCTATACTTAGTACGTAATCCTAACATAACTTAGTACTTAGTATATCTAACCACTCCTCACCCTAGTCAAAAATATTTCCAAAATGTTACCTTATAGGAAAAAATGTTTATGTAATCTGGTAGATGTGTTTTGGATACATGAAACAAAGACAAAACAAGAGCTTATTACAGAAAATACACTCTTAACAAGGGATAAAACCTTCATTGAAAAATTAAGCACAACCTAATAACATATATATATATTTCAAGTTGAAAAACGATGTCTTGCCTCCATATCCTACCTTGCAACTATCTCTGTGATGGATAATTCATTAGTCGAAAATAGTTCATGATTCGCAAGCGAAGAATCTAACTCAGGTGTAACATCTTTTTCAGTGTAAAATCCAGGAACCTTTGGCTTTGGCAATGATTTCTCACCATTCAGCATTAGAACCACATATGAAATGTCTGGCCTATCTTCTGGTCTTTGTTGAACACATAATAGTGCAATTTGTATGCATCGAACGACTTCTGAGGGTGTACATTGTTGCCCTAAACCTTCATCCAATAGTTCCAATGCCCTTTCTTCTGTCCATAATCGCCATGCCTATAATGGTAAGAATCATATTAGTGAGTAAGCAACAATTCGAGTATTTGTGTTTGATTTTGCAGTGGCGAAAGTTGATTTTGAATGAAACTTTTTTGTAAAGTTTATTTCGGTTAATAGTTGGATGTAAAATGATTTATGGATGACAAAAGTAAAACCGGACATTGACTAAATAAGCAAGTTTGTGAATTAATTATGCTTACATATCCAAGAAGATTGTTGGAATATTCTGGGTCTGAAAAATCTCTATTCTTCTTTCCGGACACAATCTCTAGTACTATCACACCGTAACTAAAGACATCTGATTTCGTTGAGAAATGTCCACTCCTAGCGTACTCTGGAGGCATGTAACCGCTGAATATATAATTTTCAAAGTAAGTATTACTCGACGGTGCAATAATCAAGAGCCATAATCAAGTAGAAACTAACTTACTATGTTCCGGCCACCCTATTTGTGTTTTCCTCAACTTGCTCTCCAAAAAATGTTCGAGCCAAACCAAAGTCTGATATTTTGGGATCCAAATTTGCATCTAGTAATATATTGCTAGCTTTTAGATCTCTGTGGACTATCCTTAGCCTAGAGTCACGGTGAAGATAAAGAAGTCCCCGAGCAATGCCATTGACAATGTTGAAACGATTAAACCAATCTAGTGATTTCCTTTTGATTTTATCTAGTCAATTAAACACATTTATAGTAATACTTTCAGTTGCTATGATTTCGTAAACTATAGATAAAAAACAATTATCGCGGATGTTTAGAATAAATTGTAAAAGCTCTAACCAAAAACAAAGTAGTCCAAGCTTCCGTTGGGCATGTATTCATAGATCAACATCGTTTCTCCTCCTTCAATGCAGCATCCAAGAAGTTTGACAAGATTACGATGTTGAAGTTTGGCAATCAACGCCGCTTCATTTTTGAATTCCTGCAACCCTTGTCCAGACTTCTTTGAAAGCCTTTTCACAGCTATCTCTTGCCCATCTATCATTGTGCCCTGGAAAAATAATAATGTGATATTTGTTAGAAAGTATTTAACCAAAGTAGAAGAAGTAACTGATTTGTTTATTTTGGTCACCTTGTATACCGGTCCAAAACCACCTTCTCCAAGTTTGTTACTACTTGAAAAGTTTTCAGTGGCTTTAACCAAGACGGACAAATCGAACGTTGTTAAATCAAGGTCTTCCTTTCTTGGTTTAGTATTGCAAATTTTGCTGCAAACCTTTCTTGCAGCACCTATTTGATTGGTTGGATATATGAAAACATTATGACACATATTTTGTTTGATATATTTTGGTATCTACATTAGATTGTAAGTTATATAAGTGTATATACCTGGATTTTTCATAATCAATATGGATAAAAATGTAATTAATCCAAAAATAATCACACCAAGTGTGATTCCTGCTATCTTATTCTTGTTGTTTTTGTGGCCAACTTCTGCAAGTTGATCTGAAAGATAAACAACATGATTAGTTACCAACTTCTTAATAACATTTGTATCATTAAACATTAGTAACTTCCTTTGCAAATAAAATAAAAATTGAGTACCTAATTCTGAAGGAGGGACTCTAACATAAAGATCTTGTCCCCATTGAGAGAATTTCCTCATATCTATCATACTATTAAACCATATCAGACATCCACTTCCTCCGTTACGGATATCAATATTTGCATACGCTACACACGAACTATTTCTCAGACACCACTTCCGGCATTCCTCAAGATTCAACGTCTTACTAAACCATGACGAAGACGTGTCTGGCACTTTCATGAGTGTGTACTTCAAGAAATCATCTATGTAACTTGAATTCTTCCTTCGTATACAACCGTTCGACCAAAATGCTAGATTCCATTCTTCAGGAAACATAGGAGCATATCCTTTCATGCATTCACAATTTGAATGGTTATTACCATCAATAGTGCATACAGAATTTGCACCACAAAATGCATATATTTGACATTCATCTAAACTTGTTGATAAAACTTGTCTTATGCTTGATTGACTTGTCCAAAACAAATTCTGAGGTCCATAAGGCATCAATTTAAGCACACTGAATATTGATCTGTCAAGAAGTTGGTATTCATAGTACACTTGTTTTTCGTTGAACACAAAAAATTGTGACAATACAGAATTTGAACCTGGTGATCCAGTCAAAGATAGACCATTCCATGGCCCTGATCTAAATATTATATCAGATCCATTGAACATAATTACTTGTGGATATCCTCTCAGATCAACTCTTGTAGTGAATTCTCCCTTAGCAGGATTATCAACACTTTTCCAAGATGTTATAAATCTTTCTAGACCAGTTTCTAAGTCCCATCCAAGCTTCATTCCTAGCATCAATGATTCACAAAAATAATCAAAACTCTTACTATCATTTTAGGATGGGTTCATGCTTTTGACACTATGTTATGATTAGAAATGAAAATAGGTCAGACCGACAGAGAGAGGACTATGGTCCAGAGAACGTTAGGCTTAGGCAAGACTTTGTTTTATATAGACAAGACCAATGGTTTTTTAGAAACCTATTTAGCTTAAGATGCAAGCAAGCCATCGGAAAAGTCTATTAAAGTCTACTTAAGTAAATATAAATATTATCATTATTATTATAAAATTTGTACTTTGAGTTAAATCTTGCTAACATTTTATAGAATTTAAACATATGAACTACACCACTCACCACTCGAATGGTGTAAACTTTGTTAAGAAGATAGTGTGATAGGCTTTCAAACAAATTTTCAAATCTGCACACATGCCAGTTCTTTTTAGGTTGAGTTAGGCTTAACTCAAATTTTACGAGAAATCAAGACAATAATACCTGGCATCAACGTATCATCGGGATAATCAAAACTCTGCCACAAAAACTTATCTTTCTCAGTTTCATGTATATTTTTCACTACAAGATTTCCAGTATCCAAGAGCTGAGCAATTGGAGTAGTACTATTCCGTGCTATGCTTGATGCATTAGAAGACCAAATAGTGTTATTGACATCATTGAGAAGCATTAGAATTCCCTTTTCATTGAGTGTCAAAACTCCTGAGCTATGTTGTAGAGGTTTTTCTTTGTTGGCTACCCATACAACTGTTAAAGGGGACACATTCCTATACCATATACCCAAGTATCTTAATCTTCTTGTTGAATTTTGAGGGCTAAAGAAACCCACTTCAATAATTCCATTTGATGAAACTAAAGTCTTACCATCTTGGATAGATTCACCCACTGCTAAAGTGTCTAGTGAAGTGGAAGTTCTTATAGTATAGGAAACTATTAAGAACCAAATAGATAATAACATTTTCATGTTATGCACCATATAACTTGATTTTGTACAAGTTTTGATGAGTTGTGTGGCTTTAGATTATATGTATAAGATGTGTGAAGGACCTTAGAATTGAAGTCATGTGTATCAACATCAGTTCAATAATTTGAGGAGAAATTTTCAACTCTAGGACATTTATTATGGTTAAAGAAAGAGTCTTACGAACCAAGTGATTAGACTCAAATGATTAACGAGTTTCCTTAAAGGGAAAATCGTTAGGAAGAACTGAGTTCAATTTTTGGATGGAGCAACTCTTGATCAGACTTAACATACCTAATGAACGAACTTCAAAATCCTTTTTCACTAGGAACCGAAAGGTTAATACCAAAATAAAAATAAAGGGTCCTACAAATAAATGTACGTACATCACTTTATTTATGATTTTTTATCATTGTTGTTGTTGGCAGTTAAAGACTTGGATTTTGATGAAACAATTTGTTGGTTGTCTCTTAAATAGATATGCTGAATACAAGGTCTACTTAGCAAGTAGCAACGACTTCATCAACGACTTTAGGTCCTTGAGCGTGGTTTGGGGAAGACTTAACCATTGTAATTAATGATGATAAGAAATTTGGAGTTCTATCTTCATGCACAACATCATGTTGAATTATTATTTTTTGTTAATCAATTAAGAATTCACATAATCAATTATTAAAAATTTAGGTTACATTAATAATGGTCTTTAGGACATCTGTTAAAGAAATAAAAAAAAAAAAAAAATCGTATTGAAATGAATATTTATATACTTTTAAGAGATTGACTACACACATTCTAATATATATTTGTCTCAGCGCACTTATTAGGGGTTTCCTAAAAATTATTATTAATATATAAACAATCATTAAGTAAGATATTCATCTAAAATATGTTATTTCAAAAAATCTAAAATATGTTATTAGTAATATATGTCATGTTATTCCTTTCGACAAAAAAATGTCATGTTATTAGAAAAATATATTGAGATTTGAGACTTTTTTTTTTTTTCTTTAGCTGATGGATCTAACGCTAGAGTTTAGTTGCCTCATTATTAGGTTTGCCCAACTTATTTATGTATCCTTCAGCAACAAAGTATATTTCTTTGCATGTGTTATATATATTTTTTTTAATTAATATGAGATGTTGTATCAATTTTTAATTTTATAATAGTAATATTTATTAGATTAATATGATTTTATATTTTCACTATTTATATTCAAGAAAATGATTATTGTTTTTTTTTACAAAGAAAATGATTATTGTTACTTCTTTCTTTACCGTGTCATTATTGTTACTTTAACGTCCAATATAATTATAGTGACTTCCTTTTGATGTCATTTTTCTTAAATTATAAGTCATTTTACAATACTGATAAAATATTAAATGTTAAGTTTTCTACTATACTGTCTACTATTTATTACTTTTTTTTCTTTCAATTATTTAATATATCTTTTATATACAATTAATGAAGGATAATTGTATAAAATAACTTATAATTTCTCTTTCACTTACAATATTAATTATACATAATTTATGTAAAATGATCAAAATTTCGTATAATTTGAAACGGATGGAGTAGCTCGTAATTTTTTCGATCAAAGAAAGGAAAAACAAAGTGAAGACAGATGGTCTTATGAAGGTGGCTCCTAGCATCGGCCAACAAGAGGTGGGACATAGCCAAGGGACATGAGCTCCAAAGATGGTGTATTCGTGAGGTTTTTTTTTTTTTTTTGAGAGTATTCGTGAGGTTGTTGATGTCTCATAGGAACACGTCAACAATGAAGATATCAAGAATAACATTTTGGTAACTTTCATACCAAACAAGCATGAGACAACTACTATGATAAATGATACTCCCTCCGTTTCAAAATGAGTGACGTTTTAGGTGTTTACACACATATTAAGAAATGCAATGATTAAAAGAAAGAGAATGATTATTTTACCAAATTATCCTTATTAACTATTGGTTATTTTTAAAAGTAATACTTTGGAAGTAGTGTGCAGAGTATTAATTGGAGGGTACAATTGAAAAGAAAAAGTTATTATTGCATTGAAAACTGAAAGTGACATTCATTTTGAAACAAATTTTTTTGGCTAAAGCGACACTCATATTTTGAAACGGAGGGAGTAATAAAATAAAATAAAGTTTGAAACATTCAACTCAATTTATTTATTTTTGAAAAATTACTCAAAGTTAGATACTTTCCACAAACTTTGCTCTTACATTCATAATACTTGCATATCCAAGAATATTTTTGTTACATTTAGGGTCTGAAAATTCTCTATTCTTCTTTCCGAACACAATCTCTAGTACAATCACACCATAATTAAAGACATCTGATTTCGTAGAGAAATGTCCACTCCTAGCATACTCTGGAGGCATGTAACCGCTGAATATATAATTTTCAAACTAAGTATCACTAGACAATACAATAAAGATCCATAATAAGGTAGAAACTAACTTACTATGTTTCGGCCACCCTATTTGTGTTTGCCTCAACTTGCTCTCATAAAAACGTTCGAGCCAAACTAAAGTTTGATATTTTTGGATCCAAATTTACATCTAGTAATATATTGCTTGCTTTTAGATCTCTGTGGACTATCCTCAGCCTAAAGTTGCAGTGAAGATAAAGAAGTCCCCGAGCAAAACGCTTGATTCAATCTAGTGACTTCCTTTTGATGTCATCTAGTCAATTAAACACATGAGATTTAAAAAGGAAATATTAATTTATTTATTTTAAATGATAAGTAAAAAATATATTAAACATTTAAAACATAATATATTTACTTTAGTTAAATTCGATAGTGTGTCAAATGGTACCTATCAAGAAATTACTCCCTCCGTTTCTTTTTATAAGCAAATTTTACTTTTTAGATTCATTCAATTAATGATGTATGTGGTTCATAATATGGACCACATACATAATTAATTGAATGAATCTAAAAAGTAAAATTTGCTTATAAAAAGAAACGGATGGAGTATATTTATAGTGAATAAAACACAATAAGATATAATGTCTTTAAATCATAATAGCTCATTTGGTATGATATTGCATAATATATGTAGAGGTTGGATTTTGAACCATGGACACCTCTCTTATTTCTCTTTAAAAAGATAATATCTAGTCACTAGACTATTTGACTAAAAAAAAAAACATAATTAAAAAATTAAAATATGTTTAGAACTTTCTCTTCTCTTATTATTTTAAAATATGAGTGATATGAACACTCTCTTATTAACACTTTTTCTAACCCTCACTCTCTTATTTGATCAAACTCATGTGGACCATACACACTTTTGAAATAGAACTCATATAAATGATGAGACTCACGTAGATTTCACCCAATAAAAAAGTAAATGTTAGATAAAGTGTATAAAAGAATTGTTCTTAACATTTCTCATTTTAATAAAAATTGATACTCCCTCCGGTCACATTTCTAAGCAAAAAACAACTTTTTAGATACATCCAATAATTATTGTATCTAACCCATAAATGTGGCCGAATACATTAATTATTCAATGTACTTAAAAAGTCATTTTTTGCTTATAAATGTGACCGGAGGGAGTATATGTGATCCAAAAGCTCTGTTCGAGTTGTATCTAGAGAAAGCATTATATTTAATTCCATATTTCCAATATCAGCATCCAGCAGCAATATCCTTAAAAAAAAAAAAAAAAAAAAACATCCAGCAGCAATAAAAATCTTCCTTATTTCCAATAAAATAAGCATCTGGTAATCAAATTGATATATGTGATCCAAAGCTATGCCACACCATGGTTAGGCATCGTTTTATTTCCAAAAGTAATTTACCACATGGTGAGTTTGTATCACATATATCAAAAGAAAAGAAGTATATCTGTAACTAACATTCAAATTAGCATGTCAATCTTCTTTATCACAACCCTCCTTAAACAATGCATTTCTACTCTACTTAATCAATAATTTTTTGTGTTAACCTTCCATAAGATAGAGCTTTAATAATTAAGAATTTGGTCGAAAGATAAGTAAAGTCCGTTCGAGAATTATCCCGTCTAGTATTTTAGTAAAATTTATTAACCATTTAAACTCAATTATTCGATTCATTTAAATTAAGAGTCTAATCAAAGTTAATTTAATTAAAGAAATTTGGTGTTGATTAGTAGATGTGGTCCAATTTGTCACTCTTCTCTAAGGCAAGCCAACTATGATATACCAAACTTGCAAGCATTTGTGGAAATAATGTCATGATACCGCCAACCTTTTTTTTTATATAATACCAAACACATAATTAATTCTTTAAAGTTATAAATATATCACGTCATCACCAGGAATAAATTTCACGTCATCACCCCTAAAAAATTTCACATTATCAAAATACAAAATTCTAAAATTATACATAAACTATTAAAAAAAATTATGAGTGAATTAAACTTGCTCTAGTAAAATTAATAAAAGACCCAAATATTTCCCCAATACTTATGATATATATATTTTTACTATTATTATTATTATTTTGAAGGTTTGTATGATAATTTCAAACTTGGTAGTCAAAATAAATTTGCAAACTTATCCAGAGGTTGCATAATAATGCACGTTTGTTAACTGATTTGTCATCCTTTTCAATCAGAAAAAGTGACAAGTGGCCAATGAAATTATAAATATCTTGTTACATTATATAGTTTATTGTTCTAAGTAAAATCACCATTATATTGGAGAACATTCTAAATTAAAACTCAATCTAGTTTGTCCATGAGATGTCAATTCAATGACAAGAGTTTAATCTTGAAACTTTAAGAAACAAATTTGAAATTTCCCAAAAAGCATTATAAGATATAATTATTAGTGATGTGGTCCAATTTTCTCTTCTAAATTGTTTTTTTTTTAAAACAATCTAATTTAATTAAATGATAAACATAAACATCACATGCATATAAATTAATATATCTTATCTTGTACTTTTTTTTTTGTTGCATAAGTACCTTTGTCTTGTTGAGAAGGAAAATCTTATAAAGCTAAATACTGCATATTTCATCAATCATATTATGGCAAGTATTAGTGTGGTTCCTTGGCAACCATTATTAGTACAAAAGAAGCATAGGCTTAATAGTCATTTTCATACAAAGAAAACATCATGTTCATCAGTGATTAGGAATGAAAAAACATCCTCATTCAGCTATAGAAGTATTGCTAATGTTCCTTTTTATGAGTTACCAGGGGTATATTATCAAAGTTTTCATCCTTAATTACCATCTTCATCTTCCAATCCAAACCAATGATTCTAACATAAATTTTTGTGATTTTCTTTGCAGGCTTCCTTTGATCAATATATGGATGATAGACCAAGAGTAGTCAAAGCAGTGTTTCCTGAAAAAGGAAACTCTAAACAGCTCAATGAGGTACTTTTTAGAGAAATATGTGTGTGATTGATTACGTTAAATTTGTTAAAGTAATATGATTTTCAATTTCGATCGTGTTTACGTTGCAAACCTTTATTTGGCCGTAATGTGCAACCGATGAGTCCGTGATTGCAGTTGTGATGCCATTGTGGAGACCTCTAAAACCTTTATATTGTGTCACTTTTAGAACTATGTGTATGGTTATCTATAATTTGTTGAAGTAATATGGTTTTAAATTCTTCAAAAAAAAAATATGGTTTTAAATTATGGTTACGCTGCGAACCTTTATATTACCTTAAAATTAAGAAGAAAAAAATGTGGTCAATGCGGAAGCAGTTATGATGCCGAAACCTCTAAAATTGTTATATTGCGATTGCGGACGGAAATTTAGAACCATATTGTGTCCCTTAATTAAAGCTAATGAGTACTATAAGAAACTATTGTTTATATGTATACAGGAGGAATGGAGAGTTGAAATGCCTCCTATACAATGCTTCATCTTGAAGGTTCAACCAAAAGTAGATGTAAGGTTAAGAATAAAGTCTAATGGAGAAGACTATCCACCTCACATTCCTCATCACATTAGCAAAATTCTTGAGCTTCATTTTGTAAGCACTTTCATTGGAACATATCTATAATTTTGTGACTTGTTTTTGTGAATTTCTTTATGTGATCATTCTTATTTCATTTTCGGATAATATGCATCGTTAGGGTAGACTAGCAAGCGATCTAAACTTTTTTTAATCATTTCACGAATATAATTGATTGACGGTGTAAGAAAATTACTGACGATGCATATCAATTAAATCCTATCAGACGAGGTGGGAGCTCCAAGGACTCAATACCTTATACAATGATCCTTACGACTTCAACTTAGATGTAAGAGGTATTATATATCCAGAAAGGAAGGGAAAGAGTAGTTGGCTCAAGAATCAAATGGAGATGAAGATAAACTTTACTGTTTCACCAACAATGACTTTTGTTCCTGAGCATATCTTACGAGATGCATTAGAGTTGGTATGATTTCTATTCATTTCTTACTATATTAGACTTGTTTGGATTGACTTATAATTATTTGAACTTATCTAATTTGAACTAAGGGATAAGGAGTTTGAGGTCTGGTTTCAAACCCGGACGAGAATTAAACTATTGTATTTCAAAATCATTTTTTATAATCCGTAACAAACATGTCATCTTTTTATATCAAAATAGCTTATATTTGTATATCCAAATAGCTTATATTTGTATATCAAATAGTGACATATATGTTGATAAAATTAACAGGTATTCAAAACGATGTGGAATCAAATGAAGCAGGAATTTCATGGTAATTTATTGACAGATTATAATAGTTTCAAGAGATACAAATCCAAGAAAAGTCCAGTCTAAACATGTGGTCCATTCCATTTGTTTACAACTTCGACAGCAATTGCTGAGGATGATTTTTCAGCCAATTGAATCAATGATGGATCATAATATTGTAATTCATTTTTCAATTGTAAATTAGTCCCGATTAACTGCAATGAATTCTTTGAAAAGAAAATTATTATTTTGTTACTAGTGTAATTTTTTTTTCAATTGCAAATGTCATTCATCTCAAATTGTTTGAAACTAGTGTAATTTTTTCTTTTGGCTTGCACAATGTTCTTGGAAGGAATTATTCTATGTTACTTTCAAATCACTTTAGAAATGATTCCAAAAGGACATTATGGATTCTACAAATAGTGTGACTTCAAAAGGAGATTTCAAATCACTTTAGAAATAGTTAGTGAAATGATTATTAATGTTACTTTTTTTGATGCGAATGTTTTTTGAAAATTTGATATCAAGTTTAAGGACCGACTAATTTGAGTGGTCCAATTCCACCATCCATTTGTAAAAAACCCATTTAAAGTTAGAGTTAGAGCTATGGATTTAGATCACCGAAATTGATACTATGAAGAATCGAACTTGATACTTTGAGATGAGCAAACTTCAAAGTCGCAAACCAATAAATGTCACTTTTTTATTAAATAATAATAACTTTCTCCATTTAAAACAAGGGTCTTGTTAATAAGTGTCATAAGGGAATTGTTTAAGCAACTCAAAAATAGAAATTTTATCTTGAAAATACAAGTCAAACACATATAATGCTCTTAAATACACAATTTTCAATGTAAAAATGACTAATTTTGGATGCTTAAACAGTGCCCTAAACACACTTGTTGGTATTTTCCGTAAAACAAATATTCGAGACTTTTTAATTTTAATTACAACATAGAACTTGCAAAGTATTGTAAGCAAGGAAAGGAAAATGTACTCAACCGATAAAATGAAATCAAGTACTTCCTCCGGTGATTATTATAAGCAAAACGTCACTTTTTAAATACATTGAATAATCAATGTATCTAGTCTTTATTATATACTAGATACATTGATTATTCAATGTATCTAAAAGGTGAAGTTTTGGTTATAATAATGACCGGAGCGAGTATTTCATAACCGTATTTCAAAAAATATATATATTTAACCGTGGATGGTGAATATTTGAGTCAGGATCCTTTCTATTTTTACGAGTATCTCCGTGTCTTCTATTTGAAAAGATAAATATACATAGATTTTTTTTAGGGGAAATATACATAGAAGTTTAAAAAAATGTAAAAAAATTAATGATGAAATCCACTTAATGATATGATTTACTATCAAATTTTTGTGTCTATGTAACATCATCTATTTATTTTTTGGGTCATGTTAACTTGTGCCCTAAGGGCACAAGTTAAGAAACTAAAAATGGAATTAAAAAGTAACTTTTGTATTGAAAAGACAAAATTTCAAACTTTTAATATATTGAATGCACAATTTTCAAGAAAAAGTTTCTATATTTAGTTTCTAAACTTGTGCCCCAAGGGCACAAGTTAACATTTCCATTATTTTTTATAAGTAGGGAGGATCCTTACTCTATATTTTTGCCTTTAATTGAATAAATGCACCACAGGCTATTCCAAAACATACTTGTGTTGGGGAAGTTGGGTAATTCAACTAGTTTGAATTAAGAGATTAAAGAATGTAAAGAGTAAAAGGTGCATGGTTCAAACCTTAGCACGTATTAGCATTCACACATGGTGGTGCGAACCTGATCTTAATTATTATTTTTTTAGATTTAAGATAAGTAGTTGTTAAATTAATAAATATAATATTTTATTTAAAATTAAATACTAAATAATCTAAGATATCGAAAATGTGATTATAATAAAATAAAAACTTTACGTGTGTACAAGGTTGGCATGTTTGGTAAGCACAAAGTTAGCATGTTTGGCAAGCAATGGACTTTGATTAAGTGCTTTTGTCTGACTTTTTTAATATAATTATCAAGAATATAAGAACGATACAAGTATTAAGTAAGTACAACTATCGAAAAAGACATATCAATAAATATGTAACGTGAGGTTTTAGTACGATAAAGACATTTTTGTTTTTGCAAAATTTTAGTGATGTTGGATGTTGCGATGATTGAATCAATGTCTTATGTAATGATATAAATGAACAATGAGCCACCACTTATGGATTTGAAATTTAAAGTTTCGAACAAGTTTTAAATATTGATCAATCATAGATCATATGAGACATTTTCCCACCCTGAAAGCCACTTTTGTAAGCAATTAAATTCAAGTGCATAATTAGCTCCATTAAATGACCAATGATACAAAAGAACTAGAGTTTGATTTTTAGGTAGAATATTTTTTTTGTCAGGTTATGCATATATATATATCATGACCGAGCTCTAGATTACCAGACTCCATCTCTCTTTTAATCTACTTCTTTCGTCCCTATATGTAAGCATCATTTGTCTCTAATAAAAGGGTGCTTAGATATAGGGACGAAAAGAGTATATTTTTAATGACGAGTGTTAATATGTTAATTGTTTCTCATTGTCAGAACTTAAACCTTGAGCCTCCAGCTCATTAACCCTTAACTTAAACCAGTTGAGTTATTTAGTCCCCACGTCCCTTTTAATCTAATGACTATAAAGTTATATAAAGAAAGGGTCATGTTAACTTGTGCCCTTAGGGCACATGTTAAGCAACCCAAAAATGGAAACATTTTCTTAAATTTTGTGCATTCAATTATTGAAAAGTAAAAAAGTTAAAGTCAAATGCATTAATTACAATAGAATATTTCTATTTTGAATCATTAACTTGTGCCTTGAGGGCACAAGTTAACATTTCCCATAAAGAAAATCCAAGTTTAAGAGGGTAAGAGGTGGCTTGTGAGGAAAGAAGAAATTTATACCACTGCAAGAGCAACTCCAACAGTTGATATTTTGTAATTGTCCGCCAATTGGAGGTGCAAAAGGTGGGTTATTTTGCCAAAATTATGGGTGCTTCATGAAACAACGGTTATTTTGATTAAAATAACAATAAAAGGAATGAAGTATTAATGTGTGAGGTAAATTTGTGAGGCTCAATATGAGTATTTTATAGATCGTCGTTGGAGTAAAAAATAAAGGAGTTGATAAGTGGGAGAAAATGTGTGCATTAGAGACTTGAAATTTTTCATTCGTCGGTATAGGAGTATGAGTGGGATGTTTTTTTGCTAACTTAAGAGGTTATTTTTCATTTGTCGGTATAGACCCACTTTTATTTTATAACAAATAGGTTGAGGGATATTTACTAAACTATCTCTTACTTTAAATTGGTTTACACTAGTGGATATTAGTTTTTTTATTAAAAAAAAAATGTGCACTTTTGCTAACTTGGACCTTCATATTTTTTTGTTGGTTTAAGTTAGCAAACCATATAGACACATTGTTATGAATCAGAGGATTTCATGGTTCTAGGTCAAATGCAATGGAAAGATAGATTGTGTAATTCTCTCTAGGAGTCATTACCAAGAAACAATTGTATAAAAGATAGTGAAATAGTACATAGGTGTAGCTTATTTATAGTGAATTGGAGTAACTAACTCCCTAACTAACTTTCTACTATAGTTACCACTGAGTAACTCTAGTTTATTCTCACTATACTCTAATAGTCCCCCTCAAACTCAAAATGAGGAAATTCACCAATTTGAGTTTGAAAATACAATGAAAAATACTCTTGAGTAACTATAGCGTAGGAACTAAGTAAAACAGGGGTAAACTAAGTAAAACAAAAAAATGAAAGGAAAGCAAAAGAAGCCCAAATTGTATGAAGAAACCCAGGTACAGTTGGGAAAATCATATCCATGTAGCAAAACACAGTAGGCAAGCATCGCAGGTCTTCCAATCTTCTTGTAAACGCAATTCTTCTCTACCAAAACCGCAAACCTGCTTCTGAGACATAAGCAGCTTATATACAATGTGATGTTTCCAAAAGAGCTTGTACCAAACGTGCTTATGCAAAAACATGCTTTTGAAATTCTCCATGAGCAATAGCGATTTTGCGTTCTTGTGAACTTGCAAAATAGCTTTCGCCAAAACGCGATTGGATTGAAAGATGCTTCTGTAAACGCAATGGATTATCTCTAATCTGGAATTGAAATGAAGAGAATTGAGAAACATGCGTATTTATTTCCTTGATTTGCTGCATCGAAAAAGAGATTCTGTGAATAACTGTTTTCCTTCCTCTATCCCAAGGCATCCACCATAACCGATTGATAGCAAAGCTTTTGCTCAAGAAGAACGAAATTGCAAGAAATCTTGACTGAAGAGAGGACAACGAATCACAAAGAATACCGCCGGGATCGAAATCGACGATGCGTTCGTCATGTAGATCGAAGCACTGAAAATTGTTCTTAACGGTGATTACGGCTTGGTCCTGTTTTTCGACGAAGACAGAAGCGTCGTAAACAGGTTCATAGCATGAGACAACGGTATCGATGATGAGATGCTTCAAATTCTTGATCGCAGCTTCAGAAACTATGAACTCAGAGTCGCAATGTGTCGATTTTGCGGATTTGGCAGAAACGGTGAACTTCAAATCAAGAATCTGTGTTTTCTGGATTTCGTCGGAAGCAGCAAACGTAGAGGTGTGATGGCTGCAACTCGAATCATCAAGAAAACATGGAATGTCGCCAACCGTGAAGCTGAATCCATCAATGGCTAGAGCAATCCATGGTGAAGGAGGAATGGAAACCGAATCGCCAAAACTACCGAAAACGATCGAGACTTGCGAAGCGGAAGAACACGAGGTTGCTAATGCAGAAGCTTCAAGATCTTCTTCTTCATCACCATCGGAATCATCTTCTTCATCAGAAACTGGATCAAAATCGCTATCTCCATAGCGCTCTGATACCATGTTATGAATCAGAGGATTCCATGGTTCTAGGTCAAATGCAATGGAAAGATAGATTGTGTAATTCTCTCTAGGAGTCATTACCAAGAAACAATTGTATAAAAGATAGTGAAATAGCACATAGGTGTAGCTTATTTATAGTGAATTGGAGTAACTAACTCCCTAACTAACTTTCTACTATAGTTACCACTAAGTAACTCTAGTTTATTCTCACTATACTCTAATACACATTGTCCATTTTCAATATTATAATATTAATTTATATTAATCACTTAGAGTGTGGGAAGTGGGGGTCATATTTAAAGTATACTAAGTATATATGTATAAGAGGAGGGGAAGAGGGGGGGCCAAGGACCGCGGTTAGGCCAACATGGCTTGTGCGAGCACTTGCCCTCAATACACACACAATACATAAGATGGACCGCGGTTGTCCATCTTAAAATTTGTTTATATATTGTAACAAGATTAAACTATATTTCGTATTAAAAAAAAATAACTATGTAATTTCGTTTTTGATGTTGTAAAAAAATATTGGTTTTTTGTTCAAAAAAAAACCGCTAATGTTAGTGCATGACATATAAATTATATATTTAATAATTTTGGTATAAATAAATGTTATTAAAATTAAAATAGAGCAATAAAGACTAAAATAAAATTTTCTATATTTATGCAACTATTTTTGACAAAATAACATTAATATATATTCGCATGAAGAAAAAAAAACTAATTTATCCATAATAATTAATGTAAGAAGACTTGCATCGGAATTTTTCTTTTAAGCATATGTAAAAATTGAAAGTGTATCTTTTTATGTGTCTACCATAAAAAATCAGTAAAAAAATAAAACAGATTTGGCCCACAAATGTTAACATAACATTATAGGAAAGAGATTAAAACTAATTTATCCATAATAATTAATGTAAGAAGACTTGCATCGGAATTTTTCTTTTAAGCATATGTAAAAATTGAAAGTGTATCTTTTTATGTGTCTACCATAAAAAATCAGTAAAAAAATAAAACAGATTTGGCCCACAAATGTTAACATAACATTATAGGAAAAATTTTAAAAATGGAGATGCGGGGGATCGAACCCCGTGCCTCTCGCATGCAAAGCGAGCGCTCTACCATTTGAGCTACATCCCTGTTGTGTTGGCCTTTCTCGGATTCCTTCTATGTCCATATTAGCTCTGACACAGAAAACTTCAAAATGATTGTCATGTTAATTTTGTGTGAGAAACATTACACAAACAATCATATTTTTTCTGATTCATTTCATTTTGAAAAAATTTTATTTTTTTATTTTTGGAAAAGTTCAATAAACATGGTAATATAACAGTAATTAATATATATGCAATTTATATATTTAGATAATCAATTCTTTCGTTTGATTTAATAATATCTGTAGTTTAATGTATTGATTTACCGTAGACATACTCTGTATTATAACTTGTGAAATTTGTTATTTTTCTCCATTTTTGTCCTATTTGTATCTTATATATTCAGTACATTAGGTGAGAAATTCAATTAGTTTAGATAACCTTTTTTGCAAAGAAAAATGGAGAAAATGTTAAAATTGTCTTAAAGAAACTAAAATAGTTTCTTTGCCAAGTTGAAATTATTTTATGCACCTTGAGAGCTTTGTTATATAACCTCTCTTTGAATAACTTAGAACATTATATATTTCTCAGTAAGAAATGTAATTCTCTTTTGTAGAAAACTATTTCAACTGAAAAGCTCCATAAACTATAAGGTATCCAAACTTGGCTATAGACCATAGTCCACGGTTTGCAAAATTTAACAGTAAGGAAAGTGCAAACTGCAAACACAAGTCTTGAAACTTAGTTACTCAAAATCTGTTTAATATGATTAAAAATGAGGAACTAGACTAAATAAAAAGAAAACAACGAAACAATACGAGGAATAGAAATTCCTATATCATCAGAGTGCATAATGGAATCAAGGGACTGATCACAATGAATTGTAGTTGTCGTTTGATCGCATCTCAAAATAACAAGATGATCCTCACACTAAATTTCTCATTATCGTGTTGTGTATCAACTACAAACAATGTATAAAATAAGAAATTGTATTGTACTATTCTATTTGTATTGTATGTCGGCGTACATTAAACATATCATTAATTTTCTTCATTTTCAGACTAGCTTTTACTTCACAACTTTGCCCAACTGCAAAGATTTTCTTGAGAGACAAAATTTGAAAAGCAATAGAGTGAGAAAGTCAAGGATGAGAGACTTGGATCTCCTACGGCTGCTGCACCGTTCAACAGTTGTAAGGTATCCATTTTCAATAAATTATGTGTGAAAAAAACATCGATTCGAATTCTCTACTGCAACTCCTCTACATTTCCGTTTACACCCTCTCTATCTCCTTTATTCTGCTCTCTCTCTCTCTCCCTCGTCTTCACATTCTCTCAATCTTTTCTCTCCTCTCACCATTGTGTTTAATGCCAGAGACAACACCATAAAGGATTCAATTTGAAAAATCAACAATACCCTTCGAAAGAACAATGGTGCCGAGGATGCACCTCCATGACAAACGAAACTTCGATCTCCGAATTCAAAAAAATCATTCACCAATAGTCAGAGCAAGAACAAGAACCACGCTTGAAACTATGAAAACGGTAACGATCTCGGACAACAATTTCACGCTTATATACATCAGAGGCAATCTTAATAGCAGAATGACAGTCTTGACATATCCTCAAGTTCTTGAAAATATGCAAAGGAGAACCAGATGGTGTGCTCATTAGTCCAAAACACAGTGCTAGCTTCTCACTATGAGTGAACAACACTTGTTCTACCTCCTCCAATGATTCACTGCGATCATCCCTATTTGAACAACCAAACAAAACTTGACAACTTGTATTAGGAACATAACCCGCCGACCTCAATCTACAAATCATCTCATCTAGCTTGATGTAAATCTCCAAACTTCTTTGGTGTGACTTATCCCCTGCAATGAACTGATGAAGTTTGCCATCAACATATATGGAACTCATTCCTGGCACTTTTTGGATACCCCTTTCTTTAAGAACCTGCCTAAGAGAATTCGCTCTGTCTACTTTTCCGGACAATGCATACATGTTTGAAAGCACGATATGATACTCGGTGTTAAGTGGATCCATCTGAACCAACTCTCTCATAATCTTTTCGCCTAATTGCAACTTACCATGTGCATAACAAGAACCAATAAGTGACCCTAAAACAAATTCATTTGGAGGAATCGGCATATTCTTCACCAAAGCCTCAGCTTCTTCCAAATGACCAGCTCGACCAAGAAGACCCACCATGCAAGCATAATGCTCTATTTCTGGCTTAATACCATAAACAGACTCGAGATCACAAAAATATTCCCAACCCTTTTCAACTAGACCCGAATGGTTGCAAGCACTTAACAAAGCCATAAAAGTAACACTATCGGGTTTCACTTCTTCCACCATAGAAGGAAACATATCCACCGCAACCTTCCCCATCCCATGCATTGCCAACCCACCAAGCATAGCATTCCAAGCCACCACATTCCTCTTCAACATGATCCTAAACACCGACAATGCAGCACTTATCCTACCACATTTTGCATACATATCAATCAAACTAGTCCCCACCATAACACCAAAATCCAACCCCATTTCCTTAACAGCATAACAATGAACCCACCTACCAACACAAACATCACCAGATTGAGAACTAGCCGACAAAACAGAACACAATGTAACAAAACTCAACCTAAACCCACACCCAAAAACCATTTCTTTCAAAAGCAAAAATGCTTCTTTCGTTAACCCATTTCCAACATAACCAACAATCATAACAGTCCAAGCAACCTCATTCTTCTCCGGCATTTCATCAAACAAAACTCTCCCACTCTCCACACTCTCCCATTTCACCAAACCTTCCAAAAAACAACTCCAAGACACGACACTACGAACTTCAATCTCTTCAAACACCTTTCTAGCCTCACCCACAAGCCCAAATTTAACATACACATTCATCAAAGCATTACAAACTTTATCAAACTTCACAAACCCAAATTTCACAACACCCACATGCATTTGAGACCCAACTTTAGCATCTCCTCCACTAAGTCTTGCACAAGCATTAAGTGCACAAACCATGACAACCCCATCAAGAGGTAGATCAAATTGTCGCATCTGGAGGAACAATTTGAGGGATTCAAACGGGGGAGAGTGACGGATGAGGGCGGTGTAATCTACAGAGTCTTTGTGTGAGTGAGGAATTTCGTCGAACAGTTTACGTGCATGGGAAGGAAGGGAGCAAGTAGCATATAGATGAAGGAGGGCGTTGCGGAGGAAGTGGTTTGGGAAAGAGATGAGGCCGGTAACGGTTACGGCGGCGTGGAGTTGTTGGCCGGGGCGGAGAGCGGTGGCGCGTGAGCATTGTCGGAGGAGATAGCGGAAGTGAAGAGCGAGTGATGATAAGGTAGCAGTTTGTGAAAGTGTTGTCTTTGAATGTGACCATGTCATTTGGGTTTCGTAGGTTTGACTTCTGTTTTGATAGTTGGTTTTTTCATGTCATACATGCATGGTACATTTTTTTTTCTTTCCTCCTAATATATTAGATGAGTCGGACTCCAAGAGCTTACGAGAGTCGGGACAAACATCTTAGTTGAAAGAACATTTACAGAGGTTCTTACAAATCACCACTAAAGAGATCATCGCATTGATAGTGAGAGTTGAACCTACGATCTTGCGAGTGAGTTAACTCCTCCTCATATTGATAGTGAGAGTTGAACCTACGATCTTGCGAGTGAGTCAACTCCTTATCAACTAAACTAACTTTCATTTGTTGTATGATGTATTTTATGAGGATGCATGTAAAGAAGAATTCATTTTCTTGTTGACATAGTTCTTCTTATTTGTGTCTCACATATCATAATGGATCTGATTTGTTAAAAAATAGTGGATGGTTTTTAAGTTAGTTGATAGAGTGCGGATTTATACTAATTAATTTTATTTTTACTAATTAATTTTATAAAGACTTAAAATATATTTTTATTTAACCTTCAACGTCCTGTCAACATAACCAAATTTAATTTTATATAAACCTAATCAAGATTCTTAGATGCACAACTCCTTGGTTGGTTTTATATAGACCAAATCAAGATTCTTAGATGCACAACTCCTTGGTTGGAATAGCTATGTTCCCAACAGTTCCTTTAGAGATATGAGCCCTACAGAATACAGATTCCTACTCTAGGAAACCAGATTAAAGATCTATCAGCATTCCTTGCAAATTCAAACATTATTACTTGGACGGATTAGACACCATAGAAATAGAATGCAGGTAATTTACATTCAACACCATAGAAATATTGTTTGAACTCAAACAGCATAACCACGAAGAATCTGGTTTTGTAATTAAAATCTTGCAAGGGCTTGTCTGTCAAAAAAAATACAAATTTCATACATTGCAAACCCGACATAAGACACATGCCATTGGTGTCCCTTCAACGAAGCCAACATCATCAAGTTAACTTGCAGCACTGCACAATGCAACATCTTTTTCTGCCCAATCACAAATCAGAATAAGAAAAAGAAAAACCAAAAAATCATTGTATCTTATGATATTTATGAACCAATATGAGGACAAGTAGGCCTTTTGACTATTTAACAAGTTTGAAGTATAGGATAGCAATGATAGCAACAACCAGGACGAGCACAATGCAGCCAATGATCCACTTGTTCTTGTTCATCCTTCTAGACATGTTTGTCATAATTTTCTTGCTCTTGCCTATGTTATCATCCACGCCATGAAGCTGCAAGTGAGCATATAACCATCAGTAAATCAAAGAGAAACTTTCACCACTACAATTCGGAGAAAAAAACAATTAATGTTGTTGTTCAAAGTTTTAAAACAACGCTGAGTTGATATTAGCCACGATCCAACTATACACAAAGTAAGTAAGCTATTAAGAATCAACAAAAAAAACCTTTTGGACCTAAAACATGGACGACATATCGGGCCCACCTTTACTTGAGCTGAAATTCAACATTTTTATTTATTTAGAAGAATGTAAGCACAAGAACCAAACTTTCATAAACCATGTTAGGAATTAACAAATCCAAAAGCTTAAGTTGTTGAGTGAAGCCACGAGAATGGTTTTTAATTTCCAACTATAATATTAAAGGAAACCCAGATGTCGAAAATTGAGAGATATAAGAAATAGAACCAAAAACTACTACTAGATAGTTGGCATGTAAACATAAAAAATTAGAATGATAAAATTCCCAAGAAATTTCCAGCATAAGCCATATAGAAATTACTATAGAGCAAATCAAACATGTTCTAGAAGAACCAGAAACTCATAATCATGACCAAGAAATAGAAAAGATTACCGTGTTATGAGCATGCAGTAGAGATTGTCGCTGTGAATGCAAATCTTGGAGAATAGAAACACCTAGCTCTTCGGTTTCCAACATTGTTCTCCTACTATCCTTAACTCGTTCACCAGTCTTGTTCAACCTCTCAGTTGATGTCATTAATCTTGTTCTCTGATCAGCTGATACCTAATGCAATCACAAAGGGGATCATCAGATTGTTTCCTCATAGTATTTTCACAGCAAAATAAATCATGTACAAGAGCATAAAAAATGAATAATACCGTCATAGTATCTGCCATGCCTGATTCCAACAATTCATCCCGTGCAGAAGGATTCAAGTTTCCAGATACAATTTTCTTAACTTCACTTTTAAGGTTGTTTAGATCTGATTTATACTCCCGCAACTTAGCAAGAAGTACGCCCTTGATATTTGGCTGTAAACTTCTTGCCTCAAGGTCCATTTTTCGAATCTACAAATTCATTAAAACAACTATATTAAAATCCTGCAGAAAAAATAAAGCCATCTTTCTGAAAGGAAGAAAAATAAAGTACCAAAGCCTCTGCTTCATCAATTCCAGCCTTTACTTCCGAAACTTTTTGCTTCTTTTGCTCTGCAGATTAAACAGAAAACAACAAAATTATAGTTACATACATAATTCTAAGAAAAAAATCATAAGATTTAATTGTTCCTATAGCTAATGCTTCAAAAATTAAGACATTCTTTCATGAATATGTTAAACTCAGGGATTTTTAGTGAGTCACCCTTGTCATGTAAAATGCACACTATGATGAACACCTTACAATGCTTCCACCAATCAATTGACCAAAAAGAACAAAAACAAGGGCATCAACCATGATTGGGTGGGGAATGGTTTTTGGGGGGAAGGGGGAGTCTACAGTTTCAACTTCCAATTAATCTTCCAACTTGAAGAAACAAACATGGCATAGAGATTCCAAGGTCTGACACAATAGTAAGGATGAAGAACAAAGAGAAATTAGATAAATTTGGGAGAGGTGATGTCTTATAGTCCTAAAATTAAGAGTCTCAGAGTCTACTAGAATGATTTGGTCCAAGACTATAAGACATCACCTCTCCCAAATTTATACTTTTTTTTAGATAGGCACATACTTTCTAATAAAAGTTTCACATACTGAAAAGTCATGACAGAAGAGAGAATTATCACCCAACATCGGCAATTGGTTATGGTTGAAAACTAGAGTAGAAAATAAATAGAAATAATCAAGTTAACAATCCAAGGAAATGAAGGGTGGGAAACCAAGAAACTTGGAGGGTTTCAGGAAATCTAACAAAACCCTGACAACATGCTAAAATGTTGAATGATATTACTAATGGGTTATGACAGTAGTCATAGAGAAATTAGGAAAATCAAGGGGTATTAGGCCAGAGGATAAAAGTTTGATTGTTGTTGCTTGATAGCTATCAAAATCCTGATTTAAATCCCAAAATCGTCGAATATACGATTTTACTGAGCTTCACCGATCCAGATCGCGTATAGAATCCCGATTAATGTAATGGGCTTGGGCGTTTGGCCCAAAACATGTGTAGATGACACTTAAAAATTATTATTTTTTAAAACAAATTAACCTTTTTCTAACCATACATTGTTTTTCTCCAAAAATACCCCATTTTTTCTAACCACATCCACTCTTTACCTCAAAAAATACCACTGTTCTAGTATTACTATGTCTATATATACTAGTATTATTATTTTTTGGTAAGATCCCTCTATCTTGCTTGCAATTTTAAGTTTTACAATCTCGTTACCCTCGATTCTACAAAATTAATTGGGTAAGATCCTTCAATCTTGGTTGCGATCTCATGTTTTACGATCTTGCTACCCCTGACAACCTTTGCTTCCGCTTAAAAGCATTCGCCAGGTGTATTTATAGCATCAGGTGTTTTTATAGCATTTATATGGGAAAATGCAAAAAAAAAAAAAAAAACAATAATGTCTCCAATCCTGACCAAATAAAAATAATAGGAGCTAGAGAGATTTGGAAATAACACGACAAAAATTAGTTGGATGTTATTTTGATAACCAGAAGCTACACATCAATACTTTTTCGGAAGGAGATACATGCCAACAACTGAAAGGGTCCTAATTCATGCTATATGCCATTATCCAACTACCCAAAGTAAGTCAAAGAAAGGTCTAATTGATAATTAAATTTTGGGTTAATAGTGCTTTACCCCCCTGTAATACAGGTCATTTCCGGTTTTACACCCTGTCAAATATTTTTTTTGATTCACCCCCTGTAAAATATTTTTGTTTTGATTTACCCCCCTAATAGGTCATTCAAAAACCAATTTTTTATTTTTTTCTTCAAAAATTCTGGTTTTTGAATGACCTATTAGGGGGGTAAATCAAAACAAAAATATTTTACAGGGGGTAAATCAAAAAAAATATTTTACAGGGTGTAAAACCGAAAATGACCTATATTACAGGGGGTAAAACACCATTAACCCTTAAATTTTTAAAAACGAAAACTCAAGCAAACATCTAATCTACAACATACTATACAGAGGGTTCTGAGGTGAACAACTGGTTACAAAAAAAGGGATGGATTGGTTTTAAAATCCAACCAAAACAAGCGGTTTTGATATGGATATGGATATGGATTTGTTATATGAATAAGCTATCCATGAGCAACCCTATGAACCCTTATAAAAGAATTTCCCTATTCTATTTTTTGGGTCTTAACCCTCTGGTTTCTAGAGAATGCAACACCGGTAATCCAAAGTTCGGACATGAGATATGTCTAGCTAATGATTGTTTCATCCAGGATTCAAACTTAGTTTTCATGAACGATTCGTAAGTGGAAGTCATTAACCACTTGAGCCCGGTCAATGGTTGTAAAATTTCCCTATTTTATACTCAATTTTAAAAATTTAGCGTATTTGTAACGTCCCCATACTACGTATCCGGATTTCATAGGTCTTAACCCACCGTTTCTAAGAAATGGGACACTAGTAATCCAAAGTTCGGTCAGGAGAAAGTAAAGTCTAGCCAATGATCGTTACATCCATTATTTAAACTCGGGTTTCCCCAAACGATTCATCTTTTAAGTGGAGCTCATTAACCACTTAAGCTCAATCACTAATTTTAGAATTTGCATATTCTATACTTATAACAAATTGAACAAAGTTACACAATCGAATGCAAAAAAATCATCACAATCATAATCAGAAACCAATAAGCATCAATCACAGAACAAAATCCATTGAAAAATCAAAACAAAGTACCTCCATTAAGAGCTGTAGCTGCAGTGCATTTTTTTGACAAATTAGCAGAAAGTTCACAGTACTGACGTTCGTATCCTTCAAACACGTTACTCATTCTTCACAATTTTTATACTCCTTCTGTTCAATTCACAATCAACAAAAAAAAAAGTTAAAAAATTATTTTTTATAAATTGGAACGTAGCGATCTAGAATCAGAAACCGAAACCCTAATTCGATCATTGTAAAATTGAATCATAAAAGTTGAGAAATGATAACGATAACGATGTGAAAAATCGAGAAGTGTGTGTCTGAGAGAAAGAGAGAGAGATCGTACGTGCGGTGGTCGGGGAAGCGGAGGTGACGGCGAAGGTTGAAGAAACGGCGGGAAATTTGACCGGAGAATGGTTGCGGAAGTTCCGAAAGGAGAAGTTTGGTGTTGGTGCGTTTTGTTTGTATGAGTTATCAAAACGACAATGTGAGTTGAATTGAATCAGCAAAAGTAGATAATTATTATTAATTAATTACTTTTCAAACTCTTTTTTTAGTCTTTTTGTGAAGGAAAACAAGTTTGTAGTTTAGTGAGTGCAATTGTGGAGACTAAGCTCTCGTAAAAATAGCGGATAGCTGATAAGCTAGCTGATAGCTTTTAGCTGATAAGCTAGCTGATGACTGATGACTGATGACTGATAAGCTAGTTGAAGTGTTTGGTAAAATTAGCGGTTCAACTAGCTGATAAATGTAAAATGACATAAAAGGGTATTTTTAATTTATAATAAAATTTATATCAATTAATATTTAAGTATTTGAAAATTCTTTATTCAAAATTTTTTTGAAAAAATACTTTAAATTTATTAACTTAATATATCCTTTATATTATATAAATATTTTCATTTAAGTGTTTATACTTTATAAAAAAATTAAGTGTAATAATAGACGGTTATTGGAATGTATTAATATTATTATTATTATTATTATTATTATTATTATTATTATTATTATTATTATTATTATTATTATTATTATTATTATTATTATTATTATATGTATTATTAACAATAATTGATAGTTACGCTAAATATAATCTTCTTGAAAAAAAAGTTTAATAATTATCATATGCATGCTAAATAGATGTAAAATATTTTTATTTAGTTCAAAATAACAAAAGGTATATTTTCATCGATGTAAAATATTTTTATTTAGTTCAAGATAACAAAAGGTATATTTTCATCAATTGTAAAATACAGCTGAAGGTATATTGATTTGCACGTTAAAAAAAGTATATTTGGTTTGTAAAAAAAAAACTAACAAAACTGACGGTATGCCGTATAAAGAAAAGAAAAAAAACAAGGAAAGACAAGTGCTTCTTTTTTTAATTTTTTTGAAAAAGAATTGGATTTTTGTTCGCAAGAGACACAGTAGTATTTATGAGGAAGTTATATTAATAAATTGTAATGGGTAAAAATGGAATTTAGTTAGAATAATAAGGGTAGAAATGGAATTAAAAGTGAGAAGCTATAAGCTATAAGCTCAAACGCTACTTGGAATAGCTTCTGAAAAATAGCTTATAAGCTCGTTGAAATTCGTGAAATAAGCTATAAGCTCATTGTAAAAAAAGTTACCAAACAGGACTTTTTTTGTCAAATGAGCTTATAAGCTATAAGCTATAAGCTCTTTTGGTGGCCTTACCAAACAGACCCCACGTTATGACTTTTTTTTCTCTTTTGTAATGGGAGGCAATGATAGTTTAATCTTGTTGGAAAACATATGAAATAAGTAAGAGTAGATTTTCTCTTGTTAAAGATGGTAAAATGGGTCGAGTTAGTTGGACGATTTGTTTAATTCATTGATTTATGATTTTAGCCTTTTAGATTGTTTCGTCATGTTTAACTCACTAAAAAAAATTAGAAAATTGATCTATTATTTTCTTTAATTACTCACAGGTAGGGGTGGGAAAAGGCCAGGCCGCCCGTCAGGGGCCTATGACTCGGCCTACTAAAAGCTCGGTTCGGCCTAGCTCGTTTAATAAATGGGTCAAGCTTGAGCTTTTTAAAAAGCCTATTAATTTAAATAGGTCGGGCTTAGGCTTATAAAAAAGCCTATCAAGCCTATTAGGTTGTACTGTTTGGAAGCTTGTTAAGTTATAATTTAAAACTCATGGTTATTTGATTTGTGTGAACTGTTAAGGCTTGCTACTGATATGCCTAAGGTCAAGTATGGTTATTAGATTATGTTTGAAATCCCTGATGTTATCAGACATGATTATTCTTGAGTTTTTATCCATCTATAAATTTTACAATTGTATTTTATTAGTTTAATTTGTATCCATAATGTTTATCTATATATTAAGTATACGTTGCACAAATTGAAATGGAAAAAAAAAATTGAAGAACAAACTCTGTTAGAAATTTGTAACACAAACTAGGCTTTTAGACAGGCTAACAGGCCAAGCCAGACTTTTAAAAAGGTCAGACCAGGCTTAAAATAAAGTCTTTGACAGGTAAAAGGCCAAGGCTTAGGACTTAGTTTTTTGACTAGGCCTAACCTATTTAAGCAAAGCCCGGCTCATTCCCACCCCTACTCATAGGTCCCTCGAAATCTTCGAAATGCCCTCTTTGAATTGTAACTTTTGATCGTTGTTTGGTTTAGCTTTGGATAGAATTGATTCTGGCAGAATTGATTCTGATAAAATTGATTCTGACAAAATTGATTTTGAGAGAATTGATTTATGTTTGGATACAATAATGTAGAATTGATTAAACAAAATGAATGTTGTTTGGATAGTTTTGATCAAAATTGCTTTTGAATGTATAATTACTAAAATGGGCATAGTTAAATACAAATAAATGGACATAGTTGAATATATGCGTAGATCAATACTAAAAGTAGAAATATTATTTAATTTAAATGAATAACTTTTTTCTATATATTAATTTAAAAAATAATAAATATGATCATTAAACCAAATTTTTTTTGACAAAATATTTGTTCTATGTATTTTATATTTTTTGATAAAATATATTTAAGTTAAATGATAATAGAGCTGGTTGCCAAAAATGATAAATATAGCGTAAAAGAAAAATACAGTAAATCTGAACGGAAAAACCGTAAAGAAAAATCTAAAACTTGGTAACTCTTGACCATAAATATTTTTCGAGGCTAACTTGGTTCATTAAATTGTTTGATTAAATTTGGTTCATCAAATTAAATAAAAACCAAAAAGAAGGAGAATTGATAAGGGATAATAAAGGAAAATAATGGGTTGTAATAATTAAAATATAAAATTTGATGGAGAATTGATTCTAGTTAATTCAAAAGTTAGGAATTGTAGCTTCAGCCAGAATTGCTTTTGGAGAAGAGAATTGCTTTTGTAAAGCTAAACCAAACATATGAGAAATTGCCTTTTCCAATTTTGAGGCTCTATAATTGCTTCTGGACTAAAAATAAGCTGAACCAAACAAGCACTAGTATAGGTGTTACGATTCGATTCTCCTTTTTTTTCTCATTTTTTGAAGGATTGGAGGTTACAAACCGATCGGAGGTTAGGACTCAATCAGTTCTTGCATTAGACTAAAACACATTTTACAATAAACACTCGTAAAGATCTCAAACATATAAGATTACGAACATTTTTTTACATTAAATGGTGGAAAAAAAAATCACTTGCCCATAAAATGTAAATAGAGATAGATCAAACGTACATAAAACATAAGTTTTTGACATATGAGCATAAAACATAACATAATGAAATGAGGGTCCCAAACTTTTAAAAACATGCGATTTTGACCCCAACAAATCAAATAGCAATGTTTTACCCCTAACTTACAAAACGTTGCAAATTGACCGAAACAAGGCTAAATTACATTAAAGGTCTTTTAAGTCATTAAATTATAACAAGATGATCATATAATTTTTTTTCGTACCACTTACGTCTTTTAAGTTATTTAACCATAACAAATTAGTCTTTTAAATATTTTTCGTAACATTTAGGTCCTTTAAGTTACTTAATTGTAACTTTTAGGCCCCCGAATAACTTACATTTTTAAGATCCGAAATCTGCCAAATTGTTATGGTTTTTAAAAGTTAGGGACCCAAAAGTGCATTTAAGCAATATATACTTAAAAGACCAACTTGTCACAATGAAATAACTTAAAGACCTTTGATGTAATTTATCTAAAAAAAGACAATTTTGACCCTCTATCTTTAAAAAAGATGCACTTTTGACCTCTTACCTTTTAAAAAAAATAGCAATTTTGGCCCTTGTTTTTTGGGAAGCATATCATCTCCTGCATTTGTCTCATGTCTTTCGCCCTGTTGGTAATATGAACCATCCATCAATTAATATGCGTTGTTGACTACTCATAGTTGACTGAAATCAACGGTCCAGATTGCACAAGACCCTCATGAGTCTATACAGGCTTCAAGTCTTATTTTTAGACATGTAACGTCTTATCAACAATTTTGCAATGTTTTGTAAAGTTAGAAGCCAAAATTATTATTATTATTATTATTATTGGGAAATGTAACCGGTGCCCCCGGGACACTGGTTAAGGAAGCAAATATAGTAACACTAGCATGGACACCCGTGCCAAGCACGGGCTAGATGGAGGGAATATTTGATGGAGGGAATATTGTGATGTATCAGGTGTTACTTAAAATTTTAGATGGAGTTTTGGTTGTATCATTATCACTTGTGTGGTTTCTCTTTATCCAAATTGTCGATCTACATCAACGTAGGCTCCCACAGAAAGCCCAACGGTGGTATCACATCCGGGTTCGACGTTGTGGGGGATCAAGAGTTGTTCTTGGTGGTGGACTACAGACACAAAGATCCTAACACTTAATGGAGAGATGTTAATGTCTCAAGTGTGAGTTAAAATTCCGTATTGTATGCAAGAGTAGATGTGAGAAACATATAAGTGAAATGACTCATATACATAATGCCTTAAGACTTTGAAAGAAGATAGGATGTGAATCTCACTTCTGTGATTGATCTTAGCTTAATGTGATAATACAATCCATTGTAGGATCCTAGCCTAATGTGATGATTTGTTTCGTTATTTTTTGAGTGTCATTTGTTTAATTTTTCATCTTAAATTGTAGTTTTTGAATGTGATTAGCTTTCATGCACAAAAAAAATAACCTTTGTCATTTCAAATTCCTTCACTTATGGTATTTCATGGGATCTTGCAATGGAAAAATGTATATGTATGATGAGTTGACAAAATACATATTCGTTAGACATTTTAAATAGATGTACATATTTTCAATAAATCTAATATTTTGGTAGCATAATTGCCCAGTAATATTCAACTTCTTCAACAAATCCATAAAATCACCAGCAATTCATTATGTTTCCTATGCTCTCACGAATAAAACGCACACTCCTTATTATTTTTTTCTCTTTTCATTTCTATCAAGTTCAAATTCATTTTTAATCTTCTTTTCTTTTATAATTTACTTTATCTCTTCTCATGAAAGAAAGAAACAAACACCCCTCTATGAAACTGCCGCCAACCCACTTTTTTTTACCATGTCGTGTCTCTGACCTTATGTGATATCTCACCAGATCACATACATAATAGTCTCACACTTAAGGGAGAGATGTTTATGTTTCATATGTGAGTTAAACTTGTGTGCAATAATATACATTGAGTAACATATAAGCAAGAAGAACAATATACCTAATGTCTTAAGATTTTACGCAAAGATGTGATGTCAATCTCACTTGTGGAGTTTCACATAGTCAAATGTGATGGTCCAACCCATTGTAGACTCCATCAGAACTCTAAACATTATAGTGAGTTAAACTTGTGTGCAATAATATACATTGAGTAACGTATAAGCGAGAAGAACAATATACCTAATGTCTTAAGATTTTACGCGAAGATGTGCTGTCAATATCACTTGTGGAGTTTCTCATAGTCAAACGTGATGGTCCAACCCATTGTAGACTCCCTCAGAACTCTAAACATTAATTTTATTTTATTTTAGTTTTTGAATTTCATTTGTTTAACTTTTTATATCAAGTATAAGTTTTTGGATGTCATTTGCTTTCATACAATTTTTTTATCCAATCAATATTATATCAAATACCTCCATATTTGGTCTTTGGGTGAACGAACATGCGAATGGAAAAATACAAATGTGTTATGCTGAATTGAAAAAGTACATGATTATTAAACATTTTATAAAGATGTGGCATTTTTTTAACCGAGTCTATTTTTTGGTGAAATATTTACTCTTAAATTTCCAACACTTTTTAACTAACCCATAAAATTGTCAGTAACTCGCTATATTTTCGATACTTCCATGGACAAAACACACTATTTTTTTTCCCTTATCATTTCTTTCATGTTCAAATTTCTTTTCATATTCTAATTTAATTTTATTGTTGCTAAATTTATTTCTCTCGTTTCATGAAAGATGGGAACACAAACTTCCCTCCACAAAAACACCATTAATCCATTTTTTTAACCATGTTGTGCCTTCGCCTAACCTTATTTGACTATCAACAAATTACAGACGCATTGAGTCTCACACTTTAGAGATATATGTTCATGTGTAAATTGTGACTTAAAGTTCCACATTATTGGATGCCAAAGTAGACGTTGAGAAACATATAAGTAAGATGACCAATACACCTAATGCCTTAAGGTTTTGGATAATGATGTGATGTCAATCACAATTGTGTGGTTTCACTTAGCCTAATGTGATAGTCCAACCTACTGTAGACACCCTTAGAACTCTCAACATTACGATAAACGGTTTCGTTAGTTTTGGGATGCCAATTATTTAATTTTTATATCAAATTTATGTTTTTGGGTGTTGTTGACTTTCATGCAATATTTTTTAATCAATCTCTAAGATATTAAATTCCTTATCCTTTGATCTTTGGTGGAATTTAACCATAGACAAACACTTAAGTGTTATGCTGAGTTAACAAAATATGTGCTTAGTAAATTCTTGGGTTAAATATGTTTTTGATCCCTATAAATATGTCAACTTTTCGTTTTAGTCCCTCTAAAATTTTCCTTCAACTTTTAGTCCCTATAAAATTTTCAATCACTACTTTTGGTCCCTATTTCTAACTTAATTTATGCATTTTTTAATGAAATTGTGCAGAAATGTGTAAAATATTCTAAAAAAAATTCCTAAAAAAATTAGAATTTTTTAACAAAACGCTAATTAAATATGAATTTTTAACTGTAAAAATTATAAAAATTCATATTAAATTCATGTTTTGTTAAAAAATTCTAAATTTTTTTTGGAGTGACTCTTGTAATATTTTGAATTTTTTTGGAAAATTTTATTAAAAAATATGAATTCTATATATGAGTTTACTTTAAAAGAGGGACCAAAAGTAAAGATTGAAAATTTTATAGGGACTAAAAGTTGATGGAAAATTTTAGAGGGACTAAAACGAAAAGTTGACATATTTATAGGGACCAAAAACATATTTAACCCTAAATTCTTTATATGTTGTTGCGTTTTTTTACCCGAATCTAACTTTTTGGTAAATTAGTTTTTTTAACGCAATCTAACTTTTTGGTAAATTAATTACACAAAAATCTTCAACTCCTTCAATAATTTCATAAAATCACTTGCAACTTACTTCGTTCTTTATAACCTCATGGACAAAATACACAATTCTTATTTTTTTTAACCGGTATCAGTTCTCTCAATCTCAAATTTATTTTTCATCTTCTAATTTCTTTGATCTCTTCTCATGAAATAAAGGAACAAAAACACACTTTTAGTAAATTACCATTAATCTACCTTTTTGATCATGTTGTACATTGGTTTGACCTTATTTGGCTATGTCACGTAATTACGAACACAGAGAATGTCACACTTGAGGGAGATATGTTATCGTGTAAAATAAGAGTTAAAGTTCTACAATGAAAGGAATAGTAGATATTGAATAAGATATAAGTGAGATGACTCACAAACGTGTGCCTAAATAATTTGGGAGAAATTGTGGTGTCGATATCATTTGTCTAGTTTCTTTTAGCCTAATGCAAAGATACAACCCAATGTAGGTTACACTTGCAATCCCGAAATTATGATGATTTGTTTTGTTAGCTTTTGAATGTCATTTGTTTAATTTTTTTATGTTAAATATTATATTTTGGAAGTCGTTCGCTTTCATGCAATTTTTATTTGTCAAGGCGATAACTTTTTTTTTATTTAACCTCTATTATTTTAAGTTCCTTCACTTTTAGTCTTTAGTGGGATATGACAAAGGAAAAACGTGTATGTGTTATGCTGAGTTGAAAAATACATGTTTATTGTACATTTTAAATTGATGTGACATTTTTAATGAGTCTAATATTTTTGGTAGAATAATTACTCAGTAATATCCAACTCCTTCAACAAACTCATAAAACTACCCACAACTCACTCGTTTTCCTTGTCATTTCTTTCTAGTTCGAATAATTTTTCTAATTTAATTTCTCTCTTCTCATAAAATAAATGAGAAAAAAAAACACATCTCTATGAAACCACCACCAAGCCACCTTTTTTATCATGTTGTGCCTCTGGCCTTATTTGACCATTTCATCATATCATAGACATAGAGAGTCTCACGTTTAAGGGAGAAATGCTAATTTGTCATGTGTGAGTAAAAATTCTATATTGCCAGCAAGATTTGATATTATGAACATATAAATGAGATGAGTAATATACATATTGTCTTAAGGTTTTGGATGAAGATGTGGGGTTTCTCATTTTGAAACACAATACCTTGGTATATGTTCCTCATCAATATTATTGGACATCCAACTTTAAATATTAATTTGTGGTTTGAAATATGCAACTGTTAATATCATTCAAGAACTCAATTGAATACCATTTGCTTTGTAGCTTTTTATTTTGGTCAGATTGACAAACCAAATCAAAGCTAATATTTTCCTTCTCGTTTTCTGGAAACAACGATAGAATAATATTGTTAAAGTGCTCAAATGGGTCCAAAGTTTGAGCAAGTATCCCTCGCTCTTGATTTTTTTGGAGATCTATATATTTTCCAAATTATTTGGATAAACAAAGTCAATAAGGGAACACAATGAATAAGTTTGATCTAACCCACTTGTTTTGGCCTGGGACTACTTTTAAGGTCTCGTGTTTGATTCTCTCTGCTGCCTTCATATCAATTTTAAGGTGTCGTATTTTCTTTTCAAATCCATGTATCAATGCTTCATTGATTTTCAATGGAATATTGAAGGATGAACCGGTTGTACGAACACCTGGAATTAACATGTAAGCTATGACCCTAGGAAAAAATGGTCAAATTGATAATAGATTAGAGCCTCGTAAGTATGTGGATAGCAGTTCAATTTCTGCCTCATGTGTATGGAAAATATTCGGCTGAGATGAGAGAACTCGTCTTATGTATCCCACAGGTTTTTCAACTAAGATTAGTCAAAGCTAAGCGGTGA
The DNA here is from genome assembly GCF_051527215.1 of Medicago sativa. Classification (NCBI taxonomy): domain Eukaryota; kingdom Viridiplantae; phylum Streptophyta; class Magnoliopsida; order Fabales; family Fabaceae; genus Medicago; species Medicago sativa. Next base: position 8,272,027 of record NC_140754.1, read on the forward strand.
TGTAAGCTTTATACCAATTTCATGATAACTCGAAAAAATATCAAATATAAAATTAGTTACCAAACTTAATTGATACATTTAATTAGTATATCTAATAAACATTAAAAATCAATATTTATTATTATTAATAATAATATAATAATAATAACAATAATATTTAAAAATTGATAATTTCAGCAAGCATTTATTTTGTATTATTTTCGACCAAAAATTTTCATCAATAAGTTAATCGATTGTTAGAGCATCCACAATGGACCTCTCCTTTTGGTTGCTTAAATGAGTCTCTATGTACATGTCACTTGCTCTTATAATTAATACTTAATAAGATTTAATCTTTCAAACTCTAGGAGTATATATGTTACCAGAATAACTCAAGGACTTTCTCTTAGTTCGTTCCTTTTATTTTTCTTTTGGTTTTCTTTACTTTTTATTTTCTTGTTATTTACTTTTTTCTTGGTTTGGTGTTTGCCCCTCAGCTTTTTGCTTAGCTTTATTGAGAAGGTTTTGGTCCATCCCCCAACTCCTTTTGTTCTTGTTTCCTTTTATTTATGCATTTATAAAGTGATGCAGCTGGTTCATAATTGAACCCCATTGAACTAAAAAAATAAAAAATCTCTCAAACTCAACACTTCAAAAAATATTAAATGGGTCTTAGTAATAAATAATTGTTGTGCATTTTATATTAAATGTGTAGTTTTTTTAATAAATAATAGTTGTTTTCAATAAGAAGATACTACTTTCAGTTGCTTTAACATGTGCAATATTGCATCTAAAAACCCATAGGTCTAGCCACTGTATATGTTCTACACCTAATTTTCTAGTTCTATCTAGTGGAGGTTCGGTTTAAAATTAACATAAAAAAAAATACACATTTGTTGGCTAGTGCCCCATTTAAAATAGATATATTTTGATTAATGTGTATATACACTCTTTACAACTTTGTTTGTATGAGAGGTAGTACAATACTTATATTACTGAGTAAACGTGTTTTATTCAAAATATTGATTGTTATAATGATTTTTTTTAAATTACCATTTACATGCTCTTCAAAGTCAAATGAGGTTTGGGTTTTATCATTTTTTAAAAGTGAAAACGAACCAAACTGAATCGATGGTGTACAGTTAGGTTCGACCAAAACTGCATTTAAATAAAAGAGGAATTCCCTCAAAAAATAAAAGAGGAATTTTTTTTCTTCAAATGTTTGTATTTATTTAATACTGAAAATAAAATATATGAAATTCCGTGAGAACACATATTTCAGAAATAAAGTTGCAATAAAAATTTAGATTTTTTTTTTAGCAAAATTCAGAAATAATCATAGTAATAAAATTCAGAAAAACTTTTGCAACGTAAGAATCTAGAATATGTCAAAAAAGAAACTTAAGAATCCAGAAGAGAAGCTGCAACAAAGAAAAATGAAACCCTAATTCAAAATTCTTATAATGTAACACTAATCCAAACAACACAAAGAAGAAAAATAAACAAAAGCCTTAAAAAGACTAAAATACACACTTATTACATATGATTCGTGGTATAAAATGAGTAAATGATAAATTACCAAAAAAACTAAAGTTTGGCCCTGACAGTTAATATAGGATGCACGACCTTGAACTGAATATATAGATAGGAAACTACTTTGTTCTCAATATTATAAAGGTCTCTGCAAAATAATGAACACATTGTAAACAAAATCGATAAAAGAAATTTCAATAATGTTAAGTTTCCTCCCAATTAGAAGAAACACAACCAAACTGGAAGGAATTAAAGTCGATTAAACTTAGATATACTTTAGTTATAAATCCGATAAGTTCTTTGTAAATTTGAGGAACATTGAGTAGCAATATGGTCATCCACAAACAAATATATGGGAAAATAAATATGTTACATTAATAGCAAAAGAAATTTAATGAATAAGATCATATCGTTATATGATGAAAATAATGTCTCAAATGAAGCATTTTCAAAAATGATATATAGTAGACAATTATTTGGAACAAAATATAAATCATGAGAGAATTGGAACAAAATATAAATCATGAGAGAAGATTCAAGATCCCTTTCGTTTATGCCTTTCTTCAGCTTCAAAATCAATTTCTCAACAAATTATTTGATAACTAACATTCTCCCTCTTATTTTCTCCTGTACAACTAAAAATCCAACTATTAGCAATAAAATCCTAAACCATGGTCACAAACCATGATGAAGGGGAACAGTCTGATGCAATCAACAATAAAATTTGATGAAATTGTAGGAACTAAAGGTGTTCTTGATCTTCTTACCGTTCTCAAAACCATTTTTGAAAAATAGGAATAGTGATGAGAATAGGATGAGAGATAAAGATCTGAGCTATTTTATTTCCTTTTTGTGACAAAAAGAATCATTACCTTTCACTATTTTATTTTGGTTTTAATTTGATTTTAATAGGTGAGAAACAATTCAACGATAGTCTTGAATTAGACCAATTGTCAACATTCTTTTTTAGGACTGTTATAAGTGTTGAATAATTTGAATTTTTCATTAATTGGCAGTTGATAGTTTCTTGTTTGATTTTTTTTATGGGCAGTTTCTTGTTTGATTTGATATCAGGCAATTAAATTTCTAGATATCATTTTGATCATAATAATAAATCGAATGATTTCTTAAAATAGAGGCAGTATATGGAAGTATGTGTTGAGACTGAAATACCAGGTGCTAAGCATATACCATGTAATGGAAATTTGAATTTTTCTAGCATTAATTAGCCTGACATTAATTAGAATGAGACTATAACATGCCACATGTACTTTTGAATGAAAATGGTTTCACTTGTTTATATTGTAGATGTAGATGTAGATAAGGATACGGATAGAGATATTGATAGTTTAGCCGAGATTGTTGTCTTTTTTTTAATATAATTTTAAAATAAATAAAAAAATATGGGTATGAAATAAAGGCAAATAAATATTATCGATGTTGATGAGTGACTCAAACAACCATAAGTATGTGTTTTATCATGCAATTTGTAAAAAAATTAACAAAGAAGTTTGAGTATGTGTTGATGGCAAAAATAAATAAATATGGGGAGATAAAAATGGAATGCTTGATTAGGTGATAAAGAGTATTTGATGCATGTGAACTAATTTATCAAATGAAATGAATGGATGAGATTTGATGTTAAAATAATTTATGTGAAATAATATATATCAACGCCATGTTTAGTGAAAATGAGTGATTGACAATAGAAACGAAAAAACTTAATAAATTAAATCAGTTCTTTTGAATAGGAGCAAATGAAAATAATAAAGAAAATAGTGAGGTTTAGATAAAATTCATTGAAAAAAAATAACTAAAATAAATTTTCTACATTTTCGCAGGGGTCGGTCTTGTTCTACAACATACATGAATAGTTTGCACCACAAAAATGTAAGATAAAAATATAATATCTTGAGAACTATCAACTAATATGTTACCCAAAAATACTTGAGAATTCTCTGTTTTTTTTAAGGAAGAATTCTCTTTTATATGCACAACTTCAACGTTGGAAGAACAAAACATTGACATGCCTTTCACATATCTCTCATTATTAATAGTGGCAAAAAAAAATAGTTTTGAAATGAAGAAATCTGATTCAAAACGTCTTTCAATTACGTCGCTTCAAATTAATAGAAAAATAATGAAATTCATTAAAACGTGAAGCAAACTTTTTCAAAAGGTGTAAATATATATGGGGATGAAAACCCTAAAATTAACAGAGCCGACAACTAAACCTATAAAAGGGAATCAAAATTCGGAAGGAAAAAAAAAAGGTGCCTAAATCAATTTGATAATAATGAAATCAATAAAATTGAATTGGTCAGGAGGTAGAAATATTTGCATTTCAAATAAATGATATTATAAACAATTTGTACGAAAGGAAGATGCATATACAAATGATGAAAGACAAATTGACTATATATAGGAAAAAAACTCAAGACTGGCTAACTTAATATGATGATGTGTTGATTACAATTTGATTGGATGATAATTAAGAATTATGTACCAACATGTAATTGGTACATATCTTGTCATAAGCCGTTAGAACTCGAGGGTATCATAGGATGAATATGTGAGGGTATCATAGGATGAATATGTGAATTTGAACAAAATACATGGATATGTACAACATGTAGTGGAGTAATATCATAAATTGAATCAATTTTTGAAATTAGAGTGATAAAAAAATATGTCAAGAAGAAAAGTGTTTCAATAAAATAAAAGAGAGATTTTGAGAATAATTTTAAAATTTTAGTATGAATTCTAAATGATGTGAAGATGTTTGAGACGGACAAACAATATTTATAGGAAAAAAGAAGCAAGTAAGTCACATCAATTATGCCATTAATTTAGTAATGAAATTAGTAACACATTAAATAGCAAAAATAATTTGAATAAAATATTCCATTTATTTTTTTGTCATTATAAGCCTTTTAGTCAACTTGAATAATCATGTTAATTACATAAGTCTTGCACAAATCACATAATATGTACCAATTACACAAAACATTAAATGCACCTTTCAATATAAGGATGCCATGTGTACTATCAAGATAAAATAGTGCAAATATATATAATAGAGATTACGTTGTAACTTGTGCAATCAATTCATTAAAAGTTTAAAAAGTATTACTTTTATTTTAAAACTTTATTTTTTTGGGTTTCTTAACTAGCGCCCCGGGGACACCGGTTAACATGACCCATTATTATTTGCTGTGGAACCAAAATCACAAGTTTAAGTGAAGGGCGTAGAGTGTATTTAAACTTTTATCTCAAAATTAATTTTGCCTTAAAAAATGGAAAAAGAATCATCATAATAATTAAAAAAAATGAGGATGATTATCCACATGGTTGTATCAAGTCATCAAACTAGAAAATAAAATTGAAAAATGGATAAGAAAGGAAGAATAAAGTAGTACCGACTAAAAAAGGAAAGGCACCACGTGGGGCTTGCTTTTCAGTTCATCATTGCCACCAAACAAGACACGTTGTTTGTTTGTTCAACTTCAACTCAATCCTTCTGTTTCTGTTTTGTCTTGTCTTTACCATTTCACTGCACTCACTTTGAGTTCTCTTTCTTTTGCTTCTTCATAATCATCATAATCATAACCATAATCAGGTAACTTCTCTTTTTAAATTCAACCTTGTCTATAACTATATACTATTGTTTAATTTGTTCTTGATATTTGTTTTTTTTTGAAAGAAGGGTGGTGGCTGAATTTTTATTTAATAATATTTTGAGTTCGTATATATAATATATAGGAATATGATTGCATTATTTAGAACTGATGCAGTGCAATGTAATGTAATGGAATGGTATTCTAAATTTTCAAAGTTCAATAATTTATGTATCCTGAAATGATGTTCATTGGAATTAGAATTAAACTGCAGAAGGGTGTTGGTTGGTTTATGCTTACAGAGCATGGTGGACCCCATTTTAACATTGCTGAGTTTCAACTATGATCACTCTGGATTTAGGTCCAAACATAGGTTTTCAGTTTTTTAATTTTATCTTCAACTAAACATACACACTTAGTATTGAGCAGTAAAATTTGTATACCTTTTTGAGTGAGTAAGAATGGTTGACCTTGATTTAGCTTGGATTGGCTTGTTTGAACTAATCACTGGAAAGAGCACTTGTGAGGCTATTTGGGAGAGGCCATAGAAATAACTTATAATATGTCCATTAGTTGTTTTCAACTAATTTTCATAAGTTCTCTACGATTGCTTTTGAAAACGACTTTTATCTTTTAGGATAAATTACATCAGGGGCCCTTTAAGTTTGAGGTTTGTAACAGATTGATCCTTTAAGTTAGGGTCTTGTTAACGAGTTCCCCCGGGGCACTCTTTAAGCATACTAAATCAAGTAGTTATTATTTAAATATATCAAAATTTTCAACTTCCAATGCACTTTATTACACTAACTTTTTTAAAAGGTTACTATTTAAAGTCCTTAACTAGTGCCACTAGTTAACATTTCCCTCTAAGTTATTTTGGTCACACCTAAGTCCTTTAAGTTTGAGGTTTGTAACCGATTGATTTTTAAGTTATTTTGGTCACACATAAGTCGTTTAAGTTATTTTGTAACGTTTGGTTAACAGAAGGACTAAATTGAAAACGTTTACAAACTTAAACGACTTATGTGACCAAAATAACTTAAAGGACCAATCTGTTACAAACCTCAAACTTGAAGGACTTATGTGTGACCAAAATAACTTAAAGATCAATCTGATACAAACCTCAAAATTAAAGGACCCATGGTGCAATTTAGCCTATCTTTTATTATAGAAATAGCTCATACATCAGTATATATAAACACTTAATTAAGTTGTTTATCAATATAGAGCATAATTTTGTACTGTCCCGAAGCACACTCCCAGACATGAACATCTTATTAAAATTGCCAAAAGCTTGCATATCATATATCTTAAATGCAAAGATCTTTATATCCGATGATTTTATTCCAGGTCAAGTAGTAATGATTATATATTTATTTATGCAGGTTCAGCAACTAAGGAATTCATTATATTCGATTTCAGGCCCGCATTCGTATGATCGGGTGGAGAGAGTTGATCTGGTGATTTTGAGCTAGATTTTCATAATGATTCTTTCTGCTCTTTTAACTTCTGTTGCAATTAATCTTGGTCTCTGTCTGCTATTTTTCACACTATACTCTATATTGAGAAAACAGCCTGGTAATATCAATGTATATGTACCACGCCTCGTTGCTGAAGGAAAGGTTAAAGAGGGTGGTCAATTTAACTTGGAACGCCTGTTACCTACTGCTGGTTGGGTGAGAAAGGCATGGGAGCCGACAGAAGAAGAGTTTTTATCGAATTCAGGCTTAGATGCCTTTGTTTTCATGCGCGTGTTTGTCTTTAGGTAATGTGAAAATTTTGATTGACTCTATGCTCAAATATACACCATGTTCATTTTTATATTACTCAATGGTTTCATTCATTGTGATGGATGTTCCTGCATTATGTCAAGGACTAATGTTGGACCAAAATTTATATATTTTTACATATACGTTCACTTGCATATACGATTTCTGCATCAGAAGAGGATTTTTTATACTATACTATTATCGATTGTATATTCAATTTCATTATATTTTATCATTTTTTCTAACTTGATTGGCATCTAGTTTTTACTGCTTAATTAAACATCTAACTTGAAGTGGATTTGAACATTTTCAATATGAGATAACCTATTCATATGTAGAACCTAGCCACCAACTTCTTAATGTGACACTTAAACTTATATCTGATCTATGAAGCACCTACACAAACACTTAAACCAGACACGACATTGATAAAATTTAATAAAATAGAAGTGATTGAATGTAATTACATGTGTTAGTGTTGTGTTGGACACCAAAAACGGCTTCATCTAAAGTGTCGGTGCTACATAGTATCTGATTGATGGGACAGTTATTTGTTCATGAGAATTTCTATCCACGTTACTATAAAACATGTATCTGTCTTTCTATTTTCTGTGACCTGTATTTTGCTTGAAAGGCTCTTATTTGATTCAGCTGACCCCTTTCCTTGTTTTTGTGGGATCTTACAGCTTGAAAGTATTTACTTTTGGTGCAATTATTGGAATGTTCGTTCTTCTTCCAATTAATTATATCGGGAGTCAGCTCAGTGATGATTCCGATTTTCAACACAAGTCTTTGGACTCGTTCAGTATTTCTAATGTTAACAACGGTTCAAACAGGTGAATATTATGGATCAAAATAGTGTTAATTTTTTGGTATTATTCATTCATGATGAAGTACGATACTTACATATCGGAAATATTGACATGTAGATACAATTTTGATTTCAAATTCTTAATGTTTATTTTTCTGAATTTATGAACTGGTTTTATATGTGAAAACATATTCGTATAATAGTTGGGATTGTCTAAGTTATAACATTAAAATTCTGATACCTAGATTTGGTCTTTATCAAGGTTATGGATCCATTTTTCTGCTGCATATGTTTTCACTGGAGTTGTTTGCTATCTTCTTTATTATGTAAGTTTTACCGTTCAAGTTTGATTTGTAAATACTGTCATATTTTTCCTTTTATTTATAAAATTTGTGATTGATTTTTTTCTTTAATTTTAATCTTTTTTGTAGGAGTATATATACATTTCCTCGAAACGAATAGCTTGCTTTTATTCATCTGAGCTACAGCCTCATCACTTTACCGTGCTAGTCCGTGGGATTCCTATTCCACCTGGAAGCACATGTACTGATGCTGTCGAGCGTTTTTTCTCGGAGTATCACCCTTCTACGTATCTTTCACATTCAGTCGTTCGTCGAAGCAGCAAACTTCACAATCTTATTGTAAGCAGTTTTCTGAAGCTCCAATCTACAAGTCTTTTTCCTTGACAGTTGTTTTACTTTGTTTTCTATCATCATGAATATGAACAGCTGAGAAATTTATACTTTACCTAAATTCAATTTTTTTTTTTTTTTTATCTCTAATATAACTTATGTCATAATTTTTACTATTGAAGTTTATTCTTTGAAGACTGATGCAGATAAATTGTACAAAAAGCTTACCAATCTTAAACAAAAAAATTATGCTCCTAAAAGGCAGACACGTGAAGGTTGTTGTGGACTTTTTGGGCCTAAAGTTGATACTGTAGATCACTATGAAAGGAGACTTGGGAATATCGAAGATAATGTGAGAATGGAACAGTCCTCATTGGCATCAAAGGTAACTGAAATGTCTAAATATTATTAACCTACAATACTCAAATTATATAGCAGGTGTTACGAGGATTGATTTTGTTTAGAACAACACTAATTTTCCCTATTTGGATAAACAACTTAATTAATCCCTTATAGCATAAGTGCTTATGTATAAGATATTTCTACAACAAAATATAAAATAAAGTCAAATTGTTTTTATATAAGCTATAAGTTGTTTTAATAAGTTATCCCTGAGAGGTTATGGAAATAAGCTGAAAATAACTTATGGACATGTCGTAAGCTGTTTTTACAAGCTCTCCCAAACAGTTTCACAAGTCCTTGTGCCAGTAGACTAGCTCAAATACGCCAATCTAAACATGATGTCCTTAAATTATACTTTGATTACTAGATTTGGCTTTTGAAAAATTGTGTACATAGGTACTCTTTCCTGCAATAGATGTATTTTTGCGATGATGTGTAATTCATCCACTTGTGTGCTGAATTTATGCATATAGGAAGTTCCTGCTGCATTCGTTTCATTTAAAACACGATTTGGTGCCGCAATAGCTTTACACATTCAAGAAGGTGTAAATCCAACAGAATGGATTACCGAGGAAGCTCCTGAACCTCATGATGTTTATTGGCCTTTCTTTACCGTTTCATTTCTTAAAAGATGGATCAGCAAGCTGGTGGTTTTCGTTGCATATACTACTCTTACAGTTCTGTTTTTAATCCCGGTTGCAATAGTACAAGGTCTTACTCACCTTGAACAGTTGGAAACGTTGTTCCCCTTTTTGAAAGGCGTACTGAGACTGTAAGTGGTAAATCTTACCATAACCTTTCATCTGTGTAGTAATGCCTTCATGATATCGATTCATGATTTCCGTCCTTGTTTGCAGATCAGTTGTGAGCCAAGTTATAACAGGATACCTTCCAAGTTTGATTCTTCAGTTGTTTCTATCATATGTTCCACCTACTATGATTATGCTTTCATCTTTGCAAGGATACATTTCATGGAGTCAGATACAAAAAAGTGCATGTACTAAAATGTTACTGTTTACCATATGGAACATTTTCTTTGCAAATGTACTATCAGGGTCAGCTCTCTATCGAGTGAACATCTTTCTTGAGCCGAAAAACATCCCAAGAGTATTAGCCGAAGCTGTACCCTCACAGGTGAGAATCAAGTTTGTGATTCACATTGTTCTCCAATATTTTGTGAAAATAGATGAGCTATTATTGGTTTTGTTTCTTAGCTTTAGTTCATATTCCGGTTTTTATATGCCTATAAATTTTATCTATTAATTGTATAGCATTAGGGAGGTTCTTTGTAAGGAATGAAACATTTTTTATGCTTAATTTGTGAGTTTGAAGGTTGAGAGCATCCATTTTGTATAGGAGATGCAAATCTATAGTTTATATCCACTTCGCGAGAAACTTGGTTCCTTCAGGTTTTCGGACTTGAGTCTTGTGAATAGAAAAAATAGGCATTAGGAGAGTTGTGTACCCTTCGCTTAAATGGTGCACCGACTCGACTTGCATTTGTTGAAATCCAACATCAAAATGAAAAACTATTGTTTTTAGTGTGTTTATTTAAGTTTTTTTTAGGATATCTTGTATCCTTCTAGTTTAATCTTTCCAACGATACACCCTCCACTCAAAACTGATTTACACTGACCGTGCATATATTTTAAATCCTTTTTAATGTATTCTATGTATTTGTTGCAGGCATCATTCTTCATTGCATATGTTGTGACATCTGGATGGACCACAATAGCATCAGAGCTCTTTCGATTATCTACACTTATTTCCAATTTCTTAAGTAGAACTTTTTGTAGAAACGGCGACAATGAATTTGAGCCCCCGTCAATTCCTTACCACAGCGAAATTCCCAGGATTCGTCTCTTCGGTCTTCTTGGTGTGACATACTTCTTTCTTGCTCCACTCATACTTCCATTTCTCTTGATTTACTTTTGTTTGGGATACATCATTTTCCGCAACCAGGTTCGCAAATTATTCTTTGTTTATCCTTTTCACCTCAAGTTGAATTCCTTTTTCTGTTGTTAATATGCATTACATGATGAAAAATGGTAGGACTGTTGAGTATGGCTCATGCTCTCCGATAAGCAGCGTCTTCCCATTGGACTTATCTCATTCATATGTTCGATTATGAGTAGGAGGATTAGTGGTGCGAGGGACAAAGCCCTCGTGGTACGGTTCAACTGTGAACTTGTAATCTGAGCTGTCATATTTAACCACAGCTTTGTACTATGTAAACCTAAGTGTTACATAACAAAAAACTACAACAACAACCCTAATGTCGGAGACGTAGACACAATTAACCAAACTTTGTGATCAATCGTTGTGTTCTTGTGTGCATTTATTTTTCTGTTTTCTTTAGAGTCAGGTTTGCATTTATTTGTTTATATACCTCAAAATTATATTGTCTTAATTATCTTTTTTGGTGACAGTTTATGAAAGTTTATGTGCCAAAGTTTGAGACTGGAGGAGAGTTTTGGCCTACAGTGCATAACTCCACTATATTTTCATTGATACTAATGCATGTAATAGCCATTGGGATTTTCGGTTTGAAGAAACTTCCTCTAGCATCAGCATTGACTCTACCTCTTCTCGTTCTTACACTGCTATTCAATGAGTATTGCCAGAAACGGTTCCGACCTATATTCAAGCATTTTCCAGCCGAGGTACCTTAATTAGTTGTTCATGACTAATGATGAATTACATTATCATAATAGCTCTTTTTACTGCTTACTTCCTCGATCTAGCCAATAAGCAAAATTATTTAACTTCATGCTAATTAAGAATTTTAGTTAAATTCCACTAATATTCTTACTTTTTAGTATAATTAAAAAAAGTAATAGTGTTATTCAAATAGTCCTTCATGAGAACTTGTTTGTGAAAAATTAAATGATTATTAGAAAATTAAATCTATATTAACTAAGTAGGGCCGGCCCAAGGGTGAGGCCACTAATGTCCTTACATTAGACCTTACCCTAAGAGCCCATTATTGAGAGTAACTGTTTAATTGTTTTCTATCTTGCTTTTCAATTAGGTTATTTAATGAATATCTTATCTTATGCAGTGTTTGATTAAGAAGGACAGAGCAGACGAAAACGAGCATAATATGTCTGAATTTTATGATAAGATGGAAAATGCATATAATGATCCAGCTCTAATGCCAGTCCAATATTCAGAAAGGTTTGATAGTCAAAGATCACCGCTTCTTCATAGTTCTCAAGTTTAATTCATATTACGAGGTTGATTGCTACTATGCAAATCGGCGTGCCCTCAGTTTGATTTCCCGATTTCCTGTAAGATTTATTTGATTGTTCGTGGCAATGTGTTGTAAATTGTTTGGCCGAGAATTTATGCTTTAATGAGTATGGAATGTAAGCTTGGCGAAAGTATAACCTTCTCTTTTGCTATTCATAGTGAAAAGAAAGATAACAACGGATTAAGTCCCAAGTAGATAGTTTGGTCAGCGAAATAAGGGACACCGAAGGAATTTTTTGTAAGAGGTCTAGGGTTTGAACCATCCAAAATATAACCTTTATTTACTAACATTTGTTTATTGAAAAGTGATTGATAACATTTGTAATGAGAAGATCTAGTAGGAGTGCATACGGAGGAGGCAAAGTTTTGTTTCATGGTAGAACTTGCTAGCATTTTCTAGTACAACATTAACAACTTTGTCATTATAATATAGGTTACTAACAACTTCAATAGCTCAATCAATTTGCCCTTATTTTTTGAGTTAAAACATTCATCATTTTCTCTAAACGTACATGTTTAGAAATTTAACCAACAAATGCTATCGATTGTAGCCCGGCAACCGACTGTTTTTCATTTTTTCTTTTTGACAAAAACAAAACGATATTCATTCATTCAAACTAAAAGTACATTTCATACAATAGCATGATAAGTGCCTATCAATAATATGATAAATTCGAAGTCACCGAAATACCCTTGTTTCCGGATTTGCAACGTCGACACCCAAATCATTGATTGAATATGTAATTGATTGAAGTTGATGTTTCAATAGGAATCAAACAAACATCGCAACATGGCGCAAAATCAAACACCGCACAAGACGATGAACAACCCAACATGACACTTTGACGACGAAATCACAAAACACAAAATGAAAAACTTGATTAGTGTGAAAACCACTTATTTAAATTGAAAGAAAGGAGAAAAAAAAACGCAGAGGGGCGATTCTAGGTCAAAAAATGACCTAAAATCACCCCTCCTCGATGATCAAAGGAAACTTGGAGAGAAGGGGGACTTTCACTCACTAAAAAACTTATTTTTCACTTCTTATGTTGTTTTTTTTTTTTTTTGAAAACTCGGTATTCGATCCAAGGACCGACTTGTTGCTTCATTTTCAAATAACGCTTGAATATGTCGAGATTGATTCTTGAGAGTTGAGATATATTTACACTTAAAATCCACTCTACGTGAAGAATTATGATTTTTTGTTTCCCACATATTTCAGTGAAGGACAAATCGAATGAATTTTGAATATATTCTAGTGAAGGACAAACCAAATGAATTTTGAATATGTGATTTGAATAAATGAACTGAAGCTATGAAACAAACCGAATGACTTGTGAACTTTAAACGAAATAAACTCGACTCGACTCAACTTGACTCATCTCGAATATAACTAACTCATAGAATCCATACTAATGTGGGGTAAAAGATATATTGGACAGTTTTGCCCTGAAAAAAATTTCATAATTCCATTTTCAGACATAACCCTATTTCACCCTCATTTTCATTCACAGCGTGCACACACTCTCTCCCGAACGGCGATCTCCTTCTCTCCGGCGAACGACGACGGCGATTCTTTGTGCAGGTATCGATCTTGATTTCTCTTTCGCTCTTTACGATCTACCATGATTTCTGCTTCTTCTACGATTTTGTTTTACTATTTCATTTCTGCTACTCAATTCAATGCTTGTTGCTACACAATCATATTCGCTCATTGTTATTATTACTGTCTCGAATTTTCGCGATTCAATATCAATTATGTTTCCGCTTTTCTAAAATATGAATGAATGAATGAGTGATGAAAAGTTTCTCCATTTCGATTTAAATCATATTTGTACTTTCTTTTACTACCGTATGAATTATAAAAGTTAAAATACCAAAATTGAAGTTATATGAAATGACGTACCTTCAAAGTGTGTTGATATTAGAGTGATTGGCATTGTGATACTTTGAATTTCTTGAACTTTTTTTTTTTCTTTTCGAAATGCATTGGTGTGAATGAATTGAGACTAATATGACAAAATTGAATGTTATGTTATGAATGACATTGAGAAATATTTTGATAAGTATGTTTAGATGTAATCTCTGTAGCACCGACACTTCTGATAAGATAAGAACCGTGTCTGATACGTGTTAGTGTTTGCGACGACACAATACCAATACACGTTATTATATTCTCAATTATGCCATTTTTAAAAATTATTACCTGTGTCGACATGTCAATGTAATGCATGCCCTGTGTCAATATCAGCGCCTGACACCAACATGATACCCACACACGTTTTTACATTCAGTTTTACCATTTTTAAAAATTATGATTGGTGTTGACATGTCAGTGTGGTGTTCAGCGTCTTTGTTTGTGTCGGTGCTTCATAGGTTGTAATTTCATTACTAGGTCTCTGTTGTATCGTATTTTCTCTTCGTGGTAATAGCTTGTTAAGCCTTTTAGTATTGATTTCAAAGTCACTGTGTCATTTCTTACTGGGTGATAAAGACAAGATTCATGGTTTTGATTTTGCTGATTGGTTGTTCGTTTGTACTTTCTTTGAACTCAATTAGCTAGCAAAGAAATTTGTGCGCTTTTGTGGTGGATTCGGTGTGTTGTGGATGTGATATACATGCCTCTAGTTAGTTGATCAGCATGATGCATTGTAGTTCTATATTAGAATCCTAGATATTCATTATGGATCCTAAAATTCGAAAAAATTAATTAATTGAACATAATCACATGTGTTTGTGTTGTGTCGCGTGTTGGACTCCAGACACGGCTTCCGTCAGAAGTGTCGGTGCTAGCAAGATTTCAATTTCAATCATATTTAAGTTTTTTTTACTACCTTATGGATTATGAAAGAAGAAATACCAAAATGGAAGTTATATGATGATGTCCGTGTACCGTATCTCTGCAGCAGTGACACTTCTAATCAAAGGCGTGTTTGGCACATGTCAGTGTCCGACACGACACTGATAGGTGATTACATTTAGTTTTGTCATTTCTTAAATTATTACCGTGTAGAGGTGTCAGTGTCCGACACGCCACCGATAGGTGATTACAGTCAGTTTTGTCATTCCTTAAATTAGTAACGGTGCGTGTCTAGTGTCCGTGTATGTTTCAATGCTTCATAGATGTGAATGAATTGGGCCCATTTTGTTCTGAATGTTATGTTATTATTGGCATTGAGAAATGATTTTATGAACTATGTTCAGTTGTAATTTCATTACTGGGTCTATGTTGTATCATATTTTATCTTCATGGCAGCAGCCTATTAGGTCTTTTAGGTGATAAGGACAAGATTCATGGTTTTGATTTTGCAGATTGGTTGTTCATTCTGCACTTTCCTTGTACTCAAGTAGCTAGCCAAAAAATTAGTGCGTTTCTGTGGTGGATTCATTGAGTTGTGAATTTGATATGCATGCCTCTAGTTAGTTGGTATGCATGATGTATTGTATCGTGTACCTATAGTTCTATATAAGAATCCCAAATATTCAGGATCTTAATCAAACTGGTATAACGATTGTGAAAAGTGATAATTGTAGGATTATGAAACTGATAGCATTTTCTACCCAAAGGCTTGAACAGAAACATGTTTTTTTTTTGAAGTGAATGTTGGTAACTGGTATGCTTAGGAAAATTGAAGAGCCGCTAGACCCATGACTCTCAAGGACATGCCTGCAGTCATGACTCATTGCTCCCTTTAGTTTTTTTGGACGGAATTTAGATTTAGTCCACTCCCGAGTTAAGATTTTAAAATTTCATATTTGTGTTGTGTTTGTTTCTCCGTCAGTATATGATGTGTGTGCTGACCCCATTTGTGTTGTGTTGTGTTTGTTTATCTGACAATGTGTTTTAGGTTATGTGTGTATTCTTGTTCTTCATTTTATGGCTTTCTTATTTTTTATTTTTTTAAAGAAACTGATCTCATATATAAAAGAAGGGTGACTGCCCTTGGCCTATTGTTATTCATTTCGTCATATTATTCCTTTTTTAATCGATAGTATTATTACATTGATTAGGTCCATTCTGTGACGCTGCTGGGTGCTTCTGAAAATAGAACAGGAAATCGAGGGAAAAGAAGTTTAAGATGAGCATCTATTTGAGTCGATTGTTTCCTAGATGTAATTCAAGTTCATTCTTATGTAGTGGAAAGGCCTTGCAATCTGAAGTTTTGCGCTTAGGGAAAGAAACGTTCTTGGTGGATGCAGGACCTGGGACCCCCAAAAATTGTACACGAGATGAGCTTACAAGAGTGCCTATCAACCCAGCCACCAGGTTTGAGAATAAGGTGGGATTCTTGGATCGAGCAGCCGGTGAAACACACATCAGAAAGAAGAATTTGGAGAGATTATTCATTGATCTAGTGGCCGGTGAACCACTGATCAAAGAACGAGCAGCTGCCAGGTTTAATGATATGGCAGGATCCACAGATGTAGTGGCTGATGAACCACTTCTTCTTCTCCCACGAAGATTCAGGCAAGACCGAGCTTGGATGAAACTGAATAAGATTTGGCGAACAAATACAAAGGTGAAAGGCTTTATTATTGATAAAGTCAGAGGAGGTTATTCAGTAGCCATCGCGGGTTTCATTGCTTATCTTCCATTCCGTTCTCACAGCAAAAGGCAAAGACGGAGGATATCGAATGATCAATTCACCATTGAGAGCATTAACCCCAAAAATAAGAGTATTGTGGTGTTCTAAAGGGGGCAGATCAAACAATAACTTGGCGTTCTAATAATTTATAGGTTAATAATTTGTTAGACTTGATTGCAGTTATGGTTCCTTTCAGTTTCTTGTTTTTTGTTGATACTGTCGTCGTTTTTGGATTGTTATTATTTGGTGTAGTTGTTTCGCGATGGAAGTCCCTGATTTGTGGAACTCTACGCTCAAAAGAGACGAAAAAGAGCATAATATGTCTGAATTTTATGATAAGATGGCAAATGCATATAATGATTTAGCTCAATGCCAATCAAATAATCAGAAAGATCTGATAGTCACAGATCTTTACTACTTCATAGTTCTCAAGTTTTAGTTCATATTTATGAATTTCGTTGTAACCATGCAAGGCAATGTGCCTTCAGTTTGATTTTCATGTCTGGTTTATTTCACTCTTTATGTTTTGCCTTGATTTATGCTTTTCTTCTATTTTTGTTTTACTACTACATTTCTGTTACTCAATGATGCTTTTTGTTTTAGTGATTTTCTCAATTCCAAGGCTGCTATCGTAGTATTCGCTCATTATTATAATTATATATTTTTTTTTTTGTAGAGAATTATAATTATAATTATAATTATTAATTTTTAGTTTGTTGAATTTTTGCGATGGAGTATGAATTATGTTTTCACATTTTAATATATGAATGAATCATATAGATGAACTTGTCCATTTTAATCTATGAAACATAGACACCGGACACGACACTGAACATCGGTAAAAACTTGGAAAAATGAAGTAACACAACTGTCATATGATGCCAATTATTCTTCTACACTGCCCAAAGGTACCTGGCTGCCAAAAAACCAAAACTCTTGCAGAATGTGATCATACAACTCAACACATGACATAAAGCACAGGAAAACTGTGTGCTCTTAAATTCAAATAAGTGTGAAGATTGTTTTGTTGGCATCACGTTTATTAGTTCAGAAAATTATTTTTTTAGTTTCTGTTTCTTTTGAACTTTGTAATAGATGATAGATTGTTATGTCTTATTGTGTTTTTCACTTTTTCTTATATTTCAAAAGTTAAATAGTCCCACATAGAATAGTTTAGAAAGTCTTTGAGTCTTTATATATAAATTGATAACATCAAATTGCATACTTATATAAAAGAGTAAACTTAATCCATGCTGTCAACCGCGATTGCATTATGCAATGTAGTCTTGGTTGTCTCTTGGGTTAAGGTTAATCTTTATAGTTTGATATTTTTGTTAATATTCATTGGTTGTGTCTTGGGTTAAGGTTAATCTTTATAGTTTGATATTTTTTTTAATATTCATAATTACACTATATATTGATATTTTTTTTAATATTCATAATTACACTATATAAACTTTCTTAATTTTACTTGTTGTGTCTTGGGTTAAGGTTAATCTTTATAGTTTGATGTTTGATATTTTTTTTAATATTCATTGGTTGTGTCTTGGGTTAAGGTTAATCTTTATAGTTTGATATTTTTTTTAATATTCATAATTACACTATATATTGATATTTTTTTTAATATTCATAATTACACTATATAAACTTTCTATTTATAGTTTGATATTTTTTTTTCATATTCATAATTACACTATATATTGATATTTTTTTTTAATATTCATAATTACACTATATAAACTTTCTTAATTTTACTTGTTGTGTCTTGGGTTAAGGTTAATCTTTATAGTTTGATATTTTTTTTAATATTCATAATTACACTATATATTGATATTTTTTTTTAATATTCATAATTACACTATATAAACTTTCTTAATTTTAAAAAAATGGCTATGAGTTTTGTTAAACAAGGTTGAGGCTATTGCTTAGACCTTACCATATATTCGATCGGCTAGAAAAACATGTCCCACTTTAAGGCAAATATAACCAATCCATATTGACCTAAAAGTTGGTCCAAACTCAACTTAGGTATTTAAAAGCTTCAATTACGATAAATAAGGTTGAGGCCATTGCGTAGATCTTACCATATATTCGATTGGCAGAAATCATGTCAAACTCTAAGGAAAATAGATATATAAACAAACATAAAAACTCATGATTGATTACAAAAGTTTGATCAATTGTATCTACTTATGAAACACTTGTTTATTGCTTATATTTAAACAGTTTGACTTTATTTTAGCTTTTGTAATAGAAATAGCGACAATATAAGCCGTTATAAGTGCGCTTCTTTAAGTTGTTTACCCGAACATGACATAAATCAAAAGAAATTTTTCTAACTAAAAAGATCATAGATGACACACACAATTAGTTTTGTATCACACAAAAAGATTGAAAGAAGTGGTAATGATCAATTCAGAACTGCACTATTGACATAGAATATGATGAAGTCATCCTCTTCACATATGAAATCACATACCAGAAATCTATGTATTCCCTTTATCCAAGTCAAACAAGCTCGCACCGACTAAGTAGTCTAAGAAACTGCCAAATGATTATATATATATATATATATATATATATATATATATATATATATATATATATATATATATATATATATATATATACATATAGAGGGCATTTCAAATGAGAGGACTTTTTAAATGAGAGGATGAGAGGCTTCAATCTCAACCACTCGATCAAAATGTATGGCTGAGATTAAAACCCCCCATTTAGAAAGTAACGTGTTCTCCTTTCTTTCTATGCCTCTTCATCTCTTTACCTGCTCCACTGCTCTCTTCCATCTCTTTCCTCCTACCATTCCAAATTCCATCGATACATCATCCTCCCTTTAACAAAGCTTTAAATTTTTTGCAACAATTAACAAACAATTTCTATCATTTTATATGACATCCAAATCTCTTAGTATTTTTTAGGAGTAATGAATATTTAAATCACAATGAAATTTGCAGGACCCTATAATTGATAGATTGATGTTGATCTTATCATTATTCATTAGAAAACCCAGAATTAAGCAAACAATGTTAACCTACAAAATCCAAAAGAATAGAATGAGATTATTAACCTACAAAACCCATCATTATTTTTTGCCAGATCTAGATTTGAAGAAATAAGGGGATTTAATTAATTGAAACCATTATAATGATTTTTCAAGATAATTGTTATATTGATTATCACAGCTTGATGGAGGAAATTGTAGGGAAGAAGAAGAACCAAGCAGCGGCATGCGTTTTCGAATTTGGAGGAGAGAAGCGTACAGGAAGGAGGCACATGGGAAATAAAATCTGGTGCAAGTGCAATGGACTGTGCACATTTTAATCTGTACCGTACACTTTGATCTAATGGCTACTCCCTCCGTTTCAAAATGAGTGTCGTTTTAGGTGTTTACACACATATTAAGAAATGCAATGATTAAAAGAAAGAGAATGGTTATTTTACCAAATTATCCTTATTAATTATTGGTTAGTTTTAAAAGTAATACTTTGGAAGTAGTGTGCAGAGTATTAATTGGAGGGTACAATTGAAAAGAAAAAGTTATTATTGCATTGAAAACTGAAAGCGACACTCATTTTGAAACAATTTTTTTTGGCTAAAGCGACACTCATTTTGAAACGGAGGGAGTATTATTTAGTGCTCTCACCCTCTCATAATAATCACTCCTCTCATTTGATACATCCCCTATATATATATATATATATATATATATATATATATATATATATATATATATATAACAAACAAAAGGAATAAAATTATTCCTAAAAAAGAAGAATAAAACTAAGGGAAATGTTAACGAGTGCCCCCGAGACACTCTTTAAGCGATTTAAATAGTAAGATTTTAATGAAAAGTTGTGTATTGAATGCATTGAAAATTATAATAGTTGACTTATAGTTGACTTTCTAAAAGAATAATTACTAAATTTATGATGCTTAAAGAGTGCCCCGAAGGCACTCGTTAACAAGACCCTAAAACTAATTAGCATGACTTTTTCAACTTTAAAATCTAAACTAGTTCAAGGGTTCACTCACTCTCCCCTCACACATATTAAAGCACAAAACCAAACTTCAATAATACTTTAAAAAAATCAAATTAAAAACTTAAAAGAGTTCATATAATGGAAAGGAAAAGAAAGGTTTCTGAAGCACTTGAATAAGGAAGCATGGTTTGGGATGATATGATGAAAGAAGCTGCATCTTAATTAAGAAGCTACTCAATGCTCGCTGCTACACAGCCATGTTCGCTCATTATTTATTATTAGTTTGTTGAATTTTTGCGATTGAGTATAAATTATTTTTTTCACATTTTAAATATATGAATGAATCATATTGATGAACTAATATCAATCTATGAAGTACAGACATCGGCCGGACATGACCCTGACACATGGGCACCGGTAATAATTTGTAAAAATGAAGTAATTGATCAATTATGATTTATGAAAGTAAAAATACAAAATTTAAAGTTATAAAAGATGCTTCCACACGGCTACTGAATATACTCGTTAGTTGATTGTTTATTTCTTTTTTGCTCTATGTTTTAATATTAGCGGGATTGGAATTGAGATACTTTAAATTTGAACCTTATTTATTTTTGTGGAAACTTGAACTTCTATTTCAAAATACATTGATTTAAATCTTTTTAGTGCCGACACTTCTAATCGAATGTGTGTCCAGTGTTCGGCACACATTAGTGTACAATGTCTTACACAACACCACCATACATGATTACAATCAATTTTGTCATTTCTTAAATTATTACTAGGGACGTGTCTTGTCATGTGTCTATGTTTGTGTCAATTATTCATAGGTGCGAATGACTTGGGTTCACTTTGTTATTAATATGGTATTATGATTGGCATTGAGAAATGATATTATCATGTATGTCCAATTGTAAATTCTTTTCTAGGTCTCTGTAGTATGATATTTTTCCATCATGCATGGTAATAGTATATTAAGTCTTTTTGTATAATTTGAAAGTCACTGTGTGAATGTCATTTCATACTTCCCTTGAACTCAAGTAGCTAAGAAATTTTGTGCGTTTTTGTGGTGGGTTCAGTGAGTTGTGGATTTGATATGCTGATGCATGGATGCCTCCTAGTTAGTTGATCAACATGATGTATTGTATCATGTACATACAGTTCTATATAAGAATCCCAAATATTCATTTTGGATGTTAATCAAACTGATATATAAGAATTATGAAAAGTAACAAGAGTAGGATTGTGAAACGGATAGCATTTCGTTCGACACCCAAGGCTTGAACAGAAACATGGTTTTTTTACTAATTATTATTAGTTTTTGAAGTAATTACTAGATTCATGGCTCAAAGACATGCATGTGTTATGATTTAATATAGCATTTGAGGAAATACACTTGGCATAATATTATTGGTTGAGATAAATGGACACATGTCTAGTGATCCTAAAATAAAGGAACATTGGATGTGCATAAATAGTGAAGGGAGGAACAATATTGGGTATGAAGAAAATTGATGAAAGTCTCTACTTCCTCCCTTTGGCATTCTTCGGAATGATTTCTTCTTCTTATATCTATCTTACTTTCAGTACTTTCCCTTTTAACAAATTGTTCTCATTATCCATACTTGTATTCTCAATCAATTACTCTTTGTACTCATCATTTGTACTACTGAAAATTGTTTGAGATTCATTGTTTTACTTGTGATAAGTTCTGATCATTAAAGCATGCAGTCTTGACACATCAAGATAAAAGAGCGAGATGAGCTTACAAGAGTACCAATCATTCCAGCCACCAGGTTTGAAAATGAGCTTACAAGGTTGAGCTTGGCCAAGATGTCTATGGTGGGGCATTGGAGTAATAGTTTAGAGAGTTTTACGTCTTTATATACAAAGAAGTCCCACATAGAACAGTTTAAAGAGTTTTACGTCTTTATATACAAATGTGCAATATTAAATATTGTACAAGTATTAAAGAGGAAACTTCATCATAGCATAGAGAATGATTGTTTTACCATATAAATATGGTTGTGCAGTCATTCCTTGTGAAAATGGTGAAGATTAATCTTTATAGTTTGTTTTTCTTTTTATACTTATGGATGGATTGTTTTGGGGTGAAAAGTGATTTCTCTCAAGGTTAATAAATATGAAGATTTGTTTTGTTGACATGATGACAACATTTTTAGAGATTTTTTTTAGTTTTTTGATTGTAAATCGTTTTCCTTGACGCATGGCAAAACTATTAGTGTTTAATTCAAACCTTAATCATGTTTGTCTTTCTTGTTAGGATCAGTTACTTGTCTCACAAGTAACTAATTGTTTTTCCTATATTTTAGCTAGTTAGTTATCCTTCTATTGTGTTACTTAATACACAAGTATCAGGGAAACACCCTTGTATATATATTGTATCCCTCTCTGAACAATAATGCAATTTTTACACAATTCTTGTGAAAATGGTGAAGATTAATCTTTATAGTTTGTTTTTCTTTTTATACTTATGGATGGATTGTTTTGGGGTGAAAAGTGATTTCTCTCAAGGTTAATAAATATGAAGATTAGTTTTGTTGACATGATGACAACATTTTTAGAGATTTTTTTTTAGTTTTTTGATTGTAAATCGTTTTCCTTGACGCATGGCAAAACTATTAGTGTTTAATTCAAACCTTAATCATGTTTGTCTTTCTTGTTAGGATCAGTTACTTGTCTCACAAGTAACTAATTGTTTTTCCTATATTTTAGCTAGTTAGTTATCCTTCTATTGTGTTACTTAATACACAAGTATCAGGGAAACACCCTTGTATATATATTGTATCCCTCTCTGAACAATAATGCAATTTTTACACAATTCATTATCTCTCAATCATAAAAACTGTTTCCTTTATCCAAAATCATCAACACAAAAACTCCAATAAAACTGTTTTCCCAACAAAAACTGCACACATGATATTATTATATTTGAAGTAGGCTACTAGAAAAATCAATTTTAGAGAGGGTACAAATCCGTCACTAAACTACCAGAATTCCCTCACAAACTAATTTAGTGACGGATTTAGTGATGACCGGTAATCCCTTAAGAATATTGGCCTTGCTAAATATTAGTGAGGGATTTTGGTTTCCGTCCCTAATTGATACGGATACAATCCCTCACTAATTATATAAATCCGTCACTAAATATGAACCAGAAATGAGCTAAAATTTAGGAAAATCCGTCAGTAATTAGTGAGGGATTCTTGTTCCCTCTCTAATAGTGAGGGACAATTCCATCATTTTTTACCATTATTTCCGTCACTAATTAATGACGGATTGGTTTTCCCTTTCAAATTTTGAAGGCATAAATTGTGATGAAACTTAATTCCCTCACAAACTACAATCTTTGGTTTAGTGAAAATTTTATTTCCCTCACTAATTCAAACCAGATTTCATTAATTAATTATATTAATATTGTAAATGCATTCACTATATTAAACCATATTGAACTTGTTGGAAATTATACATATACAATATAAAACACTTAATAAATTGTCTTCATACCCATCACATACATTCATCACCATAAATGTCATAAGGAAACTCTCAATAAGTTTACAACCATTGTTCAACTCTCAAAATACATAAGAGTCATAAGGAAACTCTCAAAATAAGTTTCATAAGAAACGCTTAAACATTTTTAATGGTACTAGAAGTAGCACATTAACTAAATGTGCAACCAAGCTATCAAAATAACCATATATTATACATATTATATATCTATATATCAAGTAGATGGAGGTGGAGGTGGAGGTGGATGACCTTGAGAAACCATTTCCATCAATTTAGTCATTTGCTCCCTAAGAAAACGTGAATCTTCCTGCGATGCACGAATCAACTCCTCACGAGCCTTCAATTTCTCTTTAAATGATGCATTTTCAGCCCTCATTTGTTCAAATTCCGATTGTAAGATGCCGTCAGATCTGGAAGATCTAGACGGCTTATATCTCCCTGCTTCCGGGCCCAAACCATATATACGACCCTTCTTATTTACTCCTCCGACAACATCTAAGAAGATAATGTTGTCACTTTCATGTCTAGAAACATCATCCCCTAGTGCCTCCTCATGTGAATCCCTCTCAATAATCCTTTTTTCAAACTCATCCTACAAAATAATTATATTTTACTAACAAGTAATAATTTCATACTTCATTCAGTCAACAGAAACAACTTTTAAAAAAAAAATTCAATACATGAATAATTCGAAGTAAGTATATGAAATATTTTGATAACTATTCTCCCCCTGGTCTTAAACAGAGTACTTTGTCACCTGATAACTATGTGAAATGTTGGCCTAAAACCTTATCTAAAAACATTGTTGACTTTTACCCGGTATGCTGTCCTAAAAACTTATCCTGTGTTCACTGCTTGCCTATATCAGTTTCCCATAAGCATCAAACAAACTAGCATACTCATATATCTTCCTGTCAAGACAATTCATTATTTTTCTCAATATGCTTCTAAAATATACACTTACAGACTGCTACATATGTGCTTAACAATTAGCATCAGTGCAGAACCTCCATAAAAATAGCATCAGTGTATAACTAGTTCCCAGCAACTAGCATCAGTGAACAATTATTTCAGCGCAGAACCATTAAAACAATTAAAAATAGCATCAGTTCTTACACAATTAGCATCAGTGCAAAACCTCCATATCATACTTCAACTACTTTAAAAATAGACTAAATATTCATCAAGTTCAATAAGGTCATGAAGTAATAACTTACAGCAACATCCTTTGATTTCCCAAGATGTTGGAGTCACTTCTGGAGATGTTTTCTAAAAACAAAACGGATCAATCAATGTTAATTGAAATTAAAATGCTTAACCTAACAAATACAATTAAACTCAAATTCAATTACTTACTATTCTCTTAGAAATCTCAAATGTTGGAATCGACCCTCCAGTGTGGAGTGGAGCATCAGAAGATTTTCTATTTTTGCTGTTAGTTTGTGCCTTGCTTTTCCATTCATCCTCACTCCATTTTTCATCCAATTTCTTACGCATTTCAACTGGAATCCAATCACCATCATATTCCCTATTTCTGACCCTATACATTGCACTTGAGTATAACTGAGAGGCTTTATGGTCAAATGACTTCTTAATCTCTCCATTAAGTTCAGGTAGCCACTTAAACTTCCTCTACAATATAAAAAATATAGGTTAATAATAGAATAAAGCAATATATTGAGAATAATCTACATGAAAAAAATAAATATAACTAGTAAGATACGTAAATATTCATGAATACTTTCATACATTAAACTCTCTAAACCACATTGCAATCACACTATGTTTCCCGTTTTTTTTTTCCTTCAGCCTTTAGTTCTCCATACGTTTTCCAACATCCATCAAACTTTCGCTTCATAATTTTTGTTATCGCACGTGTATGCGCAATAGGAGGGTCAAACCTATTAAAACAATATTGAAGAAATTGTAAGATACGAGTATGATATATTTAAAATGAAAGGAGAAAAAGTAATAAAAGCATACGTGCTCTCTGGTCCTGGACGAATCCAAATACGCTCATCAAGAGGGTCCTCACTCCCAATGTCTGGAGATGAATCCATATCATTTGATGATACATGTGGATCAGCTCCAGATGCATTAGTTGATGGGATTTGTGGCGAGCTTGTTGATTGAGAAATGGGTGGGCTAGGAGTAGAGTGGGGAAGCTGTGTATTTGTTGTTGTATGAGATGTGGAAGGATTTGTTGCTTGCCCAACAATAGAGTGTGATGGAGTAGTGGCAGCCATACCTCTCCCAGATGAAAGTGTGGTACCCCTAACTCTCCCACCTCTACTGATACCTCTACCAGTACCTCTTCCTCCACCCGCCGGAGTATCATTTCCTGCCATCTATATATACATATAAAAAAACATATTTGATTAACACATCAAAATCTGGACATATCTAAAAAACAAGAATCATTCAGTTTGAACTTGAGTGACTAACAATACATTTGGACCCAAATCACATCTACAAGACTCAAAATGTTCTTTACTGATTTTTAAAAATGTTTACAAGCACAACAACAATTGGTTTGAGTGGATGAAATTCAAACATAGGTCATTTTACTTCAAATATACTAGTAACCAAATCTAATTTACAAGCCACATTTAAACAATATTCATAAAGGAAATCATAAGCAAAAATCAGTATGATAAATTAGAAAAATACATCTAAAATAGATCTAACCTGGTTGAGTGTGGCTCGGAAAGCGATATACAAAAGGAATGGTTCAAGAACTGCGAGTGAGGCAACATCCATTCAATCAAAATCAAAATTAATAATCAAATATAACATAAAGTCGATATACAAATGGATAAAATAGCACATCAACAGAGCATGTAAACAAGAGTAAAGCAAAAACTAACATCCTAGTTCAGTGACCTATTCAAGTATCCAAAACGATATGACCCTGATGTGAGTGTGAGGCTCCCTGTCAATTATGCTAAACTATAATTGAAGAGTGAGTCATCTCAGGTGACACCATTATTTTTTGAAACTCTAAAGTGTAACTAGCAGCACCATTCATGAAATCAATTTTAAAGAAATCAAATTTGTTTCTAGATCTACTGTGAGAGGAAAGAAGGTTCAACTCTAAAGTGTGCTCTTTTGTAAAAACATTTCTTAGACAAATATTGTGACTAGCTCAGTACTTAAGTGTGCCTCAAGTTATCTTGTACTCATGTGACTTATCAATAAAATTACTCATTGCGCTTATTTCTTAATATGTAAAATTTGAATGATAAATAACAGGTCTGAAACTGCTGCTATTCAAACACCTCAATGGCCTAAAAACAACACAAAAACACACACAACACACACAGTCCAACACACAGTCCACTAGGCTTAAAAAACAGTCATGGAAAACAGGCCCCAAATGCTGTCAGCACCTCCCTGCACAGAGAAAACACTCACACCAGCAGCAGAAAAAACACAGCAGCCTCGTTTCATCGAAAGATGATTAAGAGGGGTCAATTCATTTTCTCAATATGGTAAAAAGCATTTATTCAAGTGTAATACATGCAATTTTCCTACTTCATAACATCCCTATGAAATTTACCACTTCAAAACATTACCTTAATTGCAAAATCATGCTAATATGTGACGTGAGGATAGATTTCAAGGATAGATTTCAAGAGCATTATCTTCAAATGACTTAGGCATTAAAAGCAAAGTACATAACTCCAAATATTGGCCATTTAAAATAATAAAAACAAACATCACAAGTAAAACAATCATACAACATCATCATCCAAGAAAGGTCATAAAAAAATACTATTGACCTCAAATGTTCTGAATTTGTATAACACAATCTAAAACTTACATACCCTATAACTCTAAATGTTTTCAACACCATATCACATAACAGAAAAATTCAAACTCAAAATCCAAATGTAAGATTCCATTCCCTTTGTTTCAACAAGCTTCACTTCCATATGGTCATGATGAAAATAACAGTTAATATATAAATTAAAACAACATCAGAAATACAAGTATCACAAACATTAACTTCAATGAAGAGAAAAATTATAAAAAAAACTAATAAAAAAATATAAAAAAATAAATAATAAATAAATTCTGAGATTGAGAGAGAGGTTACCGTGATTCTGAGATTCACTGAAGATTTGAGAAAGGATTTTGGGAGAAGGAAGAAGATTCAATTTTGGGAGTGAGATTAAGTGATGATTTGTGTTGTGAGAGCATTAGCACCGTAAATTAGGGTTCAAATTCAGCTTCAGATTTTTGGAGAAATTCAACTTCAAATTCAGAAGAATCTACAAAATTAAACACATGAATTAGTAAAGAATGGGAAGAAATTTCAGTTGAAACCCTAACAAAGAAGAAATCTGAAACTGACTGTGAGATTTTGGGACTGAGAAGAGGGATTCAATGATTCCAACTGAGAAGATGAGAGAGGAAAGAGCGATTCAGTAACTCAGTGATAGGAAAGAGCGATTGAGAAGCTTGCGATTTCGACGGTGAAGTTTGTGATTCCGATAGTGATTGAGAAGTTTGGGAAGTTTTGTTCATCTGTGAGAGTGATTGAGTGTTTGGGGAAAATTTTGGGTTAATTTTATTTTAGGGTTTGGGTTCATCTTGAGTTTTTGGGACTGAGAAGTTTTGAAGATGAGTGTTTGGGTTGTGAATATTGAGTTCATCTTGAGTTGAGTATGAAATTTGTGGGATAAATTATTTTGGGGTTTGTGAGCCAAAAAAAGAGGGGGAATATTTTAGTATGAGAGGAGGGAAACCAAAACGTGAAAATAAATGAGGGGGAAATAATTCAGTTTTGGCTAATGAATGAATTTAGTGAGGGATACATTAGATAGAGATATGTAATTGATATTAGTGAGGGTTTTAGTGAGGGATAAATTAGATAGGGATAAAGTCCATGTCAAATTTCGTCACAAACATTCAGCTAAAGAATTTAGTGAGGGATTTAGTCACGGAAGTTTAGTGAGGGAATTTTTGTGACGGATATTTAGACAATTCCGTTACTAATGTTTGGCAGCTCAACTTTTGTGGAAATTACGGAAATCCGCCCCTAAATCCGTCACTATTAGTGAGGGATTGCTTTCCCTCCCTAAAATCCGTCCCTAAATCGTGTTTTTCTAGTAGTATCATTTTTATCCAACACGTAAGTAATATTGGTTACAGCTTGTGACTGGGAGTGTCCATTAGTAATCTTGAAATAAGAGTTTTATGATAAACACCTTGTTAGATAAATTCTTCCACTTACACCTTGTAATCGTTTTGTTTTTACAAACAAAATTAAGAAAACTAAAAAACTTACTATTTAAAATTTTTTCTTATTTGAGTTTAAATATCATAGGATGTTTTTGGTGATGTATCGAGAGTTGGGGGAAAAAAAGAGGCAATGGTATTAGTAGTTGATATCAATGTGATAATAAAATGAACACTAGTAAATACAAAAAAGTTCAAGTTTGTCTTATCTTAACCTAAGTAATCTAGTGTTTATAAATTCACCACGATACAAACGCTAAGAAGAATTCATACTTATGCAATAGTTGGATCAATTGTATCTACTTCTCCAACAACATAATGACTGCAATAATTTTTATATTATTCAATACTCCCTCCGTCCCAAACTATAAGAAAAAAAAACACACTTATTAAGAAAACTAAAACATAAGAATTTGGAGTATATATGGTTTTTTGTGTTTTCTTTGAAAAAAGTTTTATAGGAAGATGTAAAAGCAATTTTCATTGGCTATTGATTATGGAAAAAATGAAAGAGGGAGAAAATTGAATGTAATTTGCATTTAATTTTATGAGAATAAACAAAAAAAATCTTGAAAAAGATAAAAGTTTGTCTTTTTTGCTTATATTTTTAGACAAAGAAAATGTGTTTTTTTCCCTTATATTATGGAACGGAGGGAGTACTTAGAATTACGTCGGAGTACAAACCGTGATTAAATACCATAGGGCAAATTACAAATTTATCTCTCCCCTCCCTCTGTTACACTTGATGTATGCTCTATTTTCATGTGAAATTGAGTCATAGTAAACATCTTCCATGTACTTTTTTATTTTCACTCTCTTTCCTTTCCCTAGAGTAAATCCATAAACTGCCAACAAATTTAATACAGGCAACCATATTTTATGTAAGGTCAAATCCAAACTATCATGCAGCTAATTAAACATTCTTTTTTTTTTTTTTTTTTTTTTTTTTTTTTTTTTTTGGTACAAAAACATTCTATTACCTTATGAATGTAAAATCTTATTTTAATCATATTTTATGTAAGTTCATGTAAAATCTTGTTAACAGTTTCTTGAATCCGTTAAACAAATGAATAAAACTAATTCGCTCATTATTATTAGCTTCTTGAATACTTGTTGAATATTTCGCGATTGATTATGAATTATGTTTTCGGTTTTTAATATCATATTGATGATGAACATGTCCATTTCGATTGAAGTCATATTTTTACATTTTATTACCTTATGAATTTCAAAAAGAAAAATATCAAAATTTAAATTATATGATGATGTCCCATACTGAATTTGTTCATTAGTTGATAATCTGTTCCCTTTGTCCGTGTGTCAACTATGAAGCACAAATACACCACGCCGATAGTAATTTTAAAAATAATGACATTATCGGACATTGATTCACCACAGTCAATAAATTTACTTAGGTACGAAGTCATTCAATCATCACCATTCAATTGAGAGCAGGTGGTCAACACCTACAATTGGTATTTTTAATTGTAAAATAAGAAAGTCCATCCACCTCTTTTATAGCCATCACATTGGGATTGGACGGTCACTGATATTTTAATGTGATATTTACTTAAATCACAATCTTGAAATAAGAGCTTTATGATAAGCACCTTGTTAGATAAATTCCTCCACTTATACCTGATAATCGTTTTGTTTTTACAAACAAAATTAAGAAAACTTAAAAACTTGCTCATTTGAAAAAAAGCCAAAAGTGACCCCCCATATTTAAGGAAATATGTTCTTTTAACCCCTTAACATAAAGGAAATATGATCTTTTGACCTCTTATCTTCTCAAAAAGTTGCGATTATGGCCCCTGTTTTGGGACACGTGACGTCTTCTCAGCAATTTTGGACAAAAGGGACCAAAATTGCTATTTTTTTAATAGGGGGCCAAAATTGCAATATTTTGAAACTTAGGGGCGAAAAGTGCAGTTTAGCCTTGATTTTAAAGTCACCGTGTCTTTTCTTACAGGGGTATATTCATGGTATACCTTCCTTGAACTCGAGTAGCTAGTTGAGAAATTTGTGCATTTCTGTGTAGAATTCAGTGGGTTATATGGATTTGATATGCATACCTCTAGTTAGGTGATCAACATGATGTATTGTATCATGTACATAGAGTTCTATATTAGAATCTCAAATATTAATTTTTTGTGTTTGTGGTTAATTATGGATTGTTTTACGGGTGAAAAGTGGCTTCTCTACAACTTAGTAATTGTAAAGATTTGTTTTGTTAGCATGATGTTAGATCGAAAGTTGATTTTCCATTTCTTTTGAACATTTGAAATATGTGATATATTGTTATATTTTAAAAGTAAGAAGTCCCACATAGAATACTTTAGAAAGTTTTTGAGTCTTTATACACACTAATGGGTAATACATGATTGTAGGAAAGTTGATGGATGAAACTTGTTGTGGATTAAAAATAAATATATTTATAATATAATGTATATATAAAAAGTATATATATATATATAGTATATAGTATATATATAAAAAGTTATATAATATAAATATATATATATATATATATATATATATATATAAAGTTATATAAAAAGTTCCAGCTCTCAGCTTTCCTTTTTTTTTTTAATGAAAAAATTAGCTTTGAATTTTTTATTTTTTTTAATGAAAAAATAAAAAAACAACTTCTTGCATGAGTTAAATTAGCTTATACTTCTGAAGTTTTAAACTTTGGGAAAGAAATATTCTTAGCGGATGGAAGACCTGGAACCCCAAAAAAATTGGAGAGATTATTCATTGATCTAGTGGCTGGCGCGAATCAATGATCAAAGAGCAAGCAACTTCCATGTTTAATGATTTGGTAGATCAAATAATAACTTGGC
This sequence comes from Medicago sativa, assembly GCF_051527215.1. Lineage (NCBI taxonomy): Eukaryota > Viridiplantae > Streptophyta > Magnoliopsida > Fabales > Fabaceae > Medicago > Medicago sativa. The sequence continues at coordinate 8,304,236 of NC_140754.1, forward strand.
TTTCTAATAATTTAGGTTAATAATTGTTTTTTGTTAGACTTGATTGCAGTTATGGTTCCTTTATGTTAATAATTTAGGCAATGTGTTGTTGTAAATTGTTTGGTTGGGAAATTATGCGCTAATGGATTATGGAATTGAAACTTAGGAAATGCACGGCCTTCTCCTTTGGCATTCATAGTGAAAAGAAAGATAATAACATATTAAGTCGTCAGGTACGTAGTTCAGTAGGCTGAGACAAGGGACATGAGTTTCAATGCCTACTATTGTACTTCTCTCTCCTTTAATATTTTTTTTCTCCTTTAATACTTCTTGGTCACAACCATTTTTATACTTTCCTCATTCTTTTTTGAAGATGACTATCTTAACTTTATCAATGTCAAACATGACGATGAAGGTACGTCTGCTGTGAGCTACCACTGCGGATTCCTCCACGGCCAATCTCGAGACCACTTCTTTTGCTCTGATGGTGAGAGGAAGACCGACGTGCAGCGAGCAAGCACTTGAAGCACAATGCTACTATTGTTTTATTGTTTCCTTCGTGTTTCTACTCCTTCTCTCTTCTCTTCCATGATTTATTGACGCTTTTAGGTTATTCCATGGTTTGCTCTGACGTCCGACCCCTACCAAGTTCCAACATATTGGATGTATTGGATTACTTAATTTCATTATTTCATCTTGCATTACCGAATGGTGAGAGTTTCTCATGTGCTTTAAGTGATTTGACATAGCTTGTGTGGATTTGGCTCTCATTTTTTGTTTAGATTATACTACTATTATTATGATTTTTTCTTTGTTTGTGTGATAAGTTTGATAATGGTTTGGCCAATGTGTAAAGAATAGTATTTGGATTTTTTTTTTTTTTTTGCATATGAAAGAGTATTCCAAGCAAAAGGCAAACAAATAAATAAGTAGAAGTTCTTAAGATAAAATCACTTTTGTGTTCCAATTCTTTTATGCCAATGATTATATGTTCAAATTAGTTCATTATCAAATTTGCAATTCAGGAAAAGATGAACGTTGAAATGGGGATGTGTTAATGCTGGTAAGTCTATTTGATGAAGAAGTTTTTGAGTGTTTTGCATAGAAAAAACCTTTTTTTATTATGGGTTAGTGCCTTAGTAAAGCCTCTTTTTTATTTTCTTCTTTTTTGAGAGTTTTTGTGGTTCAAAAGCTTACATTATTAATTTAACAACCAAGTTATGCTCGATGGTTGGTTCCAAATTTCCAATGAATTTCATTAGATAGATATAAAGTATTTTTTTTTTGACAAATAATTTCCAATGAATTTCCAATGAGTTATGCTCGATAGATATAAAGTATTGTGTCTTAATATGATCACACCTAAACAAATAATTCTCCAATTTGGTATTTTCATGGACCAAAAATTGATGCAATATTAATCAAAATCACTAAATTGGAGAGTGAATATCAATAGAATTTTGTTGTAATTACTAAACATTTTTAAAATTAGATAAAGATCATAGATTACACAATTTAGTTTGTTCTTTATCACTTTATCTTCCGTGATTTCTACTTCTTCTTCCATTTTCGTTTTACCATTTCCGTGATTTCTCATGATTTTCTCGGTTAATCGTATTTGATCATTATTATTACTTTGTTGAATCAGTTAAATTTTCTCAAACCATGTTTTCGCTTTTTAAATATATGAATGAATCATATTCATGAAACTTTTCCATTTCGATTTAAATCTTATTTGTGCTTTTTACTATCTTATGAATTATGAAAGTTAAAATTCCAATATTATAGCTGTATGATATGACGTCCCTGTACTGAATCTGCTCATAATTAGTTGATAACTTGTTCTTTTTTCCGTAAGTATTAACCATGACGCACAAACACATACATGAACACTGACATGTCGACAACACCGATAAAGTCTATTAAGCCTATCATGATTTATTTCAAAGTCATTGTGTCATTTCTTACTTATGTAGTGGAAAGGCCTTGCAATCTGAAGTTTTGCGCTTAGGGAAAGAAACATTCATGGTGGCTTAGCTTACAAGAGTGCCTATCAACCCAGCCACCAGGTTTGAGAATATGGTGGGATTCTTGGATCGAGCAGCCGGTGAAACACATATCAGAAAGAAGAATTTGGAGAGATTATTCATTGATCTAGTGGCCGGTGAACCACTGATCAAAGAACGAGCAGCCTCCAGGTTTAATGATTTGGCAGGATGCACAGATGTAGTGGCTGATGAACCACTTCTTCTTCTCCCATGAAGATTCAGGCAAGACCGAGCTTGGATGAAACTGCATAAGATTTGGCGAACGAATACAAAGGTGAAAGGCTTTATCATTGATAAAGTCAGAGGAGGTTTTTCAGTAGCCATCGCGGGTTTCATTGCTTATCTTCCATTCCGTTCTCACAGCAAAAGGCAAAGACGGAGGATATCGAATGATCAATTCACCATTGAGAGCATTAACCCCAAAAATAAGAGTATTGTTGTGTTCTAAAGGCGGTGGATCAAACAATAACTTGGCGTTCTAATAATTTATAGGTTAATAATTTGTTAGACTTGATTCCAAGTATGGTTCCTTTCAGTTTCTTGTTTTTTTGTTGATACTGTCATCGTTTTTGGATTGTTATTACTTGGTGTAGTTGTTTAGCGATGAAAGTCCCGGATTTGTGGAACTCTACCCTCAAAAGAGACGAAAAAGAGCATAATATGTCTAAATTTTATGATAAGATGGCAAATGCATATAATGATTTAGCTCAATGCCAATCAAATAATCAGAAAGATCTGATAGTCACAGATCTTCACTGCTTAATAGTTCTCAAGTTTTAGTTCGTACATATGAATTTAGTTGTAACTATATAAGGCAATGTTCCTCCACTTTGATTTTCATGTCAGGTCTATTTCATTGTTCTTGGCAATGTTTTGTGGTAAATTGTTTGATTGGGAATTTATGCGATAGTGATTATGGAATTGAAACATAGGAAATGCATAGCCTTCTCTTTTGGCATTCATAGTGAAAAGAAAGATAATAAGAGATTAAGTCTCAAGGTAATGAATTTGCTGTACGTGGGAAAATTGGCTCACCCATACCTAGTAATTCTCTCGCCCGCCGCCGATGCAAAATCTGTTTCGATCACGGCAGTGCTCCGTCACTTCCTCTCCACAACCGTTTCCGCCATTGTCATCTATCACACATCTTTAGTTTTGTATCACATAGCAAGTTTGAAAGAATGACAATGACCAATTCAGGATTACAACACTGACAAGAGAATTTATCACATCTAAAATCACACACCAGAAATCTATGCAATACCCGTTGTCCAGGTCAAACAATTTTGTACCAATTACAAAATCAATGCAAGACTTATTCAGCTTAAAAACTCAACCAGTTTAAAGTTTCACTCACTCTCCCCTCATATATAAAGCACAAAACCAAACTTCCATAATACATTCAAAAAAATCACACTAAGAACTTAAAAGTGATAAGATAATGGCAAGGAAGAGAAAGGTTTTTGCAGTAGTTGAAGAAGGAAGTATGATTCGGGCAGGGCCGGCCCATAGCCCGTCGAGGCTGGGCTATGGCACTGGGCCTCGAATTTTTTGGGGCCCAAAATACTTTTTTTTTGTTTTGAAGGACACTAAAATAATTGTTATATAGAAAGAAAGCGAAAATGTTTCAAACAATTCAATGTGCTTCAGTGGCGTGGATGTGTGTTTGTGAGTGAAGGGACCTCGGTTCAAGTCCTACCAAAGTACATATTTTTCTTTTTAGTGTCTTATTTATTTTTTTGGGGCCCAAAATTAAATTTTTTGTACATCCCTCACTAGATTAAAATCGGGCCTACAAATTTGTTGAGACGGCCCTGGATTCGGGATAATATGAGGAACGAAGCTGCATCACTAGGAGAAGCTCGGGGAGTCCGAAAGCGATTCCTTCTGCAGGTATCGATCTTGATCTCTTTCACTCTTTATGTTCTACCTTGATTTATGCTTTTTCTTATATTTTTGTTAGTGATTTTCTCGATTCTAAGGCCATATTCGCTCATTATTATTAGTTTGTTGAATTTTCATGATTGAGTATGAACTATGTTTTCATATGAATGAGTCATATACATGAACTTGTCCATTTCAATCTATGAAACATAGACATCGGACACGACACTAACACCGACACGTGGACACTGGTAAAAATTTGAAAAAAATGAAGTAATTGAATGCTATAGAGAATTTTCAATTCAAATCATACGTGTGCTTTTTTACTACCTTATGACTTAAGAAAGTAAAAATACCAAAATTAAAGTTATAAATGATGTTCCTATATTAAATATGCTCATTCATAATCTGTTTCTTTTTTCCTCAATGCCTTAATATTAGTGCGATTGGAATTGAGATACTTTGAATTTGAACTATTCCTTATTTATTTTTATGGAAACTTGAACTTCTATTTCAAAATACATTGGTGTGAATCTCTGTAGCATCGACACTTTTAATCGAATGCATGTCCAGTGTCTGACACACAATAGTGTTCAATGTCCGACACAACACCACCATATATACATGATTACAATCAATTTTGTCATTTCTTAAATTATTATCAGAGTCGACGTGTCGTGTCCAGTATCTATGTCTATGTCAAATCTTCATAGGCGTGAATGGCTTGGGTTCATTTTGTTCTGAATGTTATGTTATGATTGACATTGAGAAATGATATTATCTAGTATGTCAAGTTGTAATTTCATTTCTAGGTCACTGTAGTATGATATTTTTTCCTTCATGCTAATAGCATGTTATGTCTTTTATTATCAATTTCAAAGTCACTGTCATTTCTTACTTTCCTTGAACTCAAGTAGCTAGTTAAGAAATTTTGCGCGTTTCAAAGGTGGGTTCAGTGAGTTGTGTGGGTTTGATATACATATTCATTTTGGATCTTAGTCAAACTGATATAGCGATTGTGTGAAGTAATTAGATTAGGATCTGGTTGGATGCTCTTTACTAAGGCTTGAACAGAAACATGCTTCTTTACCAAGTAGGTTGAACTTGGGATCATGCTTATGGCGGGACATTTGAGTAATCACATTTTTTAACCTTCACCATCAATGACGAGCACAAAGATATAACTAGTTACTTTTTTTGTGTGTTTGTGATTGATTGTGGATTGTGTTGGGGTGAAAAGTGAATTATCTAACTGATAATAAGTGTGAAGAATGCTTTATTGGCATGATGATTATTAGTTCAGAAAATTATTTTTTTCAGTTTCTTTGTTTCTATTGAATTTTGAAACAGGTGAGAAATTGTTATGTTTTCTAGTGTTTTTCACTTTTTCTTATATTTCAAAATTTAAATACTCCCGCATAGAATAGTTTAAAAGGTTTTTGAGTCTTTATATATTAATGTGTAACATCAAATTGTAAACATATATAAAGAGTAAACTTACTCCTAGGAACAAGGAATAATTGCATTATGCAAACTTTCTCTGTTTCCTGGTGTGAGGTTATTCTTTATAGTTTGTTATTTTTTTTAATACTCATAATTACCCTATATAAACTTTCTTTCTTAATTTAAAAAAATGGTTATGAGTTTGATCAATCAAGTCTACTTATGAAAAACTTATTTATTGCTTATCTGTTCCTGGAGTCGATGTTAATCTTTATAGTTTGTTATTTTTTTTTAATACTCATAATTACCCTACATAAACTTTCTTATTTTAAAAAAATGGCATCTCATTTCTTAACCTTTACCATCAATGAGAAGCACAAAAGATATATAATTAGTTACATGTTTGTGGTTGATTATGGATTGTTTTGGGGTGAGAAGTGACTTCTCTTACTGTTACCAACCTTAGAAAATATAGTGTGGGAGCTAGTGACAGAGTGGTTAGTGAGATATTCTTGGGTGGTCACAGGTCCAAGAAATTGGATTTGGTCACTCTCTCTCTCTCTTATGTTTTTCTTCTTCTTTCACACTTTCCATTTCCTCTCTCTCATCTTTTTAAATGTGATGAAGTGTCAGTTATTGGTTGGTTGTGACCATGTGGTCATGTGACCAACTAAGAATTACTCGTGGTTAGTAGCATTGTACAAGAGGATACACATCAGTAAGAGAGTAATGATAGGTTGCCACTATTAAGTTGTACATCTTTGTACCACTCTGAAAAATTTCAGTTAGCCATATATATGATATGTGTGACCATATTTTTTTAGTTGCATGACCACTTTTTTTTCCAGAATTTAGAAGCTGAACAATGATCACACATACCATTTGTATTTCCTTTTACCATAGCTTGCATTTTGTCCTAAACAAATTCTTTATAAGTTGCGATTTTTCACGCCTAAAGACGAACATATTCTAAATTCTGGAAAAAAATAGTAGTCACACAATTGAAAAAATGTGGTCACACAGACTATATATATATATATATATATATATATATATATATATATATATATATATATTATATTTGATTAACTGAAATTTTCCAGAGTGGTACAAAGGTGTACAAGTTAAAAGGGTGTCAACCTATCATTTTTTCATTAGTAATTAGCTCATTGTAGGAGGAGAGTAATGGTGTGCTGAAGCCTTCAATATTATTAACATTGCTTCTCAAAAGCTTGAATACAATTGCATGCACCCATATAAGTCTATTTATAGGTGCTTGAAGATGTTTCTAGAACTAGAATATGAAGGTGAGAAAAACACAAGAAGGGGGGTTGAATTGTGTTTTGAAAATTTCTTCGTTTCTCCTAAAAACTGAGCACACTGATCAGAAGCTAAGTGATACAGCTTCTGAAGTGATAAACAGAATCTGAACGCAGCGGAATAAAACAGTGAGAGAGAGAGAAGAAAGACACAAAACAATTATACTGGTTCCTTCCACAAACCGGAAGTAGTCCAGTCCCCCTTGCACTTCCAAGGAGATTTCACTAGAATGTAATATCCGATTACAATTGCTCAAGCACACAGCAAGAGACTTCCTTTGCTCAAGCACACTTTGCAAGAGTCTTCCTATGCTCAAGAACACAATCAAGAGACTTCTATGCTCAAGCACAACTGCAAGAGATTTCTAAACAAACAAGATTACAAAGAATAATGTTTGAGATTGAACACTTGATATACAATCAGAGGTGCTCACAAAACAAATCAGATACATACTCAATAACTTAAGAATTTCTAAGATAAGAATTTGAAAACAGAAATTCTAAGTAACTTGAAAGCAAAACAATTTCAGCAGAGTTTTGGCGCTTGTAAATTGTAGTTGAGTCGTATGCCAAACTCTAAGTCTTCACTCCTTTATATAGAGGTGTGAAAGAGACGTTGTGAAATTGCCAGCATATCAAAAGAGTCGTTGTTGAAGCTTGATCTTTCACAAATGATCTTTTGCCTGATTTGGTTGTTGTCCTATGAAGAACCAATTTGAAATCCATTCCTAATCCAAAGGAACATCTTTGCAGGCGAAGCCGTATTCTGGAGCTGTTTTCTTGTCTTGTAGCGTGGACACAAAACAGAGTAGTGGAGAAGGTGGTTGTACCGTTCGTACAAAGTACAATGTCAACGCTTTCGTTCATATTGCAAGCAAATGCCTTCAAACACCTTTGAAATGAACGTTGCAAGAATCCACTAGTCTTCTGCTGTCCTTTGATGAATTTCGATCCTTGAAACAACTCTTGAATCTTTGAATTTTGCAAATCCAGTTGATCTTCAGCTTCTGGTGAAATGGCTTCTGATGAGGCAGCTTCTGATGATGTAGCTTCTGATAATGTAGCTTCTGATGATGATGTGTCACTTTAAGACTTCTAGACTTAAGGAGCACTAGTCTTCAGGAGCACTTGACTTCAGGAGCGCTTTTCTCTCTTCAGGAGCATATTGACTTCAGAAGCGCTTTTTGTCTTCAGGAGCATATTGCCTTCAGGAGCGTCTAAGCTTCAATTTGTTGATTTCTTTTGCTCTTTATTTGCTCTTCAGTACCAATTAATGATGTAAAAATTTAACTGTGGTCATGTACACTTGAACAAATATTAGCTAGTCCAATTTACAATTTTTAATACCTTGTTATCATCAAAACTCATTAAGGTTCATTGTTAAACACATTTTGTTCCAACAAAATAATCTAGGCTTTTGATTGCTTTTTTTACATTAGATTATTGAGAAATGATATTTTGACAACCACTTTTTTTGACAACTTTTGGACAACTTTCTCTCTCATACTCACATGATGCTGTTATCCTCTCTCTTCCTTTTTCTCTCTCCATTGTTTTTGACCAATAAGAAGTGAGAAAAACAAGGTTGTCAACAAAGTTGTCATCAAATGGATGTCAAAATATCATTACTCTAGATTATTATAGATGTTTCTAGGCTAGAATTTAATCTACACATTAATAGAACAATCTTGAAACATGTAGCAACTTTAAGTTATTCTAGTTTTTTCTAATAGACATTGTCATTTCTTTAACTAGAATATTCTAAAAATATGTATCAATTTCAACACTCCTCCTTGATACATATTTTAAAAACTCCAAATGTAGTATGTCGTTGCTCTTGTGATATCATCTCCTCCTGCATTGATACTTTTCATAGTTGATCAATTTGACAGGTGTTACCTCCAACATGCTAGTAAATTTGTGCCACCTCTTGCCATACTATTTGTTATTGGTTCCCTTGTCGGTCTTGTTGAAGACTTTTGGCATGGACCATTCTTGCTCCTTAGTTGCTCTAGTAATTTTCCTTGTTGGCCTTGTTAAAGACATCTAACAAGGACCATTCTTGTTGCTTAGTTGCACATGAATCTCCTTGTCGATCATGATGAGGATTTTTTATAGGGAGCACTCCTGCTTCATAGTTGATTGTAAGTCTCCTTGTCACTCTTGTTGAAGAATCTGATAGGGACTCACTCTTGCTCTAGTAGTTATATTTTTGTTCCTAGGCTTGTACTCAAGTTGACCATCATAGGCCGCATGTCTCCACTTGTATTTATTGTCTAGGCTTGTGATCTATTTGAACTTGAGTCTTATTCTCCATAGGTTTGCGACATTTTTTGGACTTGAACTTAAGAGGATCATGCTCTAAGACTACTTGATATCTATTGCCCTCTTAGTTTTGAGTTTGAACTCAAACAGAGTAGGGTCTTATGGCTACTTGTATTCCTTTTGTGTTTGAGTCGTATACTGAATTTTCTAGTTTAGTAGGATAGCGGAATTCATTTTGTAGAATATATAGTTGGTGACATGAGGTCATATATTTGCTACCCCTTGTGAATGAACGAACGCGGCTCTGATACCACCGTTGAAAAAATATCTAGTGTGAAGATAGCTGGTGGTGGAAGGTTTAATACCATGATGAGAAAAGGGGCACACATTGGTAATTAGATCATTGTAAAAGGAGAATAATGGTGTGCTAAAGCCGTTAGTATTATAAACATTGCTTCTCAAAGGCTTGAATACAATTGTACATATATAAGTCTATTTTTAGATGCTTGAAGATGTTTCTAAAACTAGAATAATCTAGACTTTTGATTGTTTTTTTTTTTTTTTTTTTACATTAGATTGTTATATATGTTTCTAGACTACAACTTAATCTAGACATTAATAGAACAATCTAAAAACATGTAGCAACTTTAAGCTATTCTATTTTTTTTTATAGACATTGCCATTTCTTAAACTACAATATTCTAGAAATATGTATCAATTTCAACGATAACTGTGAAAATTTGTTTTGTTGGTACAACGTTAAACAAAAAGAAAAAAAAACTTCTTTTTGAAAGTTAAGAAGTCCCACATAAAATGGTTTAGAGAGTTTTTGAGTTTTTATATACTAATGTGTAATATATGTTTGACAACAAGTTAGGTGGAGTTGACTTCATACATAGATTTGTCTAGTAAGAAATGGAATTCCCCTTGACTTATTCTTACACATTAGTATAAACTTTTTTATTAAAAAAAAATGGATATGGATTTTGTAAAGAACATCTTTCTTCCATAGTTAAAATTAGCTTACAACTTTATACATCTCAACTTTTTCATTAACTCTCATGTAATGTAACCTTTTCATGAAAATTTACAAACTTTGAAGGGCTTTTCTCAAGTTAATTATAATTAACTTATTTTGATTGAAAAGCTCTCATAAGGTAAAAGCTAATTCATATTAACCTATAGCTAATCCAAACTCAACTTAAGTATTAAATTTTTGTTTGTTACTTTCTTTCTTTTCCCTAGAGTAACTACCATGTAATTTTCGTTTTTTACTTTTTTTTCTTTTCCTTAGAGTAAATCTATAAAGTGACAACAAGTTTAATATAGGCAACCGTAATTTATACAAGGTAAAATCCAAACATCAACTACAGCTTGTTAAGCAGTCTAGTTCCTGCTGATAGCCCGTAGGTTTAGGCCATTTTTGGTGTTTTTACTAATAATAGATATAAAGTATTGTGTCTTAACATCTCCTTTGATGCCCTGTACAAAATGAATGGCAAGAATGCAATAAGAGTATATCATAAAAAATCATTTGCATTAATACTAGTATGATCACACCTAAACTATAATTCTCCAATTTGGTACTTTCATGGACCAAAAATTGATTAAAATATTAATCAAAATCACTAAAATATTGGAGACTAAACATCAAAACAATTTTGTTGTAATTACTAAACATTTTTAACGACATTAAAATTAGATAAAGATCATAGAATTTAACGATATTAAAATTAGATAAAGAATTTTGATCCTTATTATCACTTTCTCTTCGGCGATTTCTGGCTCTTCTTCCATTTTCGTATTACTATTTGGTTTCTTCTGCTCAATGCTTGTTGTTACCCGGTGATTTTCTCGGCGTATTTGATCATTTATTATTGGATTAATTAAGGAAATGGTCCTTGTAAATATTTAGAATTTTGTTTTTAGTCCCTATAAAATAAAATCACACTTTTTAGTCCTTATAAAATTTTTCATCAGCATTTTTAGTCCTTATAAAATTTTTCCATTAGCATTTTTAGTCTCTATAAAAAATTTCCATCAACATTTTTGGTCCCTAAAATGCTTAAGGAAAATGTTACAGGGACTAAAAAGTGTGACTTTATTTTATAGGGACTAAAAACAAAACTGTGAATATTTATAGGGACTAAAAACTTAATTAACCCTTTATTATTACTTTGTTGAATCCGTTAATTTTTCTCAAACCTTGTTTTCGTTTTTTAAATATATGTATGAATCATATTGATGAAAATTGTCCATTTCGATTTAAATCTTATTTGTGTGATTTTTACTAACTTTGTTTTCGCTATAGGATATGATATGATATGATGTCCCTGTACTGAATCTGCTCATAATTAGTTGATAACATATTCCTTTTTCCATATGTATTAACTATGATGCACGGACACTGACATGTAGACTGTTGCGAATTCGATGAAAAACTCACACCAATAACAACTTGATGTGTGGAGCAAGGGATAATAAAGCAACCAATAATCAAAGTGAATAGAACAGTTATAATCACAAGCCAAAAGTAGAAAACAACAGCGAGAGAAAAGGAAAGAGAGAACACAAAAGATTTGTTGACCCAGTTCGGTCCAAATTGACCTAGTCTGGGGGAGAGAGCAGCCCTCCGTTCCACTATATGATGAGTAACGTTACAAAAGAGAATTCAATGGGTTACAAGAATAAGTCTCCCGCCTAATTCTACCCAAATCCCAGCCTCTTCCCGTAACCAAGAGACTCAATCCTAATAGTGTTTCCCAAGGTGAATCAACCCTCAAATCCTAGTGTTTGTTCCAAAGAGACAAACTCTAAACAAACCCTAGTTTTGTTGTTGCCTTTCTAAACCCTTGCTTCAGCCCCCTCTATCTCAAGGTTTACACTGATACAATGCCTATATTTATAGTAAAAGAAACTCCCATAAAATTGTACCAAATCTGGCCCAAAAAATACGTTTATGAAAAATAACAGCACGCAAAATCGGGCCCCGATTTTTACCATTCGGGCGCCGATTTTTCCAGTACCAAACTGCTCTCAAAGACAGCCAAAATCGGGCCCCGATTTTTCCATTCGGGCCCCGATTTGTACTTTCAGCAAACATCAATTTTGGCCTCCAAACTCCAATTTTGAGTCACTTTCACAACAATCTCCACCTTGACTCCAAATTAGTGATGATGCCCATTTAACATCAACACCTTGCTGCTCTTTCCCTTGTTCCCACTACACCAAGTAGCTCCACAAGTTTACACCCTAACCTCTTCAACCATCGGAATGTCTTCCGCCTTCTCGAAGATACTTGCAGTCCAACTACGCCAGGAATTTTTAGGTAGTTCCACAAGCCTTTACCATAACCTCTTCAACACGAGACATCTCCCGCTTCCTTGAAGATCTACTTGTTCCCAATCACCCTTGGCTTTTAGAGTAATCCACAAGTATACACCTCAACCCCTTCAGCCCTCAGAATGTCTTCCGCCTTCTTGAAGGGTCCTTGCAGTCTAACTACGCTAGGTATTTTAGGTAGTCCCACAAGCATTCACCATGACATCTTCAACACAGGACATCTCCCGTTTCCTTGAAGGTCTCCTTGCATCCAATCACCCTTGGCCTTCTTTTAGAGTAATCCCGCAAGCTGTGCTATCCCTATAGCACCCAAGGTCCTCCATAGTCGTACCATTACCGGTGTGTTCAACTCCACCTCATGCTGAGCGTACTCTACCTCAACTAGCAAATGCGTACTTCCCACTATGTCTTCAACCTTGAAACTCCACCTCAACAGGTAGATCATGAGTATTGTTGCCTCCGCCTCTCCAGACTGATCATGAGTATTCTTACCACCGCCTCTCCAGACTGATGTTGAGTGTTTAACGTCTCTCCAGACGATCACCGCTCCACTAGGCATCAATCCCAAGGTGACCAACATCACCTTCATCCTCCAAACAACACCACACCATCAGAGCACCTGCATCCTCATAACCCTCAGTGACAATTTGTGCAGAGTTACCATTAATCTTCGGACAATCCTTCATGAAGTGACCCATCTTGTGACAGTTAAAGCATTCAGACTTTGATTTCTTACCACTCTTTCTCCGGTTACCTCTACCTCCACCATTCCCTCTTGAGACACTTAGGCCTTCACCGTTTTCATGAACTCTCAAGTCCTTGGACTTGGTCAACTCCTTGTTCTCAAAGCCGCTTGAACTTCTTCCAAGGTAACAGTGCCTTCTTTGCCATAGAGCATGGTATCTTTGAACGATTCATAAGATTTCGGTAGAGCACACAACAAGAGTATAGCTTTATCTTCATCCTCAAGTTGCACCTCAATATTCTCCAAGTCATCAAGGATTTTGTTGAACTCCGTAAGTTGCTCCATGATAGCCTTTGACTCCACCATCTTGAATGAGTAGAGTTGTTGCTTTAGGAATTGCCGATGAGCCAAAGACTTTGTCATATACAAAGATTCCAACTTTGCCCACATCGATGCCGCGGTTGGTTCCTTTGCTACTTCTCTCAAAACTTTATCTCCGAGGCACAAGACAATGGCACTCCTGGTCTTGTCCACCATCTCGGTCTTCTCCGCTCGTGACATGGTGACCGGTAACGAACCTTCACCCTTCAAAGCTTTCTCACACTTCTGCTATAACACCGCTTCCATCTTTACCTTCCATAACCCAAAATCGTTATCTCCGGTAAACTTCTCAATATCCCACTTCGAACCCACGGTACTAGATTATCCTTTGACCTTTGCCCCACGGTGGGCGCCAATTGTTGCGGATTCGATGAAAAACTCACACCAATAACAACTTGATGTGTGGAGCAAGGGATAATAAAGCAACCAATAATCAAAGTGAATAGAACAGTTATAATCACAAGCCAAAAGTAGAAAACAACAGCCAGAGAAAAGGAAAGAGAGAACACAAAAGATTTGTTGACCCAGTTCGGTCCAAATTGACCTAGTCTGGGGGAGAGAGCAGCCCTCCGTTCCACTATATGATGAGTAACGTTACAAAAGAGAATTCAATGGGTTACAAGAATAAGTCTCCCGCCTAATTCTACCCAAATCCCAGCCTCTTCCCGTAACCAAGAGACTCAATCCTAATAGTGTTTCCCAAGGTGAATCAACCCTCAAATCCTAGTGTTTGTTCCAAAGAGACAAACTCTAAACAAACCCTAGTTTTGTTGTTGCCTTTCTAAACTCTTGTTTCAGCCCCCTCTATCTCAAGGTTTACACTGATACAATGCCTATATTTATAGTAAAAGAAACTCCCATAAAATTGTACCAAATCTGGCCCAAAAAATACGTTTCTGAAAAATAACAGCACGCAAAATCGGGCCCCGATTTTTACCATTCGGGCGCCGATTTTTCCAGTACCAAACTGCTCTCAAAGACAGCCAAAATCGGGCCCCGATTTTTCCATCCGGGCCCCGATTTGTACTTTCAGCAAACATCAATTTTGGCCTCCAAACTCCAATTTTGAGTCACTTTCACAACATAGACAATGCCGATAAAGTTTATTAAGCCTATTATTATTGATTTCAAAGTCATTGTGTCATTTCTTACTTGTTTAGTGAAAGGCCTTGCAATCTGAAGTTTTGTGCTTAGGGAAAGTGTTGCGAATTCGATGAGAAAACACACCAATAACAACTTGATGTGTGGAGCAAGGGATAATTAAGCAACCAAAATCAAAGTGTATGGAACAATTATAAACACAAGCCAAAAGTAGAAAACAACGAGAGAGAAAAGAAGAGAGAACACAAAAGAATTTGTTGACCCAGTTCGGTCCAAATTGACCTAGTCGGGGGGAGAGAGCAGCCCTCCGTTCCACTATATGATGAGTAACGTTACAAAAAAGATATCAATGGGTTACAAGAATAAGTCTCCCGCCTAATTCTACCCAAATCCCAGCCTCTTCCCGTAACCAAGAGATTTAATCCTAATAGTGTTTCCCAAGGTGAATCAACCCTCAAAACCTAGTGTTTGTTCCAAAGAGACAAACTCTATACAAACCCTAGTTTTGTTGTTGCCTTTCTAAACCCTTGTTTCAGCCCCCTCTATCTCAAGGTTTACACTGATACAATGTCTATATTTATAGTAAAAGAATCCTCAATAAAACTAGAACAAATCTATGCCCGAAAATACGTTTATGTTTTATTTTCTGCTGTCAAAATCGGCCACCGTGCTTACCAAACCGGCCACCGATTTTTACAGAACCAACAGACAAAAAAACAGAGTCCAAAATCGGCCACCGTGCTCTGAAAATCGGCCACCGATTTTCTGCTACCAGAATTCCAATTTCTTCAATTTTGAGGCGCTTTCACAACAGAAAGAACCGTTCTTGGTGGATGCAGGACCTGGGACCCGCAGGAATTGTATGCAGGATGAGCTTACAAGAGTGCCAATCACAAGAGTGCTAATCAGAAAGATCTGATAGTCACAGATCTTCACTACTTCATAGTTCTCAAGTTTTAGTTCATATTTATGAGTTTCGTTGTAACCATGCAAGGCAATGTGCCTTCACTGTTCTTAGTTCATATTTATGAGTTTTAGTTCATATTTATGAGTTTTGATTGGGAATTTATGCGTTAGTGATTATGGAATTAAAACGTAGGAAATGCATAGCCTTCCCTTTGACATTCATACTGAAAAGAAAGATAATAAGAGATTAAGTCTCAAGGTAATGAATTTGAAGTAGAAGATCTTGGGTTTGAATGATGGAAGTTTACTAAAATTGATATTAGTAGGAGATCTTCGTGATGGTTGAATCGAATTCTACGCCGACCTCCTTGTGTGGTCGTAGTCATGTACGCGGGAAAATTGGCTCACCAGTACCTAGTAATTCTCTCACCCGCCGCCAATGGAAAATCTGTTTCTATCACGGCGGTGCTCCATCACTTCTTCTCCACAACCGTGTTTTTACCGTTGTCAGCTTCGTCATTGTCATCGATCACAAATAGTTAGTTTTGTATCACATAACAAGAGAATATGATGAAGTTAATTTATCACATCTAAAGTCACACACCAGAAATCTATGTAATACCCTTTGTCCAAGTCAAACAATCTTGCACCAATTACAAAGTCAATGTAAGACTTATTCAGCTTAAAAACACAACCAGTTTAAAGTTTTACTCACACTTCCAGAAATCTATATAACGCACTAAGAACTTAGAAGTGATCAGATAATGGCAAGGAAGAGAAATGTTTCGGTAGGAGGTGATCGGTGAGTCCGAAAGCGATTCTTTCTGCAGGTATCGATTTTGATCTCTTTTTCACTCTTTATGCTCTACCTTGATTTATGTTTTTCTTCTTACATTTTTGTTTTACTATTTTATTTCTGGATGGTAATTGTTTTAGTGATTTTCTCAATTCTAAGGCAGCTATCGTATTCGCTCATTATAATTAGTTTGTTGAATTTTCGCCATTGAGATAAATTATGTTTTCAAATTTTAAATATATGAATGAATTATATAGAAGAACATGTCCATTTTAATCTATAAAACGTAGACACCGGACACGACACTACGTGGACCCCGGTAAAATTTTGAAAAAAATGAAGTAATTAAATGCTAAAGAGAATTTTCAATTTAAATCATCTATTTTACTACCGTATGAATTATGAAAGTCAAACTGATATAGGGATCCAGGTAATTAGTTTAGGGCCTTTTCACACTAGGCTTGAACAGTACATGCTTCTTTACTAAGTAGGTTGAACTTGGCATGATGCCTATGGTGGGACATTTGAATAATCGCATTTCTTAACATTCACAATCAATGACGAGCACAAAGTTACAAGTATTTATATTTTTGTGTGTTTGAGATTGATTATGGATTGTGTTGGAGTGAAAAGTAAATTATCTATCTGATAATAAGTGTGAAGATTGTTTTGTTGGCATGACAATTTTACTTCAGCAAATTATTTTTTTCAGTTTTTTTTGTTTCTTTTGAACATTGAAACAGGTGAGCTATTATTGTCTTTTTTTTTTTTTGAATAAATTGTTATGTCTTCATGTGTTTTTCACTTTTTCTTATATTTCAAAAGTTAAGTAGTTCCACATAGAATAGTTTAGAGAGTCTTTGAGTCTTTATATATAAATTGTAACATCAAATTGTATACGTGTATAAAAGAGTAAACTTATTCCTGGGATCTGGTGCGGTTTGCACTATGCAAACTCTCCGTGGTACCGGGATAAGATTAATCTTTATAGTTTGTTTTTTTAATACTCATAATTACACTATATAAACTTTCTTAATTTATAGGTTAATCTGGAGCAGTTTGCATTATGCAAACTCTCCGTGGTTCCGAGATAAGGTTAATCTTTATAGTTTGTTTTTAATACTCATAATTACTCTTCGTGGTTCCAGGATAAGGTTAATCTTTATAGTTTTTTTTTTTTTAAACAAAGGAAGATGCAGCCAATTAGACTACATCCCCATAAAAGATATCATTAAGCAAAAGAGAAAACAAATATACAAAAGATAGAGGGGGGACGTAACAACCAAAAACCCTCAAGAGTAATTAGCAAAATCTATAGTTAGGAAAACCAGTCTTATTCCTAAACAATTCAACATTAACCTGAGGAGGTACAATGTTGAACCAAGAATAAGATGGCAAGGTTAGCCCTAAATTAGCAAGTTGATATGCACATTGATTGCCTTCCCTGTATAAATGAGTAATACATAAGTTAAAAGAAGATAACAGAAACAAGCAATTGTCCCATCTGTTTCTCAAAGACAAAGGAACTATCTTTGATGATTTAAAGGCCAAGTAAACCAGCATGGAGTCTGTTTCCAACCAAAGATTGCACCAATTCTTCAAGTTAGCTATCTCAATTGCCAACATAGCTGCTATAAGTTCTGAGTTCAAAGCAGAAGTTACCCCCAGATTGATTGCAAAAGCTCCAAGGAAGTCTGCATTTGCATTTCTATAAATTCCACCACAAGATGCAATGCCTGGATTACCATGAGAAGCCCCATCTGTGTTGCATTTCACCCAATTAAAACAAGGAGGAGACCAGAGCACTTACTTGATAAGATGATGTTTGGGCGGATTGACTTTAACATGAAATTGTTTTAGGATCATAAATTCAGAGATAGATGAGCTTGCTGCCAATTTTGAATTGTTGCCTGAAAGAGAAGTTCTAGCAATAATCATGTTGATAGCTGATGATATCAATATCTTCCTGTCATTGAACCTTTTCTGATTTCTACAGTGCCAGATTGTATGGAACAATGGATAATAGCTGCTTTAATAACTAACTTACAGTGAGGTGACCAGCTCCTGTGAGATATCCTTAAGGTGTCCATAAAATAAGTAACATTACATTGTAAATTGAGAATAGAGACAAACCAGGGCCATAACTGAACTGCAAAAGGGCAATCAAGAAAAAAATGTTGAGAGGTTTCTTGAGCTGAGCAACATAGGCTGCAAATGGAGGGGATATAGCAACCTCTCAAAATGAGATTATCATCAGTGGGAAGCTTGTTGTGAAACAATCTCCAGACTAGCAAAGATTTGGACGGGGGAATCATAATGTGCCAGATGCTTTTGGCCCAAATGATGTGTTGAGAATGTCTTGAAGTATGAAAGAGGTACACATCTTTAAAGGATAAATTCCCGTCGTGGGAGGGCTTCCATATCATCATGTCATCTTTTGGGATGATTGGAATGGTAGTAGCTGAGAGCTTTTGTTGCAAAATAGGGTAGGCAGATATGAAAACCTGAGGGACACGCCAATTAGAGTCTCTGATATATGTGGCAATGTTAGATTTCAGAAGGTGGTGAAGGTTTTGAGGGATGTTCAAAGCCGTGGTCAATGGTTCCCCACACCATGGATTAGTCCAAAATTTGATAGACTGACCATCTCCAATCTTCCAAGAAACATTCTCCATTAAAGTGTTGAATTTATGTTTGGCACTGCTCCAAACTGAAGATGAAATGTGATGATTGACAGGTTGGCCTCCTCTCATCACTCTACTTCTGATGAGATTGGCCCATTGCAAATCAGAATGCATAATGTCCCAACAATTTTTTAGATTTCCTGCCTCATTGATATATATCAGAGAGATTTCTAACACCAAGCCCTCCCTCTTTATATGGTTAACAAAGTTTATGCCAAGCAACAGTAACAAGCTTCCTTTGGTTTAAATCTCCACTCCAGATGAAGTTTCTCATCCATTTTTCCATGTCTTTAATCAATCTGACTAGCCAAGAATATATGGAAAGACAGTGAAGGAGCATACTGTGAATTACACTCTTTACTAACTGCACTCTACCATCAATGGAGAGAAGAGAGGCTTTTCAAGCTGAGAGTTTGCTTTTGACTTTATCTGCAAGAGGTTGAAATGTATATATTTTGGCTTGCCTCAAAATATTGGGACTCCTAGATAAGTGAACGGAAGGCTTCCAATTTGAAACCCAATTTAAAAAAAATGGCAATGAGTTTTGTTAAACAAGGTTGAGGCCATTGCTTAGACTTTACTATATATTCGATCAGTTAGAAAACACAACCTATCCATATCGACCTAAACTGGTCCAAACTCAACTAAAGTGTCGAGCTTCAATTACGTTAAACAAGATTGTTTAACGTAATTACACTATATAGTTTGTTTTTTTTAATACTCATAATTACACTATATAAACTTTCTTAATTTTTAAAAAAATGGCAATGAGTTTTGTTAAACAAGGTTGAGGCCATTGCTTAGACTTTACCATATATTCGATCAGTTAGAAACCAATCCATATTGACCTAAAGTGGTCCAAACTCAACTGAAGTTTCGAAGAGCTTCAATTACGTTAAACAAGATTGAGGCCATTGCTTAGACCTTACCATAAATTCGATTGGTAGAAAACATGTCCAGCTCTAAGTAAAATAGATATATAAACAAACAGAAAAACTCATGATTGATTACAAAAGTTTGATCAATTGTGTCTACTTATGAATCATTTATGAGTTAATTAAGTTTTTGGTCCCAATAAATATCTGAAGTTTTGTTTTTAGTCCCTATAAAAACAAATCACATTTTTTAGTCCCTACAAAATTTTCCGTTAGTGTTTTTAGTCCCTGTTAAATTTAAATTTATGTAATTACGCTTAAACTTCTAAATTTTTGAAAGATTTTTTTACAGACATGTTCATAACATCGTAAGACACTCTTTTATAAAATCTTTTAGTTTTTTAACATGTAATGAATTAAATATGAATTTTTGCAACAGTTGTTGCGACACTTCAAGAAAAACTGCAAATTGCGACACTTCAAGAAAAACTGCAAATTGCGACACTTCATCTGCGACCCTTACCTTGCAACTGCCTCAAAGTGCATTTTTGCAACAGTTGTTGCGGCTGTTAGGGTGAACCGTCGCAGATTTTTTTTGTTAATTAATTAGAAGGCGCGTTGTATATTTTCATTCCCCTCTTTACCAAATTTTCGTTCCCCCCCTTTCTCACTTTCCCAAAACCCCACTCTCAAATCTCAGTCTCAAATCTCTTTCTACAGTTTGGTACTCTCAATCACTCTCACTCAGAATCTCCATCTCCATCTCCATCTCACTCTCACTCTCAATCAATCGGAACCCAAAACCTAACCCCCAAAATCGGAACTCATGACAAAACCTAACCCCTACTTGAACCTCAACACTTCTCTCTCGTCATCAGTTTTGTCTCCCACCGTACGCCGGAATCTTTCGTCGTCGTCTCCCATCATCGTGAGGCAAGTTCTTTCCCGCCGTCTGTAGAAACTGAAAGGTTAATCGTCTCCCCCATCGTTGCCGAAAAACGCAGGTTTGTCCTATAATTTAATTCTTTCACTAGCTTCAATTTCTCATTTGTGTTATTGCTCAAATCCCATAAAAATCCTAAAAAAAATTGTTCCCTTATCCTCCCCAATTTTACTTTGGTTGGGTATTAGTTTTGTGTGTGTCAAGGATTCAGTGTTGTTATAGTATAATTTTTTGTGTGTGTCAAGGATTCAATGTTCTATGCTGAACATGCAGTACTATCAATTCTTAATTTATTTTCAATTTATTTTTGTTCAGTGAAAAACGAAGACAACAAAACAGAGAGAACCATTTACCGTCATGCCTTTATGTGTGATATATTTGCCTTTTAAATGGTTTGTTGAGATTTCAGGAGTAAAATTTGTAAAGTTTTGAGAATGGATTTATATATTGTTATGTTATGCATATATACATTTAGAGCATTCATACTTTCTTTAACATTGGAAATTTGTTCATGCCAGTTCCAATTTATATTGGTCTCTTAATATTGTAACCATGAGGGGCTTATTATATCTATCTGGTTAAAAGTTCATGATGATATGCATTAACAAGATATTTGTTTTAGAAGATGGATTCTGCAACTTTGCAGCATCAACAACACCTCAAATATACTCTGATGATTGTGAATAGAGATGGCACATGGAACTCTCGCATATTTGGCTTCAGGAAGTATGGATAGGAACATACTTCAACATGACATGAGAGTTTCAAGTCACCCTATTGGCAAGCCTGTTAGCCATAAGTTTGAGGTAAAAAAATAATTTTCTGAATACACATTAAACTAGCACTAATTCCTGTTTGATGGCAATTTTTATCCTTCAACTTGATAGGTATGTGGATAGGAATGGTCTTGTGATGACAGATAACTTGCTTCTGGTAGTAATGATAATTAGGTATGCCAACTCACATAAAATTACTTTTTGTTTAGTTATATAATATATTCCTCTTTGAATTTGCCCCTTTTTTCTTTCAAAACATGAGTTTTTTTTTTCCTATCTGTGAATGAAATGAATATATGATGTGTGAAACGGGCACGGGTTATCGATAAATTGGTTGTTCTCAGGGTCACAGATTGAGTGAGTGGCCAATGATATCTTGATTATCAATGTTTTGAATAGCTTGAATGAATCTTTTTATAGCCAACTGAGATGTACAGTATATGATTTTGATTGATTTAATTGCAGTTAATTATTTGTCTGAAATGTCGTGAACTCATTAATAACGAAGTTTTAATGATTGATGAGTTTTAGTTAATGTTTTATTATTTGTTGACATGTGCTATAGTGATAGATAGCTGCATCACATCAATGTCAATTCATATTATGTAACTTTTATTTGTTTTAGTTTAGCTGCTTAGTAGAATTTGGCATTTCTTAGATAGTAGATTAACTAGTCTTTGGTGCAGGGTGCTTAGTTGGTACATCCACCTATCCATTTGTTTTCATCTCATGTATAATCTCTATTCTGTATACAAGGCTGTGCTGTAGGGTAAGGACTCTTTTCTATAGTGTTTCATAGTAAACTATGGTAAAAAATTATATCTATTATGAGATTACTATATTTTTTATTCTTTGTTTGGGATCAAACTTTTTAGCGAAATCATGGATGTAGAAACACTCAAAAAGTTTCATTATGGTAGAGGGACTTAACAAAGGTGCTGTCTAGGAATCATGCATGTAATAGAAGCACTCTGAGTGTATGTTAAAAACTGTTGTGAAACACTCATATTTTCCAATTGTGCAATCCAAATTTGATCTCAATTTACAAAATAAAAAGTTCTTGAGCTAATTCGGAACAAAGCATCAGTTTGGTTACAAAAGATGTTTGGTTTAGAAGTTGAAATATGAATGCACTAAAGCAGTTCGGTTCAATTTGGAATTAACAAAGTTCAGTTCAGTTTGGTTTTTCTAAAATATTTTTCAATTTTTTGCAGTTCAGTTTATACTATGAACTGAACCATGAACAAACCTAGCCAAAAATGTTGAGAACAGTTGATGACATTCAAATACATATTTAAGTCTGTCTACATAGTTGCAGATCATAGGGGTAAATATGGATGGCATCACAAAGTTTCGAATTTCTTGCGCCTAACAATAAAAAACATGCATGCATAAGGTAACTACTTTTACTCCACTTCTTTCTCTTGCTCTCAGACTTCTTCTCTCTTCTTTTCATCACATAATTGGAAAACCAGTCTGAACTCTTTCTTCCGCTGTCATAAGAGATACCTGCTTCTCTGCTTTGTCCAATAGATGTCTTTCGAATGCACGATCCATTTCCTTGCCTCCTCGGTTCGATGCATGTCTCTGCAGGTTTAGAGATTGATTTTAAAGAATGACAGCCTGATGGTACCTTTGTCTTTGTGTTGTCCAGCTTGATGTGCTTCTAAATTTGTTTTTACCACATGATGCTTAATATTGGCTTCTTTCTGTTTGTTTGTTTGTGTTTATTGCAGATGTTTATCATGAACATAAAGAGGTTTTTGAGCGTGAAGCAGGTCAGTGTATTACATCATGCCTTTGCTTTATTTTTATTATGTTTAATTGTTGTATAAGTATTCACACCTTTACTTTTATGTTTTGTGACTCACAAAACATTGTGATATGAGTTACTTTATTAACACGATGGAATATGCTGGTTAATTTATAACTTAGCCATGTATTTTAATGACATAATTCTATTCCACTTGTGTTGGTATTATGGTCGGGATGTGAAATGAAATATTTTGCCGTACCATCAGTGTTATAATAAGAAAGTTATTTTTTGGACCATCACATTAAGCTTTAAACTTCGGGGAAGTTGGTCCTGGGCATTAGTTAATCTCAATATTTTTCTTGTCTCATCTTCCATGAATAATGATATCAACGTATAGATTTACAAGGACTGAAAATCAAGGAATGCTACATGTTTTTATAGGAGCACCAATTACTAATGCTTATGCGTTTTACAATCTCTTTCTTTCAGATGGATATGAGAAATTGGTCAGGGCAAGAGAAGAAGGAATATTTGGGAACACGGATGATTTTGATATGTTTGCCGATGATGACAGACAAGCTGCCACTAAGCCATCTACAGATGAAAATAATGAAGTTAGTGAACCGTCATCAGGTGCCATTAATTCTTCTACATAGGGTAAAAACATTGCCTCTATAACTTTGGCATCTGATTAGTTGCATCATTATATAAGACATTTGTGTAATTTCTCCACTTTCTGATTTTGGTTAATTTTTTGCTATTTCACTTTTTTTTTCAACTCTTTAGTTTATGTTCTTACTAAGATGCCAAAGCACTTGAATTTGGTACCCGCGAATTGGGTTGTGGTTATCTTCCTAGTGCAGCGAATTATGTTACTGGATTCTTTTTGAAGTTCAATGCCTATTACCTATTGAATCTCTTGGATTGTTTGATGAAAATGGATTAAATCTTTTACTCCTATGATTTTTTTTTCTTCAGATTTTGATTTGAGTCTCTGTTTTGAGGTGAGCATAATGAAAATTGAATTTTGATGTTGTTTGCTTTGGGCCCTGTTTGGCTAAACATGTGTTTATAACATAAATGCTCCTTCTATGCTTATGTATAAATGCACATTATATGCATAAATGTGTCAGTCGTCAAATCTGCACTTACACAATTCATCCTTGATTTGGCCTGATCATAATAAACTTTCTGTGGTTTACTTAATATTAGTTGTCAATACTTTGTATATTATATAGTGTATAGTAATGCAGAAATCTGTTGAGCTGAATTATGTTCTTCAATGGAATAAGTTAACCTTTATTAATAAACTCGTGCAATTAACCAGTTCTATGAAACCGTTCATTGTTCTTCAGATTAAAAGCTTCAGCTTTTGGGAGTATTGTTTATTGATAGATACATTTGTTTGTAATATTTTTTAGAAACTAAGGAATCATGGAGTTATCTTAAGGGTAGTTTATTGATAGATACATTTGTTTATTGATAGATACATTTGTCTGCATTTGATGTCTAATTATAGGATTTGTTTTGGCATTGATGTTTGATGTGTGAAACATAAGTTTTAAAGCAAATTCAGTTTCGCTAAATTTCTGATGTTGATGCTATCTGTATGCAGCTTCTACTTCACTCAATTCAGTTCAGAACATTTAAAATGCCTAAGGAGAGAAAAGATAGGTCTTTGTCACATGAGTGTAGCAGAACATCACCTTATCCGAGCAGCTCAAGTCGCGTCAGAAGATCTACATCTAAAAGTCCTTTAGGAGGCATGTCACATTCAGATGGCACTAGGTTAGGTTCACATGTGAGTGTGTGTGTGTGGCTGCTATCTAATGCTTAAGCTGTGAATAATGTCATTGGTCAAGAAGATTGTGATGACCAAATATATAGCTTTCTCCTCAAGAGGCAGGTAATGACATAAGGATTTTGGTTATTTATTGGTTCCCTAGTTTTACATAGGCTGAGAGTGTTGTGAATTTGTCAAATCAAGGTATAAAAACTTGATAAAAATAGTGTTACATAGATTTCTGTTTGCTGCATTCAAATATCAACCAATATTTCTATAGCTTAAGTTGTTAAATCTGACACTTCTCCTCACCCAAGTGCCTTCTGGGATTGAAGCATGGATGACGTAGAGGCTTAGCCTACCTTGTGTTAAAACTTAAACTTTTATTTAGTTGAATGAGAAAACAATTATTAAGGATGTTAGTTAAGGCACATTTTATGTGATGGTCTTGCTATTTTTAGTTATGTATTTTTTTTATTTTATGTATTTATTAATATATTTATTTAAATTGGCAACAAAAACTGCCCCATTCATTTTTTAATTTTTTTTTTAAAAAATCTTAACATTTGCGACTGTTTGAAGGGTCGCAAGCCTTTATTTTATTTTTTAAAAAAACTTAACATCTGCGACTGTTTTGAAGGGTCGCAAGCCCTTTTAAATTAAATTAAAACGCTCCTTTGCGACGGTTGGCAACTGTCGCAGCACTTGTTGCGGCAGTTGGAGTGGCTGTTCTAGGAAGGGTCGCAAATGACTGTTGCGACCCCAACAAATGTGACTGTTGGGGAACAGTCGCAAATGTACATTTGCGACCCTTCTAACAGTCGCAATCAGCGTTTTTAAAAGTCGCAAAATGCAGTTTTTCTTGTAGTATATTAATGAAAATTTGGACTTAATAATAAAATTTTGAGTTACTTTTTTGCGGAGGAACTTTGTATAATGTTCTAAATAAGTATGTAAAAAATATGTTCAAAAATATAAAAGTTTAATCACAATTAAGCAAATTTTAATTTTACAAGGACTAAAAGTATGTGTTGGTCCCTGTTAAATTAAAAATTGTTTAATTATACTTAAACTTTTATATTTTTAAATGATTTTTAACAGACATGTTAAAAATATTATAATAATCACTTTTATAAAAAAATTAAAATTTTTTAACATGTAATGAATTAGATATATATTTTTTTTAAACGCAAAAAATTCAAGATAAAAATAACATTAATTTGGACAAAAAAATAAAATTTTGAGCTAACTTATTGCGGCGGAGCGTTTTATAATGTTTTAAACAAGTATGTAAAAAATCATTGAAAAATTTAAAATTTTAGTCATAATTAAACAAATTTTAATTTAACAGGGACTAAAACTACGTGCTGAAAAATTTTATAGGGACCAAATGTCAAATTCTTTTATGAGGACTAAAAATGAAATTCGGTATATTTATTGGGACTAAAAACTTAATTAACCCAACATTTATTTATTGTTTATATTAAAACAGTTTGACTTTATTTTACCTTTTATTATAGAAATAACTTCTATATAAGCCGTTATTAGCACGATAATTAACTTGTTTATCCAAACATGACATAAATCAAAAGAAATTTTTATAGCTAAAAGATCATAGATCACACATAATTAGTTTTGTATCATATAAAAAGATTGAAAGTGGCAATGACCAATTCAGAACTACACTATTGACATAGAATATGATGAAGTATGTATGAAATCACATAACTGAAATATATGTATGCCCTTTATCCAAGTCAAACAACCTTGCACCAATTACAAAGTCTAAGAAATTGCCAAATGTTTACACACACTCACACACATATAACATACGCCATAAATTATAAACAAAGAAAGGAATAAAACTAATTAGCATGACTTGTTCAACTTTAAACGACCACAATTTTGGCTTTTAATAGCACAATTTTAATAGCGCTTATGAATAAATGCTATTAAAAATGCAACTCATAGACCTGTTATAGCACTTTTCAGAAAACGCTAAGAAAAACATGTTAAAAACTGGGTTAGATAGCGCTTTGAGATAAACACTATTAAAAAGGTACCGTTTGTTAGCGCTTTTGCAAAAGCGCTATTAAGTGGTTGTATATCAAAATAAAATAAAAAACACGCAGCTTATTAATTTTGCCTTCAAAACTCATAAACCCATCTTCCACAAAGAAAACCCACTACCTCTGAAACCCTTCTTCTTCCTATTCCGGTTCAATCTGAAACCCTTCTTCTCTTTTGTTGTCTCTCACCCATGAACTTAGAACTCACCATCTGAAATCCCTCTTTTCTTTCATTGTTATTCACCCTCACTTACAAACCCATTAAAACCCTAAAATCAAGAAGCTTTCCATGGATTGAACCCAGGATTCGTTGAAAACCAAATCAATTTTAGAGCTCATCGAATTTCAAACCCGAATTCTGATTCATACACGAATCATAACCCAGATCTGCCTCATACAACGAAAGGTAAATCATGTAAGGTATGTTTATACTACTCATCTGTTCTTAAGGTCAAATCTAAGAAAACCAACATGCTATGGTCTATTTAGAATGCTACAGGAAGGTCTCTCTGCATTTTTTTTTGTTTCAATTTTTTTGGGGTTGAATTAGAAAACACGTGAAATGAAATTTTGTGTGTGGATGTTTTGAAAATTTGTTATTGAATATGCTGTGTAGTGTTTTTTTTTAGTTAAGAAAAACAAGTATTGATGTACAATTATGTTTTTATGTGTTTAATTTTAATTTGAGAACCTGAAACTCATACAAAAATAATGTGGTGGTCATGTATAGGTAATTGAACAGCGTAGGATTCTTAAAAGTCTTGGTTCTTCAATATTTTTTTTTTGTATATATAGTCATCATTGATCTACTACTTGAGAAATTTTGAATGTGAATAATAGCCTTGAAATTTAATATTATTCTCTGGCCTTTATACAACTTATTATTTCATATGTTAATGTACTTTTGTCCTTCATTGACATCTTTGTAAGTATTTGTTATTAATTACAATTTCATAGCTAATTAGATACTATGAAGCACAAATATTCCTCGGATTAGGCGTATCTCAGTGTCGGATATGTATTGTGTTTGACACCGACACGACACTGACACATATGTTTATATTGAATTATATAAGTTTAAAAAATATGTCTACGTCGTGTCCGATGTCCGTGTCCATGCTTCATAAATTTGTACAATAGACACACGCAAACGAACTGTTCATTGTTCCAGTAAGTTTTTACTATAAAATGGTCTGGTTTCTTTCTTAACTTATATGAAGTATAGTTTGTCACTCTCGTTAGATTTGATGAGGTATAGTCACCCTTTATGTGTTTCAAAGTTAGTAAATAATGGGACCTACCTATATTTGTGGACATGTCATATAGGAGACTGTGATGAGAATATGAAATTCATGCTTCTATTGATATATTATTCTATTTTATCAATTTCTCATATATTGTATATGCTACATGCCTCTTAATAGTTTATTCTTGAATAATCTCATTAATTCACAAATCATTGTATTATATTCTCTGCACAAGTTGACATTTTAGAGTAAGTGCATTATTAAGTTCACATCATAGTTTTATGCAGTGGACTACAGATGTTGCCTAGGCATAACATTATACACTTTTCTATTTTATTTTGCATGACAGTCCTGGAGAAGAATTAAGGATCAGGGTGGGCTGCAAAGTAAGTTCATACTAGTTTGTATTTACTAAATTTTAAAGGGTTGAGTTAACCGGTGCCCCCGGGGCACTGGTTAAGGCATCTAAAAAAGGAAAAATTAAATTAAAAAAGACACTTTTTTAACTTTTGAGTAATTGATTACATAGTTTTCGATGCAAAAACTACTATATTTGCTGCCTTAACCAGTGCCCTGGGGGCACTGGTTAACATTTCCCAATTTTAAATGATCTGAGTTGGTGTTATGTGGCATAATTTTGCTATTCATTTTTCGCTATCGATCCTAGCGTGATCAGTTTTTGTTGTTGCTAAGATGCTGCAGAATTTTGGGGTTCTGTTTTGGTGCATCAGCTTTGATCCTTAGCTTCTTTCCAGCCATGCGTCCTAAGGTACGTACTGAGCGAGTGAGCTTCAGGTTATGATTGGTAATGCTCAAATATATGTTGACTACTATGATCAAAATCACACTTAATAGTTTTTTGTTGTTTCTGGTGGCTGCTTAAAGTCATGTAAACTGTAAAGTGTTGATGGCATGTAAAATTATACATGTTTCTGTGGTGTATAGTGTGTACAAAGTATTGATTTTGACGCTTTTTCAATCTATATCTGAATTTTCTTTGTTGGTCCAAGTTTTCTTTTTCAGGGAAGCATCCATATCACGAGCCTTGTTTTAAAGAGTTAACTCTTTCAAATGTGAAGTTTGCTTCCAATTTGTAAGATCAATCTTTCTTTGTTTATTCAATCTTCCAATTATGTGTGAAAAGAGCTTTATGTTGAGAGTGAGAACTTATAGAAAAAGCTTATGACATGTCGACAAGCTATTTTCAACTTATTTCCATAAGCTCTCCATGATAGCTTAAGAGAACATCTTATAGTTATATAAAAATAGTTTGACTTTATTTTACCATTTATTAAAGAAATAACTTGTGCAAACCTTAGTTGAAAGTAGAAATTAAGCATAAATATAGTTTATAATTCTTTATTTTTGCTTTTTTTTTAAACAGTTTTGACAGATGGAAGGCATATGGTCCGTCTAAGCTTGCTAACATTTTACATGCCAATGAACTTGCAAGATATCTTAAGGTAAGATGATATTGCTAACATTTTTTGTACGTACCATAATATGATTGTGCCATTGTTCTTTTAACAATAAAGCAACTATTTAAAAGGTTATTGATGGCCAATAAAAGTTTGAATTTTTGTCTTCTGGACTCTACCTTATTGGTTCTATTTCTATAGGATAAGTAACTTTGGTATATATTAGGTCCTGTTTGGTCCTTCGGAACATGTATTCTTTATGGAATTTGTTTAATTTCTCATGTCCCTTATGGAGATTTTTTGGACTTGTTAATGCATTGCTGAATTCATTTTGTATACCATGCAATCTTACTTCAGGTTCGTTGGAATGCTCGAGGTCAACTAGTTGGGGAAGAAAGCCAAGGTTTTGTCAGTTACATTGGAGTCATCGTTCATCGCGAGGTTCGAATTAGTATGGAAAATTGGAGAAAAAAAGCCAAGGTTTTCTAAGTTACATTAGACTTGTAATTGTTCATATATTCGTACTGTGCAC
The DNA here is from genome assembly GCF_051527215.1 of Medicago sativa. NCBI lineage: Eukaryota > Viridiplantae > Streptophyta > Magnoliopsida > Fabales > Fabaceae > Medicago > Medicago sativa. The sequence continues at coordinate 8,334,468 of NC_140754.1, forward strand.
ATATATACTTTGCATTTTTATGCAAGTGTACATTAGATGTCTTTTGTAATTAAGTTTTTGATCAACACATTATTGTTGTTTATTTCTATTAATGGATTACTAGTGTTTCTGATCTGTATATATATTTTTTGTCAAGTCAGTATATTATTATGAAGCTTTTGGTTGTAGATTTAATTTATAAAATAAAAATATTGGGACTTTTATTAGCGCTTTTCTTAAAGTGCTATTAAAGATGGTAAGAAAAGCGCTATTAAAGAGGGTAGTTATGATAGCGGTTTCTGGAAAACGCTAAGAAACATATGTTAAAAATAGAAAAAAAAAAGGCTTTATTAGCGCTTTTCTGAAAGCGCTATTGAAACGCTGCTATATAATAGCGTTTTCAAAGCGCTATTATAGGGGTTCTGACCTATAATAGCGGGGCTTTCTTAGCGCTTCACAAGCGCTATTAAAGCCCCAAATGAATGCTATTAAAGGGGGTATTTTGTAGTAGTAAAAACTAAACTAGTTCATAGGTTCACTCACTCTCCTTCAAAAAAAATCACATTAAAAACTTATAAGTATTCATATATAATGGCAAGGAAAAGAAAGGTTTCTGAAGCAGTTGAAGAAGGAAGCATGGTTTGGGATAATATGATGAAAGAAGCTGCATCACCAGGAGTCTAAGAGCAATTATTTCTCCATGTATCGATCTTGATCTCTCTTTCACTCTTTAATTAAGAGTCTTTATGCTTTACCTTGATTTCCGCTACTCAATTCTTGTTGCTACACAGCCATATTCGCTCATTATTATTAGTTTGTTGAATTTTCGTGATTGAGTATGAATTATTTTATCACATTTTAAATATATGAATGAATCATATTGATGAACTAATCCACATCAATCTATGAAGAACAAACATCAGCCGGACACGACCCTTACGCGTGGGCACGGGTAAAAATTGAAAAAAATGAAATAATTGAATTATAATCTATGAAAGTAAAAATAACAAAATTAAAGTTATAAACGATGCTTCTATATGGCTATACTGAATATACTCATTTCTTCCTTTCCTTGAACTTGAGTAGCTAGCTAAGAAATTTTGTGCGTTTCTGTGGTGGATTCTGTGAGTTGTGGATTCGATATGTGTGCCTCTAGTTAGTTGATCAGCATGATGTATTGTATAGTGTATCTATAGTTCTATATTAGAATCCACAATTACAAGTTTTGATAATTACTAGATTCATCATCAATGACGAGCACAAATATATAATTAGTTGCATTTTTTGTGTATTTGTGGTTGATTATGGATTGTTTTAGGGTGAAAAATGACTTCTCTACAACTTAGTAATTGTGAATATTTGTTTTGTTGGCATGATGTTAGATCAAAAGTTGATTTTCCATTTCTTTTGAACATTTGAAATATGTGATATATTGTTATATTTTAAAAGTAAGAAGTCCCACATAGAATACTTTAGAGAGTTTTTGAGTCTTTATACACTAATGGGTAATACATGATTGTAGAGTTGACGGAGGAGAATTATTGTGGATTAAGAATATATTTGCAATTATAATATATTTGCAATTATAATTATAATATTATAATTATAATTATATTTGCAATTATAATTATAATATTATAAATATTTGCAATTATAATTATAATATTATAATAATAATTGTACAAAAATTTTCATCTGACATTCTCTTTTATTTTCATCTGACATTCTCTTTTAGTGAAAAAAGTTGGCCTTGAATTTTGTAAAAAAACTTCTTGCACGAGTTAAATTAGATTGTACAAAAATTTTATAAATAATATTAATTGTACAAAAATTTTCATCTGACATTCTCTTTTATTTTCATCTGACATTCTCTTTTAGTGAAAAAAGTTGGCCTTGAATTTTGTAAAAAAACTTCTTGCACGAGTTAAATTAGATTGTACAAAAATTTTATAATAATAATAATTGTACAAAAATTTTCATCTGACATTCTCTTTTAGTGAAAAAAGTTGGCCTTGAATTTTGTAAAAAAACTTCTTGCACGAGTTAAATTAGATTGTACAAAAATTTTCATCTGACATTCTCTTTTAGTGAAAAAAGTTGGCCTTGAATTTTGTAAAAAAACTTCTTGCACGAGTTATTTTCATCTGACATTCTCTTTTATTTTCATCTGACATTCTCTTTTAGTGAAAAAAGTTGGCCTTGAATTTTGTAAAAAACTTCTTGCACGAGTTAAATTAGATTGTACAAAAATTTTATAAATAATATTAATTGTACAAAAATTTTCATCTGACATTCTCTTTTATTTTCATCTGACATTCTCTTTTAGTGAAAAAAGTTGGCCTTGAATTTTGTAAAAAAACTTCTTGCACGAGTTAAATTAGATTGTACAAAAATTTTATAATAATAATAATTGTACAAAAATTTTCATCTGACATTCTCTTTTAGTGAAAAAAGTTGGCCTTGAATTTTGTAAAAAAACTTCTTGCACGAGTTAAATTAGATTGTACAAAAATTTTCATCTGACATTCTCTTTTAGTGAAAAAAGTTGGCCTTGAATTTTGTAAAAAAACTTCTTGCACGAGTTAAATTAGCTTAGAAAATTGCTTTTCTAACAATGAAAACTTCCTATTGACACAAGTAAAATACTAAAATGCCTCCAGCGGCAGTTAACAACCGCTCAATGATACGCCGACAGTTAACAACTGCTGGCCACCAGCGGCAGTTAACTGTCGTTCACACTAGTAAACTAGACCAGTGTTGTCTGCACTAGTTATCCAGGAGATTTTTTCCTGTTTTTGCTTCCAATTGCAAATTAAACTAAAGAACCAGGACATGTCGGGAAATTAAAACGTACGTACAAAATAATATTTAACAGATAAAATTAAAACGCAAGAAATAATATAAAGGTATGTCGGAAAATGTCATAGAAGTACCAAAATGTACGGAACATGTCATAATTATACAACACAGTCAAAAAGTACATAAAAAAAAGCCTAATCATAATCAACCCTGCTGCCTAGCATGCCTCGGCCCCCTGCGCCGCCTGGCAATTTGATAAGTAAGGGCAGGGCGACCAGTACCGGCTATCCGCATCACCTTTTGGACAATCTCCTCTTTAGTCATCTCGGCTTGCCTGGCCACAATATCATCATCTATATGCACCACATTCCGGAGGATCGTCAGTGTGTCAGGCATCTCCCTGGCATGCTCCTCCTCTATGATCATCTCCACTTTCGCTGGCCTGTGAGGAGATCCTTCATCAGGTGGGAGAATACGAGGGTGAGAGACTTTGGCATACCAAGCCATGTAGCCAGGCGCATGATGCCATGCTCTCTCACACCCATCTCCCTAAGCAGTGAATAACCACGCCTGAGCGTTCATCAACACAGTGGTCAGCAACTGCGTAGGCACCTGAACGACAAAAGACGGATGTCTGGGAACGTCCTGTACAAAGGATAATTGCCTCTTTACATGCTCAGGTAAATGACGGTACACCCTCTCCTTCCCGCACATCAGCCATCTCGAGTAAGTGCACAGAAGCTGAAATGTGCGCACCTCTCTGTGATCACCATAAGTAGAAAACCTGACGTTATCCACCTCTAAGCGATCCAGGCGTAAAAGGTAATGGTGCAAATCTTCATGCCCTCTGCTAGTAAGCCATCTCCTAGCACATGGTCTCTCCGGCTTCCAACCCGCGTTAGGCTTCCTTGGGTACGGACCTGACAAATGCTCCAAAATCCATCCTTGCAACAAAATAAATAATACACAAAAATAATTATTCGAGTTAAATATTCAATAAATCTAAAACATTATAAAATAATCTAACATGATAATAAAATTTATAAAATAAATTCATAAAGAAATGAAGTTAAATATTAAATTATTACCATAAAAAGAGTCATACAACCAGCCATCATTCTGTTATTCAGGATAATAGAATCATCCAGATAATCGTAAAGGTAAGCTAAAGTCATCCCTCCCCATGACCACTTCCCAATCTCCTGCAAGTCCGCCATACAATCAAGATATATCAAGTCGATGTGTGTGTTCGTTTTGTTAGTGAACATCGCATAACCAACGAGATATAGAAGGAAACCCCTCACACACCACACCCTCCTCCTCGTTCTCTCCTGCAGGTCCTCCCTCTTCTGTGGCTCCTCAAGCCGTCTAGCCTCTGTCAGGTGGTCTTCATAAACCCGCTACAGTGAGGGATAACTAATATGACCAGCAAATTCATTCCTAACCTAAGCCCTAGCATTAGCATCTGACATGCCCAACAACCTAGTCATCAAATCAATCGAACGGTCCCGATCCATTGCCTCGTCATGGTCCAGCATGCGGTCGTGAATAGGAATGTGTAGGAGATTATGCACATCGTCCAAAGTAATCGTCATCTCCCCCACAGGTAGATGAAAACTACTGGTCTCCGTGTGCCACCTCTCGCACATAGCACGTATCATGGCATGGGTCACAGTCGAATACCCGGTGTATATCAAATCATATAGGCCAGACCCCTCTACATGCTCCCAAAACCACCTCAAACCCGCCTCCGGCTTATCAAGCTCTTTCATCCTTTTCCCTGCATTTATACTCTTGTAACCCGCTTCATCATACCACATCTGAAATTCAAATTAATTAAGACATTGTCACTATTTTAAATAATTAAATCACTTACGCTACATAATATTAAATAATTAAATCACTTACGCTGCATAATATTAAATAATTAAAACACTTACGCTACATTCTTTTAAATAATTAAAACATTTACGCTACATAATATTAAATAATTAAATCACTTACGCTACATTCTTTTAAATAATTAAAACATTTACGCTACATAATATTAAATAATTAAATCACTTACGCTACATAATACTAAATAATTAAAACACTTACACTACATTCTTTTAAATAATTAAAACATTTACGCTACATTCTTTTAAATAATTAAATCACTTACGCTACATAATATTAAATAATTAAATCACTTAAGCTACATTCTTTTAAATAATTAAAACATTTACGCTACATTATTTTAAATAATCACTTTAAAGCATTTAAAGAATTTTAAACAATTTAAACACTTACATTATGATGGTTCAACCAAAGAGGGTTCGCCACGTGTCTCGCATAGTCAGACAATAGTGACGTGGTCTCAGGTCCTCCATAAAAGGGAGGCCCTCCAATAGGATACGATGGTATGAACGGAACACGACGACGTCGTGGCTGAGTCTGAGGCTCAGGCTCACCCTCAGGAACTAGATTATCTGCCTCAAGATAATCCACCACAACATCCTGTGGCATCCCCTCATCATCTCCCACCTCCTCATCCTCTGCCTCGTCCTGCGGCTGATAAAACATCCTATCCTCCTCCATCGGATCATATCCAGCAAAACCCTCATCCGCATACCCAGCATAATCATGCGCTGGTGTCGGATCAACCACCTGGGAGGAGTAATCCACCTGTGCATGTGATCCCTCTCCAACTATCCTCGGGTCCCTGCGCTTCCGAGTCTTAGGGACATACGGATTTTGATCCTCCTTTTCTCTCCGAGCGCTAGCGGTACTCGTCGCTTTACCTTTGTGCATCCTATCCTTTCTAATAACCCGCTATCGCTCATCCTCATCCCTAGCCATATCTGTTCAAAACAAATTTAAAAAACACAAATAAGTTGCCAAAAAATATATACTTTTAAGGCATTTAACATGTAACAAATTTTACTTAGGCATATCCCTAAGTTGAATGTATCTAAGCATTTTCTTAAAAAACTATATACTTTTAAGGCATTTAACATGTAACAAATTTTACTTAGGCATATCCCTAAGTTGAATGTATCTAAGCATTTCCTTAAAAACTATATACTTTTAAGGCATTTAACATGTAACAAATTTTATTTAGGCATTCATAAAAATTCAAACTTAGAATCAATCAACTTAGACATTTCATAAAAAAAAAATTACGTATCTTATAACATTATGTCATTCTTAAACTTGCCAAAAAATGTCAAAATCCAACCTTATAATAATTATAACATATATACATTATTAAATTTAACATATTTGGAAAAAAAAATCACAAAAAAAAACAAGATTATTTCACTTAGGCATTTCATCAAACACCTTAAGTGCATTTTAAAATACTAGCACAATTAGTGTTAATTCAACATCAAATTCAACTACATTGTACCTAAACCTACTCTAAACAACAATGTCAGCATAAACAATCTATCAAAGCATCTAAATCATGCATAATTTGCACTTTTCTAACCTAACCTAAAACTAACATTTTGCTCAAAATTATGAAAACTAACACCCTAAACAAACTACATTGCATGTAAATAGGAAGAAAAGAACTTACTTGTGATTTACTTGAAGAAATTAGGATGATTTTCGAGCAAATGAGGATTGGGAGATTTTGATTAAAATTTGATGTTTGTGTTGCATGTGTTCTGGAACTAGAACCGGAAGTTTCTGCGTTCATATCATTAACATTGCAACGGCAGTTAACAACCGCTGGGTCCAGCGGCAGTTAACTGCCGGCGGTTTTTCCAACGGTGGTCAACAACCGCTTGGGATAAAAACGTCATTTACTTGTATCAATAAGTATTCATTGTCAAAAAAGCAATTTTCATTAGCTTATACTTCTGAAGTTTTAAACATTCTTAGTGGAAGCTGGGAGTAGGACCCCAGAAATTGGGCAGACTATTCATCGATCTAGGCTGGCGGGAATCAATGATCAAAGAGCAAGCAGCTGCCATGATATAATGATTTGGTAGATCATATAATAACTTGGTTTTCTAATAATTTTGGTTAATAATTGTTTTTTGTTAGACTTGATTGCAGTTATGGTTCCTTTCGGTTTCTTGCTTTCTGTTAATAATTTAGGCAATGTGTTGTTGTAAATTGTTTGGTTGGGAAATTATGCGCTAATGGATTATGGAATTGAAACTTAGGAAATGCATGGCCTTCTCTTTGACATTCATAGTGAAAAGAAAGATAATAACATATTAAGTCTCGAGGTACATGAGATAAATTTGAAATAGGAGATCTATAGTTTGAATGATCGAAAATATAACTACTATTTACTAACATTATCATACAATATAACAAAGCAAACATAGTATTATGGCAAGTTTGACAATTGTATTCTCCATCTTTGGTTTATGGTCTAATTCAAAAACCATCTACTTCCGCTCTCCCTCCATCTTCAATTGAAATTAGAGAGTTTCAATGCCTACTATTGTCCTTCATCTCTCTCCTTTAACATTTTTTCTCCTTTAACACTTCTAGGTCACAACCATTTTTATAGTCTCCTCATTCTTTTATCAATGTCAAACATGACGATGAAGGTACGTCTGCTGTGAGCTACCACTGTGGATTCGTCCACAGCCAATCTCGAGACCACTTCTTTTGCTTTGATGGTAAGAGGAAGACCGACATGCAGCGAGCAAGCACTTTGAAGCACAATGCTACTATAGTTTTATTGTTTCCTTCGTGTTTCTACTCCTTCTCTCTTCTCTTCCATGATTTATTGGCGCGTTTAGGTTATTCCACGGTTTGCTATGACGTTCGACCCCTACCAAGTTCCAACATATTGGATGTATTTGATTACTTAATTTCATTATTTCATCTTGCATTACCGAATGGTTAGAGTTTCTCATGTGCTAGCTTTAAGTGATTTGACCTAGCACGTGTGGATTTGGCTCTCATTTTTTGTTTAGATTATACTACTATTATTATGATTTTTTCTTTGTTTGTGTGATAAGTTTGATAATGGTTTGGCCAATGTGTAAAGAATAATATTTGGATTTTTTTTTGCATATGAAAGAGTATTCCAAGCAAAAGGCAAACAAATAAATAAGTAGAAGTTCTTAAGATAAAATTCACTTTTGTGTTCCAATTCTTTTATGCCAATGATTATATGTTCAAATTAGTTCATTATCAATTTGCAATTCAGAAAAAGATGAACCTTGAAATGGGGATGTATTAATGCTGGTAAGTCTATTTGATGAAGTGTGTGTTTGGTATGGCGGTGGCGAGAATTGATTCTAATAGAATTGAGTTTGAGAGAATTGATTTTGGTTAAAAGTGAGTTTGAGGTGAATTGATTTATGTTTGGATAAACTTATTTAAAAGTGATTCTTATGAGTTGATGTTGTTTGGATAATTTGAATCAAAATTGATTTTGAATGTAAAATGACCAAATTATCCTTTTAATTATATTTTTTTAAAGCATCCTTTTAATTTTATTTAAAACTAAATATCTCATTTTTATTGCTTCAAAAATTAATTTTAAAATCCCATAAAAAAAGAAGTTATAATTAATATATTTTCAGCACCAATTAAAATAACATTAATATATTTTCAAAAAATTTGACAAAAACAATTATCAACAAAAGATACATTCCAGTTTCTTTTCTAATCAACTCCATTCCACGGCTGCACTCCATAGCTCACAGCTCCTTCCATCTCTCTAAAAAAATAAGATCTCCATTTTATAGATCCTTAAATTTCTTGTATGTATCTTTAATTTCTACCAAATCGATTTCCTTCCCCATATCTCTCAATATTCTTTTCCCATCTCAATATTCAGTGACAGTCTCAAGGTTACCAAGGGGAAGATAGATCTGCATCGCTGTGAATTCCAGAGAGAAAGGGCAACAAGCAAATGGAAATTTGGGTGAAGTGAAGAATAATTTTATGTGAACATGGGTAATTAGGTAAATTACACTTTCAGAGAAAAACGTGATTGTTGAATCTGCCGCAGAAGCTCCGAATCTCAGCTTCAGGAAAACTGCGTTTTGGAGCAAAAACCACGTTTCCCAGACTTGCTTTTTCATTCATCCAAACAACATGAAAATGGGCAAAATGGCTTTTGACAAAAGTAAACCACGTTTGGAGCCTAAAAACGTGTTGCCAAACACACACGAAGAAGTTTTGAGCATGTGGTTTTGCATAGAAAAAACTATAAAAATTGATTCATGTTTCTTCTTTTTTGAGTGTTTTTGTGGTATTTCAAAAGCTTACATTATTAATTTAACAACCAAGTTATGCTAGATGGTTGGTTCCGAATTTCCAATGGGTTTTATTTTTGTCAATGTAGGGGTGCATTAGATGAATTAAACAAAAGGTTATCGCCAAATAATTTCAAGTAATGTTAGATGGATTAGAGCAAGATGATAACTATGAAGACGGTAGTTTAATGTTGGAAAAGAAAAGACTTAGTTAAGAGCTTTGAGTTGTACAACAAGCTGGAACAAGCTATGAACTGATTACCCTTTATGTTTCATACATTTTTTGGACAATTTCTATGAATCAGCAATTCTCTAATTTAATTTTTTCATGAATATCAAAAATCTTTGGAGGATTGTTTTCGTAAGTTAAGTAACAAACTTATTTGTGTGAGATTGTTAGGTTTTTTAGTTTTATTCATATATTATAAAAGTTAAAGAAGTCCCACATAAAATACTATATAAAGTTTTGGAGTCTTTATATACGAATGTATAACAAAAAAAATTAAACAAGTTTAAGGGGAAATTTTCTTGTGGTAAGGTCACATTTTCTCATTGTAAATGTGAGTGTGCTTATATATTTCATTTGATAATTCCTCCTTATTCTTTCATTTTTTTTTTTTAAAATTCATAATTACATATGAGTTAAAATAAGTGTTGCATCTCAACTTTTTCAACAATTCTCTAATTTAACCTTTTCATGAATATCAAAAAGCTTTGGAGGATTATTTTCGTAAGGTAAGTAACAAACTTTTTTGATTAAAAAGCTCTCATAAGGTAAAAATTAATCCATATTAACCTAAAACTAATCCAAACTCAACATAAGATGTTTCAATTTCGTAAGTTAAGTATATAAGAGCTTCAATTACTTTAACCAAGGTTGAGACTATTGATTTGATCTTACTACATCTTCGGTCAATAAAGTAAATCGAACTCTAAAGAAAACAAATAATAAACGCACATTAAAACATAGACAATTGATAATATAGTTTGTTCAATTATATATGTTTTTGTCTGTCCTCGTGAGCTTAACTTAGTTGGTAAGGACAATACATAATATACGCAAGGTCCGAGGCTCAAACCTCGGTCACCAAAAAAAAAAAAAATGTTTTTGTCTTCGGATATAGAGTGACTACAACAGTTTTCTAAATACTACTGTCTGTATAACAATTTTAGAAATCATTTGCATTAATACTAGTATTATCACACTTAAACAAATAATTTTGTAATTTAGTATTTTCATGGACCAAAAACGGATGAAATATTAATCAAAATCATTAAATTGGAGACTAAACATCAATAGAATTTTGTTGTAATTATTAAACATTTTTAACGATGTTAAAATTAGATAAAGATCATAGATTACACAATTTAGTTTGTTCCTTATCACTTTATCTTCCGTGATTTCTGCTTCTTCTTCCATTTTCGTTTTACCATTTGATTTCTTCTGCTCAATGCTTGTTGTTCCCGGTGATTTTCTCGGAGTATTTAATCATTATTATTACTCTGTTGAATCAGTTAAATTTTCTCAAACCTTTTCGGTTATTAAATATATGAATGAATCATATTGATGAAACTTTTCCATTTCGATTTAAATCTTATTTCTGCATTTTACTACCTAATGAATTATGAAAGTTAAAATATCAATATTAAAGCTATATGATATGATGTTCCTGTACTGAAGCTGCTTATAATTAGTTGATAACGATTCCTTTTTCTGTAAGTATTAACTATGATGCACGACCACATACACATACACGAACACTGACATGTCGACAACACCAATAAAGTCTATTAAGCCTATTATTATTGTTTTCAAAGTTATTGTGTCATTTCTTTCTTTTGTAGTGAAAGGCCTTGCAATCTGAAGTTTTGCGCTTAGGAAAATAAACGTTCTTGGTGGATGCAGGACATGGGACCCCCCAGAAAATTGTATGCGAGATGAGCTTACAAGAGCGCCAATCAACCCAGCCACCAGGTTTGAGAATAAGGTGGGATTCATGGATCGAGCTGCAGGTGAATCACATATCAGAAAGAAGAATTTGGAGAGATTATTCATTAATCTAGTGGCCGGTGAACCACTGATCAAAGAGCGAGCAGCTCCCAGGTTTAATGATTTGGCAGGATCCACAGATGTAGCGACTGATGAAACTGAACAAGATTTGGCGAACAAATACAAATGTGAAAGGCTTTATTATTGATAAAGTCAGAGGAGGTTATTCAGTAGCCATCGCGGGTTTCATTGCTTATCTTCCATTCCGTTCTCAAAACAAAAGGCACAGACGGAGGATATCGAATGATCAATTCTCCAATGAAAGCATTAACCCAAGAATGAAGTGTATTGTGGTGCATAGTCACATAATTCGTCACCCCATTAGAGAACCGCGAATTGGTTCGCGCGAACCGGTTCGCGGTACTTTTGCGAACCGGGTTCGTCTAAATTCGTGTAGCATTCGTAGAAGACAACGAACCGGTGAAATAGAAGATGAACCCGGAAAAAATGTTGCGATTTGCCCTTTTCCAGTTACGAATTTCAAAATTGTGACATAAAAAGGTATAAACGAAGCAATTTGTTGTATGAATAATTTAGGGGAGAAGAAGAAAGGAGATAATGAAAACAGGGGAGAAGAAGAAGCTGGAGACATTGAAGGTTAGAGAGAGAGAGACAGACCCGTTGAATTTTTTTTTAGAGCTTTTTCTTTCTATTATTCTTTCTTGGTAATCGGAAAAATAAGTTTGGTTTGTATAAAAATTCGACCATTAGTAATTACACTTTTTGATAAACCATGCATAGGTAACTGAAACAAACAGTAATTAAATTACTTTGGAAATAGCTGTTAACAATAGTAGGAGTACATTCCTTCAAGTAGGAATACATTTTATTCTAAAAGAAAAATACATTTTTTTTATTAAAAGATAAATTTGTCAAAGAAAAAAAAACTAGGGAAATTATGCAAGGCTCGGATTTTGAATGAATGTGATGATATTAATATTTTTTCTTTTACAAAAAAAGTGATGATATCAATATTTCTACTCATATATTTTAACTAAATAATTTATTCTATTCACAACGTACCGAATAATATATTAGAACGTACCGCGAACCCAAATAACGTACCGACTCTGTATACCCCCTTCGAACCCAATTCTTTAAAACTTGCGTACCGCGTACCCGAACCCGTACCACGTACCGAAGCGAACTACGAACTTGGTGACTATGTTGTGGTGTTCTAAAAGCTGTATATCATAAGAAAACTTGGCGTTCTAATAATTATAGGTTAAGAATTGTGAGACTTGCAGTTATGGTTTCTTTCAGTTTCTTGTTTTTTGTTGATAGTGTCGTCGTTTCTGGATTGTTCCTACGCTTTAAAGAGACGAAAACGAGCATAATATGTCTGAATTTCATGATAAGATGGAAAATGCATATAATGATCCAGTTTTAATATTCAGAACGATTTCATAGTCACAGATCTCTACTGTTTCATAGTTCGCAAGTTTTAGTTCATATTTATAAGTTTGGTTGTAACTATGCAAGGTTATGCGCCTTCAGTTTGATTTCATGTCAATTTTTGTTATCCTACTATTATCATCATCATTGTTTTTTTTTTTTTTTTTGAGGAAATCATCATCATTGTTATTAATAAATCTGATTGGTAGTAATTTTAAAATACTACAACAATCATGCTTCTTTAGAGTTTTTTGGTTTTAATTAAGGAGAACGCTTGATTCCTTAAAGTCAAACCAAAAAAAAAAAAAGAATCCAAATGGAAAAAAATTGCTCTGTTTTGATGAAAACATCAAGATTTTAAAATTTAAATTAAAGGGTTAAATGGGCTCTAAACCGTTGAGAATTAATAAAGGAAAGAATAAATGGAATATGGGATTTAAGGTTAATTTGTTATTCATAATACAAAATCCCCCTTATTTAGAGGAACTTAAAATTTGTATTGGAATGAGTTTTGGAGAGTTTGGGAGGATTTATATAAAAAATTTCAAATTCAATTTATGTTATTATAATATTCTTAAAATTGAAAATATATTAATCATAAACATTAGTTTATCATTATCTAAAATTGATCTTTCAAAAATCCATTTGGCTTAGGGACAAAGAAAAGGTAGAGAAAATAGAGAAACTCTCTAATATTCTCAAAGAAAAGTCTATATTATTTGAATGCTTCAATGCTTGAGTATCTTAAGTATGCTTCAGTGTGCCAAAACACTAGGTGGTAAGCCTTATTTATACTACTCTAGGAAGACTCTCCATTACAAACTAGAAATATCTAGAAACAAAGAAAAGTCTAGAGATATGGATACTCTAGTACATAAGACTAGAAGGATCTAGAAAAGTTAAGACTTCCTAATGCTTATTTAGTAGTGTCTAGTAGCTTCCTTATTATTCCCTAGTATTCTAGAGACTTCTATATTATTCTTTAGTGTTCTAGAGTCTTCCATATTATTCTTCATCATTCTCTATCATTCTCCCCGGGTTGGAAGAGACTCGTCCTCGAGTCAAGATTTCCTTGTTCATCCTCGACTCAAGATTTCTGAATAATTTTGCTGCGAAATCCAAAGTATTCCAAGGACAAAATCAGTTCCAACATTTTCCCAAGGTGGCTTAGGAACTGGACGAAGCAGATATAACTTTGTCTTATCCTTGAATGGTTCCTTTGCGAGTGAAAGCCCAAGTATATTGAACTCCTCTTTTCTATCACCGAATTCATTGAGTGGTAGAGGTGCAAAATTGATTTTAATCACATCCTTCACAAAAGTGTAGATGTTGTCATAATCATCAAATAATGCATGACAATCATATTGTTGTCAATGGAAAATGAGACAATGGAGTGTTGAGATAATCTTACCTCATTATCCTTGTTGAGCCATTGTAGCTTGTACGGATGTGGGTGCTCCTTTGTCGACAACTTTAATTTTTCTACCATATTGTTCAATACAACACTTTCACAACTTCCATTATTGATGATAATATCGCAAAGCTTACCTTGCGAGGTGTTGGAAGAGTGGAAGATATTGTGTTTTAGACATGGCTCTTCTTTATCTGTTGTTGCTTGAAAGCTTCTTTTAGCCTCCAAAGATTCACTATATTCAACAGGAATATATTCTTCGTCATAGACTGGTTTGTCATTCTCCTCTTTTTTAATCACTTCCGGAATGTCATCAAGACCATATCATCATATATTGGATCTCCTTTTCCCTTTTCTTCAAACACTTCACAAATGTTAGCACCAACATATTCTTCATCGTATATTGGTTCTTCCATCGTCTCCTCTTCAAACGATTCCTGAACGTCTTCTTCTTCTTCTTCAGAGAGTTTTTTAGTCTTTATAACGGAAGAGATTGTTAGATTTTTGGTTAGTGCTCTTATATTTTAAATGTTAAAAAGTCCCACATAGGATGATTTAGAGAGTTTTTTAGTCTTTATATAGTAATGTGTTATAAAAATTGTATAAGAAGCTTGGATAGAAGTCTTTATACACAATTATCTTGTAAAAAGTCTTCCTTGCGAGCTCTTTTTTCCGCAGAAAGTATGAATATTTTTAATTTGAAAAAAAAATTATATGAATTTTGTATAAATAAATTTTCTTACATAATTTAAAATAGTAATGATATTTGTACAACCATTTTGTTACAACTCTTTTTCATACTTACATTGTGTTTTTACTCTCTCTTTCTCTCTCTTCATATCTCCCTTTCTATTGTTTTTGGACCAATATAAAGAGAGAGAAAGAAGAATGTCTCGAAAGTTATTTACAAAATAGTGTCCATATATTCAATTATGTCTATGTCTTCAGCTTTAGAGTGATTACTTTAATTTTCTATTATACAATACTTACGATTATAAAATACAAATTGTGTTTTCACATCACAAATTTACTCCTCGGCTCTACTACACCCAATGTGTTTCCATCTCCACCGGCTACGCTTGAACATATTGTCTATTTTGATTGAAAAGCTCTCATGAAGTAAAAGCTAATCCAAACTTAACTAAAGTATTTAAGAGCTTTAATTACTTTAACCAAGGTTGAGACTATTGTTTAGATCTTCTTATATCTTTCATTAAAAAGGTAACCCAACTTTAAAGAAAACAAATCAATAATCACACATTATAACACGACAATTGATCACAAATTTTGTTCAATTATGTCTATGTCTTTGTCGGTAGGGTGACTACTATAATTTTCTATTATGCAATACTTACAAATATAAAATACAAAATGTGTCTTCGGCATGATGACTACTATAATTTTGGGTAAAAGTTACTCCTCGGCTCTACTTACTACGCCCAATCTCCACTTGCTATGTTTGAACTTATTGTCTATTTTTTCAATAAATATGAAACATAAATAGTAAATATCATTTATGTATTGTCTCTTAACATTTCCTTTGATACCTTGGACAAAATGACATGCAAGAATTGTGTAAGCTTAGATCATATGCATTAATACTAGGAAAATTGTATGGTGAAGTCATGAAAATGACTTTTCTAGTGAATTTAACACTATAACATCAAAAATGTAGTGAGTAACACCCCAGTGTTTGTACAATGGCATCAAAAGTTCAGTCCTCATAGTATCATCAATTCATCAGATTAACAAGACTACACTTAATCTAATTTTATCCTACCTTGTTTTAAGCGTAACACCCCACAAACTGTAACACTTAAGACTATGATATAATATCATCAACTCTGTTTGCATGTTAAAAATTCCAACGATAAAATAGCACCTGTAAGTCCAAGATGTTGCAAGCATTACTAGATGAATTACTATTGATCATTAATCAGTAATCAACAATTTAAAAATGAATCAAACATTAAGATCAAAATTAATTTTTTCAAAAAAGTCAGTTTCCTGACTGCACCGTAGAAGCTCCCTTAATACTAATCTGAGTGCACTTAAACAAATAATTTTCCAATTTGGTATTTTCATGGACCAAAAATTGATGGAATAAATTTTAATTAAAATCGGAGACTAAACATTGATAGACTTTTCTTATATTTTAAAAGTTAAGAAGTCCCACATAGAATAGTTTAGAGAATTTTTGAGTCTTTATACACTAACGTATAATAAATGAAATTAAACAAGCGTGACGAAAGGAAATTTCCTTGTGAAGAAGAAAGTTTCTTTCACATGCTCGTAATTATTTTGATTGAAAAGCTTTCGTAAGGTAAAAATTAATTCATTTTAACCTAAAACTAATCCGATTCAAAAAAACCTAAAACTAATCCAAACTCAACATAAGATGTTTCAATTTCGTAAGTTAAGTATTTAAGAGCTTCAATTACTTAAGTCAAGGTTGAGACTATTGTTTAGATCTTACATATCTAAAGTCCAAAAAGTAAATCGAACTCTAAAGAAAACAAATAATAAACGCACATTAAAACATAGACAATTGATCATAGAGTTTGTTCAATTATGTCTATGTGTTTGGATATAGAGTGACTACTACAGTTTTTTATTATGAAATACTTACAATTACTTATTATGAAATACTTACAATTACAAAATACAAACTGTGCTTAAATACTATAGTCAGGGACGAAGTCAGAAAAAGTGATTAAAGATGGCAAAAATATAACACATGATAAATAATATCGATAATAACTAATTGTTTACCAGTTTTAATAAAAATAAAAAAATATATATTTTATGATAATAAAAATGGATGAACAAAAATAATATTTTAATAAAATTTACTAAAAATACGAGGGTCTTCCGTTAAATTGAATCCAATACGAGGGTCTTCCGTTAAATTGAATCCATATTAGCATTTCCCATTTTTATTATTAAGAATTGTATAAAATTCTCTCAAAACAAAATCGTATAAAATATAGTTTATTGAGAGAAAAAGCAATGCAACAAAAAGCCATAAAAATATGCACTCCTCTATAATATTTTTGTTGTGACTGTCTTTATATATATCCTTTTCAATATAAATAAATAGTCAGTAATAAAATCAAGGGTTAAATAAGTTTTTCGTCCCTATAATTATATCAAATTTTGATTTTGATTTTAGTCCTTAAAAAATAAAATGCGATGTTTTTATCCTCACAAATTTTTTGTTTTAATGTTGGTCTGTAGTGGATATAATTTTGACATGTTTTTAACATAATATGAAGGGTTAATAGGTCTTTACCCCACTGTAATATAGGTCATTTTCGGATTTCCCCTATACATTTTTTCTTTTTTGATTTACCCCCTGTAAAAAATTTTGTTTTGATTTACCCCCTAGTAGGCCAAACAAAAACCAATTTTATTTTTTTTTAAGAAATTTTCGTTTTTGTTTGACCTATTAGGGGGTAAATCAAAACAATTTTTTTTTACAGAGGGGTAAATAAAAAAAAAAATTACAGGGGGGAAAACCGAAAATGACCTATATTACAGTGGGTTATCTAGAGGAGGTTATTCAGTAGCCATCGCGGGTTTCATTGATTATCTTCCATTCCCTTCTCACAACAAAAGGCAAAGACGGAGGATATCGAATGATCAATTCACCATTGAGAGCATTAACCCCAAAAATAAGAGTATTGTTGTGTTCTATAGGCGGTAGATCAAACAATAACTTGGCGTTCTAATAATTTATAGGTTAATAATTTGTTAGACTTGATTGCAGTTATGGTTCCTTTCAGTTTCTTCTTTTTTGTTGATACTGTCATCGTTTTTGGATTGTTGTTATTATTTGGTGTAGTTGTTTAGCGTTGAAAGTCCCTGATTTGTGGAACTTTATGCTCAAAAGAAATGAAAAAGAGCATAATATGTCTGAATAAGTAGTCACAGATCTTCACTGCTTCATAGTTCTCAAGTTTTAGTTCATATTTATGCAACATGCCTTCAGTTTGATTTTCATGTCAGTTTTATTTCACTGTACAATGTGTTGTAAATTGTTTGATTGGGAATTTATACGTCAGTGAGTATGGAATTGATACATAGGGAATGCATAGCCTACTCTTTTAGCATTCATAATGAAAAGAAAGAAAATAAGAGATTAAGTCTCAAGTTTGGTTGGCGAGATAAAGAACACCAAATGAATTTGAAGTAGGAGATCTTTGGTTTGAATGATGGAAAATATAACTAATTTACTAACATCTAGGAAAATGCTTTATAATGCGAATGACTTTCAATGTAAACAAACAAATGATGTGTCAAATGAAATTAGGATTGTTAATGCTTTATCCTCCCTTACATTTCAGCGACGATGATGATCCCAAAATGACGATGATGATTACATTTCAGCGATGATGACGTCTTAGTTTTGAAGGAGTGAAAATAACAATTTTATGATGGTTGAATTGAATCCTACGCCGACCTCCTTGTGTGGTCACTGTCAATCCTTGTCGCTGGAGTATGCTACTTCACCGCCACAGAGTTGAAAACTGATGCGGGAAAATTGGCTCACCAGTACCCAGTAATTTTCTCGTCCGCTGCCAATGCAAAATCTTTTTCGATGACGGCGGTGCTCCATCACTTCCTATCCACAACCGTTTCTGCCAATGTCAGATTCGCCATTGTCATCGATCACACATAGTTAGTTTTGTATCACATAACAAGAGAATATGATGATGAAGTTAGTTTATCACATCTAAAATCACACACCAGAAATCTATGTAATAATACTCTTTGTCCAAGTCAAACAATCTTGCACCAATTACAAAATCAATGTAAGACTTATTCAGCTTAAAAACTCAACCAGTTTAAAGTTTCACTCACTCTCCCCTCATATATAAAGCACAAAACCAAACTTCAACAATATACCTTCAAAAAATATCACAGTAAAGAACTTAAAAGTGATCAGATAATGGCAAGGAAGATAAAAGTTTCTGAAGTAGCTGAAGAAGGAAACATGGTTTGGGGTGATCGGAAGATATGATGAAAAGAGCTGCATCACTAGGAGGAGCTCGGGGAGTCCGAAAGCGATTCTTTCTGCAGGTATCAATCTTGATCTCTCTTTCACTCTTTATGTTCTACCTTGATTTAAGCCTTTCTTCTTCTATTTTTGCGTTACTATTTCATTTCGGTTACTCGATGACTCTTTTTGTTTTTGTGATTTTCTCAATTCAAAGGCCACTATCCTATTCGCTCATTATAATTAGTTAATGAATTTTCACGATTGATTATGAATTATGTTTTCACATTTTAAATATATGAATTATGAACTTGTTAATTTCAATATATGAAACATAGACACTGGACATATAACACTAACACTGACATGTGGACACCGGTAAAAATTTAAAAAAATGAAGTAATTGAATGCTACAGAAAATTTTCAATTTAAATCTTACATGCGCTTTTTTACTACCTTATGAATTATGAAAGTAAAAATACCAAAGTTAAGGTTATAAATGATATATGATGTTCCTATACTGAATATGCTCATTAATTTGCTAATCTGTTTCTTTTTCCTCAAGGCCTTAATATTAGTGTGCATGGAATTGAGATACTTTGAATTTAAACTAGGCCTTATTTATTTTTGTGGAAACTTGAACTTCTTCTTTGGTTTGAATCAGTGTAGAATTTTCACACACAACCAAGGCTTGAACAGAAACATGCTTCTTTACTAAGTAGGTTGAACTTGGCACGATGTTGTGGGACATTTGAGAAATCGCATTTCTTAACCTTCACCATCAATGACGAGCATATAGATATAACTAGTTACATTTTTTGTGTTTTTCACTTTTTCTTATATTTCAAGAGTTAAGAAATCCCACATAGAATAGTTTAGAGAGTCTTCGAGTCTTAATATACAAATGCATAACATCAAATTGTATACAAATATAAAAGAGTAAACTTATTCAGGGCCAAGTTACGGTTGCATTTATTTAATATGCAATCGTTCCATGGTTTAGAGTCAAGGTTCATCTTTATAGTTTGTTATTTTTTTAAATACGTGTAATTAGTTAAACAAGGTTGAGGCTGTTGCTTAGCCCTTACCATATATTATACATATATAAACCCACAAGAACTCATGATTCATTACAAAAGTTTGATCAATTGTGTCTACTTATGAAAAGCTTATTTATTACTTATATTAAAATAATTTGACTTCATTTTAACTTTTTTTTTATTGAAATAGCTTCTACATAGGCCGTTATAAGTGCGTTAATTTAAGTTTTTTTTTTCTTTCCAAACATGACATATATCAACAGAATTTTTTATAGCTAAAAAGATCATAGATCACACATAGTTGATTTTGTATCACATAAAAAGATCGAAAGAAGTGGCAATGCCCAATTCAGAATTGCACTATTGACATCGAATATGATGAAGTCATTCTCTTCACATATGAAATCACATGCCAGAAATCTATGTATGCCCTTTATCCAAGTCAAACAAGCTTGCACTAATTATAAAGTCTAAGAGACTGCCAAATGTTTATATATAGAGAGAGAGACACACCATAGATTATAAACAAATAAAGGAATAAATCTATTTCTAAAGAAAAAAGAATAAAACTAATTAACATGACTTGTTCAGCTTTAAAAACTAAACTAGCTTCATTTTTTGTGTTTGTGACTTCTCTTACCGTTAATAATAACTGTGAAAATTTGTTTTGCTGGTACAATGTTAAACCATAAAGAAAAAAAAAAATCAGCTTCTTTTTGACCTTAATATGTGAGAGATTAATAAGTTTTTTAGTGTTTTTATTTTTTTAAAGTTAAGAAGTCCCACATAGGATGGTTTAGAGAATTTTCAAGTCTTTATATACTAATGTGTAATACACATTTATAACAAGTTAATTGGAGTTTATTTCTTAAATAGACTTGTATTTAAAAAAAAATGGATATGGATTTTACCTTTTTTATTTA
This sequence comes from Medicago sativa, assembly GCF_051527215.1. Lineage (NCBI taxonomy): Eukaryota > Viridiplantae > Streptophyta > Magnoliopsida > Fabales > Fabaceae > Medicago > Medicago sativa. The sequence goes on from NC_140754.1 coordinate 8,355,282, forward strand.
AAAAAAATGGATATGGATTTTGTACCAAAAAAAAAAAAAACTACCATGTAATTTTCGTTCTATAAAGTGCGAACAAGTTTAATATAGGCAATCCAGTTAATAGCCCATAGGTTTAGTCCATTTTTGGTGTTTGTACTTGGTGTCTTTACTATTAATAGATATAAAGTATTGTGTCTTTTTATTAACATCTCCTTTGATGCCTTGTACAAAATGAATGACAAGAATAGAATAAGGGTATATCATAAAAAATCATATGCATTAGTATTAGTATGATCACACTTAGACAAATAATTCTCCAATTTGGTATTTACTTGGGCCAAAAATTGATGAAATATTAATCAAAAACACTAAATTGAAGACTAAACATCAATAGAATTTTATTGTACTTACTAAAAACATATTTAATCAAATTAAAATTAGATAAAGATCATAGATCACACAATTTAGTTTGCACTCCCTCCGTTTCATAATGATTGTCGCTTTTTAATCAGTAGTTTTGAGTCTCATTTTTGTATTGTGTTTGTTCCTTTGGTGCTGCTTTGTTTCTCCGTCGGTATATGATGTGTGTGCTGTCCCCATTTCCTACTTCATTTTATGTCTTTCTTATTCTTTATTGTTTTTTAAAAAGCAACTGATCTCATCTCATCTCATATATATAAAAAGGTTGACACTAACACAATAGAAACAAAGGGAAAGGAAGCTTAAGATGAGCATCTATTTGAGCTTGAGCCAATTATTACCAAGATGTAATTCAAATTCATTCTTATGTAGTGGAAAGGCCTTGCAATCTGAAGTTTTGCGCTTAGGAAAAGAAACGTTCTTGGTGGATGCAGGACTTAGGACCCCCAGAAATTGTATGCGAGATGAGCTTACAAGAGTGTCAATCAACCCAACCACCACGTTTGAGAATAAGGTGGGATTCATGGATCGAGCTGCCGGTGAATCAAATATCAGAAAGAAGAATTTAGAGAGATTATTCACTGATCTAGTGGCTGGTGAACCACTAATCAAAGAGCAAGCTGCTGCCAGGTTTAATGATTTGGCAGGATCCACAGATGTATTGGCTGATGAACCGCTTCTTCTTCTCCCACGAAGATTCAGGCAAGACCGAGCTTGGATGAAATTGCATAAGATTTGGCGAACAAATACAAAGGTGAAAGGCTTTATTATTGATAAAGTCAGAGGAGGTTATTCAGTAGCCATCGCGGGTTTCATTGCTTATCTTCCATTCATCGTAATAGCATGTTACGTCTTCTATTATCAATTTCAAAGTCACTGTGTCATTTCTTACTTTCATTGCACTCAAGTAGATAGTTAAGAAATTTTGTGCGTTTCAAAGGTGGGTTCAGTGAGTTGTGGATTCGATATACATGCCTCTAGTTAGTTGATGAGCATGATGTATTGTATCTTGTGCCTGTAGTTCTATATTAGAATCCAGATAATTAGACAAGTATTTTTACAAGGCTCTGATTGATAGCATTTTCACACACAACCAAGGCTTGAACAGAAACATGCTTCTATACTAAGTAGGTTGAATTTGGAATGATGCTTATGTTGGGACATTTGAATAATCGCATTTCTTAACATTCACAATCAATGATGAGCACAAAGTTACAAGTATTTATATTTTTTTGTGTGTTTGTGATTGATTATGGATTGTGTGTTGGAGTGAAAAGTAAATTATCTATCTGATTATAAGTGTGAAGATTGTTTTGTTGGCATGACGTTTTTACTTCAGCAAATTATTTTCTCAGTTTCTTTTAAACTTTGAAACAGATGAGCAATTGTTACGTCTTCATGTGTTTTTCACTTTTTCTTATATTTCAAAAGTTAAGTAGTCCCATATAGAATAGTTTAGAGAGTCTTTGAGTCTTTATATATAAATCTGTAACATCAAATTATATACTTTTATAAAAGAGTAAACTTAATTTGAGAGGATCATCCGAAGTTTGTATTGTGCAAACTTTCTTTCAGCGGTTCTGGATATATAAGGTTAATCTTATCTTTATGTTCTGGATAAGGTTAATCTTTATACTTTATAGTTTGTTTTTTTTATTACTCATAATTACACTATATAAAACTTTCTTAATTTTAAATAAGGTTAATCTTATCTTTATGTTCTGGATAAGGTTAATCTTTATACTTTATAGTTTGTTTTTTTTATTACTCATAATTACACTATATAAAACTTTCTTAATTTTAAAAAATGGCTATGAGTTTTGTTAAACAAGGTTGAGGCCATTGCTTAGACTTTACCATATATTCGATCAGTTAGAAAACATGTCCGAAAATTGCTTTTTTGACATTGAATACTTCCTATTGACACAAGTAAATGACCAAATTACCCCCAGCGGTAGTTAACTGCCTCTGGCATATGCGCCGGGTGTTAACTGCCATTGGCTCCTCCAGAGGCAGTTAATTGCATCTGGCTTTGCTGCTTTTTATTGTGATTTTACGCGTTTCGGTCGAAAAATCAAAATAAATCGAAACTTATTTAGAATTCTACGAAACTTTACATACCCTATATATATATTTTTTTAGAGCTGTCTGCAAAAAACCAGATCAAAATTTCTAGGTCGACGTTTTGATGTTTTGGTTTCTTGAGTTATTGGCGCATTAAAAATTCATATTTAATCCATCCGTTGTCGAAAAATTCTAATTTTTTGCGGGAAATGTTTTTTTTATGTTCTTAATATGTGTACAAAAAATAATGAAAAAATTCAACCTCTATATACATCTCAACTTTTTCAGCAATTACACTCATTGAACTTTTTCATAAAAGCCAATCCATATTAACCTAAAAGCTATTCTAAACTGAACTTAAGTATTTTTAATTTGAGAGCTTCAAATACATTAACCAAGTTTGAGGTCATTGCTTAGACCTTACTATATCTTTGTTCTAAGGAAAACAGAAAGTAAACACGCATGAGAACTCGTGATTGATCATGAAGTTTGATCAATTGTGTCTACGTTTCTTACGACAGGGAGACAACTATAACTTCTCAGAGCAAGTCTACCAGTGAAACTTAGACACAGGTGCTTCCACACTGTCAATCAATTTTGCATCGTGCCAATGGTGTGTTAAAACTTCTCTCTTGTTGTTCTACCACGAGCATTATTCTCCCCCATATACTTTCCCAAACTATCAACATGCATGAACTTGGTATGTTGCAAGATGTCATCTTTAAGTTGTCGGTCAACATATTTAAAGATTTTTTTTGAGTTTTTTTTATTGTAAATCATTTCCCCTAACGCATAGCAAAACTGCACACATGATATTATTATGTTTGAAGCTGACCCAAATATCATTTTTATCCAACATGTAAGTAATATTGGCTACGACCTATGACTGGAAGTGTTATTTTTATCCCTTTTAATGTGATATTTACTTCAAACATCATGCAGCTAGTTAAGGATTATAGTTCATGTAAAAATTCTGTTAATAGTTTCTTGGCTACGTTAAACAAATGAATAAAACTAATTCGCTCATTATTATTAGCTTCTTGAATCCGTTAACTTTTCTCAGACCTTGTTGAATATTTCACGATTGATTGTGAATTATGTTTTTGTTTTTTAAATGCGCATTTTATTACCTTATGAATTTTGAAAGTAAAAATACCAAATTAAAGTTATATGATGATGTCCCAGTACTGAATTTGCTCATTAGTTGATAATTTGTTCCCTTTGTCTGTGTGTCAACTATAAAGCATAGACACACCACTGTAAAGAGAAAAGTGTTATTCATTATTCAATCGTTCAATACAAGTAGTAGTCACCTATTTATAGTAAAGATAACAAAGCAACTAGACTTAGCTTACAAGTAGCTGCGCAAAGACTAAACTACCCCTTACATTCCTTTTCCTAAACTGAACATTCCCTGAAACAGTTTATACAAAGGGTTAGTTTGGTTCTTTCAAGCTATCCATAATACCAAGCTTAGATCTCAGCTTGCAAAATGCTTCCAACTTCAGTGGCTTAGTCATGATATCAGCTAATTGATCTTGAGTGGCGCAATGCTTCAGCTCCATGATTCCATCTTTAGTCAAATCTCTTAGAAAGTGAAACCTGACATCTATATGTTTGCATCTACCATGCATGACTGGATTCTTAGACAGCTTTATTGAGGAGCTATTATCACAGTAGATTGTTGTCACTTCTTTCTGAACTTCATTCAAGTGGTGTAGGATTCTTCTTAGCCAAATTCCTTGACATGAACATGAAGCTGCTGCAACATATTCTGCTTCAGTAGTGGAGAGAGTAACTATAGGTTGTTTTTTTGATGACCAAGCTATTGCACTTTCACCAATCATGTACACATAGCCTGAAGTACTTTTCCTATCATCAATATCACCTGCATAATCTGAATCTGACCAGCCAGTCAATTTCACCTCTTTTCCTCTTTTATACAGTATTCCATAGCTAGTAGTTCCTTTCAAGTATCTCAGGATCCTCTTGATAGCTGCCAGGTGCATTTCAGTGGGTCTCTCCATGTATCTAGCAACCAGGCATACTGAGTATGCTAGATCAGGTCTGGTGGCAAGCAGGTACATTAGACAGCCAACCATTTGTTTGAATTTGCTTGCATCTGTTGCTTTAGCACTCTCATCCTTCACCAGTTTAGTTCCAGTCACTATAGGATTACAAACCATATTGCAGTTCTCCATACCAAACCTTTCTAAGATTTCAGTAGAGTACTTGCATTGACTAATAAAGATCCCTTCATCACACTGCTTTACTTCTACTCCAAGAAAGTATCTCATCTTTCCCAGGTCAGTCATAGCAAAATTCCTTTGCATTGAATGTTTGAATGATTCAAACATTTCAATGTCATCTCCAGTGTAGATTAGATCATCTACATACAGACTAACTATAAGTACTCTCCCATCAGAATTATTTTTCACAAATAAAGTATGTTCATGTGAACATTTTTCAAACTTTTCTTGAGCAAAGTAGTATTCTATCTTGCTGTACCATGCTCTAGGTGCCTGTCTTAATCCATACAGGGCCTTCTTCAGTTTATACACTTTACTTGTGTCTGCCTTTTGGTAACCTAAAGGTTGCTCCACATACACATTTTCAATTAAGTCACCATGCAAAAAGGCACTCTTAACATCAAGTTGATACACTTTCCAGCCTTTGCAAGCTGCAACTGCCAGAAGAGTTCTGATGGTGTCCCATCTTGCTACTGGTGCAAACACCTCATTGTAATCAACTCCAAGCTTCTGAGCATATCCCTTAGCAACCAATCTGGCTTTGTGCTTCTCAATTTCCCCTTTTTCATTCAGCTTAGTTTTGTAAACCCACTTTACTCCTATCTTCTTGCAACCTGCTGGCAAATCAGTAAGCTCCCAAGTGTTGTTACTTTCTATTGAGTCAATTTCTTGCTTCATAGCTTCTCTCCATACCTTCATTTTTGATGCTTCATCAAAGGTACTAGGATCAGATGAAGTACTGAACAAAGCTAACCCACTCTGCAATTCATCTTCTTCAGCTTCTCTGCCAGTCACATAATCTCTCAAATAACTTGGTGGATTTCTTGTTCTAGGGGAAAGTTCAACTTCATCAGTTGACTCAACATCTGTCTCTACTTCATGATCAGAGGCAGCATGCTCATGATCTGAAGTGTCATTCCCATTTGTATGATCAAATCCATCCATTTCTGGTTCAGTTTGATCAAATGGCTCATCAGTTGTGAATTCTATCACATCATCATCTATCAAGGTTGAACTTGACTGTGTGTTTTTATTACCATTCCAGTTCTACCCTTGTGTTTCTTCAAATACTACATCCCTGCTGATTATCACTTTCTTACTTTTAGGATCATATAGCTTATAAGCCTTTGATTCTTCACTTAAACCAAGTAGAATGCATCTGGTACTTTTGTCATCAAGTTTCTTCCTCTGAATGTCTGGTATATGAGTATAGGAAATGCATCCAAAAACTCTAAAGTGTTGAACTGTAGGTTTCACCCCACTCCATGCTTCCTCTGGAGTTATGTCCTTAACTGACAATGTGGGGCTTCTGTTTAACACATGAGTGGCCCATACAACTGCTTCTGGCCAGAAAACCTTGGGAACATTTCTAGCTGCAAGCATACTTCTCACCATATTCATCAGAGTTCTATTCTTTCTCTCTGAAACACCATTTTGTTGTGGTGTGTAAGCAGTGGTCAGTTGTCTCTTGATTCCATTTGAGCTGCAAAATTCATTGAATTCTGTAGAAGTATACTCCCCACCTCTGTCAGATCTTAGGCATTTGATTAAACCTCCAGATTCCTTTTCAACTAAGACTTTGAACAATTTGAATGTTTCAAATGCCTTTGATTTCTCTTTTAGTATGTACACCCATGTTTTCCTACTGAAATCATCAGTGAAGGTTATGAAGTATCTGCTCCCAGAGTTGGAACTAGGTGAGATAGGGCCACAGAGATCAGAGTGAATCAATTCAAGCCTTTATGAAGCTCTCCATTGTGCTTTCTTAGGAATGGTTTCCCTGTGTTGCTTTCCCAACAAGCAATCTTTGCATTTTTCTTCAATCTCCTGCAATACTGGTAAATCCCTCACCATTTCTTTCTTAATCAGAATTTTCAGACCCTTCCAACTGAGATGTCCATACCTCTGATGCCATATCTTAGCATCTTCACATTTTTCAATTTTCAGACATTCAGGAACAATAACTGGTGCAGAGATGATGAACATTCTATTGGTACTCATCTGGGTTGACATGATCAGACCCCTCTCCTCATGATACACTTTGCTAGTATCCCTTTTAAAAACAATTGTTAGATTCTTCTGCTGAAGTTGTCCAATGCTAAGCAAATTGTTTCTAAGTCCAGGAAGATAATACACATTTGTTATAACTTGAACAATGCCACCAATAATCAATTTCAAGTTTCCTCTTCCCATAACAGGCATTCTAGAATCATCACCCAACTTAACTGATTCTCTAAACTCACTATCAAAATCAAACAGCCAATCTTTTGATCCTATCATATGATTTGAGCAGCCAGAATCAAGAAACCATACCTCATCTTTGGCATTTGTGTTTAATGAAGATTGAGCCATAAGAAGCAATTCACCATCTTCAAACTCAGCAAAGTTGGCATTTTCTTCCCATAGGGGACACTCATTCTGATAGTGTCCCAGCTTGTGGCACTTGAAGCACTCAACACTTGCTTTGTTGATTCTTCCTCTACCCCTTCCTCTTCCACCAGAACGTCCTCTTCCTCTACCATTCCCCACAGAACCTCTTTCACCATTAGAGACCTTCAAAGCTTGTTCAGCCTCAAAATCTTGATTTTGAGATTTCATACGTTGTTCTTGAACAAGTAGACTGCTCTGTAGCTCATCAATTGATAGCGCAGTGACATCATTTGATTCTTCAACGGAACACACTACGTAATTGAATTTACTTGTTAAAGATCTCAGAATCTTTTCAACAACAAGAGTTTGATCCATTTTCTCACCATGCGCTGTCATCTTATTCGCAATAGAGAGAGTTCTTGAGAAGTAATCATCAATGCTTTCACCTTCTTTCATTGCAAGAATCTCAAATTCTCTGCGTAAAGCTTGCAATTGGGCACGTTTCACCTTGGTAGAACCTTGATACTTCTTGCGCATAGAATCCCAAATATCCTTTGCTGAATCTTTAACCAGAATGGTTTCTATAATCGTTCTATCAATAGATTGAAACAGATAGTTTTTGACCTTAAGATCAAGAAGCTTACTATCCTTTGCAGCTTTTTCTTGTTCTGGTGTTGGATTTTCAGGAGCAATTGTGACTCCAGTTTCAACCAAATCCCAATATTCTTTGGAGCGAAGAAGATTTTCCATAAGCATGGCCCAGTGATCGTAGAATCCATCAAACTTTGGAATAGAAGGTTGGGCGAAATTCGCAGAATCCGCCATGGATGAATGCTTCGAAGCGATGAAGATGAAGAAAGAGGAATATCGTAACAACCCGTAACAAACTTTTCACGCCAAAAAGCTGCGCTTTTTGTGATTTGTTCTACAAGCCCTTAACCCGAGCTCTAGATACCAATTGTAAAGAGAAAAGTGTTATTCATTATTCAATCGTTCAATACAAGTAGTAGTCACCTATTTATAGTAAAGATAACAAAGCAACTAGACTTAGCTTACAAGTAGCTGCGCAAAGACTAAACTACCCCTTACAACCACGCCGATAATAATTTAAAAACAGTGACATTATCGGACATTGATTCACGGCAGTCAATGAATCGATGTAGGTACGAAGTTATTCAATCATTGCCATGTAATTAAGAGCAGACGGTTGACACCTACACTCGGTATTTTTAATTGTAAAATAAAAAATCAATCTGCCTCTTCTATAGCAATCAGATTGAGATCGAACGGTCACTGATATTCCAACTGTGTGACAGGAAATCATTAAATGCATTAAATCACGTTTTGACATTATTCAATGTAATCGCATGTGTCGGTATCAAGTTTGTGCCAGACACTGACACATATTAGAAGTGTCAGTTCTTCATGGGCTAATATTAGATTGATTGGCAATGAGATACTTTTAATTTCATACTTCAAATTTGAACCTTATTAAGACTTGAACTTATTGTCCGCAATGCATTGGGTTCATTTTGTTCTAAATGTTATGTTTTGTCTAGCATTGAGGAATGATTTAGTAAGTAGCTCCAGTTATATCTGTAGCACATACACTTTTGATAAAAACCGTGTCTGATAGTTTCGTTGTAAGACACCGTTGTCGACATGATATCAACACAGCTGTATAAGGATTCACTGAGTACTGGATGTTATACACATGCCTCTATTTAGTTGATCAGCATGATGTATTGTATTGTGTACATATAGTTCTATATTAGAATCCCAAATATTCATTTTGAATCTTAATCAAATTGATATAAGGATTGTAAAAAACTGAAGAGTAATAAGAGTAGGATCTGGAGGTTGGATACTCTCTACATTCTCCATCTAAGCAACATTGATAAAAACATTATAATTGATAGCATTTTGAGAAAAAGAAACAAATTTTGTTCAAGAATTATAATCTGTGAAGCCCCGATACTTCAAAATGGATGATGTATTGTATCCCCTACATATCCTGCACCGATACCTGCCCGATACTTCCCGTTATGTATCAGAAGAGTATCCAAAGATTAAATTTTATTTTTTTAAAAAATAATTATCCGATACTTCCCGATACGTATCAGGAGAGTATCCGACAATTATTCTGCACTGATACCTGCCCCAATATTTCCCAATTAATGTTAACTAAAATAACTTAACTCCTGAGTACTGATGTGTTCTTTTTTGGATATAGTGTTTCTTTTTTGGATAGATATAATATAACACTAACAATGTTCCTTTTGAATATAATATAGCAGTGATGGTGCTCTTTTTGGGATATATTGTTTATGTAATTAACTAATCATCACTCTCTTAATCGTCAATATTATTTATATTTATGTTGATGTGCTACGAGTCTATGACTGGTTTTTTTTGTTTGTTAATATATTTGCATATTAAAAAAATGGTTATAATTATATTGTACATTTAATTATATAAGTTTTTTTATTAACGTATCCCAGCCGTATCGTATCTTGATTTTTGAAATTTTTCCGTATCGGCGTATCGTTGCAGTATCGTATCCGTATTGTATCTCGTATCCGGGCTTCACAGATTATAATTGATAGCATTTGTTTTGTTGGTATGATGTTCAATCAAAAAATTCCTTTACGGTTTCTTTTGGACTGTTGAAATATGCAAGAGATTGTTAGCTTTTTTTAGTTTTTTTCTTATGTTTTAAAAGTTAAGAAGTCCCACATAGAATAGTTTAAAACGTTTTTGAGTCTTTATTATATACTAACATATGGTAGAAGAATGTACACAAGAAAATGAAATGGACTTCCATTGATGAAGTGTTTGAGCAAATTCAATTTCAATTTGATGACGTCCCTTTCAAACTTGTGATGACGTCCCTTTCAAACTTGTTATCTTTTTGTGATGACGTCCCTTTCAAACTTGTTATTTTTTTGTTTATATTCATTTTATATTCATAATTACACTTAAATTAAAATTAGCTTATATCTCAACTTTTTCACCAATTCTCTAATTTAACTTTTTCATGAATATTACACTTAAGTCAAAATTAGCTTATATCTCAACTTTTTCACCAATTCTCTAATTTAACTTTTTCATGAATATCAAAAGCTTTGGAGGATTATTTTTGTAAGTTAAGTACAAAACTTATTTTGATTGAAACACACTTATAAGGTAAAAATTAATCCTTATTAACCTAAAGCTAATCCGAACTCAACTCAAGTATTTAAGAGCTTCAATTACTTTAACTAAGGTTGAGACTATTGTTTAGATCTTACTATATCTTCCGTTAAAAAAGTAAATCAATGTTTGTTAAATCATGTCTATGTCTTCGACTGTAGAGTGACTACTACATTTTTCTGTTATGCAATACTTACGACTACAAGATACAAATTGTGCTTAAATACTACCGTCAATATCACAATTTTACTCCTCCGCTCTACTACACCCATGTACTTTTAATCAAAATGACCTGAAATTGATGAAATATTAATCAAAATCACTAAATTGGAGACTAACCATCAATAGAGTTTTGTAGTAATCACTAAAAACAATTTTAACCAAATTAAAGTTAGATAAAGATTATAAATCATACAATTTAGGTTGTATTGTATCGCATAAGAAACTTGAAAGAAGTGGCAAATCAAACACCAGAAATCTATGTAATAATACCTTTTTGTTCAAGTCAAACAAGCTTCCAGCAATTACAAAGTTTAAGAAACTTCCAAATATTTATAAACAAACAAAGGAATTGCTATAAACTCAGCTAATTCAAAGGTTCACTCACTCTCCACTACAAAAGCACAACAAAACCAACACAACACCAAATGTGCAATATAAAAAAATGTACAAGGAAACTTTTTCATAGCAATCATTCCTTGCCTTATGATATAATTTAGGATTACAACACTAATGACAAATTACAAAATCAATATAAGACTTATTCAGCTTAAAAACTCAACCAGTTTAAAGTTTCACTCACTCTCCCCCTCATATATAAAGCACAAAACCAAACTTCAAAAAAATCACACTAAGAACTTAAAAGTGATCAGATAATGGAAAGGAAGAGAAAGGTTTCTGTAGTAGTTGAAGAAGGAAGCAGGGTTTGGGATGGTATGATGAAAGAAGCTGCATCACTAGGAGGATCTCGGGGAGTCCGAAAGCGATTCTTTCTGCAGGTTATCGATCTTATCTCTCTTTCACTCTTTAAGCTCTACCTTGATTTATGCTTTTCTTCTATTTTTGTTTTACTATTTCATTTCTGTTACTCAATGATGGTTTTTGTTTTAATGATTTTCTCAATACTAACGCCGCTATCGTATTCACTCATTATTTATTAGTTTGTTGAAGTTTTGCGATTGAGGTATGAATTATGTTTTCAAATTTTAAATATATGAATGAACTTGTCCATTTCAATCTATGAAACACAAACATCGGTTACACTAACACCGACACTAACATTGACACGACCATATATGCATGATTACATCTAATTTTGTCATTTCCTAGATTATAATCAGGGTGGACTTGTCGTATCCAGTATCTATGTCTGTGTCAATTCTTCATAAACGTGAATGGCTTGGGTTCATTTTGTTCTGAATGTTATTTTATGATTGGCATTGAGAAACGTTATTAACAAGTATGTCCAGTTGTAATTTCATTTCTAGGTCTGTGTGGTATGATATTTTTTCCGTCATGGTAATAATAGCATATAGTCTTTTAGTATCAATTTCAAAGTCTTTGTTGTATTATATTTTGTTATTTCATACCTTCTTTGAACTCAAGTATTGTGCGTTTCTGGTTGGATACTCTTTACATTCTCCATCTAAGTAACATTGATGAAAGAATTATAATTGATAGCATTTTCACACCCGACCAAGGCTTTAACAGAAACATGCTTCTTTACTAAGTAGGTTGAACTTGGCATGATGCCTATGCTGGGACATTTGAGCAAAAAGATATAACTAGTTACATTTTTTGTGTGTTTGTAATTGATTATGGATTGTGTTGGGGTGAAAAGTGAAGGCTTAAATGCACTTTTCACCCCTATGTTTCAAAAAGTTGTGATTTTGGCCCCCTATAAAAAAAATGGATATTTCGACCCTCTAACTTTTGATTAGCTGATTTATGCCAATTTCTCAGTCTCTGGTGATGTAAACTGGCATGGGGATAGAAGGATGCTGATAAGTGGAGTCCAAACTAGCATGGTGTAACTTTTGGCCCCCCTAAAGAAGGATCCACTTATCAGTTTGGACTCCACTAATCATGCCAGTTTGGACATCATGCCAGTATGGACTCCACTTATCAGCATCCTTCTATCTTCATGCCAGTTTACACCATCAGACACTGAGATATTGCCATAATCTCTATCAAAATCAGCTAATCAAAAGAGGACCAAAAGTTAGGGGGTCGAAATATCCATTTTTTTAAAGTGGGCCAAAATCGCAACTTTTTGAAACATAGGGGGTGAAAAATGCATTTAAGCCAAAAGTGAATTATCTAACTGATCATAAGTGTGAAGATTGTTTTGTTGACATGATGTTAATTAGTTCATAAAATTAATTTTTCAGTTTCTTTGATTCTTGTGAACTTTGAAAAAAGGTGAGGAATTGTTATGTTTTCTAGTGTTTTTCACTTTTTCTTATATTTCAAAAGTGAAATAGTCCCACATAGAATAGTTTATAGAGTGTACGAGTCCTTTATACAAAAATGTGTAACATCAAATTGTATTCATATATAAAAGAGTAAACTTACTCTTAGGTGCAATGGGGTGATTGCATTATGCGACGCTTCACTGTTCTAGGGGGGTAAGGTTAATCTTTATAGTTTGTTTTTCTTAATACTCATAATTACTCTATAAACTTTCTTAATTTAAAAAAATCGCTACGAGTTTAGTTAAACAAGGTTGAGGCGCTTAGACCTTACCATATATTCGATCGGTCGACTAGAAAGAGGCGCTTAGACCTTACCATATATTCGATCGGTCGACTAGAAAACATGTCCAACTCTAAGGAAAATAGATATATAAACAAACAGAAGAACTCATGATTAATTACAAAAAGCTTGATCAATAGTGTCTACTGATGAAAAACTTATTTTATAGCTTATATTAAAATAGTTTGACTTTATTTTATATTTTGTTAGCTTCTACATAAACCGTTATAAGTGCACTAATTTAGGTTGTTTATCCAAACATGACATAAATCGAAAGAAAATAATTTATAGCTAAAAAAATCATAGATCACACATAATTAGTTTAGTATCACATAAAAAGATTGAAAGAAGTGGCAATGACCAATTCAGAATTACACTATATATTGAAATAGAATATGATGAAGTCATTCTCTTCACATATGAAATCACATACCTGAGATATATGTATGCCCTTTATTCAAGTCAAACAAACTTGCACCAATTACATAGTCTAAGAAACTGCCAAATGTTTATATATATATATATACACGCCATAGATTATTATCAAACAAGGAATTAAACATTCTTAAAAAAAAAAAAGAATAAAACTATTTAGCAATGACTTTGTTCAACATTAAAAACTAAACTAGTTCAAAGGTTCACTCAAAAAAATCAGATTAAAAACTTATCAGTGTTCATATATAACGGCAAGGAAAAGAATGGTTTCTGAAGCAGTTGAAGAAGGAAGCATGGTTTGGGATGAAATAAGCTGCATCACTCTTTAATTAAGAGTCTTTATGCTACCCAATACTTGTTGCTACACAGCCATATTCGCTCATTATTATTAGTTTGTTAAATTTTGGCAATTGAGTATGAATTATTATTTCACTTTTTTAATATATGAATGAATCGTATTGATGAACTAATCCATATCAATCTACGAAGTACAAACATCGGCCGCACGACCCTGACACGTGGGTACCGGTAAAAATTTGAAAAAATAAAGTGATTGAATTATGATTTATGAAAGTAAAAATACCAAAATTAAAGTTATAAACTCATTTCTTACTTTCCTTGAACACAAGTAGGTAGCTATGAAATTTGTGCATTTCTGTGGTGGGTTCAGTGAGTTGTAGATTTGATATGCATGCCTCTAGTTAGTTGATGAGTGTGATGTATTGTATCTTGTGCCCATAGTTCTATATTAGAATCCCAAATATTCATTTTGGATCTTAATCAAACTGATATATGAGAATTATGAGAAGTAATAAGAGTAGGATTGTGAAGCGGATAGCATTTCGACACCCAAGGCTTGAACAGAAACATTTTTTTTTACTAATTATTATAAGTTTTGAAGTAATTACTAGATTCATCATCAAAGTGGAGCACAAATATATAATTAGTTAATTTTCTGGGTATTTGTGGTTGATTATGGATTGTTTTAGAGTGAAAAGTAACTTCACTAGTAAGCGTAAAGATTTATATTTCAAAAGTTAAGAAGTCCCACATAGAATAGTTTAGCGAGTCTGTGGGTCTTTACATACAAATGTACAATATAAAACAATGTACAACTACAAAAGAGGAAACTTCTTCACAACAAAGGGAATGGGAATGATTGCCTTGCGACCTTGCGATTATGATATTAATACAATACTTATGATATTAATACAATACAATTGGCAATCATTCTCATTCTCTGACCTGGTTCAAAGTGGATTCTCTGACCTGGTTCAAAGTGTATACAATTGGCAATCATTCTCATTCTCTGACCCGGTTCTGACCCGGTTCAAAGTGGATTCTCTGACCTGGTTCAAAGTGGTTCAAAGTGGATTCTCTGACCTGGTTCAAAGTGGAGAAGATTAATCTTTATAGTTTTTTTTTATACTTATATTATTCCTTTTTCTCTTTAATACTTATATTTTTTTCGTACATACAAGATATGACAAATAATAACAATTTCGGTTGAATTATAAAAATATTTAAAATTAAGTTATACATATCAACTTTTTCAGCAACACTCATTGAACTTTTTCATAAAATAAAGGGTTAATATGTCTTTACCTCCTGTAATTTGGGCGAGTTTCGGTTTAACCCCAGTAAAAAAAAAAGTTTAGAAGCCAATCCATATTAACCTAAAAGCTAATCTAAACTGAACTCAAGTATTTAAGAACTTTAATTACATTCACCAAGGTTGAGGTCATTGCTTAGATCTTACTATATCTTCAATCTATTAGAAGAAAATAAGTCCACCTCTAAGGGGAAACAAAATAAACACATAAGAACCGTTGATTGATCATGAAGTTTGTCTCTGTCTCCGACGACAAGGTGACTGCTATACTTCCCAGAGCAAGTCTACTATTGAAACTCAGACATTGGTGCTTCCACACAGTCAATAAATTTTGCATCTTGCCAATGGTGTGTTGAAACTTCTCTCTTGTTGTTCTACTAGGAGCAATATTCTCCCCCATGTACTTTCCAAAACTATCAACATGCATGAACTTGGTATGTTCCAAAACTATAACTATGATGCACAGGCACGCCACACCAATAATATTTTAAAATCAGTGACATTATCGGACACTGATTAACCGCAGTCAATAAATTGACGTAGCTACGAAGTCATTCAATCATTGTCATTCAATTAAGTTCAGACGGTCAACGCTTACGCTCGGTATTTTTAATTGTAAATAAAAAAGTCAATCTGCCTCTTCTATAGCCATTAGATTGAGATCTGACAATCACCGATATTTCAATAGTGTGACTGCAGAAAATTGGTGACTGCGTTAAATCACTTTTCGACATTATTCAATGTAATCACATGTGTCGGTGCCGTGTTAGAGCAAAACACTGACACATATTAGAAGTGTCGGGTTCTTGAAAGGCTAATGTTAGACTGTAGGCATTGAGATACTTTTAATTTCATACTTCTAATTTGAACCTTATTAAGGCTTGAACTTATTTTTCGCAATGCATTGGATTCATTTTGTACTAAATCTTAGATTATGTCTAGCATTGAGGAATGATTTAGTAAGTATCTCCGATTATCTTTGTAGCACATACACGTAAGTAATATTGGCTACGATATGTGACTGGGAGTGTTTATTTACATCAGTTAGCAAAAGCCCTTTTAACGCGATATTTACTTAATTAAATCACAATCTTGAAATAGGAGTTTTATGATAAACACCTTGTTAGATAAATTCCTCCACTTAAAAGTGTTCATATAAATGGCAAGGATGTGAAAGGTTTATGAAGCAGTTGAAGAAGGAAGCATGGTTTGGGATGATATGATGAAAGAAGCTGCATCACTTGGAGGAGCTCAGCGAGTCCAAAAACGAGGTATCAATCTTGCTCATTAGTTGATAAATAGTTCCTTTTTTCTGTATGTGTTAACGATGAAGCACGCACACAGACACTCACTCAATACCGAAATTTATTTTAAAAAAGTGACATTATCCAATGTAATTACATGTGCCGGGGTTGTGCATGTGTAAGACACCGACACATATCAGACGTGTCGGTACTTCATAGTGTTAATATTAGAGTGATTGGCAATGAGATACTTTTAATTTGAACCTTATTAAGACTTGAACTTATTTTTCGCTGTGCAATGGTGTGAATGAATTGGATTCATTTTGTTCTGAATGTTATTTTTTACTGACATTGAGAAATGATTTAGTAAGTATATTCAATTGTAATTTGTGTAGCACAAATTAAACATGAAACATCTTTGATAGAAACCGTGTTCACTATGTGTCCGTATCAGACATCAACACCATCAACACGATACTGACCACATGATTACATTCAATTATGCCACTTTTAAAAACAATTTTCGGTGTTGACGGGTCAGTATGGTGTTTGGTCCCCGTATAAGTGTCCTACACCGACACGATACCATCACATGTAATAACATTCAATTATGATTATTTTTTTCCAATTATTACAAGTGTTGACGTGTTGTGTGTTGTGTTCGGTGTCCTTGTCTTTGTTGTATGGTATTTTCGCTACATAATAATAGCCAATTAAATCACCGTGTCATTTCTTAGTGAATAAGGACAAGATTCACATTTTTAATTTTGCTGATTTGTTGTTCATTTGTACTTCCATTGAACTCGAGTAGCTAGCTGAGAAATTTGTGCGTTTCTGTGTTGGCTTCAGTGAGTTATGGATTTGATATCATGCCTCTAGTTATTTGAGCAGCATGGTGTATTGTATCATGTACATATAGTTCTATATTAGAGTCCCAAATATTCATTTTGAATCTTAATCAAATTGATATAAGGATTGTAAAAACTGAAAAGCAAAATAAGAGTAGGATCTAGAGGTTGGATACTCTTTATATTCTCCATCTAAGCAACATTCATAAAATAATTATAACTGATAGAATTTGGAGAAAATGAAACGTCTTTTGTTCAAGAATTATAATTGATAGCATTTGTTTTGGTGGTATGATGTTCAATAAAAAAAATCCTTTACGGTTTCTTTTGGACTATTGAAATATGTAAGATATTGTTAGCTTTTTCAGGTTTTTTTTTTTTGTTTTAATGGTTAACAAGTCCCACATAGAATAGTTTAGAGAGTTTTTGAGTCTTTATATACTAACGTATTAAAGAAGAAATTAAATAGGCATGAAAGAGAGACTTATTTTGGTAGAACATACTTCTCTCTGCCCATGTTATTTTGTTTTTGTTTATGCTCATAATTATACATAAGTTTATTTTTTAAGGATAATTATACATAAGTTAAAATTAGCTTATATCTCAACCTTTTCACGAATTCTCTAATTTAATTTTTTTCATGAATATCAAAAAGCTTTGGAGGATTAATTTCGTAAGTTAATTAACAAACTTATATATATATAGGCATATCTTGCAGCCTAAACAATGGAATTGCTATAAACTCAACTAGTTCAATGGTTCACCTCACTCTCCCCTCACATATAAAAGCACAACAAAACCAACTGGGTATATAATCACACTATTTATTCAAAGTGTTCATATAATGGAAGGAAAATAAATGTTTATGAAGCAGTTGAACAAGGAAGCATGGTTTGGGAGGATATGACAAAAGAAGCTGCAAGAGCTTATGTTGAGGCTGCTCGAACGGCGATCACCGTCTCTCTTTTGTGAATGCTGGCGATTCTTTATCTTGATCACTTTCTCCTTTTCTTTTGATCCATTAAATTTTTCTCTGACCTTGAATTTTTGCAACTGGGTATGAATTATGTTTTTCGATTTTTAAAAATTTGAATGAATGATTTATATTGATAATGAACTTGTCCATTTCAATTTTAATCATATTTGTGCTTTTTTTTACTACATTATGAATTATGAAAATTAAAATACCAAAATTGAAGTTATACGACATGATGTCCCTGTAATGAGTCTGCTCATAACTAGTTGATGACCTGTTCCTTTTTTCTATGTGTTACCTATGAAGCACACATACACACAAACAATTACATGTTGATGTCAATAATAATTTTAAAAAGTATTATAATTCAATGTCATTACATGTGTTGTTGTCGTGTTGGTGACAAACAATGACCCATATCACAAGTGTCGCTGCTTCAAAGTGTGTTAATATTAGAGTTATTGGCATTGAGATACTCTGAATTTGATTCTTATTTGTTTTTATGAAAACTTTAACTTACTTTATGAAAACTATTGGTGTGATGAATTTGGTTCATTATGTTATGAATGTCGGTCATAAAGCTATTCATAACCTATCAAAACTTCGATGATGCTTAAGGAAAAGATCCACTCCAATGCGATTTAAATGATTTGTCGCTCTTTTTTATTTAGTTTTTCTAGTTGGATTCAGTGAGTTATGGATTTGATATGCATGCCTATAGTTAGTTGATCAGCATGATGTATTGTACAGTAGAAACTCTTTAAATTAATACTCGGTAAATTAATAAATTCTATAAAATAATAAATTTGTCCGGTCCCGACTTGAGCCAATGTAAAAAATTGAAAAACTCGATAAAATAGTAAGATAATAATTTTTCGGGAGATCCCTTTATAATTTTCGGTCCCAAGAAAATCATAAATTAATAATTCATAGAAATTGAAAAAAAAAATATATTACACTCTATTGAAATATGATTCAATAGTTGTCTGTTTTCCTTTAAAGTTCAAAAGTCATTATTGATTTCCAATGCATATGAACACAGTAATTACTAATTTACGTTGAGTCCCAAGGTTCGGTGCAACGTAATTTTAAGAGGCATAAACTAATTTGTCTTTTTGTTTGGTATGTACAGTATAATTACTTAAAAACTCTTTAAATTAATAATTATTAATTTATCGATAAATTAATAACTCTCTAAATTAATAAATTTCTCCGGTCCTGACATTATTAATTTATAGAGTTTCTACTGTATCATGTGCATATAGTTCTATATTAGAATCCCAAATATTCATTTTGGATTTTAATAAAATTGATATATAAAAATTATGAAAAGTAACAAGAATAGGATCTGCAGGTTGGATACTCTTTACATTCTCCATCTAAGCAACATTCGTAAAAACATTATAACTGATAGCAATTGGAGAAAAATAAGCATCTTTTGTTAAAGAATTATAATTGATAGCATTTGTTTTGTGGTATGATGTTCAATAAAAAAATATTCCTTTACGGTTTCTTTTGGACTGTTGAAATATGTAAGAGATTGTTAGCTTTTTTTTAGTTTTTTCTTATGTTTTAAAAGTTAAGAAGTCTCACATAGAATAGTTTAAAACGTTTGAGTCTTTATTATATACTAACGTATAGTAGAAGAATGTTTACAAGCATGATATGGACTTCCATTGATGAAGTTTGAGCAAATTTAATTTGATGATGATGTCCCTTTCAAACTTGTTATCTTTTTGTTTATTATATTCATAATTACTTAAGTTAAAATTAGCTTATATCACAATTTTACTCCTCCGCTCTACTACGCCCATGTAATTTTAGTTTTTTTACTTTCTTTCTCTTCCCTGGAGTAAGCTTTAATTTAATATAGGCAATCATAGTTAATACGATGGAAAATCCAAATATCAACAGTAGCTAGTTAATTAATCTAGTTCCTGCTAATAGTCCATTATTGTTGTTTTACTTGGTGTGTTTACTAATAACAAAGATAAAGTATTGTGTATTAACACACTTAGTGTGATTGCACTTGAACAAATAATTCTTCAATTTGATATTTTCATGAACCAGAAATTGATGAAATATATTAATCAAAATCACTAAATTGGAGACTAAACATAGATAGAGTTTTGTTGTAATTACTAAAAACAGTTTTAACCAAATTAAAATTAGATAAAGATTATAGATCACACAATTTAGGTTGTATCGCATATGAAACTTGAAAGAAGTGGCAAATCAAACACCAGAAATCTATAAGTTAAGCGCTATATCTAAATACTTTATTAATTATGTTACTTAATTGCTTATGTGTGTAATCATTTTAACTTGTTTTGTTAAGTAAAACTCTGCTGCACAAGTAAGGTTATCTGCACAAGATAAGTAGGTTTATGTCATATGACATCAGCTAAGCATAGGCTGAGTCATTACCAAGTATTTGGCTATAAATATGTAAAAAGGATGTATGGATGGTATGAATCAAATTGCAGCATACTAAACATTGTTATTGTCCCTTCTCTTTCACTTATTTTCCTCTAATTTCTGTTTTGTGCTTATTGCTTCTGCTGCCATTACAAAAGCTAACAGTGGTATACAGAGCAGTGTTCTTAGAGGCTGTGAGAAAAAGAAAAAAACACACCAAAAAAACTTGTTAGAAATCAAATGGCTTCTAGTAGTAATGTTGTAATTTCTATTCCTCAATTTTCTGGGGAAAGTTATCACATATGGGTTGTCAAAATGAAATCATGTTTGAAGTCTTTTGGCTTATGGGATTATGTAGATGAAGACAAGCAGGTTCCACCACTGCAAGCTAATCCCACAGTAGCTCAAATGAAACACCATGAGGAGGAGAAATTGAAGAAGGAGAAAGCAGTTTCAGTTCTTCATTCAGCCTTGGCAGATGATGTGTTTGCGGGAATCATGCATCTCGAAACAGCCAAGCAAATATGGGATGAGTTGGACGAAAGGTATGCTGGTGATGAAAGGGTAAGATCCATAAAGTTATTGACTCTTAAAAGGGAGATTGAAATGCTGAAAATGAAGGAACATGAATCTGTCAAAGAATACACCTCAAAGCTATCTTACTTGGTGAATCAAATGAGACTTCATGGTGAGGTTGTAGATGACAGCAAAGTAGTGGAAAAGATGCTGATCAGCTTACCTGACAAATTTGAAGCCAAAGTTGTTGCTATTGAAGAGTCATGTGATCTCAAGAAACTAACTGTTTCTGAGATGGTCAGCAAATTGTCAGCTCATGAACAAAGATTCTCTATGAGAATGGATGATGTTTCTGATGGGGCTTTTCAGGCCAACCACAAGCAGTCTGGGCAGAAGAAAAGGAACTACAAACATGGTGGTGATCAACAAGGAAAGAACAAAGATGATGGTAGTTCAAGTGGATCTGCAGCAAAGGACAGGTTCCCTCCTTGTCTAACTTGTAAAAGAACAAATCACTTGACAAAAGATTGCTTTTATAAGGGAAAACCCCAAATTAAATGCAATCACTGTCATCGATGGGGTCATAGAGAGAAGTTTTGTCGATTAAAACAAAACCAATCTCAACCACAACATGCACATCAAGTTAACTTCACTGATGAACAAGCCCATGAAGATCACTTATTTATGGCCACTCATACATCTAGTTCTTCTTCAAAAGATGTATGGTATGTTGATAGTGGGTGCACAATCCACATGGCAAAAGAACCAAGTATCTTCACCTATTTGGACAAAGCTGTACGAACCAGAATGAAGCTTGGAAATGGAAAAATTGTTCAGGCCAAAGGAAAAGGTACTGTTTATGTTCACACTAGCAAAGGTCCAAAATATATCCATGATGTTTTGTTGATTCGAGATCTGAGTCAAAATTTGCTAAGTGTTGCTCAGTTATTGAAGAAAGGATATTCAATTTCCTTTAAAAATAATAGTTGTGTCATAATGGATTCAACTGATTCTGAAGTTGTGAAGGTTGAAATGTGTGGAAATAGTTTTCCATTAAGTTTGAATCAAGTGAATCAAACAGCACTTGTTTCCAAGCATGATGATTCTGCACTATGGCACAAAAGATATGGTCATTTTAATTTTAATGCATTAAAATTTCTGCAATCTCATGATATGGTGAGAGACATGCCAGAAATTAATTGTATTAATGATTTATGTGATGCTTGTCAACTTGGAAAAATGCATAGAAAGTCTTTTCGGTCAACAAATGTTACACGAGCAAAGGAAAAATTGGAGCTTGTTCATACTGACTTGTATGGTCCTATGAGTATGCCCTCTCTTAGCCACAACAAGTACTTTCTATTGTTTATTGATGATCTGACTGGGATGACGAGAGTGTATTTTATGACAAGTAAAGCTCAAACTTTTAATGTCTTCAAAAAGTTTAGAGCTATGGTGGAATCTCAAAGTGGTTACAAGAAAAACTGCATTTTGCGACTTTTAAAATGGCAGATTGCGACTGTTAGAAGGGTCGCAAATGTACAATTGCGACCCTTCCCCAACAATCGCGGATGTTGGGGTCGCAAGTGTTTTTTGCGACCCTTCATAGAACAGCCGTACCAACTGCCACAAAAGGCACTGCGACAGTTGCTAAGGGTCGCAAATGAGGAGATTCAAATGGATTTCAAGGGACTTGCGACAGTTGGGGAGGGGTCGCAGATGCATAAAATTTATTTATAAAAAAATATTGCGACAGTTTGCAAGGGTCGCAGATGTTGAGTTAATTTTAAAAAAAAAATCAGTTTTTTCCTGAATTTTTAATAGAACTATTTACTAATAAAAAATATATAAAACTAAAATAATTCATAATTAATAAAAAATATGAACAAATTCATAAACTAAAATATGAATTTTACATTCATATAAAATACAAACAAGTGATACAATAAGGTTTCTTGAGTTCCTAACATGAAAATTTAATCAATATATGTAGATGATATTTGGCGAGGAAGTTGTTTTGATCAACAGAGATGAATAGACTCCAAAGAATGCTATGCTCTGTTTGGTGATTCTAAGTCTTCCACCTAAAAATAAGTCAAAGATTATATAAGACACATCAATTAACAAAAATAAGCAATAATGTCACGCAAGTCATGATTCTAACTTATCGCGCAATTAAACTTATAATTACTTTCTGATATATTTGTCAAAAATAACCACTATGGAATAACCATTAGCTATTTATTACAAAGAAGCTTACAAGACCAATTAATTGCATTCAATGTGAAACAAATAAATCATTACCCTTTCATTCAAAACACCAGTCTTGAGTTCAAGCAAAACTCCAGGTAGCCACAAACAACACCTAAATCAGATAAAGTAGCCACAAAAAGTTCATTATGATCAAGCCAAATCAAGGATGAATTGTGCAAGTGCAGAGTTGGCATCTGACACATTTATGCATATAATGCACATTTATACATAAGCATATAATGAGCATTTATGTTATAAACACTTGCTTAGTCAAACAGGACCCAAAGCTAACAACATCAAAATTCAATAAGATCATACTTTCATGTAAAAATCAAGGGTTAATACCCCTTTTAGTCCCTGTAATATGAGCGAATTCCAGTTTTAGTCCCTGTAAAAAAAAAGTTTAGATTCTGTCCCTAACATTTGAGATTCTTCCACTTTTAGTCCCTCACCTGAACCAGTCAGCAGAATCTGCTGACGTGTCATGCTGACTGTGTAATTTTTTTGTTTTTTATTTTTTTATTGTGCACAGGTGGCATTTGTATTTTTTTAATAAAAAATTATTAAAAAAAAAATTAGAAAAATTTATAAAAATTAAAAATAATGAAAAAAATCTTAAAAAATAATGAAAAAATTTAAAAAATCTTAAAAATTTAAAACGCTTAAAATATTTAAAAAATCTAAAAAAATAAAAAAAAAAATCTAGAAAAGTTTATAAAAATTAAAAATAATGAAAAAAATCTTAAAAAATTATGAAAAAAATTTAAAACGAAAAAAAATCTTAAAAAATCTAAAAAAAATTTCTGATTATTTGTTTTTGAAAAAAAATCTGAATATTTTTCAAATTTAAAAAATTTTGAATTTTATTTTAAAAAATAAAATTTGATACAAGCAAATGCCCTTGTTTTCCTTCTTCTCCTTCCATCGTTCTTCTTCTTCTTCACATGGTACACGCTGATACAAGCAAACAAACAGGTCCTGCCTACTAACAGAAGCTACAGCAGCAAGGAACCAAGCAGAACAAACATAGCCCAGCCAGCCAACAGTGGTGTGGCGCACAAAGCCAAACACCAAAAAAATTATACAAAAGCCCTTCCTTAAAACCAATACAAACAAAACAAACCTGCTACAACAGCAAGTACCCAAAGCAACACAAACACCAAAAGCAAAATACAACAAGACAGCGCCATAAAACAAAGCTCTTCTTCTTCTTCTTCTTCTATTCATCATAAACCCAAGCAACAAGAACAAAAAAGCAAGCTTCATATTTACAAAAAAAAAAAAAACAGATTCACAAATCCACAAAATTCCAAGAACAACAACAAAAACATGAACAGCTACAACACAAGCTTCAACAAGAAATCCACAGATTCAAGTGTGTGATTCAAATTTTAAGAAACCCAAAATTCGAAATTGAAAGATGAGATTTTTATAAACCCATAAATTCAAGTGTGTTCTGTTGATAAATTCAAGGTGATGATGGGAATAAATGTTCTAGTTGGGCACCCTCTACCTCAACAAGTACCATCGTCACTTTTCTTTAATTACAAACGGTTTGGATCTGGTATGAAATGAAAGGGAATAAATGTTCTAGCTGGTGTATTTTTCTTTGAGTTAGGCGTGTCTATTAATCCATCAATTGGAGATTTGATTAAGATTGAAACAAAATTCATGGGTGCTGGGAAGCTTGCGTGATATAACAGGTAGAAGAAGAAGAAAAGGATTTGTGAAGAAGAGAAAGATTTTTTTTTTTTTTTGAAGGATTGTGAAGAAGAGAAAGATGAAACCCATTTTTTATTTAAATTCCTTTTCACTTTGATTTTAATTTAAGTTAATTTATTTTCTGAATTTTGTTTTTATTTAAATTAAAGAAAATAAAAAGCAATGCCATTGCGTAATAAATAATCAGAATTTTTTTTTAGATTTTTTTAATTTTTTAAGATTTTGTTTCATAATTTTTTAAATTTTTTCAGATTTTTTTCATTATTTTTAATTTTTATAATTTTTTCTAGTTTTTTAAGATTTTTTTTCGTTTTTTTATTTTTTTAAGAATTTTTTATTAAAAAAAATACAAATGCCACGTGTGCACAATAAAAAAAATAAAAAATAAAAATAATTACACAGTCAGCATGACACGTCAGCAGATTCTGCTGACTGGTTCAGGTGAGGGACTAAAAGTGGAAGAATCTCAAATGTTAGGGACAGAATCTAAACTTTTTTTTTTACAGGGACTAAAACTGGAATTCGCTCATATTACAGGGACTAAAAGGGGTATTAACCCAAAAATCAATTATATTTTGTATAAGTTCTGTGAGATCATAAAATGAGACCTCTGCACTCTGTCAATAAACAAATTGAAATTGCAAACATTACTAAAAAGAAGAGTCCAGAAAATTTCTTATTCTTTGCACGAGGCAACATCAAACACATGTAGACTCATTGATAATGTAAAATACTAATTTTATCGGTATAAGTTATAGAGTAACATGTTTTGAAATAGAAATTAAGCTCTTACGTCAAACTAAGTCATATTGTACTAAACCATTAATATCATTACCTTTGTATTCTTAGACTACTCAAATTTCATCAAAATAACTTAAAAGTCTTGGTATCTAACCCAGATTCGAATTTGCTTGCCGAAAGTTACATTTACAAGTAGATCAACAAACTTATCATTAAAATAATTTTCAACATTCGCAACCTCGAGTAATTCAACCCATAGCACTATTGTTTATCTAGACCATCATATTCTATCTAAATAGTACCAAAATCATAATCTGTACCCACCACTTGATAAAATACTTCAACGAAAAATGGTAGAGGGCAATGCATGGAGGAAATGAATAGAAAGCTAGATTTCTTACCAGATTAATTGCTCTAGAGCTTTCCTGTCAAATTTATCAATCACATCAGCAGGTCTTTTGAGAACATTGTATGCCTAAGAAATTTGAGAAACAAAAATGGTTGTTTTATGGACAAGATAGTTATCATCAATTAATTCATTCACTATACAATAAAGAGACCACATATCAATAGTTGTTGAGTATTGTATTCAACACAGCTGCATGCTCTTAAATACAAGACCGACATAGCTTAAATACCTAAGGAACCTAAAAACCAACCGTCCCTAAAAATTTAACCGGAAACCAATTTTCCGAAGCCCCGAAAGAGGCCAAAAAAACAGAACAGCAGCAAAACAAATGGACTTTGAAAACCACCCAGACTTCTCACTAAACTGCTCACCCAAAAAACAGCAAAAACAGGCCGTCCACACCCGAAAACAGCAGATCACAGCAACCTGCCAGCACAGAAACAGCTGCTGACAGCAGCATACACATGGCTAACAACTGCCGCGTGTAAATACAAATGAGAATATTGGAACTACTCCCTCCGTTTCAAAATGAGTGTCGTTTTAGGTGTTTACACACATATTAAGAAATGCAATGATTAAAAGAAAAAGAATGATTATTTTACCAAATTATCCTTATTAACTATTGGTTAGTTTTAAAAGTAATACTTTGGAAGTAGTGTGTAGAGTATTAATTGGAGGGTACAATTGAAAAGAAAAAGTTATTATTGCATTGGAAACTGATAGTGACATTCATTTTGAAACAAATTTTTTTAGCTAAAGCGACACTCATTTTGAAACGGAGGGAGTATATGTTTTATATCAACAAAATTATTTGTGGAACTAATTTCAATCCAAAATATCAACTATAACGGTTGGGAATTGGAACTATATATTTGTGTCATTAAAATTGACGAGATAAAAGAACAAGGTTCCAAAGCTTTCATTATCAAGGAATCATTCTCATAGACTCATAGCTAGACATGCAAGTCTTGAATATGACCATCAATTCTTTAAATAGCTAATTGATTTTGTGTTTTACGCATAAGTTTAGCGTATTTTGTTGTATATAAGGCTGAAGGGTGTGTAAGTGGCTTAAACTAATTAAAGTAAATCTTAGTCGTCAAGTATATCTTTATAAATGAACTTAATCTAATTTTATTTATCATTACTAAGCTAATAAGAATTGCTCCAAGTGGACATAATGTTACTACTACTAGAATTAACTCCAACAATATCATTAGGAAGAACGACATTATTATGCAATGTTTGGGTGAATAGCAGGAATGAAGAAGACCAAGATATGAAAAAAAACTAATTACAACTGAAGATCTAGAAAACATAAAAAAAAAAATGATTAGAATGTAAGTTCTTCCCTCAATGAACTGATTTCATTTTGCAAAATCATTTGTTGAGTAGCATTACTCACTGCATGCAGTCCTCGAGCTTGTAGCTGCCCAATCAAGACCAGACGGTTCAGATATCAATGACGGAACTTTTAAATCTGAACCGTCTGATTTTAATCAAACTGCTCGAAACCGCTGACTGCAGCTTAACAGCACTGGAGGCGACTGCACTCGATCCATTTCCGGTAATAATAAGCACTACTTTAATGTTTAAAAAATAAACATAACAGGGAAAAATAAACTTCTCAGAGTTCATAACCTAATTCACATTTCATTTTTTAATCCACATCAATCAAAATTAAATAAGCATATTTAATTGAATAATTTGAATCAAAATTAGAGTAATTAACTACCACCATAGCTGCATTCTGATACTCCTTAAACAACGAAACCGTTGGAAATATTCCAGACAAGCTATGCCTCATTCCATTCTCCTTCTCTTCATGATCATTCCTCCCGAAACACCGCGGCGAAACCTCCGTCATTTAACTACTACTAATCTCCTTCACTTCATTCATCTTCCCGATCTCCGGTGACGAATAAACCTTCGCTAACGGCAACGGCGATGGTGTTGGCGTTGCCGATCTCTGCACGGTTCGAACAACAGCAAGAGGACTTGTTTCACACGAATCCGAACGAGAACCAGAGATTCTCGCGACCTTTCGCGGTGGTCGGTAAGGCCATGGATCTTGAACAACTTCGCCGCTGTCGGTGGAGTAGCGCGGGAACTTTGACGGTGGTGAAGGTTTTGAGATCGGAGAAGGTGATTGATGGTATTTGATTGCGAGAGGTTTTTGCTTTGATGAGGAAAGTGCAGTAGGGTTTCACAAGATTGAGATTAAAGGAAAGTGAGATTGAGTGTGAGAGTGACGAAGAACTTGAGATTGAATGTGAGAGTGATGAAGATCTATAGGTTTCAGATTGAGAGAGAGTGAGATTCAAGAAAAAAAAAATAGACTTTAGGGTTTGAAGTTGTGTGAGGGAGAATGATATTGAGAAAGAGGGAGGAAGTGACGAAAATTTGGGTCAAATGAATTTTTGACAAATTGACAACGCGTTGAATATTTTGGCTTAAAACCTGCGGCAGTTGGGCATAAAGGTCGCAATAAGTGTCGCAAATGTGCACTCTGCGACAGTTAAGAGACAAGGGTCGCAAAGTAAATGTCGCAAAATATTAAATTTCTTGTAGTGGCAAAATCAAAGCTTTGAGATCTGACAACGGAAAGGAGTATACTTCCAATGAATTTAATTTGTTTTGTGAAGATATGGACATTGTACATCAGTTGACAGTGAGCTACACACCTCAGCAAAATGGAGTTTCTGAGAGGAAAAACAGAACAGTTATGGAGATGGCAAGATGTTTGATTGCTGAAAAGCAAATACCAAAAAGTTTTTGGGCTGAAGCTGTTTATACAGCAGTGTATCTCTTGAATAGGCTGCCAACAAGGGTTGTTCAAGAAAAAACACCAATTGAGGCATGGATAGGTGTGAAGCCTTCAGCTAAACATTTGAAGATCTTTGGATCAATATGTTATGTTCATGTTATAGCAGCAAAAAGATCCAAATTGGATGACAAAGCTGAAATGGGGATTTTTTTGGGCTATGCAGCAAGCTCCAAAGGTTATAGAGTGTACAACTTGAAGACAAAACAAATTGTGATCAGCAGAGACATTGATGTTGATGAAAATGCATATTGGGATTGGGAAAATGATGAGGTTCAAAGAAGTACAAAATCTGCTGAAAGTGCTCATGACAAACAAGAGCATACAACAAATGAAGATGAAAATCAGATAGCTGAATTTGATTCCCCAATTCTAAAGAGAAAATCTCTGGCTGAAGTTTATGAAACAGGCGCCTAGAGTCTGGTACAACAGAATTGACTCACATTTTTTGCAAAATGATTTCAGGAGGAGTCAAAATGAGCCTACACTTTATGTTAAAGATTGTGGCAATGGGAAGAGAATTATAGTTTCTCTTTATGTTGATGACTTGTTGATTACCGGTAATGACATTGATGAGATTAACAAGTTTAAGAAGAGCATGTTGCAGGTCTTTGAAATGACGGACCTGGGATTGATGAAGTATTTTTTGGGAATGGAATTGCATCAGCTTGATGATGGAATATTTCTTTCACAAAAGAAATATGCTAATGATGTGCTAAAAAATTCAAATTGGAGAGTTGTAAATCTGTTTCAACACCTCTTGCTGTAAATGAAAAACTCTCAAAATCTGATGGAGATGCTAAGGCAGATGTTACTCAATATAGGAGTTTGATTGGTTGTCTTCTTTACTTGACTGCAACTAGACCATATTTGATGTTCTCTGCTAGTTTGCTTTCAAGGTTCATGCATTCACCAAGTGTAACACACTTAGGTGTGGGCAAAAGAGTGTTGAGGTACATAAAAGGTACTACTGATTTTGGTATCTGGTACAACAAAGGATATGGTAAGATTGAAGGCTTTGTTGATAGTGATTGGGCTGGATCTGTTGATGATTATAAAAGCACAAGTGGTTATGTTTTTTCACTTGGTAGTGGCGTATTTTCATGGAATTCCAAAAAAACAAGATGTGGTTGCTCAATCCTCAGCTGAAGCTGAGTATATTGCTGCTGCAGCTGCATCAAATCAAGCTATTTGGATCAAAAAGGTATTGAGTGATTTGAATCATGTACAAGAGGAACCAATTGTGCTATGGTGTGACAACAAATCAGCTATAGCAATTGCCAAAAATCCAATTCAACATGGAAGAACAAAGCATATCAATGTCAAATTTCATGCTATAAGAGAAGCTGAACAAAATGGAGATGTAAAACTGCAGCACGGCAGTTCTGAAGAACAGTTGGCAGACATTTTAACGAAGGCACTTCCTAGTGCTAAGTTCATGGAGCTAAGAAGCAAGCTGGGAGTATTCCAGAAAAGTTTTAAGGAGGAGTGTTGATTAATTGACCAATAAAACTTTTCTGAATACTTTATTAATTATGTTACTTAATTGCTTATGTGTGTAATCATTTTAACTTGTTTTGTTAAGTAAAACTCTGCTGCACAAGTAAGGTTATCTGCACAAGATAAGTAGGTTTATGTCATATGACATCAGCTAAGCATAGGCTGAGTCATTACTAAGTATTTGGCTATAAATATGTAAAAAGGATGTATGGATGGTATGAATCAAATTGCAGCATACTAAACATTGTTATTGTCCCTTCTCTTTCACTTCTTTTCCTCTAATTTCTGTTTTGTGCTTATTGCTTCTGCTGCCATAACAGGGCCGTCTCAACAAATTCATAGGCCCGGTTTTAATTTTATAAGGGATGCAAAAAAAATTAAATTCTGGGCCCCAAAAAAAATAAATAAGTCATTTTTTACAAAAAAAAAATATTAGAAAACACACTTTGGTTTTTTTACAAAAAAAAAAAAAATTAGAAAACACACTTTGGTCTTTGGTGGGTCTTGAACACATGACCTCACAATCAACAAAAAGTTGCCACGCCACTAAAGCAAGCTGTACAGATTGAAATAGTTTGCTTTTAACGAATATATAACCATTATTTTCGTGCCTTACATAAAAAAAAAAATTATTTTGGGCCCCAAAAAATTGGAGGCCCGGTGTCGTCGCCCAGCCTCGACGGGCTATGGGCCGGCCCTGCTGCCATTACAAAAGCTAACAAAATGCATGGCCTTCTCCTTTGGCATTCATAATGAAAGGAAAGATAACCACGGATTAAGTCTTAAGGTAGGTAGTATGGTTGTCGTGATAAGGGACATCAAATAAATTTGAAATAGAAGATCTAGAGTTTGAATGGTTGAAAATTTAACTACTAATTTACTAACATTTATCTGTAAAAAATAAGAAAAATGTTGGCGAGATAAGAGACAACAAATATATTTGAAATAGTAGATTTAGGGTTTGAACAATGGAAAAGGTCCTTGCTCATAGGAAAACAACATGGCTAGTTGAAGTTGTTAATATCATTATAGTACATATTATTTTTAGTCTTTGTAGGTTTCCAAATTGAGAACAAAGTCACTACAAAGCAGAACATTAAAAAAAATGAGAAGTTAAGTGACATGCAACTCTTCCAATGTTAGCTACTCTTTGTCTTCGTCTATTGAGAGACTACTCTAGTTTTCTATTATGGAATACTTACGATTATAAAATACAAACTGTGTTTTCACATCACATAAGAGAAAACACAGTTTGTTCTGAATGAGTGTGTTTGTTTCAGCTTTAAAAAAAATAGATTTTGGGTTAAAAGAATCTAGAGATTTTTTTTTAGAGATTTTTAAAAAAATCTAAAACTATTTTCGTTTGCCTACTACCCATAAAAATCTATTTTTTAAAAAAAATGAGTTTTAACATGTACATGTGTTATCTCCTTGTTGTTGAAAAAAATAGATTTTGAGAAAAGCTAATTCTAATAGCTTTTCCTTTTAGGATCAAAATAGATTTTTTTGATAAAATGATTTTTCTAAAAATCCTAAACAAACACTTAAAAATGAAAAAAGTGATTTTTTTAAGGAAAAAAATAGATTTTTTTTGAAAAAAAAGCTTAAACAAACGGAGCCAATGTCTATTTTTCGATATATATATGAGCTAGTAAATAGCATCCATGTTTATATCTTACTTTATCTCATGTTAAAAAAGTTGATCGAACTCTAAAGAAAACAAATAAACAAACGCACACACAATATAACAAGGAAATTAGTCACAAAGTTTGTTCAATTATGTGCATGTCTTCGACTCTAGAGTGACTACTATAGTCTATTACAAAATTCAAATTGTATTCGAATTCTATGGTGACACATTTGGGATAACACTAATGACATAGAATATGATAAAGATATTTTCTTCACATATAAAATCACACAGAAGAAATCTATGTAATACCATTTGTCCAAGTAAAACAAGCTGCTGCCAATTACAAAGTTGAAGAAACTTCCAAAGGTTTCAAAAGCACTTGAACAAGGAAGCATGGTTTGGGATGATATGACAAAAGTTGCTGCAAGAGCTTATTATGAGGCTGCACGAATGGTGATCTCCGCCTCTCTCCCGTGAACATTGGCGATGCTTTATCCTGGTATCGATCTTGATCACTTTTTCTCATTCTTTTGATCGGTTAAATTTGTCACAGACCTTGAATTTTTTTCGATTGAGTATGAAATATATGTTCACTTTTTAAAAATTTGAATGAATGAATCATATTGATTATGAACTTGTCCATTTTGATCTTAATCATATTTGTGCTTTTTTTTAGCCTTATTAATTATGATAGTAAAAATACCAAAATTTAAGTAATACCTGTAATGAATCTGCTCATAACTAGTTGATAATTTGTTCCTTATTTCAGTATGTGTTGTCTATGAAGCACAGACACATTCACATGAACACTTATACGACAACGATAATAATTTAAAAAACACAATTCAATATAATCACATGTTTGGTATCTTTTTGATGACAAACAATGACACATATCTCAAGTGTAAGTGTTTTACAAAATGCATTGGCCAGGGTGAATGAATTAGGTTCATTTTGTTCTGAATGTTATATGTTATGACTGAAATTGAGAAATGATATTAATCAGTGTTATTAAATAACAGTTATAGGGGCGATGTTGCGCCATAGCATAGCGCAATTTGAACAAGATTATTAACTGGGTGATATGGACAACATTCATGTTTCTTATTTTGCGTATTGGTCATTTTATACTGTCCTTGTACTCAAGTAGCTGGCAAAGAAATTTCTGTGTTTCTGTCATGAACTCAAGTCACTGTGTAATTTTTTTTGACAGAAAAAGATGGAAGAGGTGCATTGGAATAATCACGTTTCTTAACCTTCAACATCAATGACGAGACAAAGATGTGCCTATCAACCCAGCCACCAGGTTTGAGAATAAGGTGGGATTCATGAATCGAGCGGCCGGTGAGTCGCATATCAAAAAGAAGAATTTGGAAAGATTATTCATGGATCTAGTGGCTGGTGAACCACTGATATAGGGATCTGGTTGGATACTCTTTACATTCTCCATCTAATTAACATTGTTATTAAAAGAATTATAATTGATAGCATTTTCACACACAACCAAGGCTTGAGCAGAAACATGCTTCTTTACTAAGTAGGTTGAACTTGGCATGATGCTTATGGTGGGACATTTGAGTAATCACATTTCTTTGAGTGTTTTTGATTGATTATGGATTGTGTTGGGTGAAAAGTGAATTATTTAAATGATAATAAGTGTGAAGATTGTTTTGTTGGCATGATGTTTATTAGTTCAAAAAATTAATTTTTTAGTTTCTTTGTTTTTTTTTTAACTTTGAAATAGGTGAGTTTGTTTCTTTTGAACTTTGAAATAGGTGAGGGGTTGTTATGTTTTCTAGTGTTTTTTACTTTTTCTTATATTTTAAATGTTAAGTAGTCCCACATAGAATAATTTGGAGAATCTTTGAATCTTTATATATAAATATGTAACATCAAATAATTTGGAGAATCTTTGAATCTTTATATATAAATATGTAACATCAAATTGTAAACATATATAAAAGAGTAAACTTAACCCTTCCATCACTGTGATTGTATTATGCAAATATAATACAATAATACAATCCTCTCCAGGTGGTTTGGGGTTTAGGTTAGTCTTGTCTTTAGTTTGTAATTTTTTTAATACTTATAATTATAATTACACTATATGTACTTTCTTGACTTAAAAAAATGGCTATGAGTTTTGTTCAAGTTTGGGGTTTAGGTTAGACTTTATAGTTTGTAATTTTTTTAATACTTATAATTATATAATTACACTATATGTACTTTCTTGACTTAAAAAAATGGCTATGAGTTTTGTTGAACAAGGTTGAGGCCATTGCTTAGACCTTACCATATATTCGATAGGTTAGAAAACATGTCCAACTCTAAGGAAAGTAGATATATAAACACACAATTTGACTTTATTTTATCTTTTTGTTGTGAATTCATTAAAAATCACACCAATAAAATACTTGATGTGTGGAGCAAATTAATCAAGCAACACATAAATAAAAAGAGAGAACACACGAAATTTGTTTACCCAGTTCGGTCCAATACTGACCTAGTCTGGGGAGAGAGCAGTTCTCCGTTCCACTATAATGATGAGTAACTTTACAAAAGAGATATCAAATAGTTACAAGAATAAGTCTTCATACCTAATTCTACTCAAAGTCTCAATCTCTTCTCGTGACCAAAGGACTGAATACTAATAGTGTTTCCCAAGGTAAATCAATCGCAACCCTAGTGTCTCCCACTTAGAGAAATCTCTCTAAAACCCTAGTTTGTTGTTTGTCTCTAAACCCTTGTTTTCAACCCCCCTCTATCTCAAGGTTTCATATGATACAAGGTCTGTATTTATAGTAAAAGTATCCTCAAAAAACTGGAACAAATCTGAGCCCGTAAATATGTTTCTGTTTTATTTCCTGCTGCAAAATCGGCCACCGATTTCCCTTCGGCCACTGAAAAAAGCCGTAAGGAATGCTGAAAAAGCTTGAGCAAAATCGTTTCTTCGGCCACCGAATTGGCACATCCAAAAATCCATTTTGAGTCACTTTCACAGCACTTTTGAAGTGAATGCTGGTATGAACATTGAAGAGCCACTAGATTCATGGCTCAATACGTTTGAAAATGATATTATTTAAATTTTTCTAAGTAGGTTGAACTTGGCATGATGTCTATTGGCGTAATCACATTGCATAACCTTTTTTTGTGTTTAAAGGAAATGTTGAAAGTTTTGACTAAAACTATATACACAATTTTATTGAGCTATTAAAGTTGTGTTAGCAACCTATTATGACAATTTTCCTAGTGCTACGCAAAAAAAAATGTTGAAGATAGCAATCCTATTTTTTATGCTTATTGATCATAGACCCCAATGGCCCAATCAGAAAGAAAAAAAAATGTCCATGACATATGATGTGAGTGATAAAATAGTTGGAGCCATAAATATTCATTTAATATTAGCATAAAATAATATGCTTCATCTCTCTTGGCTATGAATGATTAATCATAGAGTTGCTTATAAAAGAATAAAAGAAATGATATTTGTAAAACTATTTTATAAACTTTGTGACAACTTTCTTTTTTATACTCATGTTGTATCTTTGCTTTCTTTTTTATTGTTTTGGTTTTCGTATCAATGTCTATTTCTATATATATATATATATATATATATATATATATATATATATATATATATATATATATATATATATATATATATATATATGCAGATCTTTGGTTGTCCTATAAGCAGGGGCGTAGCCCTTCAAAAGGGAGGGGTAGCCTTGGCTACCCCAAAAAAAATATTATTCTTGAATTAGTCGGTATGTATTTATATCCGGCTACCCCAAATAATAAACATTGAACTACCTCAAACAAGTTTAGTTGCAAAAATTAGCATAAATAATAAAGTAAAAAAAACTACTACAAAATTGATAGATTTATTTGTATTGGTTTGATACTTTATGTCTCAATAACAACAATAGAGAAACCTTTTTCAACAATAAAAATTATCAAGACAATAGTCATAGACAAATTAAATGGACAATGAGTTTCTTGCAAATAAACATTTATTTACATTTGAAAAGACATTATTAATCTATTATTAAACAGGCAGTTATTGATGAAATTGGGTTCTTCAAATGCATTTTTCCCAACGTTTTAAAATAGTGATTTTTATGTTAAGTTTCTAAGATTTGTTAATTTTAGTCCTTAATTTTTAGTTAGAGATTAAATTCAAGACTAAAAACACATTTTTTGTAAAATTTTAAAAAACTGAGACAAAAATTGAATAATTTTTTTAAAGACTAAACCTAAAAAATTATAATTTATGGGGCTAAAAATATATTTTATACGTCTGTTTTCAAAAAAAAATTCTTCTTTATAGTTGGCCTCTGCATAAATTTTTTGCGAGCTTCGCCGCTGCCTATAAGTCTTGCTCAAAGTTCAAATAACATACCTCTTATTAAAATTAGAAAAGGATGCAGTGACGTTAGTAAAATATCAATGGCATTATTAAAACGGGAAACCACTAATCAACAGCATAAAGGCAAAGTTTGTATGTATTTGCAAATTGCACGTCAACATGACTCATGTCTAAGACCCCCATTTTTTTAACAATATTTCATAATCAGAATATTCCGTAGGATGCCTAATTGAAATTAAATTTATATATTGGCAGTTTGAATATATATATAATTTTTTTTAAGGATATATAAGGTTATATGTATGTTCTAATTTCTAGTTTTTTTTTTATTCAATTAAAATTGTGACAATTGTTTTGCTAGAAAGCTTCCGCGTGGAAGAAGGAGAGTAAATGTTGTTGCTAAATGCACATGACTTTTTTTTTTTTTGACAAGGTAAATGCACATGACTTGTTCATTTTTTTTTTTCTTCTGAAAAATATGACTTCTTCATTTTGAAACAATGCTTTCCACACAAATTTAGTCATATTTAGGGTTTAATTTTAATATCTATACCTTTTTATTTTAATCTTCACCCTCAAATTTCTAAAGGAAGAGGTGCAATCAGTAATTTGTTGCTCAATAGGTAAGAAAACAATAACTAAAGATTATTTTATGATTTGAACGTCATTCATCCGAACAATTTCATTAACCATTTGAACAGAATTACTTGAGCGGTTCAAGATATGCGCATAGTTAATTTAGTTATGGTAATAGTTCTATTACAACTGTGAAATCCAAAATATATTGCTTTTATTTTATGTTGATATTTTAAATTTGAACGAATATATTATAAAGTAATGCGATGAATAATTTACTTATTTCAAAGCATATGCTTTAGTTTGGAAACATGATCTTTCACTACATGAAATATTGGGATAAAAACATGAACAATTTCAAAGTAGAAATATAAGAGAGAAGAAAGTACACACTTTTGAGGGATTTGTTGGCAAGAATAGTTCCAATAGTATTTGAAAATTAATTGATTCCTTCAATTATTTTCTTACTTGTATCATACACCTTTTTGTGATCAAGACTTATGATCAAACATTGACAAAATAGATTGCTTATGTGGGGAGAGGTGTTAAATTAGTTACACCCTCCGGTCACTAATATAAGCAAAAATCCACTTTCTAGATTCATTTAATAAATGATGTATGTAGCCTATAATAAAGACTACATATATTATTAATTGAATGAATCTAAAAAGTAGAGTTTTGCTTATATTAATGACCGGAGGGTGTAATATCAAAGGGGTGGATATCATAGAAAACTAAATAAACTAATAAAGACATAAAGGCAAAATTTGTCAGTATTTGAATGACTTTGTCTCCTTCTTTGGTAGTTGATTGAAGTAGACTCCATAGATAGAATATACCTTAGTTTATTTTATTTTTTTATATGTTAGTTTTTTCTAATGGCATGGACCACTTCGGATTCTAGATAAGGCAGGGAAAATGAATTGAAAAATAGAAAATTATTTTTTATTTTCCAAGAGTGTTCAAATCAAAGGGAAAAATAAAAAAGAAACTCATGAATGAAGTTTTTTTGCATCTATATTTGTTTGAAAAAGCTAAATTAGTCTACCAAACTTAACATTGAAGGGAATCGAATTTAAAACCTTGAAAAAACACCCTTCAAAATCCCAAGCCAACATCATCAGGTCAACCCAATTGGATTTTTTTTCACCTATATTGAGGCTAGCTTTTAAAATTTTGAAGATATTCTAATCCTTAAAAGCATTTGCAAGGTTATGATTTGAGACGATTACAAATGGCAGAGCCATACATCCTTAGAGTTAATGTGATTGAGATTTTTCCCTTCTCCATTTGTTTTGCTTTTAGTCATTCTCCACTTAACTTGTAACTTTGTGTTGTATATGAAAAAAAAAAATGAAACTAAGTGTTTGAAAAGTCATTGCCATTGATTTAATTTATAAGGCCCACTATATTACATTAATTATTTGTATATTAAATCAGATAAAATAATAAAATAAATGCATTATTAATTTATTTGATTAATTATTCAATCAAATGAAATCATAAGAGAGTAGTATCAATAAGTTGTGAGAGACAAATTTTATTTACTAATAAGTTGTAACGATTTTGTCAAAAAAAAAAAAAGTTGTAACGATAAAGAGAGTTTTTTTTTTTCTTTTTTAAGGATAAAGAGAGTTTCTTGTAAGTTAAAGAATTCAAAACACAAAATGAGAATCACACATTTTGTTTTTCACTTGCCTCAATCATCTATGACCCGTGACAGTGAGTATATATTTACATTTTTTATTTACTGCTCTATTTATATCCATAGACAAAATCCCTTTTAAAAGTACTTAAATCACAATCTTGAAATTCTAAAATTTAAACTATGCACTTATTTGGGACAATAAATTAGACACTTAAGAGTTTTGTGATGAAGCCTTTGGGAAGAAAAAAAAAAAGTTTTGTGATAAACACCTTGTTAGACAAATCCCTCCACTCAAGGTTTTACAACTTCAAAGTTTACCTCGACTCGTTTTACTATTGTAAACTCGTAGGAGTTTATCTAAAATTAAAATAATGAGATTATTTAAAGAAACATAAGAAATTTGTTACTTTGAAAGTTTCTCTCATTTGAGTTTAATATTATAGGATGTTTTTGGTGATGCATTGAGAGTTGAAAAAATAATGAGACAATAATATTATTAGTTGATATCAATGTTATAATAAAATGAATACTAGTAAACAGCAAAAAGGCCAAGTTTGTCTCATCTTAATCTCATTCTAACTTCTTTTTTTAATTGTTTTGCGTCTCATTTCAAGTAACAATGCAGTACGATTCATTTTTTCAAAAGTCACCATCATCCATCTTTATTTATTCATTCCTATTCTACTATTAGTTTTGTCATTGTTATTAAAAAAATATTAGTAATATTATAAGACTACAATCATGCTTCTTCAGAGGTTTGCGTTTGTTTTATTAAAGAAAATATTTGATTCCTTAAAGTCCAACCAAATAATCAAATTGACACCAAATGGAATAAATGTTATGTTTTAATGAAAATATCAAAGTTTGAAAATAAAAAAGGGATTATGGGCTTAAATATGTTGAGAATTTGTAAATGAAATAAGAGATAAAAAATAATCAAATATTTTATCTCTTTCAAAAAAGAGAAATGTAACATTAGATGTGTAAAGAAAATTACAGTTAGATGTGTCAAATAGTTTATGAGCATCAATTAACAATATTTCATATTTTAAAGTTTAATGATTGTTTGTACCAAAAAATATATAAAATTAATGTTTGTTATGTTGGTCCATGAATGTCACGATCCATGACGAAAATCCCATAAAAGGTTTGCACATTAAATTATTCTATAACCATGACTAATTCATCAATGAAAGCTTGATGACGAAATTGCAAAAAGGTTTTGAAGAATATGAGACTATTTAAAATTTTATAAATAAGTTGAACTTGGCATGATGTCTATCTATGGTGGGACATGGTAGGGCATTGGAGTAACCGAATTTCTTAACATTCATCACCAATGACTAGCACAAAGATATAATATTAGTTACATTTATTTGTGTGTTTGTTTGTGGTTGATTGCAGATTGTTTTGAGGTGAAAAGTGACTTCACTAACGGTTAATAACTATGAAGATTTGTTTTGTTGGTATGATGTTAATTCATAAAACTATTTTTCAATCACAAAATAAAAATATTCATTTTTTTTTTAAGGTTTTGAAATATGTGAGTTTGTTATTTTTTGTAGTGTTTTTTTTATATCTTAAAAAGATAAGTCCCACATAGAATAGTATAAAGAGTTCTTTAGTCTTTAAGTACTAATGTATAATATGAGTATGTAACTTTATTTGTAGCCAATGTTTGATGGCAAATAATTGATGCAATCAACCGTTGATTGCTTTTATCGTCATTTTTATTTTCATAATCATTTCTATTTCATTTCTATTCTCATAACTACAATTTTATTTTTCCCTGATCGTTAAGATATGCAAAACAGAACGGTAAATAGCCTAGGATAGATGGAACTCACTGAGACATCTTGTCTCACCCCAATCCCTTTATTTTTTTCTTTATCGTCATTTTTATTTTCATAATCATTTCTATTCTCATAACTACAATTTTATTTTTCCCTGATCGTTAAGATATGCAAAACAGAACGGTAAATAGCCTAGGATAGATGGAACTCACTGAGACATCTTGTCTCACCCCAATCCCTTTATTTTTTTCAGATGCGCAGGTTGCTCGTAAGCAGAAGAAGTTGGACGATTTATGTTTACTTGTCTTGTACTAGTATAAGATTGTCATTTGTATGTATTTTGTACACGTCAGTGGTACTTTTGCACACAATGCGACTTATGTATGTACACGCCAATGGTACTCTTTCAGATGTCTAAGACGAGTAATCTTATGTTGTCCGGAGCAATTTTTTATGATAATTGTAATTTTAATGTATCCAATACTAAGTTTAACGCGCATGCGAAATATTCGATATAAATTTAGTATTAGTATAGGTGTTACATTGTGCAATAAAGAACAACTTCTTGCTTAAATTAACAAACTTTTTCATGAATATCTACAATTTTTGAAGGACTATTTCGAAGTTGAAGTAAAATAACAAACTCATTTTGATTGAAGAGCTCTAGTAAGGTTTTCCAACTCTGTGGAAAACAGATAAATAAACAAACATAAGAATTCATAATTAACATCTTTGTGAGTTTAACTAAGTTGGTAGGGATATATTATATACAGGGATCAGAGTTTGAATCTCGGACACCTCACTTCTCTACATTTAAAATGTGTGAGCTCTAACCGTTATACTACTTGACCCAAAAAAAAATCATAACCGATCACAAGTTTTGATCAATTGCTGAAAAGAAAGTCTCTAAATAGTTTATCCTTTGTGTAAATTAAAGTTAGCTTGTAGCCTTGTACATTTTAATTTTTGAAACAACCCTCTCTGTTTAACTTTTTCATGAATATCTACATGCTTTAAAAGATTTTTTTCATAAGTTAAGTATCATAAATTTATTTTTATTGAAAAGCTCTCGTAAGATAGAAGCTAATCCATATTAACCTAAAGCTAACCAAACTTAACTTTTTTTGAAAGAAAACTCAACATACGTATTTAAGAGCTTCAATTGCAATAACCAAAGTTTAAATCATTGCTTATACCTTACTATATCTTCAATCTATCATAAAACAAGCGCAACTCTATAGAAAACAGATAAACAAACGTGTATAAAAATTCATAATTGATCATAAAGTTTCATTAATTGTGTCTACAACTCCGAAAACAAGAGTGACTGCTATAACTTTTATATTATGTAGTACTTAGAATTACCTAATATAGACTGCGATTAAATACCATAGTACATATTACGAATTTACCCCTCAACTCTCTTACACTTGATGTATTCTCTATTTTTATGAGTATGAGCCATAGTAAATATCTTCCATGTACTTTTTGTTTTTTACTTTCTTTCTTTTCCCTATAGTAAATCTATAAAGTGCCAAGAAGTTTAATA
Source organism: Medicago sativa (assembly GCF_051527215.1). Taxonomy (NCBI): domain Eukaryota; kingdom Viridiplantae; phylum Streptophyta; class Magnoliopsida; order Fabales; family Fabaceae; genus Medicago; species Medicago sativa. Next base: position 8,397,376 of record NC_140754.1, read on the forward strand.
TAGGCAATCATATTTATACAAGGTAAAATCCAAATATCAGCTGTAGCTAGTTAAGCAGTCTAGTTCCTGCCAATAGCCCATAGGTTTTAGGCCATTCTTGTTGTTTTACTTGTTGTCTTTACTAATAATAGATAGATATATAGTATTGTGTCTTAACATCTCCTTTGGTGTACCTTGGACAAAATGACAAACCAAGAATAGAATAAGAGTAGATCATAAAAGATCATATGCATTAGTACTAATATGATCGCACCTAAATAAATAATTCTCCAATTTAGTATCTTCATATGCATTAGTACTGGTATGATCGTACCTAAATAATTCTCCAATTCAGTCTTTTCATACGCATTTGTACCAGTATGATCGCACCTAAGTTTGAGACTAAGCATCAATAGAATTTTGTTGTTATTACTAAAAAAAATTAACCTTGTTAAAATTAGATAAAGATCATAGATCACACAATTTGACACAGAATATGATGAAATTATTCTCTTTCACACATAAAACCTCACATCAGAAATCCATGTAATACTCTTTGTCCAAGTCAAACAAGCTGCACCAATTACCAAGTCAAAGAAACTGCCAAATGTTTAGATATAGAAGCCTAAATTATAAACAAACAGATGAATAAAACTAACTAGTATGACTTATTCAGCTCAAAAACTTAACTAGTTTTAAGGTTCACTCACTCTCCCCTCACATATAAAAGCACAACAAAACCAACTCAAAACAAACATCAAAACCAAACTTCAACAATACCTTAAAAAAAAAATCACACTAAGAGCATAAAAGAGTTCATATAATGGCAAGGAAGAGAAAGGTTTCTGAAGCAGTTGAAGAAGGAAGCATGGTTTGGGATGATATGATGAAAGAAGCTGCATCACTCGGAGGAGCTAGGCGAGTCCGAAAGAGATTTGTTGGCGTTCGACAAAGGCCATCGGGTAGATGGGTTGCTGAGATAAAAGATACCATTCAAAAGATAAGAGTTTGGTTAGGAACTTTTGATACAGCTGAAGAAGCTGCAAGAGCTTATGATGAGGCTGCTTGTTTGCTTCGCGGCGCAAACACTCGCACGAATTTCTGGCCTTGTTCTCAATCTTCAACTAGTCCTGCTCTTTCTTCAAAGATCACCAATCTCCTCCTTCAAAGACTTAAAGAAAGGAATATGAATAACTCTTGTTCTTCCTTTTCTTCGTCGAAATACACTTCCATGTTGGGAAGTCAAGGGGAGCGTAGGGAGCAACAACGAGCCAATGATCAAGATCACCAGGAGATGCAAAACCAAGTGGATGCATATGGAGAAGTATCAAAAGATTTCTCAATTGATCAATTCACTGATTTCCTTAATGACCATGAAGATTATAGCACAAGCAACAATGAATTGATCAATGACACTGCACAATTTGATTACATTTCAAGTAGTTTTGAATCGTGTTTAACCGAAAACAATGGCTGCAAGGAGGATGAAATGAACATGGAATCTAAATCAAACAATGTAGGACAAACTTCAAGTGGTGATAGCAATTCAGAAGATGGTGAAGAGGAAGTCAATAATGATGTAGGTGCTGATGTTCCTGATTTTCGGTTTCTCGACGATATTGCTCCAACTAGTTACTACTCACCTTTTGAGATTGCTGAGGAAATGGAAGAGCAAATGGAGACTGAGAGCTTTTGTGATGAGCCTTCAATGATTAGAGCTGTTATGAAGAGAATGAAATATGAGAGAAAATTTTCAGCTTCTCTTTATGCATTCAATGGAATACCTGAATGCTTGAAGTTGAAACTTGAATCAGGAAACAATAATGGAAGAGGAATTTCTGATCAATTGAACAATCTCAAAGAAGCATGTAACAAAAATAAACTTGAGAAGAAGAAGAAGGTGGATGAGAAAAATGAAGAAAATAATAATCAAACTTCAACTGAAATGGAGTCTTCTTGTTTGTCAAGTAATGATGGTGATCTTTTTCTTTGGAATTCACTTGATCTTCCTCCTATTTGTTTTGTTAACTTACTTGAAAATGGTTCATTCAATTAGTAATGTCATTTTCATTTGTGATCAATGTATGCTTAATTGCTAAGCAATTATCTAATTTGTAACACTTGTTTTGTACTATCTAATTTCTAATGAAAGTATGTTATTTCATTCATTTTTGGAACTAAAAAGTATCATTGAATCAAGTAGTTAACTCGGTTGGTGAGGTAAGAGACACCGAGAAAGTTTCAAGCAAAAGGTCCAGGATTCGAATCATGAATTTGTAATATCTAATTTCTAATGGAAGTGTTTTAGTTTCATTCATTTTAAAACTTAGAAGTATCAATGTATCATTGAGTCAAGTAGGTAGTTCGATTTGTGAGTTAAAAGACGCCGAATGAGTGTCAAATAGCACGTCTTGGATTAGAACTCTAAAAACTAATATAACCACTAACTAATTAACATTTGCATATTAAAAAAATAGAATCTCTTAGATGTTGAACTTGAATTGAAATAATTTTTATACATTTTAGTAATTTTCATAAAAAGTTATCTCATCATCATTGGCATTCTAACCAAAACTATTATCCAATATAAATTCATGCAGTAACCTTAATTTGTATATATGACAAAATAATGTGCTTGTGTTTCAATTTGATGGCTTACAGTTTCATCACTAAAGTTATATGTTATGACTTTAGACAGAGTGGCCTTGAAGGTGGACGGAGGGCTGCAGTCCAGGACACCATTTTTGTAGTGGTACCAAAATTATTATTTTTACGTAGCAGTTAGTACTATATAGATATATTTCTTTATAAATCGCTTTGATTAATTCTATTGAAAATATGTTTTTAAAGAACTTTGATTATGAATGAATTTTTTACAATAAAAAATACAAGAAAGACATTCAAATAATTAAAAGAGCACAAGTTTATTATTTCGCCAGCGGCACAAATCTTAGGACTTTTAAAAGTATAAGAGAGTTAGTTCATGTAGAGAATGAAACTATGAGGCAGGGCTTCACATGATTAGAACTAATTATTTATTTATTTGTTTGAATATTTCTATTTTTATACCATCAAATTCTAATGAATTAAAAATATCATTTGAGGAAGTTTCCTCATGCATCAAGATATAGGCTCTATCACAATCATTTTTGCATAAGAACAATCAATTAAAAGCTTTAGAAACAACAAAAACTGACAATAATTTATTGTTTTCATTAACTTTAGGTAGGTTGTTTGTTTCTGTAGACACTTAGTTCATACAAGAATTGCTATACATACCCCCAAAGAAGATACAAACAAATGCTGCTTAATTGATATATGTACTGTTAAGGTCTCTAAATGGTCATGATCATTGCTTCTTTTTTGTTTTCGGTACTCCCCCGAACTCTTCAACAAGTGGTATTAAAATCATGGTTATGTCATTTGGCGGGGCGGTAGAAGTAGATCCAAGTGTAATAGATTAAGTATAATGATGTGGAAGATTCAGGCTTTGGGGGGGGGGGGGGGGGGGGGGGGGGTGGGGGGTGGTTGGAGTTCGAGTGTGAATTGTTAGTCCTACATCGACTATAAGTAAGCCAAAAAGAGATATATAGGTCTTTGTCATTTATTATATACTGAGATTATTAAGTTGGACATTTTATGTGTCTGTATCCGAGTTCGAACATATGATCTTCTCATTATTGTATGTGAGTTTCCAGATGGTGTTTGTCACTCATAAAAGGGAGAGAAAAAAAAAGTTTAATTATATTCTAAACTTCTAGTGAAATGGATTCCCCTGATTCCTCAATTGGCTTCCACGTGGGAGAAGAGCATTGAACAATGACATCTTCATTTTGGATACATTTACCCATTTAGCATGCCCTACTCCTGCATATCAAGTCAAACTTATATCTAAGATATTTCTTTTTATTGTTATAAAAATGATTAAACAACTCTCTAATTATTCGATCATTTCTAAGAAAGATGAAGCATATTCTGTTATGCTAGCAATTGATTCTCCTCATGAGAATATAAAAAAAAGCAGCACACGATGGAGAAATTGTCTGCAAGTGCTAATTCTAAATTTATAATAATTGAAATTTTTTAGCTCCATGTATTTTATTAATCATAAAATGTCATACACACTTTTTGGTGATTGGGACTTGTATATCAATAATTCAATATTGTGGATGATAAAATAAGTTAATCGTTTAGTATAAAAAAAAATGTGACAGTAGTTAACTTTGTTTTTCCAATAGGCTCTAGTTTTTTTTTTTTTGGAAGGAAGGCTCTAGTTAATTTCAACTAGATGAGTCATACCAAAAACGAAGTAAATTACATGGGTTTATGAAAAATATATTTTTAGCATAGATTATTTTTTTCTTAAAAAAAAAAGAAATAGTGTTCCGTTACTATATTGAAAAAACCGAAATTCTAGGTTGAATAAAGACGAGTTTTAAACCTCGTATTAGTTTTAAACCTCATCATAAAATCTCTCTAGTTTACTATTTATTGCATTTTGGACACCTTCGCGAGAGTCATTGTCACACCATCACGCGGGTGGGTTTAAAACACTATTTTTAGTCATAATTGAAGTGCAAAGTTAAAGGTGTTTAAATCATTTTCATTTTACAAAAGTGACTCTGAGATATGGAGATTTTTATGGGGCCTATTTAATTTTTTAAAAATTCATCGGTTTCACTTTTAAATCCAAAGTTTTTCTGAAGTTCTATACATTTTTATGGTTTTGATTAAGTCATATTCCAAAAGTACTTTAATTAACATTTCAAGTTACACAATATTGCAAAGTTAAACTGGTTTTTACCATTCAATGATGTCAAACTGTATCCACCATCACATGAAACAGATTGTATATCTTCAACACATATATAGAAACGTAACATTAAGAAAGTCATATTTTGGAGCACGAAGAGAAAGCTTAATAGCACAAATGTTAAATGATGAACATGATTTAGAATTCACGGGGGGCCACTCATTGCATTATACTGTTTGATTGAGAATGGTGAGGTCAAAGATAGTGTAAAAAAAATATGACGCAGAGACGTCAGTTATCCTAAAATTACTTGGTTGAAAATTTGCTCTTCAACTTTGATGACCTAAGTTCGATATTATGGTTCACTGTAAATATGATGACCTAAGTTCGATACTCTGACTCACTGTAAATATGAAAGATACGATGTAGATATTATCAGAAATTTTGTGGTTGGCCAAAAGTGAACTAGACCATCATAGATCATTTTAATAGTGATTCATACTAATTATGTCACCCATAACCAAACCCATCTTAACTCCTACATAGTATTATTTTTATTTTTACTAGACCTTGCACCCGTGCTGCCGCACGGGTCATATTGACAGCAAATACATCATTCAAATAAATAAATAAAAAAGGTGCTTTAGTACCAGTACAATGTGACTAATAAAATACAATTAAAATTGAGTTCATGTTGGTACATTGCGGAAAATTTCTCTGTAAACAACATTTGAAGTGTACAGCCACAAATAACACATTTTAGACAAAAACAATCAACATACATATAATAATAAATTAGCAAGAATCGACAAAATGCTTCCAACCATACCCGAAACTGATTCACAAACATAAGGTTCCTTCATTTCATCGTTGCACATACGTCTATATGGATTCTCGTTAGCTTATGGGGTTGCATACTCGTCCAATGTAGGATGGCCTATACGACTTGCTATAACAAATTTTCCATGAGCAAATGGGGAAATCCTAGTTAGATGAGATTTTGGAGCAACGTTCTTGCGATGAATTGAGTTATCAATTGCATATTCATGCACATACTAAGTTACAAATAGCCTAAAAACTGCAATGGTTTTAGAGTCGCCGCTTTTTAAGATAATAGCTTCACTTTACGCATAGCTAACCTGGTTTCACAAATGTTTTTTTTATACAATGACATGAATTATAAGGTAGACAAAAATGAAAAATCCAATGCTTTCTGAATTTATCTTGCACAAAAAAACTGCATCAGTTGTTAAGTCGCCGCTATTTAGGATATTAGCTGCACTTTACGCATAGCTACCATGATATCAGTCATGATTTTATATACAATGACATGATAACATTCTTGAGATAATGGATGCATTGGAAATTACCATAATGAATGTTTGTATGTAAAACGCTTGTTTCGCAGAGTTCTGCTATGGTTTAGTCATATGACTCATATAATATAAAACGCTTGTTTCACAGAGTTTAGGTATATTATTTGAACTATATGGTAATTTTGACTATAATATATATGAATAAGTATTGGTTAAAAAAAAAAGAAGAGATTCAACATTTTACATGCTTTTCTAGTGCTTTATACGAAGCACATACTTCTCATATTTGGTGTGTCGTGTCCAATACCAACACAACATCAACACGTAAAATTGTAATGAATTTTACCATTTTCTTAAATTATTATCGGTGTCAACGTATCTAAATTATACAGTGTTTCTGATTATATATATGTCTTATTTACCGGCATGTGTAGGCCTTATTTTTCATTATTTCTTAATTAGCTTTAAATGTCAAAACCTTTTTTTTTAACAGCCAATATATAAAATTAACAACCCCTTGAGAAAAGGAGATTGTTGTTGAAAGAAACAGATACAAAACCCCCAGTTGCTAAGGCATAAAGAGGCATTCCCAAATATAATAACTACAAAACAAACCACCCCAAAGGACACTCAAAGCGCAGGCCAATACAGGAACATGAAAAAAACAGCTGCCAGCAAAAACAGAACAGCAAGGCATCACATGCGCAGCTGAAAAAATGCGACAATCAAAAACATCCAACCCACAGGCCACACACTCAAGCATCCCACACCAACTACTACTTGAATTTACAATTTCAACGCTTCTTTATTTCACTATGTCGCACGTGGACTTCAAATCGGAGAAGAAATAAATCAAAAGTAACTAAAAGATCCCACTGATATCCAAAAATCAATATGCATTCCTCAACATAATTATAGCAGCGATTACACTTTTCAAGTTCAAATAATAAAGATGTATAAGATGGCATGAAATCATTTAGTTGATACAAATGAAAGTTAAAACAAAAATATTTAGACAATGAAGGGGATCTAAAATTCATTTTCCAATCCTTGACATATTAAAATTACTACCATTGATTCTAAATTACAATTGGTTCTCTTCATTGCAATCATATAAACTTAATCAAAATTTTGCAAGTGCAAATAGAATCGACATTATATAATTGGTGACTAATTGATTCCATTAACAACAATACGCCCCCAATAGCAGCAGGCTGCACAAAAACTAAAAAAAACCTACCATGAACATCACCTACTCCCCCAACATCAGCAGGCTACGCAAACACAGACCTGGGCTGTCCACAGCAGACTCTGCAGGAACAAACAGAAGCTGCTAACAGCACCCACCAACCTATACAACACAGGTCATACCTCAACTCATCGTACATCAATCTATTGCGAGCTCGGTGGATCAAAGACACATCAGGTTGAGGCATCATGGGATAATCTTCTTCCATATTTTTGCCATGGGTCTGCAACAATAATTCAATTTCTGCAAACGCATAAATTCGCAACTGATGGTCATCCAACACCAAATATGCATGTTTGCAGGGAACAATAAGGAATAAGACATTAAAAAAATCACCATATAAAAATCACATGAACAAAGCTTCATAATATAAATCAGATCAGTTTCATATTGAGTGGCAGCACGACCTGCTATCATCCTATAAGAACAGCAATAATCACGTTGATTATAATCTGAGCCATACCGCTAGTTATTTTTCACATACCACAGCCTACATCTCATAACTGGAGCTTTCTGGTATAGGACATATTATTATTAAGACTGTTATTAAACTGTGCTCCACGTAAAAAAACTAATATTAGATACGTGTATATATAACAATAATAACATGGTTCAACAATTATAATCTTTAGTTGGCAATTAATACCACATCATCAAATTCATGTGCGCGTAAAAAATCAGATAGGCATGGTCGTATATTTTGTACTACTTCGCCAACTAAATCATTAAAATTATCTGATATAACCGTACTGTCAATTTATAAATATCAATTTCTTGCACATGAAACCTCAATAATAAAGAAAGGCATTTCTTAAGATATAGTCCACATATAGTTTAGAAGGTTATAATATGTACCTTCGACACGTAGAATACGTGTTTGTCGATTTAAAACATCATCACTCAAATGCTCCCAGGTCTTGTACCAAACAACCTCCGGTCGAGAGAACTGACTTGAAATTAAGAGAGCCACGAACAATTTACGAAGATAACCAGCGGTGCCCCATTGAGCTGCTTGGTTAATCGCGTCTATGAACTCCTTATCATCATCCAATAGACCCAAAGCAAAGCACACATCTTTAAAGCTGTCGTACTTGAAATTGTCCAGAGTCTTAATTTCATTATACAACGTTGGACCCTCAACGTAATTCAGTAAAGTCACTACATTGAGACACATATTGACCTCTTCACTGTATGTTACACTTTTTAGTAGTAATATCCTTTGTGATTTACATATTTCTTTTAAAAACCTCCATAGGTTGTGTTCACCATCCTTCTAGATGATTTGTCAAGTGTTTCTAGAATAAATTTACATAAGATAAAAAAAATATGATCACAGAGACAACACAATCGAAGATAACATAAACCTAAAGGATAGAAAATCATAGAGACAACAAAGTCGAAGAAGACATATTACCTTCAAAGTATGAAAGTCCATTGACAATTTTCTGTGTGAAAACACCTTATTTATGCCACCAGCCCCAGATCAAAATTCTCATAAACTATAACTCCATTAGCTTATATGACTAAGATCAAATCAAGAAGTGATAGTTGATATCAAATCCCAGAAAAATGCAACCCAAATGCAATGAATTTAAGACCAATCTAGCTGCATCAGTTATATAAAGTAACAAAGAATTAGTAACAGAGACTAAAAATACCAAAGATAGATACACACAATATACAATTCCAATGATAGTTAAACAAATAAACAATAAACAGTTTACAATTATAATAACCTATCGATTGTTGAAGTTTGAAGTAACAATAACAAAAAATTCAATTAAACCCCGAAGTTCACAACAAACAAAAGTGGAAGGTGGACAAAAATGAAAATTGAAATAAATAGAATATCTAAAGGGAAAGATGGCTTACACGACTGGAGATTAGAGGTATGTGGCTAACCGAAACAAACAAACAAAAAAGCAGCGGAGGCTCAATCGATAAAGCAACACATCTAAATACAAAAGTAGGTTAATCCCAAAGGGACCAATTGAGGTTTCAATGTTTCATACCAGTGTTCTTGAAGAACAAAAATGAATTGAATAAGAGAGAATACAAAAGATAAATCAAATAGTTAACATAACAGTGAGAGAGACAAAGAGGGAGGGAGAGAGAGAGAGCTAACAGAGTCTCGTAGATGGAGGAAATCGTGAGGAAGGATTTGGTGGAGAAAGAGAGAAGAAGTAGCCATGAAAATGGGTATTGGAATGCCCTATAATGGTCTCCAACGATGGTGAGGTAGAAGGGGATTTGGGGTTTGAAATCAATTGCAGAGAGGAGGATGGAATCAGGTGTTGAATGAAATGGATGTGTCACGGGTGGTGGTGGTAATACGGCGGAGTTCCGCTATGGTTCTAGCGGAGGAGTGGACGGTGGCATTGGGAGAACGGGGTGAGAGAAAAGAGGGAGAGATGAAGAATCGTAGAGAGAGAGAGAGAGAGAGAGAGAGAGAAGGGTTAGTCAGACTAATGGTTCCTAACGACTAATTAGATAGATATGCAATACCCAATATTGAAAATAGATGACATTAATTATTTGTCATTTACAATGAGATACAGTTGACTTTGGGTGGGAGATTTGAATTTCAAAATCTGCAATAAATGAAGCACAATTCCCGCCTATTTCTTTAGGGTTTGCAAATTTGGGTATGCATTATGTACCTTTGGATTATACTAGATTGCGTCCCGTGCTGTCGCACGGGTAGATAAAGAGCACATTATAGGACTACAATAAGCCAAAACACCATAAAATACAACAAAAGGAAATTTTCATTACAAACACGACATGATGATCAACTCACGACCAAAATACTTATGACCAAAATAACCTTATCAGGTGAAGTCAATCACAATCTTGTAATTACCTATCTTATACATGATGATCAACTCTAAATCTTTAGCGACCGAGAGAATAGAAACTCTAAGATATCTATTGAAATACAAAGTACTGTATTTATATGGAAGCTTATAACAAAGCTATTGCTGACAGTAGAGCTCAAAAATGTGTATCAAGTACTTGGTAGAATTGAAAGCTGCACAACATAAACGAAAATCATCAAACACTGCAAGTTGAACTCGACTAATTGAAAACATCATTTTTTTTTAATGCTTATGCAAACATCATTAAAAGACTTCTGAGCAGCATTTAATATTAGTCTACTCAATGTTATCTTGATATAAAATCCAACATTAGTATTAGTTGCAGGACTGGTGGGCTAGGCTAAAATTATACTTTCAAAAGATTAAAGTTATGAGCATGAGGAATTAGTGGCAATAATAGTAATGTTGGATTCCTTATTAGGGACATTTTTTATTGGTTCAAAAATAATGATATAGCATTGTTAGCAGCCTAATTTTACAATTTGAAAGGCTCAAAATACATGCTATTAATGAAAGTACTGCTATCTTGAACACATTGTTCGTCATTTATATATCAGTTACAATTAGAGTATCAGTTAACACCTCATTATTTATCTGGCATTGATATGGTAACATTCTAAGTGTGACCACATAAAGCATTTATATATCAATGTTCATAGTAGATACATGTTAACAGATCACACACTATATATGATGAATACGATTTGAGCTACACAAAGTGGAAAATTATGTGCATATTAGGAGTTTATAGAGTATGGCCTCATGCGCACACTATAATAACATATCATTACAATATTATAAACCAGCTATAAAGATTATTTAATCTTCAAGTCACTATAATGCATAAGCTTAAACCAATGACAAACTTTTGTCCTCTTTTTTAAAAATTTAATCCAATGAAGAAACCTTCATTAAGCCAATCAGAGATCTGCTATTAGTCCTTTGATCATCTGTTATTTTCAAGTAATGAAATCATTAGAGGTAGGACTGACCTTGAGCACACGACATATGAGCAACCTATTGTTCATTGTTGAATGTAATAAGTATAGCAACTAAGTATAAGTATCCTACATTGAGCACACAACCTATGGCTATGAGTAGGATTATATTTAGCAACTAAGATATCACATATAACCAAGACGATATTATGCTTACATGCAGCTTTGCAGACAAAAAAACCTATGAGTAGGATTATATTTAGCGCCTAAGATATCACAACACCCAAGCTTTTTGTCTAGCACCAACAATGCTTTAAATCACAAAAAATTGACTCTATGAACTCATATACCTGTTGAAGGCCGAGAGGACCCAAAACAGTTTGTCCTGTTTCAACGTCAGCCCAAAAATCTTAATCAAAAAGCCATAATATCACTGCTTTCTGCAAGTCTCATCAATAAAATAGTTGCAAATATTTCCCTTCACACAAATACATCAGATGCAATGCCTGCCATTCCGGTAAGCTTTACAAAAAGCTCATGAACAATAATATATGAAATGATCAACCTTATACTCTATCTAGCACCAAGACTTGATATTGAAGATGTGTACAGTGTCTGACACATTTTAGTGCCCGACACCGATTTACATGGATACATTCAATCACTTCTATTTACTTAAATTATTATTGACATCTATATGTCCTAATGGGACAACAGCCATTACACGCGGATGTGCTAAACAGCATAGCAGGCCTAACCCATGCAGAACTGCAAAAACAGAAGGGGAACAGCCTGAAAAAACCTGCTGAAAAACACCTAAAAACACCACACACAGCGCCCCTAAGTTGTCAACACCTCTCCTATCATGTGGCAGCCGAAACAGAAACACAAAGATAGCCTAAACACAGCAGCACACAGAGGCTAAAACAGGACAGAAAAAGCAGCAGAAAAAACAGCAGAAACACCGCAAAAAGAGCACCTATAACAGCCACCACCACTCACCCCAATCGAACAATGGTTTGGGAGCAGCATGCAATAAACTGACAACAATGGTTTGTAAAATCAAATTAACTGCATAAAATTTCACATAATCAATGTATTGTATTTTATAATATCCGATTTTTTGTCGTCAAAAAGAAGATAACTTCAAATAAGAGGAAGGCACTATAGTTCCTTCCTCTCACCTTGAGAGGAGATGAAAAACAATAGCCATAGAAAACAGACAAAGCAACCAAAATTACATTTCACAAAACAATATTAGCAAGCCAAGGAACAATAAATCCACACAAATAAGTACTCATCCAAAATATATAAAAGAAAACTGAAGTTAATTTGAAAATCTGGAAGAAAATGGGACTGAATTCGGTCAAATTTTGTGATATGTCTTGAATGCACAAAAAAAGGAATATAGGCCAGAGAAAAATGCAAAACCTAAGTGAGATTTCGATCATTGTTATTTCATTCTATTATTTCCATGTCCAATTATTTATCAAAAACTTGACTTGGTCTCAAAAACAACATTATTTTATTCTATTACCATTAAGTTTCTAAAATCAACTTTTGCTGTACCTTCTGATGCAATGCCTGCCATTCTGGTAAGCTTTACAAAAAGCTCCTGAACAGTAATATATGAAATGATCAACCTTATACTCTATCTAGCACCGAGACTTGATATTGAAGACGTGTACAGTGTCTGACACATTTTAGTGCCCGACACCAATTTACGTGGATACATTCAATCACTTCTATTTTTTTAAATTATTATTGACATATATATGTCCGTCTGTGCATTGTTGTGTTCAATGTCTGACTTATGTCAGTGTCCGACACCAATGCATGCAATACATTCAAACACTTCTCTTTTCGCAAATTATTACTAATATGTCTATGTGTCAGTGTCACTGTCGTGTTCAATGTTTGTGTGCCATAATTTATATTACTATCACTATGCTTATAAACATGCTATTACAACATAACAAATTAGAAGTGTAGAGCTATAACCAATGGAAGCATGAAGCATCCTTTGTTTGTTTACCTGAAAAATTGGAGAAGGAAACCATTCAGGTATCTCCCCTTTGTCCTCCATATCCAAATACATTTGAGCATTCAATAGTGGTACTCCATCTTCTGCCAAGAACAATGGCCAAATAGAAATTAACCTCCAAACATGTTCGTCAAAACTACCAAGAGAACCAAGCATGATATATAAAATTAGGAGAACTACTATTTAAATTCTCAATTCACTTCCAAACATAAGATGGACTAATACAATTAAAAAGAAAATTACAGGAGCAAAATCATAAACTGAAGAAACCATAAACAAATTCAGATAAATTATTTAATCACATAAATAAGAAGAAAAAAAAGGTTAACATCAAATCCTTACATGAAAATCATTTAAGGAATCAATAAACACTGCATTTGTAATCTTTTTAGTCACATTCTGCTACAGTCTTTGATTCTTCAATCCATCCAATTCACATTTCAATAAATTCGATCAGCAATCACTCGACCTACTTCACTTTCATAGTCGCTCTGAAAGATTCGTATGTAGCTAACTGTCAGCAAATTCATTTAAGAACAAATCAATAATGATAAATCAAATCTTCCAAAATGATTCAACCCGCTAAAATAATGAAAAGGAAGAAGAAAAAAAGATCAAATGATTGAAGCAGAAGGAAAATAATATGCAGGTTGGTATGAAAACTTCATTTCTGAAGAGTTTCGTTTAATATCTGTCATGCTTTTCAGAACGCCTTTATAGAGAGAAAAATTATAAGGAGGAGTGAAATAATGAATTTGGAAAATAAGTAAAGATTTTTAACACAAATCAGAATAGTTGGTAGTGATATAAAAAAACCAAAAGCATTTTTTTGTGATGCCGCATAAGCTATGCAAGCTTGATTTAACAAAAGTTCACTGTAAACCAAATAAAACACCTTTCCATTCTACTTTGCATATTTATTACAACCTCCCAAAAGCCATATAACATAACGACAAACTCGGATGCATCAATAAAATTCGATCATTTAAGCAAGGACCATATATAAAGAAGTAAACAATAATAACTAATATCCAACTACAAAACCTTGAAACTCAATTGCACATGTCATATGTAAAATTAATTGAGTCTCAAATTTTACAATAAAATCTTTATCACAGAGAATAACGATCAAACATCGTATCATATTTGTCACATCTTAACCTCCAACAAACGAAAAAAAATCGCACACAAAAACAATAGTTATAGTTAAAAACATAAAAAAAAAAAAAAAAAAAAAAAAAAAATCCAAAAACTAAAATTACAGTCCTCAATTTAAACTCAAATTACAGTAGCAAAATAAATGAGAATACAATTCCAAAATCTTACCTGGTCACGAACAATAAAAAAATTGAAGAAACAAATTCTCCCCTATTGACGAAATTAGCATAAGAGTGGTGCATTGTTTTAATAATAATTACCATGACCAAAATCCTCTTCAACCTGTAGTGAAAAATAAAAAACAGTGATGATAGTCAGTGGCTAACAAATGCACAATGCAACCAAACATAAATTGTCACTAATCCTACACCAATGGGGGGAATCAAAACTGAAATTGTAGGGGGGATCATAAAACCACAGAACAGAATTACAAAAGAGGGTGGAATCACCCTTTTTTTTTTTTCTCTCAGGAAGTTCACCCAATTAACCCCAAATAATTGAATTTTTTTAGGAATTAAAGAAGATAGCATGAGACTTAACCCCATATCCTCCATACATTTACTCTCTGATCACTAACCTCCCTCTCATCTTCTCTGCTCTGGCTACCACAAACACTATCAATCATTTTTTGAACTCATGAACAAAGGGAAGATATTATCACAATGACTCACTGAATCTCTTTCGGTTCCGCTTGCCGTCTCCGTTTCCGCACGATACATGAGTAGTGAGAGAGAGAGAGAGAGGACGAGAGAGAGAGAGGGAGGGAGTTTGAATTTGTGAAGGAAAGATTGAAAATGGGTTTTGGGAAAAGGAGGAAGAAGATGGGTTTTGAGAGAGAGAGAGAGAGAGTGAGAGAGAGAGAAGCTGGTTATGAGAAGAGAGAGAGAAGAAGTTCTGTTGTGAGAGGAGAGGGTCACGTGACCCATTTTATATTATTGGTTTATTTTGCTGTACTTATCTCTTTAAATGGTCAATTTGGTTGTATTGTACTCATTACACTGCACATGCATACATTAAGGCATTGTTTGGTTCTAGAGAAGATGAATGGAAAGAAAGCAGGAAGGAAAGAAAGTTCATCGAAATTCGTGTTTCCATTGTTTGGTTTCACTGTCAGATAGGAAAGAAAGTTTTCTTTAGGTGGGTCCCACATCAAAAAAACTTTCTCCTCTAAACTGCGCAGAAAGGTTGAGCCGCCATCTTTTTTGTGTAATTTACTAAATAGCCCTCACTTTTGATTAATTTGCTACCAATTAATTTACAGTTTTTTTACTACCAATTAATTTGCTTTTGGCGTCACAAGGCTTCAATTTTATATCCATCCTGATAACAAAAATTAGGCTACGCTGTTGTTTTATTTTTATTTTATATCGTCAATTTTTGTGTGCATATTATATATATATATATATATATATATATATATATATATATATATATATATATATATATATATATATATATATATATATATATATGTATGTATGCATTCATTCTGAAAAAAAAATATACATGCATATTCATTTTAATAGAAGGACATTTATGTCATTTTATAAAATTATAACTTTCTTTCCTTTCACTTTCTTTTCACTTTCATTCATACCAAACAACTAAAACAATCATCTCACTTTCCATTCACTTTCCTCATACTTTCTTTCCTTTGACAATCTTTCCTCTTACAATCTTTCCTCTCACTTTCTTTGGTGATCCAAACACACCCTAAGGGCTAAATTGTCATTCCCTCAGTTTCAAACCCTAGGGTTTTCCCTCCATGCCTAAAATCAGTACAAAATTGAAGAGGATGCCTAGGGTTTTGTTAGGGCTTTGGGGCAGAACTATTTTCCATTTAAATATTAAGGATATTAAGATTTTTTGGAATATACATAGTATGTTTTTGTTTATACATTGTTATCATCAAAAGTTCTTTCGAAGTGGTTACAAACATAACCAAACATAGCAATCAAATGACAAGCTTCAAATTTTCCCTTCTAAGGTCTTTGTCACCATGTTTGAATCATTGTCACCATTGTGAATCTTTTCAAACTCTAGCAAATTAGTATCCTGAAAATCACAAATTCAATGTCACCACACATTAGTATGCTTATAAGTTATATATAACATAGTAAAATTCTTTCTAAGAAGGATAACACTCAAATAATATGCAATGCCAAACAAACCTCTCTTGGGAAAAACCTAGTTGATGTATAAAAAATTTCATCCAAACATCGAGAGCAAATCTTTACAAGCTTGTCTGGTGATGCTGCTAGTAGACTTTCACCTCACAAGCCAAAGAACGGGTTTTTAGGAAAATAAAAAGAGAAATTGAAAAATCCAACAAAACATGAAACTTTTTAGCCTCATTTTACAATTGGTTCAGCACATTGTTATATTTTTTCTAATAATTATTGTGGACAACAATCGATTATGATTTTACGTTTTCTTAAATTTAGTAAATGTTAATTTTGATTTGTTTGATGATGCTTAAGTCCTACGGTGTTTGATCAATTTGTAATGGACTTTAGACACTTGATTATGGTCAAAATTGTTACCAATATGTAAGCCATAACCTTCCCATGATGGGAAGTATCTAGTTTAAAATAAGACAATCGAGAGTTATGCTCCGATCCAAAAAACAATGATTGGATCGCAACTCCTAATAGCCTATAAAGCAATTACCACATTGTTACTATAAATACAAAACTGAATATTAAAACAAGAGTGATCATTTCTTCACACAAAAAAAAAAAAAAACAAGAATGATCATGAACAAAAAAATCAGAAAAGCATTAAAAACCAGAAAATAAGTCAAAAAAACCAAACCTTTTTGGCTTGTTGCACTTTATCTAGTGGTGGTGGCATTGCCAAATAATGAGGCATAGAAATTTGGAACCAAGGGTGTTGGTGTATTTCAAGTATGGTAATCCTCTTCATAGGATCCACCTCAAGCAGCTTTGTAATCAAATCACTAGCACCAGGTGATAAATAACTAGGTATGTTGTATATGCCACCCTATGTAAAGATGAACACAGAAACATAATTAAATCTCTTTGTTGACAATATAATGGAAGAGACAAATTCCATTGGAATAAAGGGATTCTCATAAAATAAGTAGTACTCAAAGGTATCAATACCACAATTAACCACACAAAATTGAACTACCTTACATGTTAATAATCCTCTCAAAGAAAAGTTAATAATAATTTTTTTTATCTAAACATGCTAATAATGATTAAAAAAATTATCCATTTAGGGTTGGCTTGAGATCTTGGAGTTTATTCCTCTCAAGGTCTCGGGTTTGATTCCCTCTGATGCCAATTTCGATGAACAAGTCCATACAAAGTTTTGCTTTGGCTTTAAATGGGGCCTCGCAAGTGGGTTGTGGGATTGGTCTTCTCTGATTGTTTGGTGCTTGGATCAGATATCGAGTTTTAAAAAAAAAAATTAATAATAATAATAAGAATAAAAATTAATTAATTATATTAAAATTATTATTATTATCATCAATGTATACCTTTATTTTTTTGAAGAGGGTGGGAATATTTTCATCATCAAAAGGAAGAGCACCACATAGAAGTGCATATAGTATCGTACCACAATTCCAAATATCTACTTTGGATCCATCATATAACTTCCCAGAGATAACCTGTGAAAAATAATAGTTTGATCAAAACAATTACCTCAATTTTTTTTTTTTATAAAATTACAATCCAATTTTTCTTTAAAATCAAACAATACAAACCTCAGGAGCTGCATAGTTAAGACTTCCACAACTTGTCTTAAGTAACTGACCATATCGCATTGTGTTGCTCAAGCCAAAATCAGTAATCTTGATATTGAATTTTGAGTCCAAAAGTATAGTTTCAGGCTTTAAGTCTCTATGAGCCACCATATTGTTGTGACAATGCTCTACCCCGGAGATTATCTGATTATGTTATAAGCACTTAATTAAGTTGTTTATCCAAACAAGATCAAATGTCCACCATTCATGTCATAGGGAGAACGATGGAGAGGATCTAAATCCGTAGAGTTTATACCTGTCGAAAAAATTTGCGCGCTTCATCTTCGTGCAACCTACCCTTTTCTACTATATAATCAAAAAGCTCCCCAGATTCCATATACTCCATAATAACATATATATTTGTTAGGGTTTCTATCACCTCATACACTTGTATAATGTGAGGATGCCTTAACAATTTTAAAGTATTAATTTCTCTTCTTACTGCAACAAATTGAAGAATTAAAATATTGTAAGAAATCTTAAAAAAAAATATTGTAAGCATCTAAAATCAACTCCACAATTAAATTGTTAGTGCTCATAAGGTGTTTCTGATTTATTGACAATGTAAACAGATGAACATTGATTGTGCATGTTTAATAACTATACATAAATAGTATTATCATATTTCATTATATTGGTACTTCACAATGTTACTTCTCAAAACCTATTGACACTATTATGATGAGATATGTTTGGACAATGCATAATATTTTTACAATAATAGTGAGTATAATTACCATACTCGAAAAGGTTAATGTTATGTTGACATCCTTTTTTCCTTACCTTCATTATACACCACATGTGAAATGATATTTTAGTAATTTCACCCATGTGAAAGAGAGTGTTAGATGGGGTGGTGAGGGCCACATAACCACGAATCACATTTGCGTGTTGTGGTAGAAGAGGTGTTTACCATCTATAGTGGTCAACGTATCACGACTTGAAAATTGTTGATATACAAATGACATAGTACCTTTTTCTTCCATTTGTGCATTCTCTGTCCAACGGCAATCAATGAGATATATGGCAACTTTTTCACCAGTCAATACATGCTCTGCTAACCTCACCTTGCCAAAGGACCAATTGTACAATGTCTTCACCAATTTATAATTTGTTAGACATATGCCTACACTTCCTCCAACAATGCTATTTGATCCGTCCATTTTCAATATCTAGAGGAAATTTCAGGGAGGAAAAATTAATGAAAATTAAACACATAAACATGAATGTACACATACAAAATAGATTTAAGACTTTCACAGACATGCATTTCATTGCTGACTAGAATAGATATTTAGTGCGTGACAGAATTAAAGAATAAAGTGATAAAATGGTCGATTATTTGATCCACGGCCCATCATAAGATTTATTGTTGAAACAATTGTCGTTAAAAAAATATGTATCATCTTGATTTGTCATGATCAGAGAACAAGAGATTTTCATGTTTTTTGTTATATTAAAAAAGAACTCTTGTCATCTACCAAAAAAAAAAAAGAACTCTTGTTACCAATTTAGTAGGTGTTTGGATGCCCGTTTGCACCTTGAATATCACGTTTCTATGCACTTTTAGACATGAAAATGGAGAAGCCACAACATGTAGCGCCTTCTTGGCAGACGCACATTTAGAGCAAATGTTTCGTGGTTTCAAACGAGCACTTAGTGCATCAAAATATTTTTGAATTGATATATACACTATCAATGAAAATTATATTTTACAATGTCAATCAATTATAATGACCAGATCATTAAAAGTGTTTCACTTTAATCATAACTACTTTGAAGTCGCATAAATGATTGATTATGATTTGTTGAGTGTATAGACGTTTTTTAACAATATATCAAAATCAAACTCTTTCTAAATTAGCGTTAATCGTATTACTATCAATATGTGTTTAAAGGGAAAAACTATTCTCAATTAGCTTCTAAAAAACTATAATTATAAGTGAGAATGTTGTTGGTGTAGTGAAATTAGTAATCTCATAAGTCAGATGAGTAATTTTCTTATTACTGTGATCAAACAAATTGTATTAAAAAAATAGTTTGAAAAATTATTTTTTTTCAAAAGATTAAACAAACAGCTCAAAATTCTGCATAATAAGTTTCATATGGGAATAATTAAATAAAATAAGTTTACAATTGAATCTAATAATTCACTGAATAGTCAAACAGGCTAAATAAAATGGTCAGTTTTCTTGTAAAGTCTAAAATGGATCATCAAACTTGATTCCTAACCTAAAATCTAGCCTAGAGTTCAAAAGTTTTGAAGAATTACAGTTGCTTTAACCAAGAGATAAAACAAACATATTATGATTAGAAATTAACAAAATGGAAGGAACTGATAAGAGTATAGTACCTGTAGAGGAAAAGTAGAACTTGGAATTGGTAGATAGAAACTAAATTATTGAGTTTGAGGAAACAGTGAGAAATTGGAAGAATCCACAAGTCAAAAACAAATAAAAATCTTTTTTCAAGGGACCAACACATGTAATATGAAGAAAAACAAAAACTAAAAAACAGTTATGTAATAAACAAAGATAACATACGAAGAAAACAAAGAAAGTAATATTTTCTTTCTTCTAATTGGCTTGCGTCTATTTTCAGGTAATAACTAATAAGGATAAGGACGTACAGTTGATTCTAACGAGTCATCGTTGTTCATGTTTATTTACTTTTCTAATTATAATGTTTGTTGTTCTGATTCTTCCCTTGATTAAAACAAACTAACCATACAAGTTCTTTTGTCATAAAATTTTAGCTTTTTTTTTTTTAATTAGAAAAATTTAGTTTCTTCTTTTGTTTACGTTGTTTTTGTAACTTTGTTAAACAAGTCCCATGTGATTCAACCATTCTAAAAAAAACGATATTCTAAAATGTTTAACAACTCAACATCTAATATCTACATAAATAATAGCATACAAAAATACACAAAAAAGGTATACAAACATCTAATCAGCCCTAAAAAAAATGTTGAACAATTTTATACCTGGTAGATAAATTTTTCCTCCAAAGACATTCATCCATACACAAACTTCTAAATCGAATCAAAGACATGATGAATACTTAAAACTTGTCGATCATAAAATAATTACAAATCACAACCAAAAAAGCATTCTACCAATAAGTTTTTTATTAAAAAAAAAAACAATAATAAAAGTAACAAATATGAGCAGTTAAATAAGCATACCAGCAATGTAATGCAAGGCGAGTGGGGAGAAAAAGCTAATCTGCAAGCTCATGTTCGACGCAGATTAAGCAAACAACCCCACAGCTTCCCGGTAATAAATAGT